>NC_137324.1:81312617-81937617 GCF_965287045.1 Carcharhinus amblyrhynchos
ATATGGGACGACCTTGGTGTTAGCCAACGTGTATGTCCCAAACTGGGCCTGTAAAAACTTTTTCAGTCGTTTTTCACACTTCTTCCAGATTTGAATTCACATCAGTTGGTACTGGGCAGAGATTTCAACTGTTGCTTGAATCCTGCCCTGGATTGCTGCTCCCCCAGGACTGCAGTATCTTCCAAGTTGGCAGAAATTATTAAGTCATTTCTCACGGAACATGCTGTGACAAACCCATGGAGGTTTCTTAACGCCACTATTACTTTTTTCACCTGTCCACTGAACGTATTCACGTATAGATTACATTTTGATAGATAATACATGGTTTCCAGCTATGCGCTCGTGTTCCTACAAAACTATTGTAATCTCAGACCGTGCTCCCTTGACAATGGACAGGATAGTGGGGAGGAGGATGGGCCCCTGTACGCCTTGGCAATTTAATACTTGCCTGCTCTCTGATGTTGAATTTGTTAGATTTCTGTTAACCCAGATCGATGATTTCTTAGAGTGTATATGCTCTGGAAATCTCAGCAGCTACTTTATGGGAAACATTGAAGGCTTATTTAAGGGGCCAGATCATATCTTATTCAGCGCACAAGGCGAAGCAGAGAGGTAGGTTATCAGAATTACTGTGGCGTATCGCACAAGTTGACGCTGTGGACCCTTCCCCAGAGGTATACGAGTTTACTACTGAAGGTGGAGTTTGAGATCTTGTCCTCATGTCAAGCGGAAAAGATGCTGTTCCAATCTAAGTATACATACTATGAGCATGGGGACAAGGCAAGAAAGCTACGAGCTCATCAGCTGTGCCACCAAAAGTCTAATACCACAAATGCAGACTCCGAATGGGGTCTCTACTGATCCACAGTGAATAAATGCACTGTTTAGGGATTTTTATTCAACCCTTTACTGCTCATAAGAACATAAGAACATAAGAGTCTATCGCTAATGAGATGGGCTTTCAGGAGTTCTTTGGGGCACTGAATCTCTTCAGGGTGGACAGGGGCGAGGTCTTGGCACTGGAGAAACCAACTGACGTTGAAGAAAGTGTTAGGGCGGCCAGAACAATGTCGAGTGGGAAATGTCCAAGACCAGATAGGTACCCCATTGAATTCTACAAAAAAAATTTATGGATAGGTTGGCTCCCCTGCTACTGCGCATGATCAATGAATCACGAGAATCGCTCTCTCCCACAGACTTTGAGGCAAGTGACAATTTTGCTTATTCATAAAAAGAATAAGGACCTGCAAATCTGCAGCTCTTATGGAAAGATCGCATTGCTGAATGTGGATCTCAAACTGATCTCTAATATTCTGGCCATTCGCTTGGAGGACATTCTGCCCTCTATCATCTCGCCTGATCAGGGTTAATTAAAAATAGATACATGTAATCGAATATTCAGCAGCTGTTTAACATTATGTATGTGCCTGCCACCCCCAAGTTACCAGAGATGTTAATCTTGCTGGACGCTGAATAAGTGTTTGAACGGGTGGAATGGGATTATTTATTTTATGCTCTCGGGAGGTTCGGGTTCGGCCCAAAGCTCATCTCCTGGATCAAAATACTGTACTTCGCCCCCCTAGTCTCAGTCCAGACAATGAGCATTCAGCTTTTTTCCTCTTTGTTCCGGGCTCTAGGCAACAATGCCCCCTCTCCCAGGCTGTAAGCAAGGATGTCCCCTCTCCCCCGTTTTTTGTCATTGCTATTGAACCTCTTGCTGTGGCTTTTCACAATAACAAATGAGCGGGGGGGGGGGGGGGCACGCGCGTGTGTGGGGGGATTGGCCAGGAGGGAATCAAGTGGTGGAGAGTATCATTGTATATGGACAACCTACTATTGCATGTTGGTGAACTGTCCAACTCAATTCCCAAAGTCTTACCTATACTAGACATGTTTGATTGTATTTTGGTATACAACCTTAACTTGCAGCTGCTTGAAGCCTCCTGCTCCACACCCTACCTTTCAAGATTGTCACCAGGCAGTTTACTTACTTGGGAGTGCAAGTGACTAGCAAATTTATTTTGTGCTCTCAAAGTGGGCTCTTTGGAGCTAACTTTGCTCTACTCATGAGGCAGATGGAACAGGACCTCAAACATTGGTCCATCGTCCCGATATCATTAGTAGGCCATATCAATACTACCTAAGTTTTTATATCTCTTTCAGTGCATCAGAACAGTCATCCCCAAATCCTTTTTTTTTAAAGAACGTGATTGGCTCATTTCAAGCTTTGGCTGGAATAGGAAAAACCCAAGAATGCAGAGGACAGTCTTGCCAAGCCCTAAATGGGATTGCCCAATTTTCTATTATTGGGCAGCCAATATGAGAGCGGTAGTGTGTTGGTATAGAGAGAGAGAGAGACAACAGAAGATTCCTTATTGGCTGCAGTTAGAATCCTCCTCCTGTGCTCCATCTTCCTTGGCTGCCTTGATACGTTCCCTGGTAAATTTTCCCTTCTCCCTCTTAGAACATAGAACATTACAGCGCAGTACAGGCCCTTCGGCCCTTGATGTTGCGCCGACCAGTGGAACAAATCTAATGACCCTCTAACTTAAACTACTCCAACGTTATCCATATGCCTATCCACTGACCATTTGAACGCCCTTAAAGTTGGTGAGTCCACAACTGCTGCAGGCAGGGCATTCCACGCCCTTACTACCCTCTAAGTGAAGAACCTACCTCTAACATCCGCTCTATATTTATCACCCCTCAATTTAAAGCTATGTCCCTTCGTGTTAGCCATCACCATCCGAGGAAAAAGGCTCTCACTGTCCACCCTATCTAATCCTCTGATCATCTTGAATGCCTCAGTTAGGTCACCTCTTAACCTTCTTCTCTCTAACGAAAACAACCTCAAGTTCCTCAGCCTTTCCTCATAAGACCTTCCCACCATACCAGGCAACATCCTGGTAAACCACCTCAGCACCCTTTCCAGTGCTTCCACATCTTTCTTATAATGCAGCGACCAGAACTGTACGCAATACTCCAAGTGCGGCCGCTGTACTTTGTACAGCTGCAACATGATGTCACGGCTCTGAAATTCAATCCCTCTACCAATAAAAGCTAACACACTGTACATCTTCTTAACAACCTTATCAACCTGGGTGCCAACCTTCAGGGATCTATGCACATGTACATTGAGATCTCTGCTCGTCGACACTACCAAGAGTCCTTCCATTAGCCCTATATTCTGTACTCCTGTTACTCTTACTAAAGTGAATCACCTCACACTTTTCCGCATTAAACTCCATTTGCCACCTCTCAGCCCAGCTCTGCATCTTATCTATGTCCCTCTGCAAACTGTAACATTCACCTTCACTGTCTACAACTCCTCCGACTTTAGTGTCATCCACAAATTTACTAACCCATCCTTCTACACCCTCATCTAGGTCATTTATAAAAATGACAAACAGCAGTGGCCCCAAAACAGATCCCTGCAGTACACCACTAGTAACTGAACTCCAGGTTGAATATTTCCCATCAACCACCACCCTCTGTCTTCTATCAGCTAGCCAATTCCTGATCCAAACCGCTAAATCACCCTCAATCCCATGCATCCGTATTTTCTGCAGTAGCCTACCGTGGGGAACCTTATCAAACACTTTGCTAAAATCCACATACACCACGTCAATTGCGTTACCCTTATCTACCTCTTTGGTCACCTCCTCAAAGAACTCATTAAGGTGTGTGAGGCACGACCTACCCTTCACAAAACCATGTTGACTATCCCCAATCAATTTATTTCTCTCTAGATGATTATAAATCCTATCTCTTATAATTCTTTCCAAAACTTTGCCCACAACAGAAGTAAGGCTCACTGGTCTACAATTCCCAGGATGGTCTCTACTCCCCTTCTTGAACAATGGGACAACATTTGCTATCCTCCAGTCTTCTGGCAGTATACTTGTCACCAATGGTGACATGAAGATCAAAGCCAAAGGCTCTGCAATCTCCTCCCTAGCCTCCCAGAGAATCCATCCGGCCCAGGGGACTTATCCATTTTCATAGTTTGATGAGGACTTGTCTGTTGAGGTAGTATGGGCGGAGATTAGAAATAGGAGTGGAGAGGTCACCCTGTTGGGAGTCTTTTATAGACCTCCTAAAAGTTCTAGAGAGGTTGAGGAAAGGATTGCGGAGACGATCCTGGTTAGGAGTGAAAGTAATAGGGTAATTGTTATGGGGGATTTTACCTTTACTAATATTGATTGGAATTGTTATAGCTCTAGCTCGTTAGAGGGGTCAGTTTTTGTACAAAGCGTGCAGGAAGGTTTTTTGACTCAGTATGTAGATAGGCCAACTAGAGGTGAGGCTACATTGGATTTGGTGCTGGGAAATGAGCCAGACCAGGTGCTAGACTTGGAAGTTAGTGTGCATTTTGGTGATAGTGACCACAATTCAGTTACGTTCACCTTAGTGATGGAAAGGGATAGGCATGAACCTCGGGCCAGTGGTTTTAGCTGGGGGAAGGGTAATTATGAGGCTATTAGGAGAGAATTAGGAAGCATAGGTTGGACTAGGAGATTACAGGGACTGGGAACGTCCGAAATGTGGAGTTTTTTCAAGGAGCAGCTACTGCGAGTCCGTGATAGGTATGTCCCTGTCAGGCAAGGAGGAATTGGTAGGGCTAGGGAACCGTGGTGCACCAAAAAAGTTGATTCATTGGTTAAAAGGAAAAAGGAGGCTTATGTTTGGATGAGACGTGAGGGCTCGGGTAGTGCACTAGAAAACTTTAGATTGGCTAGGAGGGAGTTGAAGAGTGAGCTAAGAAGGGCTAAAAGAGGACATGAGAAGACTTTGGCTGATAGGGTTAAGGAGAATCCTAAGGCGTTCTATAGGTATGTCAAGAACAGAAGGTTGGTTAGGGCAAGATTAGGGCCAGTTATAGACAGCAGAGGGAAGTTATGTGTGGAACCGGAGGAGATTGGAGAGGCATTGAACCAATATTTCTCTTCGGTGTTCACGCAGGGGGACATGGATATAGCTGAGGAGAACACTGGGTTGCAGGGGAGTAGAATTGACAGTGTTACAGTTGATAAGGAGGATGTGCTGGATATTCTGGAGGGTCTGAAAATAGATAAGTCCCCTGGTCCGGATGGGATTTACCCCAGGATTCTCTGGGAGGCAAGAGAAGTGATTGCAGAGCCTCTGGCTCTGATCTTCAGGTCGTCGTTGGCCTCTGGTATAGTACCGGAAGATTGGAGGTTAGCGAATGTTGTCCCATTGTTTAAGAAGGGGAACAGAGACTTCCCCGGGAATTATAGACCGGTGAGTCTCACTTCTGTTGTGGGCAAGGTCTTAGAAAAAATTATTAGGGATAGGATTTATAGTTATTTGGAGAGTAATGAATTGATTGGAGATAGTCAGCATGGTTTTGTGGCGGGTAGGTCGTGCCTTACTAACCTTATTGAGTTTTTTGAGAAAGTGACCAAAGAGGTGGATGGGGGTAAGGCAGTGGACGTGGTGTATATGGATTTTAGTAAGGTGTTTGATAAGGTTCACCATGGTAGGCTTCTGCAGAAAATGCAGATGTATGGGATTGGGGGAGATCTAGGGAATTGGATCAGGAATTGGCTAGCGGATAGGAGACAGAGGGTGGTGGTTGATGGTAAATATTCATCATGGAGTTCGGTTACAAGTGGTGTGCCTCAGGGATCTGTTTTGGGGCCACTGCTGTTTGTAATTTTTATTAATGATCTGGATGAGGGTATAGTTGGGTGGATTAGTAAATTTGCTGATGACACCAAAGTCGGTGGTGTGGTAGATAGTGAGGAAGGGTGTCATAGTTTGCAGGAAGACTTAGACAGGTTGCAGAGCTGGGCCGAGAGGTGGCGGATGGAGTTTAATGCGGAGAAGTGTGAGGTAATTCACTTTGGTAGGAATAACAGATGTGTCGAGTATAGGGCTAACGGGAGGACTTTGAATAGTGTGGATGAGCAGAGGGATCTAGGTGTATGCGTACATAGATCCCTGAAAGTTGGGAATCAAGTAGATAAGGTTGTTAAGAAGGCATACGGTGTCTTGGCGTTTATTGGTAGGGGGATTGAATTTAGGAGTCGCAGCGTTATGTTGCAACTGTACACAACTCTGGTGCGGCCGCACTTGGAGTACTGTGTGCAGTTCTGGTCCCCACATTACAGGAAGGATGTGGAGGCTTTGGAGAGGGTGCAGAGGAGGTTTACCAGGATGTTGCCTGGTATGGAGGGGAGGTCCTATGAGGAGAGGCTGAGGGATTTGGGGTTGTTTTTGCTGGAAAGAAGGCGGCTAAGAGGGGATCTTATTGAAACATATAAGATGATTAAAGGTTTAGATAGGGTGGATAGTGATAGCCTTTTTCCTCGGATGGAGAATGCTAGCACGAGGGGGCATGGCTTTAAATTAAGGGGGGGTAGTTATAGGACTGATGTCAGGGGTAGGTTCTTTACCCAGAGGGTGGTGAGGGATTGGAATGCCCTGCCTGCTGCAGTTGTAAATGCACCTAGTTTGGGGGCGTTTAAGAGATCCGTGGATAGGTTTATGGACGAAAAGGGATTGGTTTAGGTTAGTGGGTCATTGTTTTGTAACTGGTCGGCGCAACATCGTGGGCCGAAGGGCCTGTTCTGCGCTGTAATGTTCTATGTTCTATACTCTCAAGAATTGCTAACACCTCCTTATGTACCTCAATCCCGTCTAGTCTAACAGCCTGTATCTCAGTATTCGCCTTGACTACATTGACTTTTTCCTGCGTACACCACTAGTAATTGTCAAGTTAACTCAGAATTTGGACACGATTTACACACCACTGAGTTTCAAGCCTGTCGCTGGCCTTCCCACTACCAGCTAACCATTTTTTTCCTCTGTTTGTTTTGGATGGTGCCTTCAACATATGGATCAAGCACAGGATCAGAACATTTCGGGACTTGTATGTGGACAGTGTTTGCGTCATTCCGGCAGGCGGTGGATAAGTTTGCTTTACTAGCAATGCACTTTTTCAGATATTTGCAAATTCAAGACTTTGTGCATAGGGCCGACTCTCAATTTCCAACACTCCCACCTCGTGCCTCCATTGATATCTTTTTAGTGTCTTCTATTACGATGCGTGGTATAATTTCTGTTCTTTATTTTCAAAATCTGTCCTAACAAAACTCTGTGGTTAAATCTTTATGGGAACAAGATCTGGGAGAGGGGTTTTTGGAGGGGGAATGGGACATGGTGCTGCATCGAGTATGCACCTCCTCAATATGTGCCAAGCTGGGTGTGATGCAATGTAAATTCCTTCATAAAACATATCTAACAAGGATTAGACTCTAGAATGTACTCAGATACAAGCCCCATTTGTTAACGGTGCTGGCAAGCTCCCGCCACCTTCTTACATGTGTTCTGGGCTTGCCCATCACTATATAACTACTGGATGTTGATACTTGAGACGATTGTGGCAACACTAAATTGGGACATAAATGCATCCCGTCCCAGGCTGCCCTGTTTGAGGCCGTGCCTTCAAATCCGCTGCTGCTGAAATTCCAAGTGGATTCTGTAGCTTTCTCTACACTCCCAGCAAAATGGCTAATCCTGTTTAGGTGGAAGTCAGATGCACGTCCGACGCACTCAGTGGATGAAGGAGATGTTAGGTACCATTAAGCTGCAGGGGATGAGGTGCACGCTACATGGATCCACTGCCAGATCTTATAGGACCTAGCAACCATTTATAGTGCATGTTGGGACACTGCAGTTGGAGTTGGGTGAGTAGATACATGATGGCCCCAGGTCCCCACAGAAACCTCCCTTCCCCCATTGGTGGAGGCACCCTAGCCCTTCACCTGAGTACACCCGCCCACCCTGCCGAGGTGTGGGGACCAACACGAGAACTTTTCTCTTTTCCCTCTCACTCTTCTGTCTCCTACGCTGTCTCTCTCTCTCTTTTCTCTGCTCGCTAGTTTATAGGCTGGGCTGTTTAGGTGTTCAGTTGGTTCTTCAGCAGCATTCCTCTGCTTTTTCGTTTTTATATTATTACCGTCATTACTGGTGCAATCAGATGGTGCTTGGGCGGGGTGGATGTCGGGGTACCAGAGACTTGTCCCCTGGCCATGGGGAGCCAGATGCATTGGAATGTACACACAAGTACTGTATGTGTTTGTTTGCTATGTAAGTTTAAGAAAATTGTCAATAAACATATCAAACAAAATAGATCAAGAAAAAATCCCAAATGGCAGAGAATTCTTTCTACAGCATCCAAAGCCTTTACTTTTCCAAGCTTGGCAAAAAAAAGTGACAGAAAAGGAAAATTAATTCAATTATTGTACCTGAAATTATGTCCATTTGGTTTCCAGATTGCCTTTTGAAATAGTTCTTAACATTCCTAGCGATTCGATTTCATGCAAGTGAAGAATTCGACTGTTAAAACTCTTACCTTCTGACAGGCTGTGCAAGCTTACTCCGAGGCACTGGTATCCCCCCTCCAGTAGAGGCACTAGGTCGCGGCAAGCCACTCCGACTCCCTGCAACTTGTCCTTTGTTAGGATTGATGCCACTTGCAGCAGTGTGACTTGGAGAACTGAGAGACTGAACAGAGGGCCCTGATGCAGAACTATTGTGGTTAGATGCAGAATTTGTGGAAACAGGCCCTGGATTGGCCATTGCTTTCAGTGGCTGTCGGAGGGCCAATGGAGATGGTGTAGTAGGATGTCTGAGCTTACTTGGAGAAGGTACTGCAAAAGGAATAAAAACGCAACATGTAATTATTCTTGAACAACTCATTTGCATTTAACAACAATTTTTTTATTACTACCCTTGTAATTTAACTTCACATAATTACTTTGAAGTTTTGCAACCTAAATTTCTGTGATGAAAAAGCCTTACTGAATTCACACAGATTTTCAAACACTAGAATCCTCAGAATTATAGAAAGGCAGCACTGGAGTCAAAATGCCTCTCCATAATGGATGATACAGTAATTGCAGAAATAAAAGTGGTCAACTATAACAATTACCTGTTTCTGATAAAATACACAATTTTTAAGCTACTGTTAACATTTTACAATTATTGCATTCAAATAAATTGATATCTGAATCAATTTACATTCCTGTAATACACAGAATTATGGTATTTGTTTGGCGCAAAAAAAATTTCAGGAATTTTTCATGATGGCCATCCACAAAAGTACAGATGAGGCAAAGAGTGACACAGGTATGCCCACATATATATAGATATATATGAAAATAGAAACCAAACCTGAGACGACAAACTTATTGAACCATATGAAAAGACACAGCCATCCAAGTTAGTCACTGCTGATCCCAGTGGTTGGTGGGGCACTGTTGCCTGCCAGGGATCACAATAAATTCTGGAGGGGCTGTAAATCCTCTTAAGGTAGAATTTTGAAAGATTTTGTGACTGAAGTGACGACATACAAGTGGAATGCCATGCCAATTTGCAAGGTTTTTTCAGTTGCAGATGCCATTTAATGTACAATTTATAGCTAATTACCAACTATAGTTTCCCTGTTAATTCATGTTTAACTTGTGTTGATGCTGGTTTTTCAGACTATGGATGACTATCTAAGACTGTATTGAGTGTTTGCTTTGTTTGACTATGTAAATATATTGCCTGAGACAACTTAAAATAAGCTAAATACTATAGATGCCAAATGGACTTGAAAAGTTAACCGTGTTTTCTCTCCCTACATGTGCTGCCAGGCCTGTTGGGGTTTTCCAGCATTCTCTGTTCTTTTTACAGTAAAGCCATCGCTGTCCTCGATATGCTTTACCGACTACATCTGGAAATCCCTTGCTTGGAAAACTGGACAGCACAGTGGTTAGCACTGCTGCCTCACTGCACTAGGCAACTGAGTTTGATTCCTGGCTTGGATGACTGAATGCATGGAATCTGTATGTTCATTCTGTGTCTGTGTGGGTTTCCTCTGGGTGCTCCCACAGTCTGAATGACTGGTTAGGTGCTTTGGCCAAGCTAAATTCTCCCTCAGTGTACCTGAACAGGTGCTGGAGTGTGGCGAGTAGGGGATTTTCACAGTAACTTCATCTAATGTAAGTCTATTTGTGACACTAATAAATAAACTTTAACCTTAAACTGAAATACCAACATGGACTCAAGAAGCATCTTACCAGAGGCTTTAAACCTAACAAGATAAAGACTGTTTTAAAGAATGCAAATTCAGCAACAGAAGCTTTACTGACAAGAATATATTTTAAATCCTTTACATATTAGTTTGTTTTCCAATTGATCTGAAAGACTTAACCCTGAGTTTTCCAAGAACCTCTGTCAAACAGTGAAAGCCTTTCATCTGCCATTTGACTGCTGTTGCTGCTATTTGACTGACCAATACCATTGTTAAAGAAGCTGAACAAATCAGTCACTACAGTACAGCAGAGGCCATTCAGCCGATCACGTCTGCACTGACCACATACCACCCAGGTCCTATTCCTGTAATCCCACACATTTATCCAGTTAATCCCCCTGACACTAGAGTTAAGTTAATATGGCCAATTAACTTAACGCGCACATCTTTGGACTGTGAAGGGGCGGGGATGGGGGGTGTGTGTGCGCGCGTGCAAAATTCAGTGACGAGGCCGGAATTGAATCTGGGTCCTTGGTGCTGTGAGGCAGCAGTGCTAACCACTGTGCTACTTCCTATATATGCATGAAGAAAGCAATTTAGTTCAATTTAAATGCTGCGTTGAGAAAAAAAAGTCTCAACACCAGGTTAAAGCCCAACCAATTTATTTGATAGTAAACTCACAAGCTTTGGGGTTTGCCCCTTCGTCAGGTAAATGGCGAGTTCTGGCCTCAGACAGTGCATATAACAGCACACACAGTTTACAGCATACTGATGAGAATGCACGTCTTTACAACTAACCTGCTATTCAAGTCTTAAAGATGGAGACAATGTGAGTGGAAAGAGCATTAGGCATAGGTTAAAGATTTAGGTTAAATCTCTGTAAACTGTTATATGCTCTGTCTGAGGCCAGAACTCTCCATTCACCTGATGAAAGGGGAAACCTTGAAAGCTTGTGAGTTTACTATCAAATAAATTGGTTGGACTTTAACCTGGTGTTATGAGATTTCTTACTGTGTTTACCCCAATCCAACGCCAGCATCTCCACACCTTGAGAAAAAAGGCAGGTCATCCTCTCACTTCAGTTAAAAAGCACTCAGACATTTGACAGGACTATCACATGAATTTAGATAAGGAGAAAACAGGTGACAACAGTGGCTGAGAGACTTCAAATGAACTTGGCCCTATGTCATTGTCACCTTCAATCTTCCACTGAGGATAGATCAGTTGCCCTCAGGTAACAACCATTCACCACAACATCAGCTATGATAACAAACAGTTATGTACAAAAAAAAAGACAGTTATTGCAGGAAATGCAATTAACGCAGTAACTGAATCATACTGCCACTATTGCACGTTTTGATGTATTACTGTTATTTGTGAAATCCTTTCTACAAATTAAATCTTAGAATTAGAAGTTGACAAAGATCTAACACATCAAATACTTATTTTTAAGTTAAACCTGGGGCAGCACTCAGGCACACAAAGTACGAAAAGTATTTTTCATAAATATGTGATTGTAAGTAAAATCTTGAAACAGTCGCTTGAAAAATTAACATTTAACCTCGCTAAACCTGCTACTTGTGGGAATTATAGAATTTCTTCTATTGCAAATGCTAATCCACCGATTAAATGTCTGAACATGCACCTGACGTCTGAAGGATCAAACAAAATTGCAGAACGTTTTTGCAATTAACATTGCAACTCTATTCTTAATCATTACTTGTGTTCCACAACATTCCTCCACTGTTCCAGTCTCGACAGCAGGGCATCACGTGAAGTATTTGATCATCTCAGTCTATACTTATCCTTGCAACCAGAATGAGTCAGGGCAGAGGAGAGCCCAAGGAAAATCTCAGCGTACATGCGGGACGAAATCAAGGGTTGCAAACAGCTTTCTTATGGAGGTAAGCACAACCGCAATTTCCTCCATGGCTCACTCTTACTCATAATGGAAACTGGGCAAACAAAAAGGGGTGCAGATGAGAAACACCCTTGTAGTTTTCCCCACAGGGAAAGGCAAACTGAGCTGCTTTGTATTACTCTTCATTTTAAGTTTATTAGTGTCACAAGTAGGCTTAGATTAACACCACAAATTTACTGTGCAAATCCCCTAGTCACCACACTCTGGTGCCTGTTCGGGTACACTGAGGGAGAATTTAGCATGACCATTGCACCTAAACATCTTTTGAACTTTGGGAGGAAACTGGAGCTCCCGGAGGACACCGGAGCACCCAGAGGAAACCCTTGCACACAGGGAGAGAACGTGCAGACTCTGTACAAACCAGGAATTGAACCCAGGTCCCTACACTGAATCAGCAGTGCTCATCACTGCAGGAAGTTGGAGTGACTTCTGTTAGAAAGAAATTTGCCTTTCCTGGTATCCATGACCGAGCACCATATTTAAGTACCTGGACAGCCAGTCACTGTGCTAATTCTTATGGATTCCAGCAAATATTGTCTACGAGAAGGCCCCACTGTTTAGAGATGTCTCTTAGAGAGTCTCCAAGCAGTCAGGGACAAGCAGGGCATTCGTTTTCCAAGGGATGGGAGCAGGAGTCCTTCCCTTCTGGGGGATTGCAAAGATGGTCAGCACCAAAGGGATGGAAGACAGCCCTGCAGCGCAGGAAACAGATGAATAGTCTTACTGTTCTGTTAGAGTAAGAGAAACTTCCACACACTTCAGTTGTCAGGTCTTTGCCGTTCACTTAACTTATCTAAACTCGTTTGTAGCCTCATGTCCTCGTCACATTTTACTAAGTCTAAGACTTAGAGTCCACAGGAATGTAATGCATGATCAACAGATAGGACACTGGCACTTTTGTATTGAGATGTGGCTGAACTAACATTTTTGTTATCCATTCCTATTTATGTGTAAACATACATGTTCTAAGAACAAAGTACACCACGCATCCTTTTAAGCTTGCTCCACAATTCAATGAGATCATAGTTGATCAGATTTTAACCTCATCTCCACATTCCTGCCCAGCCCCAATAATCTTTCGCCCCCTTGCTTGTCAAGAATCTATGTCTGCTCTGAGAATGTTGAGATGCTGCTTCCACCACCTTTTGAGGAAGAGGCTTCCAGAGGCTCAGAAAATTGCTGAGATCTTGTGGTTATGAGAAGCTTCTGGCCCAAATGCTGTGGTCTTCACCATATTAAAGATTTCAAATGGCTACATCTCCCTCGCACCATTATTAGTGTGCTCCTTTATTTGGCCAGTTGTGCTGACCTTAAGCTCCACTCACCCAAGACCCTACTCCCACCTTGGCATATTGCCGTTGGACAAAAGGGGACACGGTCTTGTTGATGAGCTGCCCTGCCGCAGAGATCATGCACGTCTCCCACCAAATCCACTCGCTTTCACCATCACCAAAGACCCATCCAGTGTAATCTTTACTCTCCTCTCCAACTCTTGAACCAACACCACCCCCACAAATCACCCTGGACACTATGACGAACCTCCACATCCTTTCCCACTCCTTGGAGCCTTCATCTGTTATTATGCCCATGCCTAGTCGGACACTGCCCACACTCCCATTGTCTATCCTGATGAGAACTACATCTGCCAAAGACACAACTAGACTCTCCCACTCTACATATCCCATTTTCCTCATATCATCAATACTCTTAAGTTCTCCTCCCAGGACTCCACTGTTGACTCTACAAGCCCCAACCTATAAAACACTCTTCTCCCCCCCTTGCAACCTTCCACCTGCTCCTTCATGTCTTCAGCCCTATGCCTTCCACCCCTCCCCACAAATTCCATTTCCTGCATTGATGTTTTCTGACACCCAGGAGCAGTGTTCAAGAATGGGGAAAGCAACATTGGGTGCCAGTAAGTCCTGAATGTCTCCCACTCTAGGTGCACTCCACATTTGGGGACAGAGAGAGATCGAGTTTCCAATCTGTTGGCTTGGTAATGAGTAAGCATAAGATGCAAAATGGATTTTCAATGTTCATCAACAGGCAAGTTGACCCACCATTAAACAACCATGGAAGATGGGAGAACAAGGTTCTTGAATTTCTTGATGTTGGGAAACTGACTTTTTGATTCTTACCAAACTTTCTGCCCCACCTGCCACAATTAGTGACAATTCCATCTAGTATTTGCGAAGACTGCCTATTACTAACTTTGAAGCTTCACCCACTCCTGTTCTTTCCAGTACTGGTGAATCACTCACTCACACTGTAAGTCACCTTCAACAGCTACTTCTCCAAACTTCTTGCTCGCCAACCATACTCCACTACACGTTGCTAGTTCAGCACAAGCGCCAAAGCTATCTAGCCCTATCCCACAACAAGCCTTGCTCCCTGGCTATCTCTACTCTTGCTCATCTTCACTGGCTTCTCAGCAGTTAAAACCACTGTTCTCATATGGTCATAGATTGAGTATTTGAAAAATGTAATGATCAAATCCTGGTTTCTTCATTCAGATGGATTTGCTAAATAAGGGCAGATACCTCTTATAATCTGCCCTAGAGATCAGAGTTGATGTTCAAGAGACTGTTGGCTAGATCTACCAAGAACATAGAGATCTGCTTCCCTGCCAATTTAACATTTTTTAAATTCACAATTTATGAATAACTTTACTGACAACTACCTTCCATGATGACACTTAATAAAAGTAATATACTATATGGTAAGGAAGTGAAAGTACCAGTTATCATAACTGTTCGCTATTTTCTACTTCTCATTGAAAATTAACTATTTACCTTCCTTGCTAGTTTTGGTGTAAATATACAGTGTTATTCTGGGGCATGTGAAAATGATAGATTCATTCTCTGAGCTGCAGGAAAACAAAAGTCTATTCTATAAAATAACCTCTGACAATTACCAGTCTATTAAAAGATAAGGAGAGGACATTGACATGAAGAAACACTTTTTAAGGAACAAGTTGTTCTGATCTGGAATGTATTGCCTGAAGAAATGGTGGGAACAAATTCAAAAATAACTTTAAGGAAACTGGATGAATATTGGAAAGGAAAAAAATGCAAGCCCATGAACAAAGCACGGGGAAATTGGACTAATTGGATAAAAGGGCCAGAACAATCATGAAAGGCCAAATAAGCCCTTTCTGTATTGCATCATATCATGAACTACACCATGAAAAATTTAGACACCATGCACCAGATATGCCAAATTCCTTTAAACTTATTTCAGCTGTGAGAAAGCAGACACCATGGACTTGAGGAAAAAGAGAAACATCAACACTTCCCCAAGAAAAGAGGAAGATTGTCAGTTTGTTTTCAAATCCTTCAATTGCCTCATCCTTTCTATCTGTATAATCCCCAACTCTACAACCCTGCTTGATTGCTGCTTTAATTCAGTAATTTTAATCAATCAATGGCACATTCTCTATATAAATCAATCCTTTGCAAAGATGATTGTTAGGTCAGATTGCAAACACTGTTTAATGAATTACAGTGCTGATAAACTTGATGCCAAAATTTATCAGAGACAACAGGCAAATTTTCTCCTACTTCAACAGGAATGACTGAATTGCTGTCTCCAGCTGACTGCAGGAATTATTCATTGGTACAGCAACCAATTAATCTTATTGACACTTCTTAAAATTAAAATAAGTTAAAGTGCCAGTGAATGAAGCATAAGATGTTGATTGTAAGACTAGACAGTGAATGGAAAGCTGGCAATTTCCCAAGAGAGCAAAAAGCACAGCATCATCAACTGAAACAATTATCGCTGCGCCAGGAAGACAAGAGAAAATCACATCACAATTTAGACAAAGTGGAGCTGAAAAATAGATCCTGTTTGTGACTATTTATCTAAGAACAAAAACAGAATATAGATTACTAGTGGATTAATGTTGATGCCCACAATGAAGTCCAAAGATGCTGTCAACTGAAACTGTTCATGTCCCCATCTTGAAATATTAGGACTAAACTACATTGATCATCTTTGGTTTAAACAACGATTTTCCAGTCAATCATTAAAAAACTTACATGTACACCTGAAAATCCATTAGATAAATGAACAAGAGCTATCTTACTCTAAATAACTCATGAAGTCAAAAAAAGCCTAATCTTGTTAGTGCAATTAAATGGAATTTAATACCACAGAAACAGGATGTTTAGCCCAACACACAAGTTTTCTGCCAACCCACTTCATCTCACCCTATCAACAGTTGTTCCTTCTACCACTCCCCCATCCATTTTACCTTTAATTGCATTTATATTATTTACCTCAACCTATTGGTGTGGCAATAAATTCCACATTCTCACCACTCAAGGAATTTCTCCTGACTTCCTCATTTTACATTTATGGTCCTTCTTTAGAGCCCAGAAGAGTCACATGGATTCAAAATGTTGACTGTTTCTCTATCCACAGATGTTGTTGAGGTTTTCCAGAATTTTCTGTTGATTTGTAGCATCTGCAATATTTTTGTTTTATTATATTTCTGGCTCCTAGTTTTGGACACATTATTTTATCAAATGTCTTTGTAATAACGTCATTGTCAGTCCTTTTGCTAGAGAAAAGAAACCCAGCTTTTTCAGTGTTTATACAGTTGCATATAAGATAATTGTATCATCTTGGTGCTGGCGTCATTCCTGAAAGTTTTTTTGCACTTTCTCCAGTGTTTCACAATACAGAGACCAGAAAGGCAGAGTGCTCCAAATGTGAAACGAACCCAAGGATGTTTGCACGTTTACGGATTTGATAATTTTTGCTACTTTGAACACTTTGTGAATCTGTTCCGTTAGATCCTTTATGCTTCTACCTCAGTTAGACTCCTATTTTCCGAGGAACAGGTGGCTGGCCTACTGACTTTTCCTGCCAAAACGCACCACTCACACATTAACAGAAAAGATTTACCATTTACACACACATTCTACAAGCTGTTAAATTGTCTTGCATTTTGCTGCAGTCTTCCTTATTAACTACATCACCTGATTTGTCTACATCTGCAATTTTGATATTGCTCTTCTGAGTCCCAGCTACTTACATAAGATGAACTGTGGTTCCAGCATGAGTAATGTCACTCTTTTGTTAACTCCTGCTTTCTATTTTCTGATTTATATCCAATTTGCTATTCACACTGTTACTTGTCTCCTGATGTCACAAGCTCTGATCTTAAATCATGGATCCATGATGTAGTACCTTGTTGAATATCTTTTGAAACTTTGTGTACAAACTTATTTGTTTAGACTTTAATGCAGACTTACTCGCTGAAACTTGCTGAATTCGGGGTATTCCCCCATTTGGCACTTGTAAATTTGAGTCACAACTTCTACTGTTTTTAACAGACTCTGCTGACTGTGCATTAGAAGTCCTGAATAGATTTGGAAGACTACGTCTCAACTTTTCTAGAACAGAAACAAAGACAAAATGGCAAAGGTTACCCACTTACATAAAAAATGAGTGTGCAATCTTAAAACATCAAATTAATTATGCAAAATGATTTTTCCTTACTCACAAAACACTGATCAATATGTTAACAGGATATGCATTCTATTTAAAAAAAAGTAGCAGGTCATTGTGCAATAAACAGAATCTCCAGGTCTTTTCATCCTATATTCTCACTGAACAAATAACCTCAGTCACGCTACTATTGTCACTACCAATGATGATTTGACTGTTTTGCAATTCAAGGTACAATCTTACCCTTTCTGAAGAAAAATGGAAAAGATTGCAATCAGGTTTTTAACCAATAGAAAATATAATGCAAATGAGAGCTCATTATGCACCGTAAGCAATTAATTATATAATTAAAGTTGAAAACAGATTAGAAGAATTTTTGCCCCTTTCGATTAGTTGGCATTTGGAATAACCTTCCTGCGAAAGAAATTGAAGGTGCACAGATTTAAAAAGCTGGAGGTTTTAGAATTAAAGTTTATTTATCAGTGTCACAAGTAGGCTTACATTAACATTGCAATGTAGTTAGTGAAAATCCCCTAGTTGCCACACTCTGGTATGGTACACTGAGGGAGAATTTAGCATGGCTAATCCACCTAATCAGCATGTTTTCTAGAGTATGGGAAGAAACAGGAGCACCCAGAGGAAACCCATGCAGACATGGGGACAAAGTGCTGACTTCACACAGGCAGGCTGGAATTAAACCCGAGTCCCTGGCACTATGAAGCAGCAGTGTTAACCATATGTAAGGCAAGAAATAAGAATAGGCTATTTGGTCCATTGAGCCTGCTCAATTGTTCAATAAGACCAGGGGTGATCTGATTTTGGCGTCAACTTCAATTTCCTGTCTGCATTTATGCCCCCTAACTCTTGACCCCCTTGTAGGTCAAAAATCTGTCCGGCTCGGCTCTTGAACAAATTTGATAGCCAAGCCTCCTCTTATCTGTGGAAGGGGAATTCCACAGTTCCTCCTCATTAACATAACTGTAGTCCCAGCATTGATCCCTGTGGCACTCCGCCAGTTAGTTAGTCACAAGTTATCATCCTGAAAATGCCCCAACTGTTTTATATCAGTTATTCAATCCTCTATCCATACTAATATACACTACCACAAAAGAGTGCACTCTTATCTTAAGTAGCCTTTTCTGTGCTGGTTTATCAAAACCTTCGAAATTCAAGTTTTGCATTGTCTCTGTGATGTAATTAGTTAGCGGGTTTGACTGTTAAATAAAAGACTTGTGGCTCCATCCAAACCAGCAAAGAAGTGCTTTACCATAGGGGCAGCACAGTGGCTATCACTGCTGCCTGCTGCTCACAGTGGCAGGGACCTGGGTTCAATTCTAGCCTGTGTGGAGTTTGCACTTTCTCCCCATGTCTATGTGGGTTTCCTTTGGATGCCCCTGCTTCCTCCCACAGTCCAAAGATATACAGATTAGATAGAATATCCATGGTAAATGCGTTATGGAGATATTTTGTGTGTGTGTGTGTGTGTGTGTGTGTGTGTGTGTGTGTGTGTGTGTGTGCGCGCACGCGCGCGTTGGGGGGGGGGGGGGCATGGGCCTGGGTTAGATGCTTTTTCAGAGAGTCAGTACAGATTTAATGGGCCAAATGACCATCTTCTGCACTGTGGGGATTCTACGACCTACTGGTTCCCCTTTATCTGTCCACCTCAGAATTCTAATAAATTTGACAGGCATGATTTGTCAGTACTTTGTTTCTCATCACTTTTGCAAGTACAAGTGCAATAGGGAAACAATGGTCAGTGTTTCTGCCATAATGTTACAACGACCATGAAACTATGACATTATATCAACCAGCCAGGTTATTTGTAACAACAGTACACTAATATGTAAAACCTAGAGAATGAGTGCATTTTCAAAATGTTTATATAACTTGAAGTTGTAGGTTTGGATTTTATTACAGATATTATTCGAGATCAATGCAGCAGTTATATCATAGATGATTAAGTTTGGTACCAATCTACTGCCAGTCACTTACCTTCATTTTTTACAATATTACACTGGAGGTCTGTAGCATGGCCTTGCAGAGAGAGACGAGGCTGCTGTAGACGACTAATCATGGGCTGTGGTGAGACAGATGCTCTCCCATAATCCAGGCTCCGAGCAGGAGAACGTGAACGTGGAGAGTTCCGAGGTGAGTGTCTTGGTGAAGCTCGAGGGGTGTGCCGTGGAGATGGAGTGAATCTGCTCATGGGAGGATGCAGAGCATGGGGAACACATTCTTCTTCATCTTCTAAACTTTGAACATCAAACTCCTGATCACTGAATGTACCTCGTCTCAGGGAGTGGCAGGAAGAACCTGAACTACGTCTTGAGGTAGTGGCTTCATATTCCTGTCTGAGACCTGAGGATAGTAAGTTCAAGGTATAACTGAATTATTGGAAGATTAACAGAACAGTAAATTTTCTCCAATGCTCCAATACAAATTTTTTTCAAAAAGATACGGAATGTGGCTTTATTTCACTAGACAACAGTATTTCAATTAGTGCAATAAGCAAAAGAACAGCCTCAACCAAAGTTATTCCAATACAATCTGATTACATTTGTATTAGCTTCTAAACTGAATGAAAAAAATAATGAATGGCATTTTCATGAATTGAAGTATAGGTAGTGGGGGAAATAAAGCTAACTTAAAACAATCCATTGTAATTTCACCCAAAAACCAGTGATTATAAATTAGAATGATCTGAGTTACAAAATTTAGTTTGCTAAACATTAGTAATACAAAGTATTGCTCAGACAATTTCAGAATAATTTGTTGATCCAATTCGTTTGCTGTCCCACAAAATGGACCAAAACCATATTCTGTGCAAAATGTTGCACAACTTTGTTATCTCAAGAAATTGACTATTCAAAGATACTTCCACCCTCCATAAACCACAGCTCTGCTGCTCATGTCCCAACTTGCACCAAGTCCTGACTTGCATCAAGTTCCTTTCATCCATTACTTATTGATCTAACTAGCTCTCAGTCCACCAACACCTCATTTTTAAAACTCTCAACCTTAGTTTCAAATTTCTCCATTGGCTCTCACCTCCCATCTCTGAATCCTTCTCCAGACCTACAAAAGCTTCTTTGATAGCTCCATTCCTTCAATTCTGCTCTTTTACACATTGCCCGATTTGACCGGTTCCACAAGTGGTGGCTGTGGCTTTAGTTGCCAAGGCCTTAAACTCTGGAATTCTCTCCCTACACCTCTGTACTCTCTTTCCTCATTTAAGATGCTCCCTAAAACCTCTCCCTCTGACCAAGTCTTTGATGTCTGTCAAAATCTCATATGGTTTAGTGTCAAATTTTGATTGATAATGCTCTTGCAAATTGCCTTTGAGATGTTTTACTATGTTGAAGGTACTATATAAATGGAAATTGTTATGCAATATAATGTTATCATTTATTTATTCAATTTTCATGTTTGCAACTGAGGTGTCCTGTCAGGTAATATTAGATAACAGCTTTGCACTGAATTATTGAGTGCCTATAAAGCTTATTCGGCTCCATTGTGAGACATATGCAATATGCAGAAAGAATATGTTGGAGAACCATCAGATAGCTGTACCAATATGCAACAGAAGGAACTATTTCAAAAAGAACATTTAATATTTCTTACAAAAAATGTCTACACAAGAAGCATCCTCTGAGTGAGTACTTTTACAATAAAATAGGTATTAGAAGGCATGCAACTAACATTGTTAAATTTATTGATTTCAGCCAATTTGTGTTTTACTTGAAATTCACAATTCATGTTAAATATTATTTCAATACTTACTTTCTTCCTGCATCCGAGCTAGGATTTGTACATCTGTAACATCAGCAAGCTTGTAACCAGAGCCCAGTGAATCTTCATCTACTTCTGAAGTACTTAGTTCACTATCCACAGATGATGGCGGGCTAATGGGAGGATTCTGGTCTACAGAACCTTTAAAATGACCTAATATGAATAAGAAGAGGAAGTTGCTCGTTTTTGCTACATGGTTCTGATCCCATTTGCATTTGCAAAAGCTAGGTAACATTTCAATGTTCTTATTAATGACCGCAATAGTTAATTCAACAGAAAAACACCAAGCATCAGCAGGGGAGAATGCTATACAATCAATGGAATTGTCTACTAACCCATATTCCATTTTGCACAATGGAAAAATTTCCAAGAGGTCACAACAGAATCAAGCCAAATGCTATCATAAGACATTCAGATAACAATCATAGAAGCATATTATTCAGCACAGGTAGCAGCTATTAGGGTCCAATTAGTCTCAATTCATCTCTGCTCTTTCCAGATTGATTAGTTTTTTTTCAATATTTATCCATTGTCTTTTGAAATTTACAGCGGAATCAGTTTCCACCACTCCTTCACACTGTGCAATTCAGACAACTCAATATTAAAACATTTGTGTTGCCCCACTGATATTTTTGGCGAGCACTTTACATCTGTGCTTTCTGCACATGCCAGTTACCTCTTCCTCCCAAAGTTGTTGAAGCACTGGAGGGAAAGATTCTCTGGCCTCCCTGTGGCATGTTCCAGCCCACATCTGCAATACTGTGTACCTTACTTAAGGAGGGATGTAAATGTGTTGGAAGTAATTCAGAGAAGGTTTACCAGACTAATACCTGGAATAGGCTGGCTATCTTAAGGAATGGTTGAACAGGTTAGGCTTGTATTGAAGTTTAGAAGCGAAAGAGGAGGCTTGATTAAGATATACAAGATGAAGCATCTTGTCAAGTTGAATATGGAGAGGATGCTTCCTCTTGTAGAAGAACCTAGAACTGGGAATTCACTATTTAAAAATAAGCAATTGCCCATTTAAAACATAGATTAAACTAAAGCAAAGTTTTTTCTGAGGGTCATGAGTCTTTGGAAATCTCTTTGAAAAGTTGGTGGAAGTAATGTCTTTGCATATTTTAAGGCAGAGATGGATAGATTCTTGATAAGCAAAGAGGTGATGGGTTATCAGCTGTTGGCAGAATTGTTACGATTCCAGTTAATGTTAGTACTGGATAGGAAGGTCACAGAATGGAATCCTGGCTCAGAAGAGTGCAACTTTTATGTTTTTAGAAACTGTGGATGAACAGAGTCACAGGACAGCCAGTTAGCCTTTAACAACAAAAAAGTTCAACATACAAAGTTTGAACACAATATAATAATCCATCACTCCCACTTCAAAAATATTCGTAGATTTCAAGGATAACACTAATTACAAAATATATCTTAGGCTGTAATGTTTTCAGTAAATACACAGTCCTTGTAAACCAACAGGTTAACTGTGCTCAGGCATGCTGAAGCCAAATAGATGTCATTCAATCAAAATTCCCTCAATTTTTCCTCAAGTTCCTGAGATGACCATTACATGAAATGTTTCCAAACTCCACACTCGAAGATTCACTTTCGAATCTTCTTCCAGCTGGCATCCACTTCCAGGATTTCCAACTCTTCTTTTGGGTTTCATATGCTTTGAAGTGCCACATGCATTCAAGCCACACAATTTCTGATACTCAGCCAAGTCAATAGAACACTACTGTTTCAAAGGCTGCAAAATAGAACCACAGAAAATTTACAGCTCAGAAACAGGCCTTTTGGCCCTTCTTGTCTGTGCTGAACCATTTTTTGCCCAGTCCCACTGACCTGCACTCAGACCATATCCCTCCCCACTCCTCTCATCCACGTACCTGTCCAAGGTTTTCTTAAATGTTAAAAGTGACCCCGCATTTACCACTTTATCTGGCAGCTCATTCCACACTCCCACCACTCTCTGCGCGAAGAAGCCCCCCCTAATATTCCCTTTAAACTTTTCTCCTTTCACCCTTAACCCATGCCCTCTGGTTTTGTTCTCCTCTAGTCTCAATGGAAAAAGGCTGCTTGCATTCACTTTTATCTATACCCACCAAAATCCTCCAGCTAATTTTACCAAGTCTGCATGTTTCAGCTGTCTTCAACTTCAATGAACAATATTTTGTTTAAATTGCAGTTTTTTTTTCCTTTGACTTAAATTTTCCTGGGACCTCTTCCTGGTTTCTAGGACTAACTGTCCTTTAGATCCTGGGACTTGCTTCCTTGGCCATTACTCCATTGTTTTGCTTCTGACAGAGCTATGAAAGCTGTCTCCTCTCGAGCTACTAAGTTCCTACTGCTCGGGTCCAGTTCAAATTAAACTAAAAAATCCTTCTTAAGCTAAAGTAGCAAACAGCTCAGTTTTTTTTAAGCTAATTTAATTTTCACGTCATGGACTCTCAAGCCCATAATGCAGACATAATTTGAAATGAAACCAAAGCGCTCTCATACAAACATCTTTGCTAAACCTGAAGCTAACCAGTTTTAACCCTTCTTACACAAACACTTAATTAAATGCAATTAAATCTGTTCTCAGCTCTGATGAAGGATCATCTCGACTTGAAACACTGGCTCTATTCCCTTCCCACAGATGCTGTCAGACTTGAGATTTTCCAGCATTTTCTGTTTTTGTTTCAGATTCCAGCATCCACAGTATTTTGCTTTTATTTTTGCTTTGCATTTAAATCTACATCTTATTTCTGATATCCAACAACACAAATATGAATTATTTGAAACTGCCTCTGTTTCCCGACAGGATGTAGATTTAAGGCTAGCAGAGCACCTATGAGCTTATTAAATGATGGAAACAGGTTTGAAGAGTCAAATGGCCTTGTCTTGCTCCTTTTCGTGTCAGTCCTGGGGAAAGCATTAAAGCCTTTTCACTGAGCAGCCAGCCTCTGCTTTAAAGTGATGGTTTGAAAGTGGCCAGATAGACAGATGGAGGATGAATGCATCCAACTTTTAAGCATGGCGATTAACCCATGCAGGACCAGAAACGAGGAGGGAGCGAGGTCCATCTTCCCCTTTCTTTTGAAACTGAACCAGCTCCTGTAGCACAGAGATCACTGGCCTTATTGAACTGAATTTTGGGGTTCGGAAGTCTTCTCTTCTCTCTTCCCCAGAGAAATCATAGAATCCCTACAGTGCAGGAGGCCATTTGGCCCACTGGGTCTGCACCAACCACAATACCTTCCAATTCCCAGAGACCCATATATTTAGCCTGCTTATCTGGCTGACACTAGGGTCAATTTATCATGGCCAATCAACCTAACCTACTCATTTTTGGACCGTGGGAGGAAGCCAGAGCACCCGGAGAAAACCTATACAGACAGGGGGAGAATAAGCAAACTGCACACTGACAGTGACCTGAGGCTGGAGTTGAACTCGGGTCCCTTGCACTGAGGTAGCAGTGCTAACCACTGTGCCACCGTGCTGCAAAAACAAAAGCAAAGGCAGAGCTCTATGGTTGGAGTAAGAAGACAAGAATTTTTATATTCTCCACAGGAAAATGCAGAACTAACATTGTAATAGTGCTCAGCTATTACCATCTATGGTGAAGTAAAATGTTAGGCAGGAATCTTGTAATTACTGGACTGGTGCTTCCAAGCTTAAAGGTTTTAAAACCATTAGCAGATAATGGTATCAAAATCAAATTTCCCTGCAAGCATCTGCATGTGCTGGTTTTAATAACAACCCAAGTTATTATGCAATAACATGTGTACAATAACAAAACTGATTAAATGACTACCGTGATCACTATACCTGCACTTCCAGGTGTCATCAACTGTTTCACAAGTGGAGTCGATCGGACTGGTGTGGAGGACGGGGAACTGAAGCCGCTGCCATAGGGACTGCTGCCTCCACTAGGGCTGAAAGAACTTGGATAACCAGCAGCATAGTAAGAACTACTGAAGAGACTCCGCCTTTTGCTCTCTGCAAGATGAAAAAAGATGATCAATAGGAGAACTGGAAAAAAGTCTCTAAATTAGTCAAATATTTTTATGACGTCAATTTCACTTTATCATTACACATTGGTCATTTATGTGTCACAATACCAATCAATTCATTTTCCACAAAGCCTGACAGGACAGAATCAGAGGGTTGGTGAGAAGCTAGGTCAAAGTAGTGGGTTTGTAGGAGGGTGACAAAGATTAGGAAAGAAATCAATATTCACAAGGCCAAGTAGGCTAAAAAGACCACACTGGATTAGGTTACAGAAATGAGTCCGGTTACAAATAGGGGCCTAAAAATGACTTGTTTCTCCTGCACATGCCCAATGGTTCTTAAAACAGCATACAATCTGACCCAGAGGCAGGCCAGAACTGAATATCAGAGAATGCTTCGATGAGCTGTTGGCACCCATTAAATCTCCACAGATAGCCAGGCAGGATGCATCATCAGAATGTAATTTAGTAGCAGTAACCTAAAACAGATATTAGCCTAATGTAAAAGCAAAATACTGTGGATGCTGAAAATCTCAAATAAAAACACAAGTGTGTTGGAAATACATAGCAGGACTGGCAGCATCTATGGAGAGAGAAAAACAGCTCATGCTTTGAGTTTGAGGTGACTTCTCTTTAGAACTGAAGGAAGGTAGAAACGTGATGGGCTTTGTACTGTTAAAGGGAAGAGGGAAGAAAAACAAAAGGGAATGAATAACGGGATGGGTGAGATTAAATGATAAAAATGTCCTGGAACAACAGGAGTAGTAATTGTTATATTGAAGAAACAAAATATTTGTCTAGATTGAGTGGGAATGGCAGAATAATGAACAATTCTGTCCATAAGCAAAAATGTGAAAAACATGTTGGCACAAGCAAAAAAAAGAATCAAACTTAAAACAATTACAATCACCAGAGAGAGTACTGAGAAAATTGTTACAACTATAGGCTGACAAGTCCTGAAGGACTTTATCCTTGGGTCTTAAAAGAGGTGGATGCTGATATAGTGGATGCATTGGTTTTTAAGTTTCCAAAATCTCAGATTCTGGAAGGGTCCCATCAGATTGGAAAATACCAAATGTGAACACTTTATTCAAGAAAGAGATTTAGAATCCAACAAACTACAGATGAGCTAGCTTAACATCTGTCATAGGGAAAATGCTAGGAGGTTATAGAAAATCTTAATGCAATCCGACAAAATGACAATGGATTTTATGAAAGGAAAGTAGTGTTTGACTAATTTATTAGAGTTCTTTGAGGAAGTAATGAGCAATGCGGATAAAGAGGAAAGCTGTAGGTGTGGGATACTTGGATTTTCAAAAAGGCATTGATAAGGTGTGGTGGCACGATGGCAACAGTGGTCAGCACTGCTGCCTCACAGCAACAGGAACCCAGGCGCGGGTCACTGTCTGTATGGCGTTTGCACGTTTTTCCTCCAACAGTTCAAAGATGTGTAGGTTAGGTGTATTGGCCAAGCTAAATTCTCTGTGTACCCAAAGAGGTGCTGGTGTGTGCCGACTAGGGGATTTTCAGTGTGAATGTAAGCTTACTTGCGACTAATAAATAAACTTTAAATCAAAAGTTACTACACAAAATAAGAGCTCATGGAATAGTGAGTATATGATTAGCATGGATTGAGGATTGGTTATATAACAGAAAGCAGAAAATAGGGAGAAATGGATCGTTTTCAGGTTGATAAGCCGTAACGAGTGGAATGCCACAGGGATCAATACTGGGGTTTCAACTATGTAAAATATACACCAATTTGGATGAAGAGACCAAATTTGTGAATGATGTGGAGTTGCCAGTGTCAGACTAGGGTAGGCAAAGTAAGTAGTCTCACAACACCAGGTTAATGCCCAACAAGCACGAGCTTTCAGAGCGCCACTCCATCAGATGAATGACACAGCTACTTAAGTTGTGAAGTTGTGAAGAAGACACATGCACTCTGCAAATGCATACAGGATACAGATAGGTTAACTACCTCAGTGAAAAGAGACATGTTGCTTTTTTGGGGTGAGGGGGTGGAGGTTGGCAGAAGAGGTGAGGGCCTGACCCAGCACTTTGGTTAAAAAAAACAAATTATATGAAAACCTGAGAAAATCATGGGTCATTCACTTTGGTTGAATCAATGGGTAATGACTTGGCTGATGGAATATATGGGAGAATTTATGCACATTTATAAACATTGGCAGGAAGAATAGAAAAGCAGCATATTATTTAAATAGCGAGATTGCAGGATTGAGGTACAGAGGGATCTGAGTGCTCTAGTACATGAACCTTAAAAACCTAGTACGCATGTACAAGTGATTAGGAAGGCATCTCAGAGGATCTTTAGTTTGTGGAATTCTCTTTTGCAATGAGCAGTGGAGACAGTGTCATTGAATATTTTCAAGACTAAGTTACATTGATTCTGGATTGACATGGGAGTTGGAGGTTACATAGGAAAGTAGAGTCCACAATCTGATCAGCCATTCGTTTCAAATAACAGAGGCGGCTTAAGGGCTGAGGGGTCTGATCTTGTTCCGAATTTGTATCTTCCCCAGTAGGTGGCCAAAACTCTGCACTGCACTTCAAGGACGTTAAGGCACAAGAGATGACAGAGAGGACATTTATTAGAATGACACCAGACTAAAGGGCTTCAGTTATAAAGAAACTGGGGATATTTTTCTTACAGCAGAGAAGGTTAAAGATGTTCAAAACCTTGAAAGAGCAAATAGGAGAAATTATTTCCAACGGCAGAAGGGACAGTAACCAGAGTACAGAATTAAGGCAATTGGCCTAAGAACCAGAAGCATCATGAGGAGGGAAAAAATTGGGTGAGAGTTGTAATGATATGGAATGCATCTCCTAAAAGCAGATTCAATAACAAATTTGAAATGGGAATTGAACATTTAAAAATAAATCATTTACTAAATTATGAGGTTAATTGGATAGTGTCAAAGAGCTGACACAGGCATGATGGACTAAGAGGCCTCCTTCTGTACTGTAATATGTGATTCAATTAGATAAAGCATGCTTGCTGCTGTCCCTGCACTCTGTCATCTGTTATGTTATTTTAAGGCTCAGAGCAAAAATCCAACCACTTTTTTTTGGATTATGCCGAGATCGCCAAAGCAATCAATATGCAGGTCACAAACTGAAGATCACCTTAACTGCCACTAACATAAGCACAAATTCAGACCCTCCTTTTGCATAAAAAACAGAAAAATACTCGGAAACATAGTTTCTTACTCATCAGCCTCAAAAAGACAATTTCAAGGCTCGTCAGGCATCGAACCTTGACAAGGATCTAAGATCCAGAACACACGCAATAGCTTTTAGGAGCTGGGCTTGAACTTCTGTTGCCCCACTAATAGAGCAGAATCCACTTTCTCCCATTAAATTTTATTACAGATTTACACCTTTAAAAAGTGATTAAAATATGCCATTGTGCATTATAACTTGTACACAGTTTCAATCAAATTGATGTTAAAAGTTAATTTTAGAAACAGAAAGAAGTTAGGATGCAGTATCTAACCCCTTCAGGCATATTGCTCATTAGCTGTAATTTATTTTCCTAAGCTGAGGCCCAGTGAGATCATGGAAAAAAATGCTTTGTCATATGAAGTTATATTGGAACACTGCTTAATGCAAGGGCAGCGTGTCATAACTAAAACAGGCTGATTAACACTGACCATCAGAAATAGATATCATGGTAGTAACCTTGCAACTTATTTGGCATATATCCCAAAGTATGTTATAAATGTTCTGTTATTCTCTTAGTTCAGCACTTTATTCAGTTGTTTGGTGCAGTAAACAATATTTTCCCACTGCCTGAAGACAATATTATATCAACATTTTTAATAAAGTCTTAGTTTTAATACTCTTATACTAACTTCCAGTAGTTATCACTGAAAACTGTTATATTAGTTTATCACATGCCTAAAGCACAGAACTATTAACACCAGTGTGTTAACGTTACTCTTAACTGCTTGCTCAGGTGTCTCAGTTGCAATCAGCAACCGAATCAATTCTGAACTTGGTATGGGTGTCTGGATTTTCTCCCACGGACACACTTCAATTCCTACATCCAAAAGAGGGCAAATCATTATCTACAACATAACCACCAGTTTGATCCTGTAATAGGTGCCACTCACCCAGATACATAATGCTCTTTGTCAGGACTATCATTTAATTCAATTCCAGACTGCAAGAAATAGCAGTTAAAATCACCAAGCTTAAGATATCCTAGAAACTCAGATTTTCTTGAAATCTATTCTAGTTTGTTCATAATATTCAATG
The DNA here is from genome assembly GCF_965287045.1 of Carcharhinus amblyrhynchos. Classification (NCBI taxonomy): domain Eukaryota; kingdom Metazoa; phylum Chordata; class Chondrichthyes; order Carcharhiniformes; family Carcharhinidae; genus Carcharhinus; species Carcharhinus amblyrhynchos. Next base: position 81,342,103 of record NC_137324.1, read on the forward strand.
TTGTTATGACTGCAAACAAAATGATATTGATTATTGGAAAATAATTCAGTCAGCAGAGTGATTAAATAAGTCCAGATCTACTGCACTGGAATATAAATTTGAACCTTAATGATTAAAATTTATTTGAATGCAACTGTTAATCCAAATTACATTTTTCAAGTTCATAATTCTTATTCCAATTGAAGCTTGCAATGCAATCTTTGCATTCAGATCTCACACCAGTACAGAAATTTACTTCCATAAATCAGAGGTCTCATCATTGTGTACTGCATAAATCTAATACTAGTGAGTCTTCAGAGTTTGTTTTTAACCAGTATGATTTTTCATTTGGTTAGGAAGGACAGTTACTCTGTGGTGGGACACTGATGCAATTAGATTCTCAGATTCAAAATTAGCTAGAGATAACGATACAGCAATTATTTTAGCTCTTGCATCATTAGTTCCACAAATGAAAAATGCAGATCAAAATATCTGGCTTGTTTGTGTGCCCATTTTTGGGAGATAAAATGTTTGTGACTTAGAGGAAACATAGTTTAATTGGTAGGGTTTGAACTAAACTGCCACAACATTAACTAGCATCTTTTTAAAAAACCTTCAAGTACATGGAACAGAATGGAAGGAGAGGAATGAAGGTAGAAGTAAGCTGGAACTCAATAGCAGGGAAAATAAATGGGAGACAAGGATATTTGGTTTTTTTTGCATGCAAAGATGGTGCTTTTTAAAGATAATTGTGCATGTAGGATCTCTTTTTTAACAAGGAATCTTTAATTTTGTGAGAGATTTGCATCATTGCAGCTTACATGTGGCTGAATCACTGGATTTGGATTTAACAGGTGCATTTGAATCCCAGCTACAAAAGGTTTGGACAAGTTTATCCTAGAAATTTGATTTCCACCATCCAAAACAGGATAATACGATAACCTTAGGAGAAAATTAATTAATGCATGTAATATCACACTGTACTCTTGATAATTGGCTACAACTAGGTTATCAGTAAGAGTTAAAATGTGAAATGCAATGATTGAGCTGCAATTAGCACACTTAAAGCAAAACAAAAGGACAATACAACAGAATGAAGAGTTATTTAGCAAGGCATTGCCATCTCAAAACCAACATTAAGACTACATACAGGTTTAGTACTTGGTGCTTACTTTGCTGCCAATACTGAATAAGTGTTGCATGTACTGTAGTTTACTCAAAAAATAATTCTCAAAATTGAAAACAGCAACGTACATTTTTACCTACAGGTGCAACTGGACTCTGAAAAGGTGAGAAATGACATGCACAATTTGAATAACAATATTTTTTCACAAATTGGTTGTCAAAAATAACAAATTTAAATTCACACAGAAGCAGCAAAGAAAAAAATTTGAATATTCACCTGCTATTGCTTGATCAAGCCTATGTATCAATGATCTTTTTGCTGTTTCAATATCTGAGTTTGGATGATCCAGCACCTGTCTGCACCATTGCAATGGACTAAAAGCTTTTTGAACTGGGGTTGGCAACCTCTTTGGTGATGTGTACAACCTAAAATTGACAACAAAATAAAAATGGTTGGTTAATTATATGATTGAGAATCATTTTTCATAATTCAACACCATCAGTTTCATTGATTTCCAAGTCCAAGATTTAAAAAACCTTGATATTTAAAGCAACATCAAAATAGCTGTACAGTCTTGTTTTTCACTTCACAAGTTGTAACAAGTTTTAGAGCCTTTCCTAGGCTTTTTTGATCTAGCATCCCTTAATTCTATTAATTGGAAGTGAAAAGCAGAATATGGACATGGAATTTTAAAAAATTTAAGTTGAAGACATATGCCTCGAGATAAGGGACGGGAAAAAAGACTATTTACTTATACACTTCACCATAATTGTACTTCCCATTCATTCTCATTGACAACTTGGCTCAGAGATGTCTATTTTAAACGTTAAAAAAATTTTTGCATCATACTGAATGAATGTATGTGCAATTTTGGTCCCCTTATTTGCGAAAGGATACATTGGCCTTGGAGGGAATACAGAGAAGGTTCACCAGGTTGATACCAGAGATGAGGGGGTTAGCTTATGAGGAGAGATTGAGTAGATTGGGCCTGTACTCGGAGTTTAGAAGGCGGAGGGGGGATCTTATAGAGACATATAAGATAATGAAGGGGCTAGATAGGGTAGAGGTAGAGAGATTCTTTCCACTTAGAAAGGAAACAAGAACTAGAGGGCACAGCCTCAAAATAAGGGGGCGGGGGGGGGCAGTTTAGAACAGAGTTGAGGAGGAACTTCTTCTCTGAGGGTAGTAAATCCCTGGAATTCTCTGCCCATTGAAGTGGTGGAGGCTAACTCGTTGAATATGTTTAAGTCACAGGTAGATAGATTTATGATCGATAAGGGAATTAAGGTATATGGGGAGCAGGCGTGTAAGTAGAAATGATTCACTTCAGATCAGCCATGATCATATTGAATGGCGGGGCAGGCTCGAGGGGCTAGATGGCCTACTCCTGCTCCTATTTATCTTTAATAAAATCACAAAAATCAGAATCAGAGAATTGTTACAGCACAGGAAGCAGTGATCTGGCCCATCGTGTCTGCACCAGCTCTCCAAATGAGCATCATGACTTGATGCCTTTCCCCTGTATCCCTGCATACTGTTCCTGTTCATGTAATCATCTCATACCCTCTTGAATGCCTTGACTGACATACTTCTAACACTTCCAGGCACAGCATTCAAGACTTGAACTACTCACTGAAAAAATTATTTTTCACATCACTTTAAATCTGTTGCTTTTGATTCTTTTCCAAGCAGGAACAGTTTCTCCCCATCAATTCTGTCCAGTCCCATCATGATTTTGAGCATCTCCATCAAATCTCCTCTTAGCTTTCCTCTCTCCAAGGAGAACAGTCACAAGTTCTCCAATTTGTCTCCATTACTGAAATTTCTAATTTCGGGAACAATTCTTGTAAACCTGTTCCAGTGTGCTCACACCCTTTCTATATGTGGCATCCAGAACTGTACACAATACTCCAGTTGAAGTCTAACTGGCATCTTGTACAAGTTCAGCACAACCTCCTTCCTCTTGTACTCTATGCTGCGATTAATAAAGCTCAGAATACTATATACTTTAACTTCTCTCTCCACCTGTCCTGCTACATTCAATTATCTATGCACTTACACATCCAGATCCCTCGGCTCCTGCAGCTCCTTAAGAATCTTATATTGCTTCTCCGTATTCTCCCATGGAAATGCATCATGTCTCTACTTCGAACTTCATCTACCACCTATCTGCCTATCCCACCAACTTGTTGATGTCTTTTGAAGTTCTACAGTGTCCTCTACAAACCTTCCTCCAGCCCTAAGAATATTCAATCATTACTCTCTGCTTCCTGTTATTCAGGAAATTTTGTATCCATATTGCTACTGTCCCTTTTATTCCATGAGCTAAAAATTCTCACAAATTGTTGCGTGGCACTGTATCAAGTGCCTTTTGGAAATCCACGTATACCACCATCAACAGCATTACCCTCATTCATCCGGTTATCTCTTCAAAAACACTCCAACAAGTTGAAACATTATTTCCCCTTTCAACGTGCATGCTGGCTCTTTGTAATTAACCTATGCTGTCCCATGCAACTACTCTGCACAAAAGGTTGTTACAGAAGGTTAGGGGGCATGGAGTTGGGGGTAAGGTGTTAGCGTGGATAGAGGATTGGCTGTCTAATAGGAGGCAGAGAGCAGGTATCAATGGGTGCTATTCGGATTGGCGGTTGGTGACTAGTGGAGTGCCTCAGAGATCGGTGCTGGGGCCTCAGCTATTTACCATTTATATAGATGATCTGGAGGAGGGAGCTGAGTGTAGGGTGCCGAAATTTGCTGATGACACGAAGATAAGTGGAAAAGCAAATTGTGCAGAGGGTGTAGAAAGTCTGCAGAGGGATCTAGATAGGCTAAGCGAGTGGGCGAGGACCTGACAGATGGAATACATTGTTAGCAAGTGTGAGGTTATCCACTTTGGCAGGAATAATAGTAGGAGGGACTACTATTTAAAGGGCGAAAAGCTGCAGCATGCTACGGGGCAGAGGGACCTGGGGGTCCTTGTGCATGAGTCGCAAAAACCCAGCCTATAGGTGCAGCAGGTGATCAGGAAGGCAAATGGGATGCTGGCCTTCATAGGAAGGGGGATTGACTATAAAAGCAGGGAGGTCTTGCTGCAACTGTACAGGGCACTGGTGAGGCCGCAGCTGGAGTACTGTGTGCAGTTTTGGTCACCGCACTTGGGCAAGGATATTTTGGCCTTGGAGGGAGTGCAGAGGAGGTTCACTAGGCTGATACCAGAGTTGAGGGGGTTGAGCTATGAGGAGAGGCTGGATAGACTGGGCTTGTACTCGGAGTTTAGAAGGATGAGGGGGGATCTTATAGAGACGTATAAGATGATGAAGGGGATGGATAGGGTAGAGGTAGAGAGATTCTTCCTGCTCAGAAAGGACAGCAGGACTAGAGGGCACAGCCTCAAGATAAGGGGGGGGGGGGGGGGGGGCAGTTTACAACGGAGTTGAGGAGGAACTTCTTCACTCAAAGGGTGGTGAATCTCTGGAATTCTCTGCCCGTTGAAGTGGTGGAGGCTGCCTCGCTAAATATATTTAAGACACGGGTAGATAGGTTTTTGGTAGACAAGGGGATTAAGGGTTATGGGGAGAAAGTGGAACTGAGCCACTTCAGATCAGCCATGATCTTATTGAATGGCGGGGCAGGCTTGAGGGGCTAGATGGCCTACTCCTGCTCCTATTTCTTTCTTATGTTCTTATGTACTTATTCCATCCTGAATAATTGTTTTAAGAAGTTTGCTCACCAATGTTAAAGTTTTTTTGAAAGTTTATTTTAATATCGCAAAGGCTTGCATTAACACTGCAATGAAGTTACTCTAAAAATCCCCTAGTTGCCACACTCTGGTGCCTGTTCGGGTACGCTAAGGGAGGATTTAGCATGGCGAATGCACCTAACCAGCACATCTTTCGAACTGTGGAAGGAAACCAGAGCACCTGGAAGAAACCCATATAGATATGGGAGAATGTGTAGACTCTGCACAGACAGAGACCCAAGCTGGAAATCGAACTTGGGTCTCTGTGAGGCAGCAGTGCTAATCACTGTACTACCAAAGACTGGGTCTCATCACAGATTGTTATCAAGACAAAATTCAGCAGAACCAGCACCTTGCAAGGGTGTTCATGAGAATGCACATCTGATTAGAAAAGGGATGACAACACTGAATATGCAATCTCTGTACTGACAACTTAAGTGGCAATATAATTTACTAATTGGATATGCTTCAATGGTACCAAAATACATCAATCACATTCTCAGTAAGCCACACTGGATTAGCATAAAGGAAGGGCAAACATTCTTCTCAAATTTCCAGCAGTTATTGAGTAAAAAGGACATTCTTGTGCAGGGCAGAGAATGTCTCAAAAAAGGTTCACTCTACATTATAAAATTACATACTGAAAAGGATGGCCCTGAATAAGTACCAATCTTCACCATCCACCCTAGATGTTAACAGCTGAAAAGATTGACAATAATATTGTATATGCAGAGCCTATAGACAATTTCTCACAAGACACTTAGAAAAGATCTGGGGTGGACTGTATTGTACTCTCGATACTCAATTTAAAAACTTTATGGTAGGTTCTCATTCATTGAAATCATGCAACATTTTCAAACATTTAATGAACATAGCACAAAATCAGTTTGAAGGTCAGTCGGCCTCAGCTGGTGACATTCTTGCTTCTGGGACAGAAGGGTTGAGTTTAAGCACATAATCTGGACTGACAATTCGTACTTAAGGGGTGTTACATTGTTACAGGCACCATCCTTCAGATGAGACTTTCCAAAGGGCAACGGTGAGTTTCCTAAATAACAACATTTCTCCCCCCACCAAAGATCAACTGGTCATACATTTAAAATGTATTTATTAGTGTAACAAGTAGGCTCACATTAACACTGAAATGAAGTTACTGTGAAAATCCCCTAGTCCCCACACTCCAGCGCCTGTTCAAGTACATTGAGGGAGATCAATTATTACTTAACATTTATTATTGCATTCTATAAAGAATAATTGACTGAGGGTTATGCAAAGGTGTACTACACACACTACTGTCATAAAAACAGTAAAAATTTAAAACCCCATCCGTGGCTAATGTTTTATGCAACAATATATGAGTCCTTCACACGCAACAATCTTCTGCAGGTATGAAATCATTACTATAATATGAAACAGAAGAACTTGAACAAAAGGGCAGTTCTGCTGATATAGTTTAAGCTAGGTAATCATAACACATTTTCCATATCACAATGTACATGTGCTTATAGGCGAGTCCCCAGTTTAATGCTGACCACCCAAATGCAATTAAGCACCCAACTGATATACAGTTAATAATCATACTTCATGGCAAGTAAAGCCAATTTATAAATGTTTCTTTGCCTGGTTCAAATGGCCACATGTTGCACAACGTAGTAGTGTTTGTAAAACTCATCACTGCATCACCTAGTGTGCAACTGTCGGCTATAAGCATATTAATGGGAAAATGGAATAATTGTTATTTACAATATTAGCACAGAAAAACTAATATGGGCGATTGTGAAACAAAAAACAAATGAGCTGCTCTTTTAGCAGGGCAAACCAAATTAATTGTTGAGAAAAATAAGGTTAACTTTTCATAATGTTACTATTATTGACATGGATAGTACAAAGTGGTGCACCAAAGGTAGATAGAAAATATAAGCATGGCTTATTGTAGAATTTTCCTTCAAGTAATAGGGTCACAGCATATAATAAAACAATGAAATCTCACAATTTCTGAATAATAATTAATTTGCCCCTAGGATGCAAGAAAAATATTCATGGCATAAATCTGCTGTCATGGTGGATGATATTTTCCTACTGACCTTGGTTAACAAAACCAACCTCACTCAACCCATCAACTGTTATACTTGCTACCACAAGGCAAATTAAATACAAGGGTAAGAGAAGAATAGCACTTTCAGACACGAGGTTTACTAATACTTTTACTCAAGTATTTTTATTCTTCCAATCTGGAGAGTGAAACTTTTATAAATTATTCTGGAATTTGACAGCAGGAAAGCAATTTCCAGGAAGGTCAAAAGGGTAAGCCATTAATACAGTTCAAAAATGTTTTGGCATTTACTGTAGGTTTCCCTTCCTATGCTGAGAAGTCTGGTAACAATAAGTACACATGTGCATTAATAGAAACATACAAACAGCAATGGAAAGTTATATGGCAAGTTATACACATTTGCTTATATCCAGGCATCAATATTTTAATTGGGGTTTTAATCTATGCATTGAAAGATACTGCTCAATTTTTCTCAAAATTTTCTCTCAAATGGTAAATTTTAAATTTCAAAAGCTGAATAAGATTAGAGATTCAAAGTTAAAGTTTCAGTGATTCAAAAAGTAATTAAATATTTGAAATATGGGAAAATCCTCACCAAGATTATTTGTTTAGTATTATATATTATTAGTCATTTGCTTTAGACAGAATAACCTAGATGCTATTTTCATGAAAATGGTGATCATAAGACGTTTCTCGCAATATAAGCATTAAATAAAACCAGGACAAGATATGAAATTGTCTCAATGATTCAAAATTTAAAATTTCAGAAAAATAGATACACAAGAATGTGCCAAATTAAGCATATTTTGTAAAAGGATTATAGGTCCACTTATCTGATACTGGAAGTAAAATCTAGCTATTTCTGTATTACGCATGCAGTGGAATAAGGTAACCTTTAAGCTCAAAATAAAGATGTTTAATTGAACGTTGCTGGTCATAATTTTGACACTTTTGAACATATGAGAGCAAGAGTAGAACATACAACCTGTCAAGCCTGCTCCACTATTTAGTAATGATAACTGGTTTTAGGGTTCAACTCTATTTTCCTACTCACTCTCCATATCCCTCTTTTCCAGAGGCACCAAAAAACTCATCCTTAAATAACCACAGCACTCTGGGGTAGACTATTCTAAAGATTTACAAAACTGTCAGTGAAGAAGTTTCTCATCTCAGTCCTAAATGATCGATTCCGTATCCCCTTTGTTCTCGATTCTACTGTCAGAGGAAACAACCGAGTCAAATCCCTTCATAATCTTAAAATTAAAGCAAAATACTGTGGATCCTGGAAATCTGAAATGAAAACAGAAAATGCAGGATAATTCATTAAGTCTGGCAATATCTGTGGAGGGAAACAGTTAATTTTTCAGATCCAAGTGACCTCTCTACATACGCTCCGCCTTCCCTGCTCCCATTTCAAATATATTAATCTGTAATTTCTATCTTGCTTCAATTCTGTAGAAAGGTCATTTAGATTTGAAATGTTAACTGTTTCTCTCCACAAATGTTGCCAGACCTGCTGAGTTAATCCAGCATTTTCTGCTTTTATCCCTTCACAACCTTGAATGTTTCTATTATATCACCTAGCATTCTTCTAAGCCCCAGAGAACACAGATCCAAATTATTCAGTTTCTCATCACAAGGCAACACTCTCATCCCAGGGACCAAATTAGTGAGCCTTCACTCTTCCAGTCTCTAATGCCAAAGTCACAGTATTTGTTCATTATTCAAATCAGCAAAAAACTGCACATTTCAAAGTAAAAGGGAGATAAGAAAAATAAAAAATGAGCATCCTTTCTGTGCATTGTACAACTAATTTATTAAGCACAAATATGAAAAATTGGATAGCCCCCAAAAAAAAGGGTATGGGGATCACTATGTTTTTGTAATTTTACACCTCCTACTAACATGTCAGTTTGCACACATCAGTCATTCAGCCATGACAGATCACCCAAACAGACTGCACAACAGTCACAACACTTCCCTCTCCCTTACAGGTAAAGGTGATATACAACTTGATCAGGCGCCTGCACGTCAGGGGCACGGTTTAAAGGAGATGTACGAGGCAAGTTTTTTTCTAACAGAGTGGTGGGCGCCTGCACCTCTGCCAAGGGAAGTAGCTGAGGCAGATATGATAGTGACTTTTAAGGGGTACCTTGACAATGCATGAACAGGATGGGAAGAGGGACATGATCCCCGGAAGGGTAGGGGGTTTTAGTTCAGTCCGGTAGCATGGTCGGTGCAAGCTTAGATGGCCGAAGGGACGGTTCCTGTGCTGTAACTTTCTTTGTTCTATCACTGAGGCCACTGCCAACAGTGGGGCTGGAACCAGTGAAGATGACAGCAACAAAATGCCAAACCCAACAGGTCTGACAGCATGTGGAGAAAAACCAAATTGGATGACAGCTTCTTCCTTGCTGCGATCAAACTTCTGAAAAGACCTACCTTGCATTAAATTGATCTTTCTCCACACTCTAGCAATGGCTGCAAGACTACATTCTGCACTCTCCCCTTTCCTTCTCTGTACAATATGCTTTGTCTGTCTAGCATAAGAAACAATACTTTTTACTGTATACTAATACATGACAATAATAAATCAAATCAGTGAAATCCCTTTCTGTTCTGTTACATGCAGAGTCGACATGCAAGTCCAGCAACGTGATGTGCATCAAGTCAATGCTACCCTGCAACATGGGAAAGCGTGCAAACATTGGCATTCACTCCTCCTACTTGTTTCTGACAAGACAGAATCAAACGTAGTTGCTTCCCTTTGAACGCAGCCTCAATAACCTCCCTTATGCACTAGTGGATGACAAACTGCAAGACTTTGCTAACATCTCCAGCCTGAAAGGAGCCAGACACACAAAAAGCTTATGACCATTGTCATCTTTAAGGCGCCGGTAATGAGGTCCCTGTCTATTTGAACTTGGATGTTTGTTTGCAGTAGTCAGTAGACTTCAGTGGGGCCATCATTATTTAAGCACAGATAGCTCTTAATTTAGTTCCTTGCAGAGGTTCAAGAATTGCTCTCTAAATGCCGTGGGGTATTTAGGGAGCAATTTGTTGATATTATTTCTCCAACACTTGTGCTTATGTATGGCATTTTCTCATGCTCTTAGTCACGCTCCAAGGGAAAGGCCTGCTACTGCATTCATGTTTGTACTGAAGCCTAGAAGACAGCAAAAGGTCCATCAAACATGGCACTCTCACCTCAGAGCCACAAAGTTGTATGTCCAAGTCCCACTATAGGATTTGAGCACAAAAATTAAGGTTAACACTCTGGCAGTACCGAGGGAGTGTTGCACAGAAGTGTCTTTCAGATGATATGTTAAACCAAAGTCCTGCTTGCCTCTCAGGGGTACATAACCAACTCTATGCCACAATTCAAAAAAGAGCCAGGGAGTTATTCCTCATGTCCTGGTCAACACTTATCCCTCAACAAATAATTTAAAAGTTACTGAGGCATTATGTTGAGAGAGTTTGTGGGGTGCAAAATGGCTGCCATAAGGTACTGCCAAATACAAGTCTATTTTTACCTGGCTACACTACTCCCTTACACTTTTCCAACTTAAAACACTCTGGAAAACAATGAACAATTTCAGAATTGTGGCCACAGACAGAATAATTAACTGGCAAAGAACCTCTTTAATGATTCCCTTAAATCAATTACATAGCTGATCATACATTAAGAGTTTAAGTCAACAAGACTGTGAATCCCAAAAATGACAGTGCTCATGTCAAATTAACATTGGATGGTGCGAGACATCATATCTATCTGCTCTGCATAAATCTGGTGGACATCAAATTCTCTCATGCTAGCACATTCACATAGCACAATATATGACAGAAGCGCACACAAAAACTCAATTTCACTTCTATAATCCTTTAATAAGAAATACAGAGCAGCAATCGAATGAACAACTATTTGTATAGCAATGACTGGGCTAACCTCATTCACCTAAACGCAAAAGCAAAGCTTCCTCCAGGATTAGAAGACTGGTGCAAAATTCTTTGGGGTGCTTTCCAAACAAAATTAACATGATTAAATGTACTATCTATAACATGCAGGAACTTGTCATTGTTTAAAATACCAATGGTGCTACATAAATCCAAGTTATATTCATGTGGTGTCTTTAACATAATAAAAATACCCCAAGACATTTCAGAGATGTACTATAAAACAAAATATGAAATCAAGAAGAAAGTCAAGAAGGCAGTGACAACTTTATTCAACTTCAGGTGTAAAGACAATCCTCATATCTATTGGCCAGTCAGTTTCAGTCATTGATGAGCTTTTAGAAACAGTAATCAGAACAAAAAAAATCCAACAGGCACTTGGAGAGTTTTGATTAAGGATAACCAGCATGGATTTGTAAAAGGCAAATCCTGCTTTACTTTTTTTGTGGATGACATGACAGAAGGTTGATGAAGGAAATTCATTGGATGTTGTCTATATGGACTTAAGGCAAATGTTTGACGAAGTATCACTTGACAAAATTGAGGCTCATGGAACAGGAAGTTCAGTCTCAGCTTGGATAAAAAAAGGCTTAAGGACTTAAAAAAAAGTGTGCCACGATTGATTTCCTTTTTGCAGATTGGTGGATAGCAGACAGTCACAAGGATCACTGCCAGGATCAATACTGTTTTAGTATATTAATAATTTGAATATTGAAAGTCAGAAAGTTTCTAAATTTGCCGATAACACCAAACTCGGAAGGGTGGCCGATAGCAAGGATGATACAAGAAACAAAATATAGATGGGCTAAAAGAATAGCACACAGGTGGCAGATGGCAATTTCGAGAAGCTAAAATGATACATTTTGACAAAACGCAATATAGACTAAATGGCACAATGGTAAAGGGACAGAGTGTGTTGGAGGTCTATGAAGGTGGCAAGACATACTAAGAGGTTAGCTTGCAAAGTTTCAAATTTCAAAAGCAAGGAAGTTATACTGAACCTGTATAAAGCCCTGGTGAGGCCAAAACTAGACTAATTAATCCATTTCTGGTCACACTTCAGCAAGTTTGCAAGGATCCTTGAGAAAGTACATTGGTGATTTACCAGAATGGTTCCGGAGGCAAGGGATTTTTATCTCCAAGGTTAGGTTGGAGAAGCTGGGGTTGTTCTCCTTCAAACAGAAGATTTAATAGTATAAGTTTATGACAGGTTTAGCGTAAGGTAATCATAGTAAAGTTGTTCCCATTAGCAGGTGATACACAGACTAGAAGACAAAGATTTAAGTTCTGGGCACAAGATTCAGAGAAATGTGACAAAAAACCTCTCTTTATGCAGCAAGTGGTACTGACCTGAAATTGGATGTCTATAAGAGTGGTTAAAGAGATAATAAATGATTTCAAAAGAAAATTGGACCTGAGGGAAATACATTTACAGGACTAATAGGACTGTTAATGGTATGTCACAGGAATGAGATAGAGAATCTGGTAAACTGGTGCAGCAGCAATACGCTCTCCCTCAATCTCAACAAAACGAAGGAGGTTGTCATCGACTTCTGAAAGCGTAAAGGAGAACATGCCCATCTACATCAATGGGGATGAAGTAGAAAGGGTCGAAAGCTTCAAGTTTTTAGGTATCCAAATCAGCACCATGCTGACATTATTGTTAAGCCCACTAACATCTCTACTTTCTCAGAAGACTAAGGAAATTTGGCACGTCAGCGACAACTCTCATCAACTTTTACAGATACACACAGAAGCATTCTTTCAGTTTGGTATGGCTCCTGCTCTGCCCAAGACTGCAAGGAACGACAGAAGGTTGTGAACGTAGCCCAATCCATCAAGCAAACCAGCCTCCCAACCACTAACTGTCTATATTTCCTGCTGCCTCGGCAAAGCAGCCAGCATAATTAAGCATCTCGATATTCTTTCTTCTACCTTCGGGAAAAAGCTACAAAAGTCTGAGGTCATGTACCAACCGAGTCAAGAACAGTTTCTTCCCTGTTGCTATCAGACTTTTGAATGGACTTACCATGCATTAAGTTAATCTTTCTCTACACCCTAGCTATAACTGTAACATTACAATCTGCACTCTCTCATTTCCTTCTCTATGAAAGGTATGTTTTGTCTGTATAGCGCGCAAGAACCAATACTTTTCACTATGTCAATACATGTGACAATAATAAATCAAATCAAAATCAAACGTGAATCGCATTATTCAGGTTAAGAATACACAGGTAAGGAATACTGATCAAACAAGGTGCATTTAAAGAGGTATGTTAATTTGTTTATTTGGTTTTAGCTTACTCTTCCAAGGCTGCATTTGCAGACGGGTGGCCTTAGAAAGGAGGCACATTGTGTTTGCCTGTATGCTTTAGACTTTCTGTGACTGGGTGGACCCCACAGGCACTGGAATGCATCAGCCAAGAAAGTGACATTTTGATTTAATTAAATAAGTTTCCTTTCAAGTTTTATTTTTGTTCCAGTATCCCTTTAAGATGTTATTAGATTTAACGATATGCTCAAGAGTATAAAGATTGTTTTGTTAGTTTTAATTTATTCAAGAGTATAAAGGAGACTAAAGGGAGACTGGATAGATTTCAGCCTTTAACAACCTGCTCCAGTGGCTTCCCAGATTGGTTATTAACAAGTTCATGTTGAGGGGGTTGTTCATCCTGAGTGCCTGCCTCTTTTGTGTGTGTTTGTGCCTGGAAGGCCTTGAAGAGGAAGCACGTGGTGTCTCTGCTGGTACACTATTGTTCACGCCAAGGGCTCGAGTTCATCATCAGATGGAAACAATATTTTCATCTAAATGAATTAGTTTCCTTTCCTTAGATTTTTCTTAGTGTCCTTCAAGTGGCTGTCAACTAGTTAATCTGTTTGCACAAGAGAACATAAGAAATAGGAGCAGGAGTAGGCCATCTAGCCCATCCCGCCATTCAATAAGATCATGGCTGATCTGAAGTGGATCTGTTCCACTTTCCCGCTTTCTCCCCATAACCCTTAATTCCCTCGTCTGTCAAAAACCTATCTACCCGTGACTTAAATATATTCAGCGAGGTAGCTTCTACCACTTCAATGGGCAGAGAATTCCAGAGATTCACCACCCTTTGAGTGAAGAAGTTCCTCCTCAACTCCATTCTGAACTACCCCCCCCTCCTTATCTTGAGTGGTAGAATGGTGGTGAAAGAGAGTGAAGACCAGAGGACTTCCTCATGGGTTTGCCCCTGAGCCTAGCCCATTTACAGGTTTAGGCAGAAGGTGGTTATACTGTCCATCTCTCTCCCACGGTTTCATCCATGTCCCTGGAGATGGAATACTGTGACCACTGGTATGCACGGGGCCTTCTCCAAGTGGCAAATGCCCTGAGCTGGACTGCATCATCAGACCCCTTAATTTTAATAAGGGTCTGCTAAAATTTGTTTTTGCTACAGTAACCTAGAGGTTAATTTGATTATTGTACTTAGTGAAAGAAGAGAGGCTTCTGGTATACTGGATGTTGGTTAGGGACAAGGTGGACATTTGCAATGTTGTATTATGTAACAAATCAGTATGTAAAAGATTGACACTTGATTTGCTACTTCATCTGGCTTCAGAATTAATTATCAGGACTGACTGGATTGCTCAATGAGCTGAATTGGTCCTGATGGGCCAAATGGCTGCCACCTCCTGTGCCATAATGACTATAACCAAGGGACTTTAGTTAAACATGGAAGATGATGCAATTAATCAGTGAGCCGCAGTCTTGATTGCCAAATCTAAGCTGCAAAGATGATCTCAAGGCACTTGCATGTTACTTCAGGAGAGGAGTAGCTGCTTTGTTTTATGTAGATATGAACAATGAATGTTTGAAACAGCTTTCTTGGTGGTGTTAAAACTAGCTTTGTTATAACAGATTTGTGCAGGCATATTTTCATTCATCTATGTTGCTGGGACATTATGCTTGCCGCACACAAGTCACACTCATCGTAAAACCATATACAAACCTACTATGGTAATCTACAATAATGAACAGAATAAAATAAACGTGTTTTCATTTAACTTCTTAAAGAGGTAGTTCTTCATTCAGTCCGTGAACAACGCTCCATTTTTCCAGCCTTTGCCCAGACAGCAATTAGGGATTGTCATCATCAAAGAGTACCTATTACATCCTTAGATGCAGACTTTTAAGAATGAAAATAAATTTGAGTCATCCTCAGGCAATAACTCACAACTGGCACTTGTCTCCCAATCAATCTTTCTGGCTTTATATACCAATGTTTTTGTTCTGAAAAATAACCTAAAATACCTAACGATATTAAAACACCAAAAGGCAGACAAACCGAGAGAGAATCGAGGGAAAAGCAGTCACTCCCATCCGTCTGCCCAGACATGTTGTCAGAGGTTGGTGCTGGAGTCAGACACTCAGGGGAGTGCCATTTGTCAGCCTGTCCCCTCCCTCACTCACCAGCTGTCCTCCTCCTCCTCCTGATCCTCCAAAGCCATTGTCTCCAGATCCAGCGCCGCCACCTCATCCAGCACCGTCCACTCGGCCTGCTCGGCGGGGCTCTCACTGTCACCCAACACCGACTGAGAGCCGCCGCCTCCTCCTGCCCGGGGCGGCGGTAAGTGGGACACAGCCTCCCCTTCCAGAGCCGGGCCTGGGCCCGGGCCCGAGCCGGGGAGGGGCTGCCAGGCCTGGCCGCTGGCGGTGGGGGGAGGCTGCTGCTGCTGCTGCTTGGGGCTCAGGAGGGTGGAGCGGGTCCGTAGCTGCTCGTTTTGTTTCTCCAGTTTGCGAACCAACTCCTGCAGCTTCCGTACTTCCAGGTCGGCGCTGACGTTGGAGTTAACGTCCTCCATCCTGTCGACGTTTCCACACTTGGTGTTTCTTCTCCTTTTCTCTCTCTCTCTCTCTCTCCCTCCTCTTCCTCCTTCTCGCCTACCGGTACATGTCAGGCCGCGGCCGGCCTTCCCGCGATCACAGCCGCACCGTTCCCACGCCCAACTCCGGCTCGGCCGCCATCTTCCTGCCTGACGTCAGAGGGTTCCGCCCCGCCCACAGCGCCATGGCATCAGCACGTTCCCATTCATGACGTCAGCGCGCACCCCAGCCGGGCGTCCTGGGGTCGTCTCAGTCCCATTGTCTCACTCAGTTGTGTGGATGCTGTCTATTTTTCTGTCTTTGTTCTGCAACGTGGATGTGCCGGCGTTGGGCTGGGGCAAACACGGTAAAAAGTCTGACAACACCAGGTTTTAGTCCAACCGATTGATTTGATAGTAAACTCACAAGCCTCTCCATTCACCTGACGAAGAGGGAGTCCCCTCGACAGCTTGTGAGTTTACTATCAAATAAATCGGTTGGACTAAAACCTGGTGTTGTCAGACTTTTTACTTTGTTCTGCAACTCAGTCACTTGCAGTAGCAACTGGTTTCACTTCTCCCAGTAAGAAGTTTCACAACACGAGGTTAAAGTCCAACAGGTTTACTTGGTAGCAAACGCCATTAGCTTTCGGAGCGCTGGCTGCCCCTTCGTCAGGTGAGGAATATTCTATATTTTTTGTAGCTGAAGAATAAAGTTTTGCCCCTGGAATGTGTGAGGAATTCATCACCTTATTAAAAGAAAGAAGAACTTGTATTTCCTTAACGAAAAAGTTGATGTAGATTTATTGCAAGAAACTCATTTGGATGACAGCATCTTAAACTCAAGAAGGATTGTTTGGGATGGGTGCACGAAGGGGCAAAGCCCCAAAAGCTAGTGGTGTTTGCTACCAAATAAACTTGTTGGACTTTAACCTGGTGTTTACCCCAGTCAAATGCCAGCATCTCCACATCATAACTTCTCCCAGTCAGCTGTTTATCACAATAAAGCACACTCAAGAAGTCATAACAAAATTTTTAAAGTTTACTTATTTGTGTCATAAGTAGGCTTACATTAACACTGCAACAACATTACTGTGAAAATTCCACATTCTGGCACCTACTCAGGTAGACAGAGGGAGAATTTAGCATAGCCTATGCATGTTATTAGTATGTCTTTTGGACTGTGGGAAGAAACCGGAACACTGAGGAAACTCACACAAACACGGGAAACGTGCAAAATCTACACAGACAGTGACCCAAGCTGGGAATTGAACCCTGGTTCCTGGCGCTGTGAAGCAGCTGATAACCACTGTGCCACATTGCCCATGACATTCACATGTCATCTGTTTATCACAATAAAGCATACTCAAGAAATCAAGAGCTTTTGTGACATTCAAAGTTTTCCCAAACCACAGCTGATTCCTGTAATAATGCTTTTTGTCTAATTTGGAGAAGACGAGATAAGCACGACACCACTAGTAAATGTAGAAATGAAAGATTGCATTTACAGTTTTCATAGTCATCTGACAGCCTGAAGCATTCCAAAAACAATAAATTGCTGCTTTTGGATGCAATCACAGTTGTATAACTTGGCTCCTTCTTCACTGTAGGGATTCTATGATTCTATTCTGTGTATGTCTGCTGGTCGAAAAGGAAGCAAAAAGCACCCACCCCAAACAATCCTTCTTGAACTTAAGATGCTCACTGTCATCCAAATGAGTTTCTTGCTATAAATCTACATCAACTTTTTCCTTAAGAAAATACAAGGTCTTCTTTCTTTTAATAGAGTGGTGAATTCCCCACACATTCCAGGGGCAAAACTTTATTCTTTAGCTACAAAAAATACAGAATATTAGCACAGGTAATATGGCTGTTAAACCACCATGGATTTTTGCAGCACACTTGGGCACACACCAAAGGAAGTTTCCCATCCCCAGCCAGATTGGAGGTGCCAATGACACAATACAATGTCTTTTCCCAGGATAAATATTCTGTCTGTATCAAAACAGGAATTAAACAAAGGTTCAATGATTCAGCCAAAACAACTGAAATTAAAAAAAACTCAAGCCTATAAAGTCTGGGCATTTTCCTCACCCGCTGTGAGGGCTCATCGGGCCTTACCCACTATCTCTATATTAAACCAAACTTGTGCAGATTGAGTAGGTTGGCCATGATAAGTTATCCCTTAGTGCAGGTTAGGTGTGTTAGAGTGGCAGGCTGGCATAGTGTTAGGTGTGGCACTGCTGCCTCACAGTGCCAGGGACCTGGGTTCAATTCCCAGCTTAAGTCATTGTCAGTGTGGAGTTGGCACGTTCTCACCATGTCTGCATGGGTTTCCTTTGGGTGCTCTGGTTTCCTCCCACAGTTTGAAAGACTTGCTGGTTAGATTCATTGATCCAAACAGGCACCGGAGTATGGCGACTAAGGGAATTTCACAGTAACATCATTGCAGTGTTAATGTAAGCCTTAATTGTGAGTAATAAATAAACTTTAAAACTTTAGCCATGGTAAATGTGTGTGGTTGCAGGAATAGGGTGAGGGAGAAAGCCTGGATAGACACCCGGTCAGGGATTTCGTATAGACCTGGTGGGCCAAATGGTCTCCTACTTCACTGTAGGAATTCTATTATTTTAAACCACCTGCCCACCTCCTTGCAATGGCATTACTCATTTCAATTATAATAAAGGAGATCTGGGGGAAAGGCCCACCACTATATGGACCAGGATTATAAGATGTGAAAATGGATAAAAATCTCAGTATTCTAATACCATACAGCCCACGCAATGCACTCCTTAAGAACAAGAAGTACCTTGTAGGATACATTCCATTAAGGACAAATGAGTGCTCCAGGTTACCTCAGGATAACAGGATAACAAGTGAAAATTCACTATCATGCTCACTCACAGATTTCCCCAATGTGATAGATCATGTAATAGGATTAGTGAAAAGATGAAATTACAGATGATAAGGATAATCGGATAATTATCCTTAAGCTCATTGGGCCACCAGGGTAACAGTTAACCAGTGAAGATTTGCTAGCGTATTCAGTCATAGGACTGCCCCTATCATTGTGATAAATCACATAACAGAATCAATGAAGAGATGGAATTACAGGACCTACATTCAACAATTAACAATGATTAACAAAAAACAGCAGAATGTGAATTTAAACAGGATAGTTGGTGAAGTATACCTCTTGGGTCAGTCACAGGATTGTCCCCATCAATATTAATAGGCATAGTACAGGACTAACACAAAATAATTACAGAGGGTATGGTTGACGATTAACAAGAAGCTGCAGATTGCAACTTGTAATTATTGCCTTTCACAGATTCTAAAAGGCCGCAGCCTCAGAAGGATTGCCGAACATCCTAATGGACCCTTTCAGGGTGATCCTCTGGACGGTAGGATAGTTTAGGACATACTGAATTCCAAAAGCCTTGAAACGCTTTCTGTCCAGATCAAAGCCTCTGCACCCCTGCTGCATTACCGCTGAGAAATCCTGGAAGAATGTGACATTTGTCTGATCGTAGAGCCAAGTCCCACCGTGCCTGGCAGCCTCTAAAACTCTCTAGTGGTCCCTGAAACTATGGGAATGTATGATAATAGCCATGGATGTGGGTTGCTCCTGGGCCTCAGGGGTAGGATGTGATGTGTCCTTTTGAGCTTGATTTGCCCTGCCTTCATGTCAAAGTTAAAAAATAATGTGGCAGCCATTCTTCAAAATCTTTAACCAGAAACCTGCCTTCAGCTCCCTCTGGAAAACCGATCACGTAGACATTCTCCCTCCGGCCGCGGTTTTCCAAAGCTATCAGGATATTTGACCTACCATGCAGCTGCTTCTTTAAGGATTGCAGTCGAGTCGTGACCAAAAAAGCGGCACTAAGAAGTCGTGACCAAAGAAGCGGCACATTAAGTATTCTGTTTTGCGTTTGGCTAAGCCTCTTGCCTGTGATCTACAGTTTATTCGAATGAGCATTAATGTTCTGTGTCAAAACACCAAGTTTGTCATCTATAAATTAGATAATGTTTGTAGTCACCTTCTGCAATGCTTTCAGGATCACTGGGCCCACGGCCTGCTTCCCAGTCAGGTCGCCATGCTGCGCCCCGGATTCCTCCAACTGCTCCCTTTTATCGAGGGTTTTCTTGACATCCCTCAATATTCTGTTATCAATAATGTTCCCAAGACAAAGCACAGAGTATACACTTCCGGATAAAACAATTAGGAGGCATGCATCAGGATAAAAGAAGGATTAAAAAACAAGCAGCGACAGAGCTCATGGAAACACAACTATTCCTGTGCTCTCATCAGGTGACCCCCCACCTGGCAATGCTTGAAGAAACGCTGGGAAGTTTGCATCAATACCTTAGCCAACATTAATACTGTATCTCAATCAACACCTAAAGCAGATTATCCTGTTATTATCTCATAGATGTGTGTGTGATGTTGTGAAGAAGAGGACTCGAAACTTTGGGCCCTATTTTTCTACTTTGATTCTAAGTGCTGGACAGATCTTGAAACTGGGAGTGTTTCAGATACGACTTTTAGACCCATTCTTAGGTGTCCCCACACGCACTCTACCTGAAAAAATATCAGCAATTCCGAATCTCACTGTAGAAGCCTGTGGATGGGACTTAGTGCACCTGAAACCCTGCAGCTCCGATCAGTGCCTCCAACTGCGCATTCGCTCCCTGGCCGGATAATCCCTCCTCCTGGCTCCCATAGATATTACCCCACACCCACAACATTACTGACTCCTTTGTGCCCCCACCCACCTGCCACTCAGACCGATCGTGGCCCCGTCCCCCATTCCCCCCACTGCTCACAGGCAGAGAGGCAGCGGACACCTCCTTCCTCCTCACTGATCACAGGCAGAGTGGCAGCAGAACTCCCTCCACGCCCTCCCGTCTCAAGCAGAGAGCCATCGGACACTCGGCACTTACTTCCTCACTAGCTCGAGTGCCCGAATTGGACTTCTGTAGCGCATGTCAATTTTCGCCGAATCTGGATGGGTGAACGTGATGGTAAAGCGGGACGTGCTGTTAAGGTTGGACGTGCAGCCCATTGAGTCAATTTAAATGCATGCAAATGCATTAAAATGGACGTCGTGCCTGTTTTGACTGCGGCCATTTTTGGGTCTTGGTAAACGAGGAACTGGCGCGGAAGCGGGCGCAGATTGTGCTACGCGTCTCATGCCTGACTTTACCAAATTTTTGTGCCTGGAAACGGGCGCAACTTGATGGTAAAATCGGGTCCTTTAACTCTGTTTCGCTCTCCTCAGATGCTGTCGGACCTGCTGAGTTTTTCCAGCATTTTCTGTTTTTATTGCAAATCTGCTGTCATATTTCCCACATTACAACCGTGACGATAGTTCAAAAAGTTTCAAAATCAACTATTCTTTATTTTTTCTTTCTTTCTCATCAATAACAGAGTTTCGGATAAAATTCTGCATCTCTTCTAGTCAAAGCTAAGAAACTCATAATAATAAGATATATAACTTCCTGCTTTTAATAGTTAATGAATTACTGCTGCAGGACTCTGGTTGAGGCAAAGAAGCATGAGAGAAAAGGCCCCAGGAGAGATGACATCACCATCCGTGATTTACAGTGGCACATGGTTAGCGCTGCTGCCTCGCAGCACCAGGAACTCGGGTTCAATTCCTGCCTTAGGTAACTGTCTGCGTGGAACTGACATTTTCTCCCTGTGTCTGCATGGTTTCCTCCGGGTGCTCCAGTTTCCTCCCACAGTCCAAAGACATGCAATTTAGGTACATTGCCCATGATACATTGCCCTATAATATCCAAAGATGTGTAGGTTAGAAAATTAGCTATTGTAAATGTGTGGGATTAGAGGTATAGGGCCTGGAAAAGATGTTCTGTAGGACAGTCAGTGCAGATTTGATGGCCGAAAGATCTCCTTGTACACAGTAGAGATTCTATGATTCTGTAAGTATGCAAAGAGCTAAAAGCCAACATTGTTATCAAGTGACCCAACCTGGTGCACAGCAACTATGTTACAGGTTAAGTGGCTTCTAAAAACCAAAACTGAACAATAAGTTCAATACTTCATCTCGATGCTTTATCTGCTCATTCTGCCTACACGATGTCCTGTGATTCCAAATCTCCATGATGTGGAGATGCCGGCGTTGGACTGGGGTAAACACAATAAGAAGTCTGACAACACCAGGTTTAAGTCCAATCGATTTATTTGATAGTAAACTCGCATGCTTTCGGGGTTTGCCCCTTCGTCAGGTGAATGGAGAGTTCTGGCCTCAGACAGAGCATATATTAGCACAGACAGTTTACAGATTACTGATTAGAACACAAGTCTTTACAACTAACCTGCTATTCAAGTCTTAAAGAGGCCGACAATGTGAGTGGAAGGAGCACTGATCACAGGTTAAAGAGATGTGTATTGTCTCCGGACAGTACAGTAAGTGAGGTTTTGCAAACCCAGGCAAGTCATGGGGGTTACAGATAGTGCGACACGAACCCAAGATCCCTGTTGAGACCATCCTCATGTGTGTGGAACTTGGCCATCAGTCTCTGCTCAGCGACTCTGCGCTGTCGTGTGTCGTGAAGGCCGCCTTGGAGAATGCTTACCCGAAGGTCAGAGGCCGAATGCCTGTGACCGCTGAAGTGTTCGCCAACAGATGTCATGCAGATGCTACGACAACGGATGAATGAACATCGCTCGACAATCACCAGGCAAGACTGTTCCCTTCCCTGTTGGCGAACACTTCAGTGGTCACGGGCATTCAGCCTCTGACCTTCGGGTAAGCATTCTCCAAGGCGGCCTTCACGACACACGACAGCACAGAGTCGCTGAGCAGAGACTGATAGCCAAATTCCACACACATGAGGACGGTCTCAACAGGGATCTTGGGTTCGTGTCGCACTATCTGTGACCCCCGTGACTTGCCTGGGTTTGCAAAACCTCACTTACTGTACTGTCTGGAGACAATACACATCTCTTTAACCTGTGATCAGTGCTCCTTCCACTCACAGTGTCAGCCTCTTTAAGACTTGAATAGCAGGCTAGTTGTAAAGACTTGTGTTCTAATCAGTAATCTGTAAACTGTCTGTGCTAATATATGCTCTGTCTGAGGCCAGAACTCTCCATTCACCTGACGAAGGGGCAAACCCCGAAAGCTTGTGAGTTTACTATCAAATAAATCGATTGGACTTAAACCTGGTGTTGTCAGGCTTCTTACTGTATTCCAAACCTCCAGCAGAGGTTCCTTCACAGGGCACAGTCTGACCATTTATTATTTCCTCAGATAGAGGAGCAGGGACTTGAGGTGTGGGGAAGACTTTAGTAACATTTGACCAGCAAGGATTTGATCAGAGGAGTCAACTGAAACAGTGACATTGAAACCCTCACGCTGGTCAGAACTGACCGTTACAAATTCTTTTTTTCAAATATTTATCCCCTTTCTTTACAAAGAAACAATTTGGATTTTCCTTGGAGACATGTGAGGATTCATCCAGAATCTGCAAAACATTGGCTGATTGGGTCTAATAGGGGATATTATTACAGAGAGCACCTCTGAAGGGCTGAGAGTTTTTGGGTCTCGGGGACCTCACCTGGGCCCACGAAAAGGAAATTTAAGTTTCATTGGCTGTTTTTTTGAGTAACATCCAGCAATGCTTATTGGTCGAGCAGGGCATAATAACTGATACAAATGGAAGAGCCTGTAGCGTGCACTTAATTATACCTGTAGATTGCAATTGTAGCCCTAAATCCAGGCAGGACACAGATTTGCACATTTATGCAGTATCTCAAATGTTTCAAACAGATGAGCTTTTGCCTTATTGAAGGCACATTTCAATATTGCATCAAAAAATTGCACTTACACGACAATGCCTTTCACAAGGTCATGAGTTCCAGAGTGCTTTGCGGCTGATTAAATACTTTAGAAGTATAGCCACTCTTATATGAATCACAAGGACCAATTTCTACACAGCAAGCTCCCACAATTAACAATGAAATACACAACTAAATAATTTGTTCTAGGTATTGGTTGAAAACAAAATGCTAGCCAAGCTCAAGGGAAGCTTCTCTTCTCTTCCTCCAATAGCATTGTAAGTTTTATTACATCCACCTTAGAGGGTAAACAGAATCGTCAGTTTAACATCTCATCAGAAAGAAGTCACCTCCAGCATGGCAGCACTTCCTCATTCTGCATTGAAATGCCAGCCTTGATTCTGGTTTTTGGATTGGAATTTCACCACACAACTTTCTGACATAGATTTGTACCTCAGAACTGTGCATCAGGCCAACTATGGGCTTCAATGGAATAGCTGAGCTGCTCCCCCACCACTTACAACATGAATTTAATTGCTGGCTATGGGGTTTTCAGGTGTGAAATTGGTGGCCCTGTATTAGAAAATTGGCCCCTCCATGCCCTAACAATGAGCCAAAACCTCCTTGTTCCCCAGCATCACATTTAAGGGTATCTCAATGATTAGATTCATAGAATATGCTGGGGAATCCATCTAGGAAGTTCCCAGGTAAGGGTTTACCTGGCAATTATCTAGAAGGGCTAACTTCCCTTAGACAATTGCTCTGGGCTGGGAACCATCCAACAGAAGTGGTTTAAATGGCTTACTTTGGATGCTCCTGCCAGTTTTATCCTGATAGTTACTCTGAAAGAGTTAGAAGAAAAAAATTACTTCTAACTTCAGTGTAACTATTTAAACACCCAGACCCAGGAATACCTTGCACACCCACAAATCCCAAGCGGGTCCCCCACACTCCCCCTTCCAACCCGGGAAGGACTGAATGGCTTTTTTCTGCATTGTGGTGATTCTGTGGTTCTATGGGGCAGTTGCAGATGACATTATTGCACAATTTGCTATTGATGAATCCTCTGTCAAATTTGATGATTTTTAAAATTTTCAATATTTTATTCAATAGAAGTACTGGAGAGAGCCAAGTTTAATAAGAAATTCCAACTGCCTGGGGAGCCTGTTGATTCCTTCATAATCTCAAGAGGCTGGCAGAGGGATGTGAATATGATGATTTAAAGACTGAGGCCAGGAATTTCTAGACCCATTGTGGTGGACCTGTAACAGGGAATGAGGTGGACCAACCAAAATCCATTGACTTTCAATGAATTGGATAATCCCAGCGTTGGGCAGGAATGGAAAATCCTGCCCAAATTTAATCCATAACAAAATTATGGTGGGTGTTGAAGATGATTCATTCTCTGACCTATTATAAGATAAAGATGATCTTAGCCTCAACAAGGTAATCCAGCTAGTTTTGCTGTCTAAGCTACCTGAGCAACACAAGTCCATCCTAAGGAGAGAACACCACTTGGGGCAGAAACCAACCTTCAACCCAGCACATCAGGTCACAGAAATGCGGGGACCATTCAAGTCAAGGAAAGTAATTCCTGAACCATCAACAGAGCGACCTTGCCATTGCTGTGGTGCAAAGTTTCCCTCACAGGGTAGGTCTGTGTCCCACAAGCACAGCCCAATGCTTCCAGTGCAACTGACATACAGCACAGAAATCAGTTCTTTGGCTCATCATGCCTGTAACAGCCATCAAACATGTTTGTAATCCCATTTTCCAGCATTTGGTTCATAACTTTGAATGCTATGGCATTTCAAGTGCTCATCTAAATACTTCTTAAATATTGTGAGGTTCCCGCCTCCACCACCCTTTCAGTAGTGAGTATCAGATTTCTCAGCACCCTCTGGGGCATAGAGTAATAGAGTCATACAGCACGGAGAAGGCTCTTTGGCCTATTGAGTCTGCATTGACAATAACTATCACCAAAAACATGCTAATCCCATTTTCCTGCACTTGTCCCATATCCTTGAATGTTATGATATCTCAAATGCTCATCCAAATTTTTTTAGAGATTGCAAGGGGATTTTCACAGCAACTTCATTGCAGTGTTAATGTAAGCCTACTTGTGACTAATAAATAAACTTTAAGGTTTCTGGCCTTCATTACCCTCCCAGGTAGTGCATTCAAGATTCTGCCACCCTCTGAGTGAAAAATCTTCCTCAAATCCCCTCTTAGTCTCCTGCCTATTACCTTGGTTATTGATCTCTTTATTAAGGGGAAAAATTCTTTCCTATCTATCCTATCTACATTCCTCATAGTTTTGTACATCAGAGGATATAGTTCTTCATTTCAGAATTCTGACATCCTGGTAAATGGTCACTTAACTAATTTTAAATTAGATTCAGGAGCCAGCTTCACAATTCTATCAGATAAGGAACCATAGCTTCGAGGCTTTTGGATTCGAACAATGGACACTTTATGGAACAGAGAGAGACTGACTCCTGGTCAGTGATCCTTGAACCACTGATATTTGACAACAAACAGATCTTTGAGTGGAATGTTGTTTGGAAACAGTCTTTCTCTGTTCTGAACAGCCCTAGCCCTAGATCTCCTCCAGATGGCAGGCAATGTCAAGTCTACCACTATCATTAGCAATCCCTGCCAGAACAGCTTGGTCCTGAGTCCTCAAACACTAAAGGAGTTTTCAACTTTGAACTCATTAATGATCTCTTCTTGCTTTTGCGGAGCAGGGGTTTTCCATTATCATTCTAGGTCTGGGAAATGCCCTAATGGTCAGAACAACATACTGCATATGAGATTACCATAGTCCCTCTGTTGGAAGTGATACTAGAGAAGGATCAAAAGTCTGCAGAGCCCACACCTGCAGCAATGCTGATGGTAATGTTGGCAGACAAAGCAATCAGAGTCTGAGTCATAAGGGGAGGCTAGATAGACCGATACTTCTTTCCAAAGAGCATAGGAGGCTGAGGGCTTATCTTACAAATGTCTATAAAATAATGAGGGGCACAAATCAGTTAGATACTCAACATATTTTCCCAAAGGAAGGGAAGTCTAAAGTAGAAGCCATAGGTTTAAGATGAGAGGGGAAAGATACAAAAGGATCCAGAGGGGCAATGTTTTCACACAGAGGATGGTGAGTGTTTGGAACAAGTTGCCAGAGGTTGTAATAGAGGCAGGTACAATTTTATCTTTTAAAAAGCACTTAGACAATTACATGGATAAGATTGGTATGGAGGGATATGGGCCAAATGCGGGCAATTGGGGCTAGATTAATGGTAAAAACTGGAAGCTGAAGGGCCTGTTTCTATGCTGTAAATCTCTATGACTCTATGCATGCACGTGACAACTTCCAGCCAGCACATCAGAACCATACTAGATGCTGGAACCTCAGAGCAGTCTGGCACCATCAACAATGAAAAACAGAGGTGAGCATGCTAATCAACCTTCTTCTTGCCACAGAAATGCCTTTTGTCAGCTGCAGAGAGCTTCCCGATGACCTAAATGGAAAGAGAAGAAAAAATTTAACATCAAACAATGAGAAAAATGGATGAATCCATACCTCAATACCAGACTAGCCTCCCAGCCAACAACACAAACCACAACCACCACTTCCCAGACCTAATGACAATTGAGATGTGGAAGGGTCAGGAGGCCCCCAGATCACCTGGACCTCTGACTTCAAGGACTTACTGGGAGGAGGTGGGTAGCAAAAATGTTGTCAATGTGAATACTGGAATAGCAATAATATTGGAAGATTGGTTGTAACAATAAGATAAATGGACAAGACTTTTAACAATGTAAAACTTGAAGTAAAATAAAGTAGTTGTATATCCATGGGATAAGACTTGGGAAGTATAGTCAATCACAGGTATTTAATCCAAATAGCTCCATATTAACAGCGTGAAGATGTATGTGGATGTTATTTTCAAATTGGCATTATTGCTCACTTTGTAGATGATTGATATTGGGCAGAAATGCTGGAGTATATTTGTCCTGCTTTTTGTGGACACGGCGCATATGCAGTTTTCCACATTGTTAGGAATGCTAGTGTTGCAGATGTACTGGCTGGTTCTGGAGCACAGTTCTTCAGCCTATCAATTGGGATGCTGTGTTTAATGCACTCAGCAGGTTCCTGACGTCACATGGAGAGGTAAAAGTCAAAATAGAGCTCCAGGTTTGGAGATTTTCTTTGGGATGCTTTTTCGGAAGATTGTACTTACATGGATTTGTGAGTCACTTTTGGAGACTTTCAACTACCCCAGAAGAGGAAAACAGTAAAACCAGGGAAATAAGAACACTTGTTTTTCCTTCTGGGCAACAACTGGTTTCTGCACGTCAGCCACAAGGGTAATTGAAATGGCCATATATTTACTTTTAAACAAATAACAATTTTCTTAGCTTATATGTGCAACTGAACAGCGTGTTGATCTTTCAGTTCTACCAGTGAAGCTACCTGCTGCCAGGTTAAACTGATTAAAGGTACAGATATGAAGTATTGAAATCCATCAGCCTAATGTTCCTTCACTCTAGCTCACATAGAGAACAGGTGGAGCATATTGTAAGAACACATGCAGTATCCAGAATGTCAATACACCCAAGTTTGTTGTCTGAGGTCAGACTAGTCCACATCCAGTGGGGGTTTGCATTGGGAATCAGAGCAAAATCAGGAGCTACAAGCCTTGTTGGAGGACTGCGGTTAGAATCCTTAAGGCTCAAAAATTCTTTGGTAAGGGAAGGAGTCAACTATTTTTCAGATCTGCTTTGCTTCCCTAATGGGCTTCACGAGATGTTACGATGAGAAGTTATAGTGCAAAATTTAGCTTTGGTTACCTGGGAAGCTGTTAAATTAAGTGCCTTTTTGGTGTAGACTAAGGAAATTGAGATTGGAGGCCTATGAACATACAAGCTACCTAGCTTCTATTGCAACACTGAGATTACATCTATTAGGGAAATAGAGACCCATATCATAGGTTTCCATTCCATTCCTTCGTTGCAGCAACTGGAAACCATAAGTGGAACCCAAGTACTACAGTGAGGAACATAGGGTCCCAGTGTTTTCTTTGGATTTTTTTTTGTTTTTATTCCAATTCAATCCAATCAAGTCTAATTCAGAGTCTCAACAAGTTGAAACATTCCCGAACTAAGCAGACAAGACAGGGTTCTCACTTGATCTACTTGATCCAAGCTGATTGGAGTAGGCATAGTTCCTCCTGCAAGGCTTGATCTCATTTGCATCTTAGCCAAGATGCCACTTTTAAAAATTGTTTCAAATCAAGCTAAAATGTAACCTAATGACTTCAACCAAGCACAGCATGTCGATACTACACTTGATCTTAGTAAAATACAGTACTCAATTTTCCTCTGAAGATAATTTAATGGTTCTCAATCAGACCAGCAGGTGGTGATATTTGTTGCATTTTAATATTCTGTCTTACCACAGCTACTCAATGAAATCTTTCGGTTTGTGGGTGCACAGAAGTCCCAGAATTAACTTTCCAGAACTAGAATCTCCCTGGCTCTGCCAAAGGTATCAACCTTGGCTAAGTGATATGACTCATGCCTGAAAGTCAAGGGTTCAACATACCGTCTTGACTAAAACTTGTTGCATGATCAAAGGAGTTGCCTTTTGAATGAGATGTAAAATCCGAGACCCTGTCAGTTAAACAAAGACTTGCATTAATAAAGCACCTTTTGCAACCAACAGATGTCTCAAAGTGCTTCATGGCCAATGAAGTATTTTTGAATTTTAGCCACTGTTGTATGTAAAAAATGCAGCAGCCAATTGTGCACACAGCAAGTTCTCACAAACAGCAGTGGTATAATGAGCAAATGATCTGTTTATATATTACCGAATGAGGGATAAATATTGGCCCATACACTGCAGACAGATAACTCCTCTGTTCTTTGAAATAATGCAATAGGATCTTTTAAACTCACTGGAGCTGAAGGCAGACAGAGCCTTGTTTCAACTCATCAGAAAGACAGCACAGCCTTCCCTCAGTCCTACAGTACAGTGTCAGCATAAAGTTTTTCACTTACATACTGGGGGAGGATTTTGACCTTTTGACTCAGAAGCAAA
The DNA here is from genome assembly GCF_965287045.1 of Carcharhinus amblyrhynchos. Classification (NCBI taxonomy): domain Eukaryota; kingdom Metazoa; phylum Chordata; class Chondrichthyes; order Carcharhiniformes; family Carcharhinidae; genus Carcharhinus; species Carcharhinus amblyrhynchos. The sequence goes on from NC_137324.1 coordinate 81,371,697, forward strand.
TGTGTTAGCAAGAGTTGCCAACCTCCAGGATTACCTCGGAGTCATGAGGTCCTTTGAAGGTCAATCTCCAGGATGCTGCTGTACGCAATCCTCAAGAAAAATCATTGAGACATTACAAAAAGGTTTTTGTTTGGTCATTTTGTTTTAACTTTTCTCTTTAATAGATATAAAAACATTGAAAATGGGAAAGAGGTTATTTGCTGACAGTCAATCATCCAGTTGGAGAATGGTTTGTGGTTTCCTGTTGGTATAGGAAGGGTATGTTGGGTGACAAATGGCTGGAGCATGGGGGCAAGTCATGTGATGAGGAACACACTCAGTGCTAAAAACTGAGCCACAGTTGACACCATAGGCATAAAAGACTTGCTGACACTGTTTGAAGAAGAGCAGGAGAATTCACCCAGTATCCAAGCAATCAGTAATCCCTCAAATAATGTCACTAAAACAGACTGTCCAGTCACTTATCCCATTGCTGTATGTGGGAGATTACTCTGCACAATTTGACTGCCATATTTCCCAACATTATAACAGTGACTGTACTTGAAAGCAACTTAGTATAAAGGCAAAATACCGTGTATGCTGGAAACTGGAACAAAAACAGAAAATGCTGGAAAAATTCGGTAGGTCTGACGGCGTCTGCGGCAAAGGGTCATCTTGACTTAAAACGTAAGGTCTATTTTCTCTCCACAGATGCTGTCAGACCTGCTGAGATTTTCCAGCCTTTTCTGTTCTTGAAAGCAGCCTACTGGCTGTGAAGTGTGTTGGGACACACTGAGATTACATATGAGGTGGGATTTTACGGTCTCACTCATACTGAAACCATAAAATCCCACCTGAGGTGTACAGACCTTTCCATTGTCTACCTCTTGCCCGCTCCGTGACAGATGGTGTGGTAAAGTCCTGGCCATGATGTTAACATATAAAGTCATCTCATCCCTCAAAAGTAAATACCATGGGAAAGAAAATTGTTCATGAAATGCCACTTGTCGTGGTGCTATGCAGATTTAGCTTGATAAGATTTGACAAAAGTATTTAAAATCATGAGGAGTCTGGACAGGGTAGACAGGGAGAAAACATTCCATTGGTGGAAGGACCAAGAACCAGAGGACATCCATTTAAGGTGATTGGCAAAAGAAACAATGGTGGCATAAGAAATAATACATCTTAACTCAGCAAGTCATTAAGATCCTTAATACATAGTCTAAGAGTGTGATGGAGACAAGTTCAACCATGGCTTGCAAAAGAAACTTGAATCATAAGCTGAAGAGGAAAGCTCTGCAGACCATGGTGAGAAGGCAGGGGAATGGCCTTCTTGGATAGTTACTCTTGCAGACGGCTAGTACAGACATGGTGGAATCAATGGCTTCCTCTGCTGCAATCATTCTATGATTCTGGTTCAAATTCCCAGAGGCTGGTAGCAGCATGTACTGCTACCTGTCTGGCCAACACAGCATTCTCCATTGAAATCATTGAAGAACTGTATGTTTTATATGTATAAAAGAATATATACAATATATAAGTATATTTAAGAACTGCAGGCTGCCAGGTAATAGCCCGTGGAACTATGTGTCCCTGTAGAACAGATTTCTCTTACATCTGTTAATTAATCTGCTCTCAACCAAAGAAGATTGGCAGTCATAGCTGTGTAAATCTATTGTGAATCCCCAGGAGGTAAAATTGGAAAATCCCCTAAAATATGCACAGGGACTGTGTTATATGAATAACTTGCACCCATTCATTTTGTTAAAGGCAATATATTAACTTGCTGCTGCTCATTGCTTACATGTATCAGCATGGCATCCAAGTGGCTAGTGCTACTGAAAGGCAGTCTGCACCTCTGAGAGGGGATGTGCAATGCGGTTGCAAGAAATGTTGGGAGTTCTTTTTGAATTGAACCTGCTGCAAAAGATTTAAAGCTCAGCAGAAAAGGCGAGAAAGTCTACACCAAGTTTTCCAAAAATGCATTGGAGGCTTGGGTTTTGTAACATTGCGATGGGGTGGTGATAGGGAGGGGGAAGATTAGAAGGACCTCACACTGATGCTAAGGAGACAGTGGGCAGAAGTAGTAGTAAGGTCAATGCCAAGAATCCAGTTCAAAGAACATGGGATAGAATTTTACGGTCCTCCACAGTGGGTAAAGGTTTGCAGATGGGAGTGCCCATAAAATTCCCTGTATGATCCTCCTGCCACTTTTTACCCTCCCCATACATGTCCACAATTCTATGTCAAATGGGTGAGACCTTGGCCGGATCACTTCCTAACTGAAGCTTAATTATTAGCCACTTAAGGGCCACTACTTGACTGGCCTCATTTTTGAGGCTGGTGGGTGGAATTTGGGGACTGGGGGAAGCCTGGCTAGTTAACATGCTTGGGCTTTGTGCAAAAAGGCAGGAGGGCACCTCCCTCAAGAATCCCCTTTTCACATTAGCCGTTTCACACCAATGTCTGCCTTCCATAGGTGCTTCCTCCTCTTCTGGCCTCTTCATCACATCCCACAACCCATTCTCCTCAGACCCCTCCCCCAGAGCCTCATCCCCACCCCCACCCATCTACCCTTACTTGATCCAGTTATAACCTGGGGATGGCTTGTAGTTCCATCCCTGGCAACTATTGGCACAGGCACTATTGGGACTACAGTGTTGACCACCAGCTGTCTGATGCAGCATCTCCACTGGTGAATGTCTCTTTTTTTGCCTATTATATCACCCTCCCATATTTAGGTCTGTTGCAATCTTCACATTTCAACTGAAAGCTCACATATTGACAGCTATTCAACCACAACAACCACATGACCCAAGCATAAGGCAGGACACTCGCTGACGCATGTCCTTTTTCTTCGAGCAGGAACTGACTCATAACATAACTTAAGGCAGCAGGAAAGAACTCGAGGAGGACGTGTGTCTATATATTTTAACCCCCATGGAGGAGACTGTGTCGGTCTTCATGGGAAGGAACATCATTGAGGCCATTGTGATTGACAGAGTGGCGAGGATTGATAACGAGGGATCTGTATCCCTAATGCTCCTCCTTTCATTCCACTTCTCCCTAATCCTGCAATCTCTCTTCTGGCTGAGAAGGTGCAGAAGATGTAAGCATGCACTCCTTATCTTCTGCTCAAATTTCAGTACAACCTAAATTCTTGTCTCTTTCATCCCAGATAGCGAAGAACTAGAATCTGCTCAGTCAGAGAAGGAAGAGGAAGAAGATTGTAAAGATGAAGCGAGACCTTTACTTGATCTTCCACTGATAGCACATATTGATTGTAAAGTCTAAGATTGAGGGGGGACCTGCACAGGAGCCAGAGCAGAGGGTAAAAGGAAAGTGCAGATACCAGCTCACTAGAGAGTGAGGTCATTCATTGTGATCCTCCAGAGCATCCAAGCTAAACAGAGTTGTACATGTCTAGTGCATGTACAAAAGAGTGAAATTTTTGATTGAGCTCAGATAGTTTTCTGCAGCAACATGTCTAGAACTAACATGAAGACATATCTGTTTTAATAATGAGAAATGAGCTAGATTTTGTTAATAACCTAATGGTGAATGAAGATTTTTCTGGTAACAATTGTAATATGATAAATTTTGATGTAGCATTTGGAAGGGAGGAGAAATTCCAAACGGCTGCTAAAATTCTAGATTTAAGTAAGGTTGACTTCAATGTGCTGAGACAGAGACTGCTCACAATCAAGTGGATAAATCTGCTAATGGATTAAATAGAAGATCAATGGAAGATGTTCAATAACATTTAATGTGATACAGAAACAGTTTATGTCTGGGTGTCATGGAAGATGTTAGATAAATGTTCATCCTACTTTTTCTTTTCAGAGAATTTTGACCTGAAGATCTGTTAAGGGTCCTTTCCTCGCCTTCCTCCTCCCTCTTCTAATAGCTTATCCTGTTTTGTGTGGTCTTTCTTAATTCTCTCAGTTATGTTTAATCCAGAGGAAGACACACCAGGCTACCAATGTTTGAAGAAACTTCTTTTAGCACAACATCGAAAATGAAACAAGAAGTACACCAAAAATCAGCCAGACCATCCCCTCTAAACTATTCAAACTTTAGCCAAGTATTGCACCTTAAGACATAATCCAGCAGCTACACTGTAGGGAAATTTCAATCCGATTACTACCCTACCAGTCAACTCTTGATCATCATCACATTGATGTAAGGTATTGTTGACAGTGCTATTAAGTGGTACTCAGTTTAGGTTTCCACCGGAGCCACTCATCTCGTAAGCTCGTTACAGAAGTCAAAGAGGTGAAGTGAGAATGACTGACCTTGACGTTGAAGCAGAAATTGACTGAGTGTGGCATCAAGGAGCCTGAGCAAAATTGAGTTATGGCAATCATGGGGAAAGCCTCCGCTGGTTGGAGTCATATCTATCACAAAGGAAGATGATTGCGGTTGTTGGAGGCAAATCGTCTCAGCTTGAGAACTGAAGGAGTTCTGCATGGTATTCTCTTAAGCCCAATCAATTACCTTTCCTCCATCTTAAGATTGGAAGTGGGGAGGTTAATTTATGATTGCATGATTTTCAGTACCATTCACAAGTCCTCAGACACTGAAACAGTTTGTGTCCATATGCAGAAAGACTTGGACAATATTCAGCTTTGGGCTGCTAAGTGGCAAGTAACGTTCATGCCTTACAAGTACCAGATAATTACAACATCCAACAAGACAGAATCTAGCCATCTCCCCGAGACATTCAATGGCATTACTACCACTGAATTCTCCACCATCAACATCCTGGAGTCTACTGTTGACCAGAAACATAGCTATGTAAACACTGTGACTATAAAAGCAAGTTAGAGGCTGCGAATCTGTGGTGAAAAATTCACCCTCTGATTTGTCAAAGCCTGTCCACCATCTACTGGAAACAATTCAGGAGTGTGATGGAATTCTCTTCATTTGCCTCTACCAACGACACTCAAGAACTTCCACAGAAAAAGAACAAAGCAATTTCTTGATCTGTCCCCCATTCACCATCTTAGACATTCATTCCATCTACTATCAATATAAGTAGTAGCAGAGTGTATCATATACATAGTACACTACTGAACTAACCAAGGCTCCTCCAACTCACCTTCCAAACCCACAACTTCTACCCCCTGCAAGCTCCCCTCCAAGCCACACATTATGCTGACTTCGAAATTATATCACCATTCCTTCATAGTCATTAAGTCAAAAGCCTGTAATACCTTTCTAACAGCACTGTGGGTATACCTACACCAGAGTGACCACAGCAATTCAAGAAAGTTGCCCATTGCTACCTTCTCAAGGGCAATTAGGGATGGACAACAAATGCTGGCCTTTCCAGTGATGCACACATCCCATCAACAAATGATAAAGTAATTCAAATTCCTTATTTCAGCATTGCCCATGAATTCACATCATCCTTTCTCTGCTCTGCATATGCCAAGTAGTCGTTAGTTGCAAATATGCACAAATCCCTTTACCAAGTGTGCACACATACTCAAGATCCCATTTTTGAATCTTAATTGTTCAGATAGCCTAAGAATACAGGCATTACAAAGCTCAATTTAACCAAAGTGTAAAGCAGAGGTTCCCAAACTATGGGTTGTGACCCCTGTATATTCATGGGAGAAGATTTTGGGGCCACAAGCTCTGAGATAGTAATGTTGGCCGTGGAGTTTTGATTCATTTTGTCAGCTGTGAGGCTGCTTTATATATTTGTCTTTTTTGTGTTGGTGGGCATGTCTTAATCACGTGTTCTCTGTGATCTGATTGTTGCTACAACCACAGCGTGAAAAAGGTGGGTCTTCAATTTTTAGAGGGGCAAATATCAAACATCTGCCTATGGAGAAGCAGCCAGTGACACTAGACCATTCCTAATTATAAAATCAGGGCCTGAGGACCAACTTCTAATTCATTCTCAAATTTCATGTATTTAATGTGCCGAGACTGGACCCAGATTAATTTCTACCCCGTGGATTTTGCAACTAACTCATGCAAATCAGACCAGAAGGCTGTGCTCCTGCTCCCAGCTTACAAGAAAAAAATGAACCGGGAGAATCCATCAAAGAAATTGTGCACTGTTGGTCTGAGGAATTGGATATCTCCTATGGGCTGCTTGAAGTCATGAACTGATCAGTATTTAAAAACTCTGCAACTAGCCTGAACGAGTACGCCACTACAATAACTGACTTCATTAGTAAGTTTGTAGAAGGAACAAATCCACATGTCCCCCAACTAGAAACCATGGATGAACAGGGGTGTCCACTGCTTGCTGAAGTCCAGGTCTGAGGTGTTCAAGTCAGGCAACACTGACCTATACAAGAAAGCCAAATATGATCTAAGGAGATCCATCAAAGATGCCAAAAGACAGTACCGAACCAAGCTAGAATCCCAGACTAGTCACACAGAACCCTGCTGATTATGACAAGGTCTGCAAGATGTAACAGGCTACAAGATGAAGGCATGTAAAATTGCTGGCTTATCAGGAACCCCCTCCCTGATGAGCTCAATGGTTTTAATGCCCGTTTTGAGCAAGAGGTCAGAGAGAGCATGCCTCCACCCTGGAAGCCCTGGATAAACCTGTATCTGGGGTCGCCATTGCAGATGTCAGAGCAGCTTTCTCAAGGGTCAGTCTACGGAAAGCTACTGGCCCAGATGGGGTACCCGGATGAGCTCTCAGATCCTGTGCGGATCCGCTGGCAGGAGTATTTGCAGACATCTTTAACCTCTCTTTATAACAATTTGAGGTACTATCTGCTTTAAGAAGATGACCAGTACCTAAGAAAAACAAAGCAGCGTACCTCAATGACTATTGGCCAGTGGCTCTGACATCCATCATTATGAAGTGCTTGGAAAGGCTAAGAACATAAGAAATAGGAGCAGGAGTAGGCCATCTAGCCCTTCAAGCCTGCCCCACCATTCAATAAGATCATGGATGATCTGAAGTGGATCAGTTCCACTTTCTCGCTTTCTCCCCATAACCCTTAATTCCCTTGTCTATCAGAAACCTATCTACCCATGACTTAAACATATTCAGCGAAGTAGCCTCCACCACTTCAACGGGCAGAGAATTCCAGAGATTCACCACCCTTTGAGTGGAGAAGTTCCTCCTCAACTCTGATCTAAACTGCATCCCCCCCTTATCTTGAAGCTGTGCCCTCTAGTCCTGCTATCCTTTCTAAGTGGGAAGAATCTCTCTACCTCTACCCTATCCATCCCCTTCATTATCTTATACGTCTCTATAAGATCCCCCTTCATCCTTCTAAACTCCAACGAGTATAGACCCAGTCTACTTAGTCTCTCTTCATAGTCCAACCCCCTCAACTCCGGTATCAGCTGAGTGAACCTTCTCTGCACTCCCTCCAAGGCCAATATATCCATCTGCAAGTGCGGTGACCAAAACTGTACACAGTACTCCAGCTGCGGCCTCACCAGTACCCTGTACAGTTGCAGCAAGACCTCCCTACTTTTATATCCTATCCCCCTTGCTATAAAGGCCAACATTCCATTCGCCTTCTTGATCACCTGCTGCACCTGCAGACTGGGTTTTTGCAACTCATGCACAAGGACCCCCAGGTCCCTCTGCACCATAGCATGCTGCAGCTTTTCGCCTTTTCGCCATGACTCAGCTAGTCATGGCACGAATCAATTCCAGCCTCCCGGACTACCTGGATCCACTACAGTTTGCCTATCACCACAACAGGTTCACAGCAGATTTCCCTGGCACTACACTCAACCCTGGAACACCTAGATAACAAAGACAACTATGTCAGACTATGGAAAAATAGAGACATAGAAAGCAATCTTTCTAGATGTATCACAACTTGGTATGGCTCCTGCTTGCTCAAGGCTGCAAGAAACCACAAAAGGTCATGAATGTAGCCCTATCCATCATGCTAACCAGCCTCCCAGCCATTGACTCTGTCTACACTTCCCGCTGTCTTGGCAAAGCAGCCAGCATAATTAAGGACTCCACTCACCCCGGACATTGTCCCTTCCACCTTCTTCCATCAGGAAAAAGATGCAGAAGTCTGAGGTCATGTACCAATCGACTCAAGAAGAGCTTCTTCCCTGCTGTTGTCAGATCTTAGAACGGACTTACCTTGCATTATGTTGATCTTTCTCCACACCCTATCTACGACTGTAACACTACATTCTGCATTCTCTCATTTCCCTCTCTATGAATGATATGCTTTGTTCGTACAGCACGCAAGGATCAATACTTTTCTCTATATGCTAATACATGTGACAATAATAAATCAAACTAAATCAAATCAAATCCAAGTTAACCCTAAGCTGACAGAGCTACAATTGGTTTTGCTGTCTCAGGTCAAACATACATTTCAAATATTATATTTATCAGTTAAACTTCTGGAGCAACTTCAGAAAATTGCACTTTTAAAATGGTCACCACCGCAATGAAAAACAGATCAAAAAAACACATTTTCAGAATTTTTGATTTCCAATTGAGATTGAGTTTTTAAATGTAGCTCTGTGGAGTTGAAAACCCATTTTTGTGATGTCATCAGAAAGTAAGGAAATGAGTCATTCTGAGCTATTATTATAAAAATAACAGAGAGGGATTTTAAAATGAAACAGCAGTTCTGAACCACCACCCTCAACTCAACCACTGTCTAGCCTTTCCCCTCAATTTTCACTCAGATCACACAAAGCCTAATAAATTAAAATGGGGCCACACTGATAAAAGGTTTGAGAAGCAGTAGCTTATAGGTTGAAATCTTTCTGTAAGATCAGTGTGCATTGAAATTCTTCCCTTTCCATGGTTCAAAGAAGAGGAGGGATTTTTTCCCCAGTGTTTTGGCTGACATTCAACCTTTAACAATTTTAACATTCAACTTTTATCAATCTGGAAAAACCAACTAACTGGTCATTCATGTTATTGCTGCTATAATTTAGACATGGAGTCTGAGAACTTCATCAACAACGGCAAATGTAAGCACCTGAACACATGGAAGCAGTGATACAGTGATATTATACCAGCCACGTTTGGAAATCAGGCTGAAACCACAACAAGTGAACCAATTTCACTGAAAACTCCAGTTAAAGATCAAGAGATAAGAGTTTCCTTGGTTGCTCTATGTAGCTTTTGTAAATGTGATTCTGAAGCTTTTCTTGGTTCATGATGCTTTTGCAGGCAGCACACAAATCAATTTGTAACCCATGTAAACAGGATTAATAGACAGTTTCATTACCTGTTCTTCTCTGGAGTATATAGTCTCCAAACAAAATTACAAAGCTCAAAATATGATAAAAATGATACATAATCAGACTTGCTTTTCCAATAATTTGTGCTTGGGTATAGTTTAACAATCCAAACGTAACTACATGGTCACTGACTAGCAAACAAGGGGTTTGAAACTCTGGTTGAATGTTTTCTCCTTTCTTGACCTGAAGCAGGAAATTTGTTTTCTCAAGAGTTGTGCTTGATGACTTGAAATTGTGAGTGAACTTGTATGTAAAATGAGGCTAAGGTCATGGGTAGCAATGATGCCCACCCACACTCCAGACAGAGGGGAACCGGTGGATGTGGTGTTTCTCGATTTTCAAAAGGGATTGATAAGGTGCCGCACAAAAGGTTGCTTCAGAAGGTTAGGGGGCATGGAGTTGGGGGTAAGGTGTTAGCATGGATAGAAGATTGGTTGTCTAATCGGAGGCAGAGAGTTGGTATCAATGGGTGCTATTCTGATTGGCGGTTGGTAACTAGCGGAGTGCCGCAGGGATCGGTGCTGGGACCTCAGCTATTTACCATTTATATAGATGATCTGGAGGAGGGGGCTGAGTGTAGGGTGTCGAAATTTGCTGATGACGCGAAGACAAGTGGAAAAGCAAATTGTGCGAAGGGTGTGGAAAGTCTGCAGAGGGATCTAGATAGGCTGAGCGAGTGGGCGAGGACCTGGCAGATGGAGTACAATGTTAGCAAGTGTGAGGTTATCCACTTTGGCAGAAATAATAGTAGGAGGGATTACTATTTAAAGGGTGAAAAACTACAGCATACTACGGTGCAGAGGGACCTGGGGGTCCTTGTGCATGAGTCGCAAAAACCCAGTCTGCAGGTGCAGCAGGTGATCAAGAAGGCGAATGGGATGCTGGCCTTTATAGCGAGGGGGATAGAATATAAAAGCAGGGAGGTCTTGCTGCAACTGTACAGGGCATTGGTGAGGCTGCAGCTGGAGTATGTGTGCAGTTTTGGTCGCCGCACTTACGCAAGGATATTTTGGCCTTGGAGGGAGTGCAGAGGAGGTTCACTAGGCTGATACCGGAGATGAGGGGGTTGGACTATGAAGAGAGGCTGAATAGACTGGGTCTGTACTTGTTAGAGTTTAGAAGGATGAGGGGGGATCTTATAGAGACGTATAAGCTAATGAAAGGGATGGATAGGGTAGAGGTAGAGAGGTTCTTCCCACTCAGAAAGGATAGCAGGACTAGAGGGCACAGCCTCAAGATAAGGGGGGCAGTTTAGACCGGAGTTGAGGAGGAACTTCTTCACTCAAAGGGTGGTGAATCTCTGGAATTCTCTGCCCATTGAAGTGGTGGAGGCTGCCTCGCTAAATATATTTAAGACACAGGTAGATAGGTTTTTGGTAGACAAGGGAGTTAAGGGTTATGGGGAGAGGGCGGGAATGTGGAACTGAGCCACGACAGATCAGCCATGATCTTATTGAATGGCGGGGCAGGCTCAAAGGGCTAGATGGCCTACTCCTGCTCCTATTTCTTATGTTCTTACTCCTACTTGCTTTGGAGACTTGGATGACCTACATCAGGCACCTCAAAGCAATGGAGAAGTACCACCAGCGGTACTTTTCCAAAATCCTTCAAATCTGGTGACAAAAAAGGTAGTCCAATAGCAATGTCTTCTCCCAAGTCTACTTGCCCAGCATTGAAGTGAGAATCCCCTGAACCCAACTCCACAATTGTGATGTCATTCGTGTGCCTGACACCGGACCTCCGAAGTACCTACTCTGCTCGGAACTCGGTTGTGGCAGGGGACTCCCAGGAGGACAGTAGAAGCCCTTTAGGGATGTCTTCAAAGTATCTCTGAAGAGGTCAAACATACCCAGTGACTCATAGGAGACCGTGGCCTGCATTAACCAAAATGGAGAAGTCTCATTCAGGAAAACATTGACCTCTTTGGGAACCTGTGGAGGCAAAGTTAAGGCATCAGAAGGAATGCACAAACCTCCAAACAACCCATCCGCCAAACGTTTCAAAGATTATCTGGCCTGCATGTGGCAGTCTGCAGACTGCGCATTGAGCTTATCAGCTATCTCAGAATCCATTAAGTTCAGGTGGAAACAATCATTCTGTACCCTAATGGACTGCCTAAGAGGAAGGAAAAAATGAAGAGCTAAAGTGAACATGGGCAGGATTTTACAGCCTCGCTTGGACGACACTGGACCTTCCCGCCTGAGGTCAACAGGGATTTCTGTTGTTGGAATCTCACTTGCTCCGATTCTGGGTGGACAAGGTGGAAGAATTCTGGCGCATAGTGCTTAAGTTCTCCAGGATGTGTCTTTGAGTTCATAGAATCATAGAAACCCTTCAGTGCAGAAGGAGGCCATTTGGCCCATCAGGTCTGCACCAACCACAATCCCACCCAGGCCTTACTTCCTTATCCCTACATATTTACCCGCTAATCCCTCTAACCTACACATCGCGGGACTCTAATGGGCAATTTTTAGCATGGCCAATCAGCCTAACCCACACACTTTTGGACTGTGGGAGGAAACTGGAGCACTCAGAGGAAACCCGCGCAGACACGAGGAGAACATGCAAACTCCGCACAGACAGTGACCCAAGCCGGGAATCGAACCCAGGTCCCTGGAGCTGTGAAGCAGCAGTGCTAACCACTGTGCTACCATGCCGCCCATACAAGATGAAGCAAACTTGGCTTGTGCCCTGTTGCATTAAAGTTTTTGATGGTAAAAGTTACAATTCTTTTTAGCTCAGGGAAAGAAAGTGGTTTTGTGGTTGATAAAATGATTGAGCTAAATCCTTGAAACAAAAGTATCAGAAAATTGTTATTCCTGTTCAGACTAATATTTGCAATCTACACATTAGTTATTAATGTCTTTTTTAATTCAGTCATCTCCTTCAAATGATTGGTTACAATTTGGTGTGATTGATCAATTTGCATAAAATGGCATTCCACTATATTGTGGTTAATGTTCTTAAAATCACGTATTACAGTTGCTTTTTTAAAAAGGGAGATACTTAAAAGGTTGACAATACTCAAAGTAATAAAGTCAACAAATGCAGTTAGAAAGCATTCTCAGTTGTTGAGGGAAGTAAGAGTGGAGATTGTGGAGACGCTGACTATAATCTTAGTATAGATGTGAAAGTGGTGCCAGAGGTATAGAGAATTGTAAATATTATATGTCTGTTTAAAACAAGGAGCAGGATAAACCTGACTGTAAAAAAAAGACTTGCATTTACATAGCATATTTCATGATTTTGAGATTTCCCAAAACACTTTCTAGTTAATTAAATACTCTGGAAATCTTGTCACTGTTGTGATGTACGAAACCTGGCAGGCAACTTGTGTGCAGCATTGAGACAAATTGACCAGATAATCTCTTTTTGTAGGTTGTTTGAGGGATAAATATTGACCAGGATGCCAGGGAGAACGCAACTGCCGTCTGAATCATGCAATGAAAATTTTTATATCGACTTGAGAGGGCAGATGGAAGCTTTGTTTCGTATTTCATTTGAACTTCTATCAATACAGCACTGAAGTACTGGCCTAGATTTTGTGTTCAAATCTCTGCAATGAAGCTTGAATGCACAATGGTCAAAATCTTCTGTCCTCATTCGTGGCTGAGTTTTTCCAGTGCCACTGAAAATGAATGGACTTTTGGTTGACACGCCAAATTTTCCATTCTCTCTCACAATAGGTCTTGCCATAGATTAGATCGGAAAATCCTGCCCAATATTTTGACTAAGAGAGCGCTGCAATCAACTGAGCTAAAATTAATCTGTGCTTGGAGAAAGTTGAATAATTAACTTAGCACCATAAAACACAGATTTGTGAAAGACAACTCATGTTTGATTAAAGCAAGAACAGAGGAAGCTGGAAAAACTGAGCAGGTCTGCCAGCATCTATCAGGAGAAGAACAGAATTAACGTTTTGAGTCATTGACCCTTCATCGGAACTGAAAGGAGGGAGAAAAAGTAGCAACTTTAAGAACAATTAACAGAAGGACAAGTGTGAGACAGGCAGGTGGTATTTTGCATTGAGGCAATATATGTATGGAATATTAAAAAAAGAAAAGGAAGGGAGGGCTTAAGATGGAAGAGAAAGGACAAAATCTACAGTTGATTGTGTTTGACTAACTCGATTGAATTATTTGACAAAATAACAGTGATGGTTGAATAGGTTAACATGATAGCTATTGTGCAAATGGATTTTCAGAAAATAAAGTACTGAATAATAAACTTGATAGTAAAATTGAAGCCTACGGGATAAGGTGGCAGTGGCAGCGTAGATACAAAATTAGTTAATAGACACGAAGAAGAGGGTTATTATAAATAGTTATTTTTCAGGCTGGAGGAAGTGTGAAGTGTTGTCTCTCAAGGATTTGTGTTGAGATAACTACTGTTCCTAGTTTTTGTTTATTAACACTTTTATTAATGGGCTGAACTGGCAAAATTTGCAGATGTGTACAATATGGAAATATAAGCAACAGTGGGAGGATCGTAACAGGCCTCAAGAGGACATAGATAGACTGATGAAATAGGCAGACACATGGCAGATGGAAGTTAATGCAAAGGTTATGACGTTTGGAGAGTCCACAATGTGGCCAGGTTGATCATCAAAATGCAAATCCTACCAAGACGCACAAAGGCAGGTGGTAAAAATGAGATATTTTCCTGGTCAGCCACGTGATGGAAAGAAATTTGAAGCCAAAATGAGGACAGCCAAAAGTTAAACAACTTATTGTACAAAAATTAGTACAATTTTAAAGAGGTTGCTGACACACAGAGCTGGAAGTGTATGTTCACAAACATCCTTGAGCAACTGTTAGAAAGTGTGAGCAAAATTTATACCCCTCAGTAAAGAGGTACCAGCTTTCAAGCTGAGTTAAGAGATTAAGCACAATGGAAGATCTATATCATTATCCATGTATATAACATTTAAAGTAAGCATCAATGCTGCACATAAAAATTTGTAAATTGAATTCCCATGCCTAAATTTGACATTTAATTAAAAACTGGATTACACAACAAACAGAAGGAAAGAAAAGGACCTTAGGTTCCCACAGCTCATTAATAATAAAATTAAGACTTAACTATTGATTGAATTGGATATATTATGAGACAAAGGCTTTGAAACCTAAGTAAAAATGTCCTCAACTGATAGCTTATGGGAACATTTCCCTCTGTGTCATGCTCCATAAAATCATAAACCCTTTTTATAAAAATGTACTTAACAGTTGATTCCCCAATTGGAATGATCTCTATTCAAAGTAGTTGACCAATGCTGAGCTCAATGTTTAACTCCAGATTCCAAGAGAGAAAGAGACCCAGTAAGAATTTACATTTTCTGGGGCCATGTTTCAAGCATGTGTGAAATTTAAAATTGTACAAATGAATGATATTACCTACACCAATCCCCAATGGCCTTTTTAGTGCAATTCTTCATTTGTTGAACAGTTATTTAAAATTGGTGCTCCAACTTGCTGCAGAACAGTAATTCTGCAAATGACAGATTGTTGCAAGCTGGAAATCTCCTGCTGTTTGGAAGCTTCCTTACTGAAGTCTCCTTCAGTCACGAAAATGACTATAAAGATAAGAAAGGTGCAGAAGGAAGAATATGAGAGGAAGCTAACTAGTAATATAAAACAGAGAGGAATAGTTTCTACAAATATTTAAATAGGCAAAGAATAACTGAAGCTACAGCTGGTCTCCAGAGAGAGTGAATCTGGGGAATTGATAATGGAAAGCAAAGAAATGGCAGAGGTATTGAACAGGTTTTTTGTGTAATGTCTTTGTAATGATTTGTAATGATGCTCTTGCACTTCATTAGAAACACAAAAACGATCTACTAATAAGAAAAAGTGTACAACAGTACAGCAGCCATACTGCTGCCCTTGCTCCCCTACGTATCTCTTGCCTAGGAGAGGACTCCATGCTTGTGTTGATTCTGTACCCCTTTGGTCTCCCAAGCCAGATGACTCTTACTCTGCTGTGTTGGCCTTTAAAGGACAATCATCACAGCCTTCATGGCAGAAAATTTCCTGAAGATATTTGAACACCAAGAGGTTAAAGCAATCACAATCACCAAGAAAAATGTGCTAGGAAAATAATTTAAACCTAATGGCTGACAAGCCTCCAGGAGCCTGCATCCTAGAGTCTTATAAGAAGTCACAGTGGAAATAATAGATGCATTTGTTATAATCTTCCAAAATTCCGTAGGTTCTGGAATGGTTTTGTGTTTTGGAAAATAGCTTTATTCACGAAAGGAGGGAGACAGAGCACAGGAAACTTTTGGCCAATTAGACTGATGTCAGTCATAGGGAAAGTGCTAGCAACTATTATTAAGGGGGTTATAGCAGGAAACTTATAAAATCAGAATATGATCAGGCAGAACCAACATGGTATTTTGAAAGGAATATTTTGTTTATCTATTCTATTAGAGCTTTCTCAATTAAGTAACATTCAAGGTGGATAAATGGTGTCCTTTGATTTCTGAAAGGCATTTGATAAGTTGCCGCATCAAAGATTACTGCAAAAGATACTATCACATTGTTGCGGGGGGTGGGGGTGGTGGTGGTGGTGGGCAGGGAAACACACCAGCATGAATAAAGGATTGGTTAGGTAACCAGAAGCAGAAGTCAGCAATAAATGGATCTTTTTGAGATTGACAGTGCTGGGGTTCTCAACTCTTTACAACCTATACCAATGACTTGGATGAAGGGACTGAATGTACGGTAGCTAAATATGCCAATGACACCAAGATAGGTAGGAATTTAAGTTGGCAAGAAGAAATAGAGCATTTGCACAATATTATAGACAGGTTAAATGAGTGGGAAAAGTTAGGTAGATACAGGATAACATGGGTAAGTGTGAACTTCTGTACTTTGGCAGGAAGACGAGAAAAGCAATGTACTATTTAAATAAAGAAATATTGCAGAACTTGGTGGTACAGAAGGATCAGTGAGTTCTGGTACATTAATCACATAAATTTATAATGCAGGTACAGCAAGTGATTAGAGAAGCAAATGGAATGTTGGTATTTATTGCAAGGGGAAAGGAATATAAAAGTTTTGTTGCAGCCGTACAGGGCCTTGGTGAAACCACATCTGGAGCATTATGTACAGTTTTGTTCCTCCTATTTGAACAAGGATATAATTGTTTTGGAAGTTGTTCAGAGAAGGTTCACTTGACTCATTCATGAAATGAAGGGCTTATCCTATGAAGAAAGGTTGCAAAGGTTGGACCTACAACCATTGAAATTTAGAAGAATGTGAGTTGGTCTTATTGAAACATACAGCCATGAATTTTGCACACATCTCGTGCACATGATAGGCAGACCAAAAAGTGGCTGTGATATCAGGTTCTAAGCCCACTAATTTCAACTGACATGCAATTTCATGCTGACTCACTAATTAAGGGCTGGCTAGTGTGAAACGCACCTGATGAAGGGACAGCACTTTGAAAGCTCGTGATACCAAATAAACTTTTTGGACTTTTACCTGGTGTTGTGATACTTCTTACTGCGCCCACTCCAGCCCAAATCCAACATTTCTACATCATGGCTATTACTAAAACGCAGCTAGAAATAGACTCAGTGCTGCCAGTTGTGTTGGGAACCTATTGGCATCTGGTCCAATGTGGACCGAGGCTTTAAATACAGCAGCGACAGCTCCCTGAAAGCTGACAGGAGTGGATATAGGGAAGACATTTCCTTGTGAGTGAACAAACTCGAGGACATAATTTCGGAGGTCTACCTTTTTAAGACAGAAGGGGAGGGGGGATTTTTTTTCCTCCAAGAGAGTCATTGGTTTTCTTCCCCAAAAAGCAATGTAAGACTGAGTTAGATAGATTTCTAAGAGATAAGGGAATCATGAGTTATGAGGGGGCAGGAAGAAAAGTAGAGCTGAGATCACAAAGAGATTGGCCATGGCCTTATTGAATGACAGATCAGGCTCGAAGGGCGAAATACCCTATTCCTGCTCCTACATCCCATATAACTGTTTGTTCAATGCTCGGGTGATCCTTTATATTCAAGAATTGATCCATGAAGAAAGGTTAAAACTTGGATTTCTTAGCTTTTAAAGTAGGTAAATGATACAGAATTTAATAGAGGAATGTTAAACATGAACACTATTTCAAGTTAAAGAACTGTTCTGCTTAACATTAGGTCTGAACTCAAATCAAAAGCTAATAGAAACTGAGATATTTTCTGCTGCCTTCCTGACAAGTTAAAAAAAATCTTTGGAGCACCTTTTCCTAGGTGGGCTTCAACCAAGGGAAAAGAGCGTCATTGTAATGGTAGGATGTATGAGTGGGTAGAGGAGGGAGGAAGGGTCACTTGCAACTATTTGAAGCATTATTGGATATCACCCATTATTCAGAGCCAGCATTTCACTGGGAAAATGCCAGAAGTTGTCTTTTGTGAATATGATGTTTCATTGTGTTTGTGCATTGAAATCTGATACCTTAGCAAGGAGGACAGCTGATTAAATTATAGTCTGTGCAACTTGATCAGTCATACTTTTTGTATACAGCCAATAAGGAACTATATGAAGCTAGAAGGAGTTACCTGAGGCACCAAAACATATCAGCTTATTTCAAGTTGGTTGGAAAATGAAATGACTTGTTAGACAAAATCCTGCATTCCTGCATTTCTATAAATCACTGCCTATTTTGAATTGTGCATAACATTTTATTTAATTTTGAATAAATCTACATTTGCTCATTTATTGTACGACTTTAACTTTCCTTTTAGCTGACTGCATTTTCAAGAATGATAAAGGGTGTTTAGCTACTTCTAAGTCAGATAAAAGCTTCTGTAAGTCTTGGTGTGTTTCAAATCCAATTCTGTGAGTCTACACACACTTAACATTAATTTGTTTTTTGAGACTTTAATCATTCAGGCAATAGGAGACAATCTAGTGATGTAATTTAGGAAACATTTATTAAACAACAATAGGTAATACAGCACTGTTAGACAGTGACGTTACTGGCTCAACATGGTTCTTGCTCCTTAATTCAGTCTTGAGTGCAAGGTGAAATGTAGTCTTCTCACTCTCTCTGTCATTTCTGTGGTCTTCTGCTCTCAGCTGGAAAGCAGTTTCTTGTCTTCAGTTTAAAACTTGGTAACTGAAAGCTGGTGTTTGATAGCCCTTGCTTGGACACAGATCATCCTCATGATCTTGATTCCTGAACTTTGATTATCCCAGGAAGTACATGATCAGTCCCTGATGAGTTAGGTGGTGCATGATCAGTTTCTAGTTGATTGCTTAAGGTTGTCTATTCATGTCCCTCGCTGTTATCTCCTGACTGAGTTCCTAAGCAGTCCCTCTCATTATAGCTTTTTCTGTCCTTTCATTACATTTTATGATTTTCTACTAAGATAATGGGGCACCTTAGATAATTTCTGTGTCTGCTAATTTGAGATAAGAGAGCACGTGGTGTCAATGTATCAATGCTTAACTTCTCAGCTCATTGTCCCATACTCTGAATCAATATACAGGTATCAATATTAGGTTCATGTAGAATTCTCATGAAGGGAAAGAGCTTATCAGTGTTTTGGCTGAAAGAATTGCTTACTGGTGTAGGTTTCTATAGCAATGCTAAAACCTGGGACAAAGTTGATTAAAAGAATGCAAAGAGGCACACAGCATTAAAGTTATTTCATACATGAAATCTAAACATAATACATTGAAAAATTTATGCACAAAGACAATCAACATCTAAAGAAGAGGTAGCAAGATACATTTACAAAATACAGTTGGATACATACAATATATTCAATTGATACATGCACAGAAATAGTACGAGCAAAATAACAACATAGCTAAGCTAACTTAAGACACAAGGCTGAATCCTTGAAACTTCCCAACTGTTTTCTTCATACAATAGACTTTTGAGTCTTAGGTGACTGAATGCAAATTCGTAAGTCTCAATTGCTGAGGAGTCCAATCCCAGAGCTTAGCTCATCCAACCTTAATGTGCTTTGCAACATTTGTTCTGTAATTAAACTACAAATATATAGCTTTACTGTGGCCTAGGGTCATGTCAAATAAGGATGCAACAGCAGACAAAGGGGCTGTCACATAGTTGTAGAGCCCTGCATTGATTACAATTAAGCAATTAAACTGAACTAGAACTAATTGTTAAACATAGATTTTTCTGCACTTCAAACAATGAGCAATGTTAGGTTGCAATTAGTTCATAATCAATAGAATGGTAGTGTTTCCACACGAGCCTCATGTTTGCTATTTAGCTATATTCTTAAGATTTTCATGCACAAAGCCAAATGAATCTGTATATGGTCTATCCAGCCAGCAAGATTTCATTTCCTGATTTTCCAAGTAACAGTTCCCTAGGGTGGCAGTGCAAGGTACAGGTCCACTGGGGAGCCCCATGGTGACTCTGTTGCCAAATTGCCCTCCAACTCGATTTTCAAGTTTGCTAATGACAGCACTGTAGTGGGTCAGATCTCAAACAATGACGAGACTGAGTATGGGAAAGAGAGAATCTGATGAACTGGTGCAATGACAATAATCTCTCCCTCAATGTCAACAAAATGAAGGAGATAGTCATTGACTTCAGAAAGTGTAGTGGAGGACATGCCTTTGTCTATAAAAATGGGGATGAAGTAGAAATAGTCGAGAGCTTCAAGATTTTAGGTGTCCAAAGCACAAACAACCTTTCCTGGTTCCTCCATACCGATGCTATAGTTAAGAAAACCCACCAATGCCTCTACTTTCTCAGAAGTCTAAGGAAATTTGGCATGTCTGCTATGACTCTCATCAACATTTACAGATGTTTGTGGAGGGGGTTCCCCATGTCTGTAGGGGAGGAGAGGGAGGCCTTTTTAACACATTTTAAAACTGCCGCCCTGATCTGTGTGAAGCCAGTGTTGCTGGCCGTATCAGGCCCTAACCCACCTCACCAGAATGACAGCAAAAACCACGCCCTCAGGCTCTCTGTATATAGCTGTCAGTGAATCTGGAGAGAAAACCCATCTGTGGAGCTGGACAGCTACACATCAGTTTTCTCACTGAAACTGAAACTCTGACAAATTATGAGAAGATTCCATCCATTGTATTTGGTAATATTAATATTGATCTAAGCAAGACAGAACCTATGTCCAGAAAAGGATTGATTAAATTAGAATCTGTCTGGAAATTGCCACAATTCAATACTTCCTATTAAACACTTTCTGGATTTTCAGAAGGCGTTTGACAAAGTACCTCATAAGAGGTTATTGCAGAAGGTCAGGGGACTTGGAGTTGGGGGTAGGGTGTTAGCGTGGATAGAGGATTGGTTGTCAAATAGGAGGCAGAGAGTGGGGGCCAACGGGTGCTATTCGGATTGGCGGATGGTGACTAGTGGAGTGCCCCAGGGGTCGGTGCTGGGGCCTCAGCTTTTTACCATTTATATAGATGATCTGGAGGAGGGAACCGAGTGTAGGGTGTCGAAATTTGCGGATGACACCAAGATTGGGGGAACGGCAAATTGTGCGGAGGGTGTGGAGAGTCTGCAGAAGGATCTAGATAGGCTGGGTGAATGGGCCAAGAAATGGCAAATGGAATTTAATGTTGGCAAGTGTGAGGTGGTCCACTTTGGTAGGAAGAATGGTAGGAAGGACTATTACTTATGGGGCGAAAAACTGCAGCAGGCGACGGTGCAGAGGGACCTCAGGGTCCTTGTGCATGAGTCGCAAAAACCCAGCCTGCAGGTGCAGCAGGTGGTCAGGAAGGCGAATGGGATGCTGGCCTTCATAGCGAAGGGGATTGAATATAAAAGTAGGGAGGTCTTGCTGCAGCTGTATAGGGCATTGGTGAGGCCGCAGCTGGAGTACTGTGTGCAGTTTTGGGCGCCGCACTTGCGCAAAGATATTTTGGCCTTGGAGGGAGTGCAGAGGAGGTTTACTAGGCTGATACTGGAGTTGAGGGGGTTGAGCTATGAGGAGAGGCTGAATAAACTAGGCTTGTACTCGTTGAAGTTTAGAAGAATGAGGGGAGATCTCATTGAGACGTATAAGATGATGAATGGGATGGATAGGATAGAGGTGGAGAGACTCTTCCCGCTGAAAAAAGACAGTAGGACTAGGGGGCACAGCCTCAAGATAAAGGGGGTGCATTTTAGAACGGAGTTGAGGAGGAACTTCTTCACTCAAGGGGTGGTGAATCTCTGGAATTCTCTACCCATTGAAGTGGTGGAGGCTGCCTCGCTAAATATTTTCAAGAAGCGGGTTGATGGGTTTTTGATAAGAGAGGGGATTAAGGGTTATGGGGAGAGGGCCGGAAAGTGGAACTGAGCTACGACAGATCAGCCATGATCTTATTGAATGGCGGGGCAGGCTCGAAGGGCCAGATGGCCTACTCCTGCTCCTATTTCTTATGTTTTTATGTTCTTATGTTGAAAGTGTGACTTTGATCATAATGCATATACTGTGGCCTACTGCTATTTGTTTAATCATATTGTCCATAAAAGAAGTACACAGAAGTGGTTTACAAATGTTTCATAAAAAGTTACTTAATGACTGGATATCTTTTGTACAGCTTCAGTATATTTCAGTTGCAGAACATATAAATATTAACAAGGAAATAAGCACATTGAATCTGGATGCTTTTGAAACTGAAAATTCCTTTTAAGCTTGCATCCTATAGAAAGGGTGGAGTGGATGACTAAAACAGCAGTAACATTGGGGGCGAGTTTCCCAAAAATGCTGAATTGGTGGGAAAACTGTTCTAGATCATGACAGTTTTTCAGTGCAGCTTCTCAATTGAATCTCCCCACTCTGTGCAATGCTGAGGTCACAATCATGAATATCATTAAACACCCAGGGGGGGCGGGGCCTATTCACGCCGGAGTTTGACAGTTCTGGAGCTGTGCATGCGCAGTGACTCCGATCTGTCAGACTTGCAGCTCGATCGCTGGCCATGCCAGGACCCCCGCAATGCTACTCCTTCAGCCCCCCCCCCACACCACAGCCCAATTGCAGCCACCACAACAATTCCCAGGCCAGACCTGACCTGCACCCCCCCTCCCCTGCCCCCCCAACCCCAGAGCGCCCCAATGTCCAGTTTACCCCCCCCACCCCTCTCACCCTGACAGACCCCACCCCCCTGCTGACCCACCCCCCGGGTCAGAACCCCCTCCCCCCAGGAGGCAGGTCCTCCCTGCGACAGAGCCCACTCCCCCAGCCCATCCTGACTGCTGACGTCCCTCCAGCCCAGACCGATCCTAATGTAGAGTGGCAGCGGGACACCCCACCCCCACCGATTGCCCCTGACCACAATAGGCCCCACCCCCTTGGCTGTGCCTGGTGCCTGGTGGATAGTGCTCTGGGCATGGGCACTTTGCCCCTTGGGCAGTGCCAGGAGACACAAGCTGGCACTGCCAGGGTGCCCATCCCAGGGAGATCATGCCCTGCCGCCTGAGCCCCTGGTGGGCCCCCATTGACCCCCCCTTTCATTCTGGTAGGTCTCCCACTAGTTCCCCGAACATGGGGAGCTACTCTAAACCCCGCTGGAATTAAGTACTCCTGGCAGGATGGCAGGATCCAATCGGGCCCGGCAAGTTCCTGATAATCATACGCAAAACGTATTAAAAAAAATTCAAACTCTCTTCCCGCCGGTTTCCAGCGTGGTCTAGACTCTGACTGTCCTCCGGCTCTGGGAGATGTGCATACATTCCCAGCGCATGTACCGATGACCCGACCTCCCAACCAGATCTGCCAGAAAAGTTACGGGTCGTGATGGGAGAATCAGGCCCATTATTATCATTGCATTTCTGATGCCCTTCTGTCCAGCACCATTTTAACCACACACTTTTCAGCGATGACTCTGCTGCCACCAAGGAAGACAAGATTTCATAAATATATTTAAATTGCTGTCTTTTGATGCTATCAACACCACTTAAACAAAATATTGCACTGTTGTCATGCAGTGTTCGACCCAACAGTAGAATTATATAAAATTGGTATTTCCACCCAAACAATATTTAACAAAGTTTTTATTTGCATTTAAATTATTTACAGGGTGATTTCCAACTCCTAGATTGCTTGGGTCACATTCCTATACATTGATGCAAGCGGGAATAGAGTGGGGAAAGTCAAAAACCTCAAAATGTTTGTCGCAAACAGTCCCTTCTTGACCCTGTGCTATTGTTGCATGGCCTTTCCATGGATAGGAAGGCTTTGGGTCATGACTCAGCACACACATCTACTGACGTCATGGCTACCACTACAGGAGATGCAGCAATTTCATATTTCCTTTCGTATTAATTTTCATTTGCCATAGTTTAAAAAACACATTGAGTGGTGATCAATTCTGCCAGGTCAGGAACCATTTGTTCTAAGGCTCCTCAGCTGGCCTCTGTGGCATCTTGCAGTCAGCAGCGTACAAGTGCACCCACGCAGTCCCCAATGCCCACTTCACCAGGGTGGCAATTTTTCATCTTTTTCAAAAGTAATGCACCAGCTCAGACACAAAGGGCAACAGGGCTTGCCTCCATTTGACTTTACCCGGTGCAGGGCATGGCCGACTGCATGCATATTATTGCAAGCAGGGCTCCCACACAGAATACAGACTGGTATATTAACCAAAAGCATTGCCATTCTTTGCAGGTGCTGCTTCTCTGTAACCACAGCAAGGGGTTTCTCCATATCTGCACTTGTTACCCTGGTAGTGACCATATTAATTTATTTACTGGTAAGTGCTGACAATGTTCCAAGCAACTCCACAGGGGTGCTTATGGATACTTAGAGACAAGATGTATCCCGTAAGGAGGTGGGTGTTCATACCATTACAGCAACTGCCGAAATATGTCCACAGAAAATACAATGAAAGCCACCTTCATAAAATGATGCAAATTGACCATCAGTTTGCTCAAAATGTTGGTCAGCTCCCTCAATCACTCGGCGGCAGGGTTGGGGGCTCTACGTTACACATCTTTCAGGCAATCTCAATTGATTGTAGCTGGTTGCATGCTCCATAACTTGGGTCAGCAAAGAGCTCCAGCAAAGGAGGCCGAGGAAGGAAGCCTCTCCTCAGATGAGGAACAACAGAAGTGAGGCTCTCAGAGGAGGAGATGAAGGAGGAAGAATTTCAGGTAAAAAAGGGGAGCAAGAAGGGACACCAAAAGGAGGGAATCCCAAAGGTGAAGCAGACATCCTGACATCGAGGAGTTGAGGAGTCCATGCAGGACTCCATCATAGCCAGAGCCCTGCTCATCCAACATCGCTTTACACAATGATTAGTTTGCAAGTTTCCTTCAACAATATCTTTGAATCCTGTGACCTCTACCAGTTAGCAGGACAAAGGCAACAGATGCATGGTAATACCACCGCCTGTAAGATTCCCTCCAAGGGAATCTCCAATGCACCATCACCAGTGTGATCACATCCTTCCTAGAGTGTGGCAACCAGAACTGAAGCTTCTTAACATTTCTACCCTGCCATGACATGTTGGTGAATCCCCAACATCCACAGTGAAGGTGGAAGACAGCCTGTCATTTGTCAGGCCTGTCGTCTGTGATGACTTTGTCAGGTGTCCTCTGAAGATCTGAAACATGGAAAGCTCAGACTGCTTATGGGGTCTTGCTATGTGACAATGCCACCCTCTTTGGCATATGGAGCGGGAGCCAAAGTGCTCACAGGAAGAGGGGATTGGGTATGTAGCACACTCCTGGAGTCACCTGGATGGATGGCCTGGGAGCATGCACCAACTTCTCCCCCTTCCAATGGAGACCCAAGGATCCCTGGTCTTCTCCTTGAGATAGAGAAGCAGTTGAAATGAGAACTGTCCTTGAGGTCCATGAAGACTTTTAGTTCTGGCATCTCCCAGTCCATCTGGGATTGCTCCCTCTTGTTGTGAAATAACATTTACTACATGAAGACAGATGGAGAAAGTATAAGGAGGATGACTGCCAGAGCAAATGATAAGGATGGCAAGTTTTGGGAAACTTGGATAACAAAAGATATTTGAGCCTAGTCAAAGAGAAAAAGGAAGCGTTTGTCAAAGCTAGGAGGCTGGGAATACACAAAGCAAGTGTTGAATACAAGGAAAGTAGAAAGAAACTTAAACAAGGAGAGCTAAAAGGGGTCATGAGAAAGCATTAGCCAGCAAGATTAAGGAAAATCCCAAGGCTTTTTGTACATAAATAAAGAGCAAGAGGGTAGCGAGAGAAAGGGTTGGCCCACTCAAGGACAAGGAGGGAATCTATGCGTGGAGCCAGGGGAAATGGGTAAGGTATTAAATGAGTACTTTGTGTCAGTATTCACTAAAGAGAAGGATTTGGTGGATGACGAGTCTGGAAAGGGTATGTAGGTAGTTTGAGTCATGATGAGGTCAAAAAGGAAGAGGCATTGGGGTTCTTGAGAAACATTAAGGTAGATAAGTCCCCAAGGCCTGATGAGATATACCCCAGAATACTGAAAGTGGCAAGAACGGAAATTGCTGGGGCCTTGAGAGAAATATTTATATCCTCACTGGCTACAGGGGAGGTCCCAGAGGATTGGAGAATAGCCAATGTTGTTCCTTTGTTTAAAAAGAGTAGCAAGAATAATGCAGGTAATTATAGGTCAATGAACCTCACATCAGTGCTAGGGAAATTACTGGAGAGGATTCTTTAAGACAGGATTTATTCCCACTTGGAAATAAGTGGACATATTAATGAGAGGCAACATGATTTTGTGAAGGGCAGGCTGTGTCTCATGAACTTGATTGAATTTTTTGAGGAAGTGATGAAGATGATTGATGAGGGTAGGGCAGTGGAAGTTGTCTGCATGGACTTCAATAAGGGCTTTGACAAGGTCCCTCATGGCAGACTGGTGCAGAATGTGAAGTTGCATGGGATTAGGGGTAAGCTGGCAAGCTGGATACAAAACTGGCTTGTCAAAGAATACAGAGGGTAGCAGTGGAAGGGTGCATTTCTGAATGGAGGGCTGTGACAAGTGGTGTTCTCAAGGATCAGTGCTGGGACCTTTGCTGTTTGTAATATATAAAAATGATTTGGAGGAAAATGTAACTGGATTGATTAGTAAGTTTGCAGACAATACAACGGTTGGTGGATTTGTGGATAGCGATGAGGACCATCAGACGATACAGCAGGATATAGATCAGTTGGAGACTTAGGCAGAGAGGTGGCAGATGGCATTTAATCCGGACAAATGTGAGGTAATGCATATTGGAAGGTCTAATACAGAGAGTAAATGGCAGAACCCTTAAGAGTAGTGATAGGTAAAGGGATTTGAGTGTACAGCTACACAAGTCACTGAAAGTGGCAATGCAGATGGAGAAGGTAGTCAAGAAGGCATACGGCATGCTTGTCTTCATTGGCTGGGGCATTGAGTTTAAAAATTGGCAAGTCATGTTGCAGCTTTATCAACCCTTAGTTAGGCCGCACTTGGAATATAGTGTTCAATTCTGGTTGCCACACTACCAGAGGGACATGGAGGCTTTGGAGAGGGTACAGAAAAGATTTATCAGGATGTTGCCTGGTACAGAGGGCATCAGCTATGAGGAGAGGTTGCAGAAACTTTGTTTGTACTCACTGGAATAACAGAGGTTGAGGGGCGGCCTGATAGAAGTCTACAAGA
Organism: Carcharhinus amblyrhynchos; assembly: GCF_965287045.1. Taxonomy (NCBI): domain Eukaryota; kingdom Metazoa; phylum Chordata; class Chondrichthyes; order Carcharhiniformes; family Carcharhinidae; genus Carcharhinus; species Carcharhinus amblyrhynchos. Next base: position 81,398,467 of record NC_137324.1, read on the forward strand.
TTATGAGAGGCATGGAGTGGATAGTTAGAAGCTTTTTCTCAGGGTGGAAGAGTCAATTACTAGGGAGCACAGGTTTAAGGTGTGAGGGGCAATGTTTAAAGGGGATGTACGAGATAGAGATAGAGTTTTACACAGAGGATGGTGGGTACCTGAAACTTGTTGCCGGAGGAGGTAGTGGAAGCAGATACAGTAATGACTTTTAAGGGGCATCTTGACAAATACATTAAAAGGATGGGAATAAAGGGATATGGTTCCTGGAAGGGTAGGAGTTTAGCATGGTCGATGCAGGGTTGGAGGGCCGAAGGGCCTGTTCGTGCTGTAATTTTCTTGGTTCTTTGATGCCTGGCTTATGTAGGTGGTGAGTGGTAGCAGTGAGACAATGAGGAAATGACCCGCTCGGGAGCTGAAGGTTTGTGTGGGAGAATGAGTCATGGTGTCCGTTGAGTTGGTGGTGAGTAAGATTAATGTGGATGTGTGCTGGGTGTTTGAGTGTATAAGTTAAGAGAGGAATGACTTACTCTGGCAGAACAGAGGAAATCATTCATCCTCTTCCTGCACTGGGTGGCTGTGCTCTTCTGAAGGGTATTGGCATTCATAACCACTGGCACTGCCTTCCATACTGGATTGATGATCTTATTGGCTGGGTTTGCTTCCTGAACACAAATAAAGGACATCATGTTGGGTCTCTGTTACTTTGAAAAGTCTCGCCAGGAAGGTGTCAGAGAACTTCAGGGCAGATTTCTAAAGATGTGCAGGTTACGTTGATTGGCCATGCTAAATTGAACCTTAGTGTTGGGGGATTAGCAGGGTAAATATGTGGGATTGCAGAGGTAGGACTCAGTTGGGATTGTTGTCAGTGCAGACGATGAGTCGAATGGCCTCCTTCTGCACTGCAGGGATTCAATGGATTCAATTTCTTAGCAGCCAACACTTCCTGGCGACCTAAGAAATCTGGCTGGGTAAGAACATAAAAACTAAGAGCAGGACCATTCAATAGGATCATGGTTGATCTTTTTGTGGACTTAGCTCCACTTACCATAACCTTTAATTCCTTTACTGTTTAAAAATTAATCTTTCATTGCCCTAAAAACGTTCAAGGAGGTCGTTTCAACTGTTTCACTGGGCAGGGAATTCCACAGATTCACAACCCTTTGGGTGAAGAAGTTCCTCCTGAAATCAATTTTAAATCTGCTCACCCTTATTTGGAAGCTCTGCCCCATAGTTCTAGTTTCACCCACCAGTGGAAACAACCTCCTTGCTTTAATCTTATCTCTTCCCTTCATAATTTAATATATTTCTATAAGATCCCCTCTCATTCTTCTAAATTCCAATGAGTATAGTCCTAGTCTATTCAGTCTCTCTTCATAAACCAACACTGTCAACTCCAGAATCAACCCAGGGAATACCCTCTGCATCCACCTGCCAGTTTATCCTTTCTCAAATAAGGAAACCAAAACTGAACACAGTACTCCAGATGTGGCCTCATCAGCACCTTTCACATCTACAACATAACCTCTGTTTTCAAAATCCATCCCTTTAGCAATGAAGGACAAAATCCCATTTGCCTTCTTAATTACTTGCTGCACTTGCAAACCAAACTTTTGCAATTCATGCATGAGGACACCCAAGTCCCTCTGCACAGCAGCTTGCTGCAATTTCTTTACCATTTAAATAACAGTCCTCACAATAACCAATGTTGTACTCTATCTGCCAGACCCTTGCCCACTTACTTAAGCTATCTACATCCCTCTGCAGATTCTCAGTATCCTCTGCACGCTTTGCTCTACCACTCATCTTAGTGTCATCTGCGAACTTTGACACACTACACTAGGTCTCCAACTCCAAATCATCCATGTAAATTGTAAACAATTGCGGTCCCAACACTGATCCCTGAGACATACCACTAATCACTGATTGCCAATCAGAAAAATACCCATTTATCCCCACTCTTTGCTTTCTGTTAATTAACCAATCATCTATCCATGCTAACACGTTACCCTTAACGCTGTGCACATTTAACTGACACAGCAGCGTTTTGTGCTGCATCTTGTCAAATGCCTTCTGGAAATCCAGATACACCACATCCACCTGTTCCCCGTTATTGGAAAATGGCTAATGTTATCCGTTGTTTAAGAAGGGTGGCAGGCAAAAGGCAGGGAATTATAGGCTGGTTAGTTTAACGTCTGTTGTAGGTAACATGTTAGAATCCGTGATCAAGGAGAAAATAGTGAGGCATCTTGAGGAGAATTGTTTGATAGAGCAGATGCAGCACGGTTTCGTTAAGGGGAAGTCGTGTCTGACGAATTTATTGGAGTTCTATGAGGATGTTTTTGTAGCGGGTAGGTCGTGCCTTACTAACCTTATTGAGTTTTTTGAGAAGGTGACCAAAGAGGTGGATGGGGGTAAGGCAGTTGACGTGGTATACATGGATTTTAGTAAGGCGTTCGATAAGGTTCACCATGGTAGGCTTCTGCAGAAAATGCAGATGTATGGGATTGTGGGTAATCTAGGAAGTTGGATCAGGAATTGGCTATCAGATAGGAGACAGAGGGTGGTGGTGGATGGTAAATATTCATCATGGAGTGCAGTTACGAGTGGTGTGCCTCAGGGATCTGTTTTGGGGCCACTGTTGTTTGTAATTTTTATTAATGATCTGGATGAGGGTATAGTTGGGTGGATTAGTAAATTTGCTGATGACACCAAAGTTGGAGGTGTGGTAGATTGTGAGGAAGGGTGTCATAGTCTGCAGGGAGACTTAGATAGGTTGCAGAGCTGGGCCGAGAGGTGGCGGATGGAATTTAATGCGGAGAAGTGTGAGGTAATTCACTTTGGTAGGAGCAACAGATGTGTCGAGTATAGGGCTAACGGGAGGACTTTGAATAGTGTGGATGAACAGAGGGATCTAGGTGTGTGTGTACATAGATCCCTGAAAGTTGGGAATCAAGTAGATAAGGTTGTCAAGAAGGCGTACGGTGTCTTGGCGTTTATTGGTAGGGGGATTGAATTTAGGAGTCGCAGTGTAATGTTGCAACTGTACACTACTCTAGTGCGGCCGCACTTGGAGTACTGTGTGCAGTTCTGGTCCCCGCATTACAAGAAGGATGTGGAGGCGTTGGAGAGGGTGCAGAGGAGGTTTACTAGGATGTTGCCTGGTATGGTGGGGAGGTCCTATGAGGAGAGACTGAGGGATCTAGGGTTGTTTTCGTTGGGAAGAAGGCGGCTAAGAGGGGATCTTATTGAAACATATAAGATGATTAGGGGTTTAGATAGGGTGGATAGTGATAGCCTTTTTCCTCGGATGGAGAAAGCTAGCACGAGGGGGCATGACTTTAAATTAAGGGGGGGTAGCTACAGGACGGATGTCAGGGGTAGGTTCTTTACCCAGCGGGTGGTGAGGGATTGGAATGCCCTGCCTGCTGCAGTTGTAGATGCGTCTAGTTTGGGGGCGTTTAAGAGATCTCTGGATAGGTTTATGGACGAAAAGGGATTGGTATAGGCTAGTGGGTCATTGTTTTTGTAACTGGTCGGCGCAACATCGTGGGCCGAAGGGCCTGTTCTGCGCTGTAATGTTCTATGTTCTATGTTCTATGTTCTATGTGTCTAGGGCAGTGGATAGAGGAGAGCCGGTGGATGTGGTGTTTCTTGATTTTCAGAAGGCGTTTGATAAGGTGCCGCACAAGAGGTTATTACAGAAGGTTAGGGGGCATGGAGTTGGGGGTAGGGTGTTAGCGTGGATAGGGGATTGCCTGTCAAATAGGAGGCAGAGAGTGGGGGTCAATGGGTGCTATTCGGATTGGTGGTTGGTGACTAGTGGAGTGCCCCAGGGGTCGGTGCTGGGGCCTCAGCTATTTACCATTTATATAGATGATCTGGAGGAGGGAACCGAGTGTATGGTGTCGAAATTTGCTGATGACACCAAGATTGGTGGAACGGCAAATTGTGCGGAGGGTGTGGAGAGTCTGCAGAAGGATCTAGATAGGCTGGGCGAATGGGCCAGGAACTGGCAAATGGAATTTAATGTTGGCAAGTGTGAAGTTGTCCACTTTGGTAGGAATAATGGTAGGAAGGACTATTACTTACATGGCGAAAAACTGCAGCATGCTACGGTGCAGAGGGACCTCGGGGTCCTTGTGCATGAGTCGCAAAAACCCAGCTTGCAGGTGCAGCAGGTGGTCAAGAAAGGCAATTAGGATGCTGGCCTTCATAGCGAGGGGGATTGAATATAAAAGTAGGGAGGTCTTGCTGCAACTGTACAGGGCACTGGTGAGGCCGCAGCTGGAGTACTGTGTGCAGTTTTGGTCGCCGCACTTACGCAAGGATATTTTGGCCTTGGAGGGAGTGCAGAGGAGGTTTACTAGGCTGATACCGGAGTTGAGGGGGTTGAACTATGAGGAGAGGCTGAATAAACTAGGCTTGTACTCGCTAGAGTTTAGAAGAATGAGGGAAGATCTCATTGAGACACATAAGATGATGAATGGGATGGATAGTATAGAGGTGGAGAGACTCTTCCCACTCAGAAAGGACAGTAGGACTAGAGGGCACAGCCTCAAGATAAAGGGGGGGGCGGTTTAGAACAGAGTTGAGGAGGAACTTCTTCACTCAAAGGGTGGTGAATCTCTGGAATTCTCTGCCTGTTGAAGTGGTGGAGGCTGCCTCGCTAAATATATTTAAGACGCGGGTTGATAGGTTTTTGATAGGTAAGGGGATTAAGGGTTACAGGGGGAGGGCGGGAATGTGGAACTGAGACACGACAGATCAGCCATGATCTTATTGAATGGCGGGGCAGGCTCAAAGGGCTAGATGGCCTACTCCTGCTCCTATTTCTTATGTTCTTTTGTTATCCACCATGCTCGTAACGTCCTTAAAGATTTCTAATAAATTAGTTAAACATCCCCTGCCTTTCATGAACCCATGCTTCATCTTCCTATTAGGACAATTTCTATCTAGATGTTTAGCTATTTCTTCTTTGATGATATATTCAAGCATTTTTCCCTACTATATGAAGTTAATCTAACTGGCCTATAGTTACCTGTCTTTTGTCTGTCTCCTTTTTCAAATAGGGGCATCACATTTACTATTTTCTAAACTGCAAGAACTGCCCCTGGAATCCAGCAAATTTTGGTAAATTACCACAGGCACAATTGTTATTTCCCCCACCCATCTGTTAAATACCTTGGGATGCATTCAATGAGGGTCAGGAGACTTGTCTACCTTTAGCCCCATTAGTTTGCTGAATATTACGTCCTCAATGATAATGATCATTTCTAGGTTCTCACCTGCCATGTTATCCTTATCATGAATTTTTGACATGTTATTTATGTCTTCCACTGTGAAGAGTGACACAAAATACCTGTTCAATACCTCGGCCATTTCGTCGTTTTTGATTATTAAATTCCCTTTCTCATCCCCAAAAAGACAAATATTTACCTTCACCATTCGTTTTCATTTTATATATTTAAATAAGCTTTTGCGACCTGAGCTAATTTCACTTTACAGCTTTTTTGTGGTTTTCTGTTGGCTTTTAAAGAGTTCCCAATCCTCTAGTTTCCCACTAATCTTTTCCACTTGGTACCTCTTCTTTTTCCTTAGATATCCAGGGCTGTTTTATCCCTTTCCTGACAGTTCTTCCTTTTCACTGGTATATACTTTGCTATTGGTTAAGTGTAAAGATTCGCATTCTAATCCATAATCTGTAAACTGTCTGTGCTGTTATATGCACTGCCGGAGGCCAGAACTCTCCATTCACCTGACGAAGAGGGGAACCTAGAAAGCTTGTGAGTTTACTATCAAATAAATCAGTTGGACTTAAACCTGGTGTTGTCAGACTTCTTACTGTACTCTCCCTGCCTCCTGTGATTCCCGAAAGATCACCACCAATGCCTCCACAATTTCCTCGGCTATCTCTTTTAGAACCCTGGGGTGTAATCCATCTAGTCCACATGATTTATTCGCCCTCAGATCTTTCAGTTTCTCCAGAACCTTCTCCTTAGAATGGCCACTACACTCACCTGTGCCCCCTGACTCTCCTGGAGCTCTGGCATCCCACTGGTGTCTTCCACCGTGAAGACTGATCCCAGTCTACTTTAGCCAACTCCTCCTTCATCCCATTGTAGTCTCCTTTCTTTAAGCACAAAACACTGGTATTGGATTTCAGCTTCTCATGCTCCATCTGTATTTTAATTTCAACCATACTGTGTTCGCTCCTTCCGAGAGGATCCCTAACTGTGAGATCTTTTTTTCCTGCCTCATTACACAAGACTAGATCTCGGGTAGCTTGCTCCCTTGTAGGTTCCATTATATACTGTTTGAGGAAACTATCACGGATACATTCTATGAACTCCTCCTCAAGACTGCCTTGACCAACCTGGTTTGACCAATTAACATGTAAATTATAACCTCCAGGATAATTGCTGTACCATTTTTAGATGCATCAGTTATTTCTTTGTTTACTGTCTGTATTACCATGATGTTATTATTTGGTGGCCTATAGGCTATGCCTATCAGTGACTTTTTCTGCTTACTATTTCTGAATTCCAAATGGATTAAGCCTTTTTCTCCATGGAACCTACATCATCTCTCACTATCATTCTGATGTCATCCTTAAATATCAGAACTACACCACCTCCCTTACCTTCCTGACTGTCCTTCTGAATCGTCTGACATCCCTGGATATTAAACTCCCAGTTGTGATCACCCTGCAACCATGTCTCTGTAAAGACTACTAAATCATACTCATTCATGATGATTTGTGCCATCAACTTGTTTAAGTTGGACTAGGTGGCCTTTAAATGTAGTGCCCCCGGGGAGTGTTGTGCTGAGGCAATGGCAGGGCCGGCAAATCAGAGGCCACCCACCATCAATAAGATGTGGAACCCATGGATGAAAATTTTTAGCACTGAGTTCCACACTATGTGACAGGAAATAGAGTCATTGCAGTTGATGGGCTCAACTCCGCTTTTCCTGCCTACCTTCGGGCTTTTCCAATTTCCAGGAAAATCTTGCACTCAATATATGTAAAATATATGTACATATAGGATCCAGATTGCACTTTTGAGGAAAAATGGGTGAAGCAAGTGATGCATCTGTTGATACCCCCTCAAAGAACTCTAGTAAATTAGTAAGGCATGATTTCTCCTTGATGAAACCATGTTGACTCTCCTTCATCAGATTATGACATTCCAAATGCATTGCTATTCTCTCCTTAATAATCGATTCTAATATTTTTCAAATAACTGAAGTTAGACTAAATGTCCCGTGATTTCCTGTATTTTGGCTCCTTCCCTTTTTGAACAAAGGTACCACATTAGCAGTTTCCCAATCTTTTGGCACAGTACCAAAATCCAAGGAATTTTGGGAAATTACTATTTATGTATCCATGATCTCTGAATCTATCTCCTTTAAATCTTAGGGTGCAAACCATCAGGTTCAGGGGACTTGTCAGCCCTTAACCCTGTTAAATTGTCTTAAACTAATTCTTTGGTAATGGTGATTGCATTTAACTACCTCCCCCTGTATTTTTTTTAACGATTTCTGGGATAATTGTTGTATCTTCTAAATAAAGACTGATGCAAAATACCTGTTTAATCCATCGCCATTTCCTAATGTTACTTTCCCAGTTTCATTCTTTAAGAAGCTAATGCTTTCTTTTCTTTCTCCCTTCTACTTAATGTACTGACTGTTTCTTGCTAGTTTGTTCTCCTTGCTGTTCATTCTCCCCTTCTTGATTTTTTTTGAGTCTATTTTTGCTACATTCTGAATCTATTCCACTCCTCTAGCCTACCGTTAACCTTTGCCATTTTATATGTTTCTGCCAGCAACTTAATGTCCTCCTTAACGTCCTCTGTTACCCTTAATAGATTTTTTCTCACCTTAGAGTTTTTCCTTCTCACTAAGATGTACATTTTGCTGGGAGTCGTGAATTATCTTCCTAAATGTCTGCCACTGCTCATCTGTTGCCTTACCTACTGATCTATATGACCAGTTTGTTTTGACCAATTTCATCCTCACACCTTCATAATTCCCCTTTTTTAAGTTTAACATTGATTTTTCAGTCCCAATTTTCTCACACTCAAGTGGATTGCTGAATTATATCATACTGTGACCATTACTTTCTAGGGAATCCTTAACCTTGAGATCATTTATTATACCTACCTCATCATACAGTCCCAGATCCAAAATTGCCTGATCCCTAGTTGGCTCCATAATATTATGCTGCAAGAAATCATCCTGATTGCACTCTATGAATTCATTTTCTTGGCTGCCAATTCCAATTTGATTCACCCAATCTATTTGAAAATTAAAGTCGCCTATAATTAATGCAGTGCTCTTCTTGCATGCATTTGTTATTTCTTGTTTTATACCCTTTCCTATAATATGGCTACTTTTCGGGGGCCTATACAAGACTCCTTCCACTTTTTTCTTTCCTTTGGCACTTATCACTTCTACCCAAACTTACTCCACATCCTCTGAGCCCAGATCATCTCTCAGAACTATACTTATTTCCTCACTTATGAGCAAAGCTATTCCACTGCCTTTTCCTTCCCATCAGTCCTTTATAAAAGTCAAATAACCCTGAATATTAATTAACAACTTTAACCTCCTTGCGCTCACGTCTCAGAAATGGCTATCAGATCTTACTTATTTAATTCAATTTCTTCCATCAGCTCATTCATCTAGTTTTTTTTATGCCATGTGCATTAAAATACAGAACTCTAAATTTTGTTACTTTTACCACTTTTCCTTTTACTAAAACCATCCTGAGGGACAATAAAACAATTGTTAGTTTTTTTGCTTTTATTTTATTGCCTTTTTCTTTTGCTTCCACTTTTTCTGCCTTCTGTTTCTAATCCAGTTTCCATTTCCTCTAACTCCCTGTTCATATGCACATCTCTCTGCCTTATTAGGATAAAGCCTCCCCACCAGCAGCAATAAACAAACCTACGAGGCTATTGGTTCCGAACCTGTTGGGCTGTAACCCCCAACTAATTTGTACAGGACACTTATTCCCCAGAGCCTGCCGCAATACCTCAGGAATCTGAAATCCATCCTCCTTCACCACCCCTTGAGCCACGCATTCATCCTACCTATCCTTCTATTTTTGCTCTCACTACCATATGGCAGTGGGAGTAATCATGGGATTACTACCTGAGAGACCCTACTTCTTAATTTATCACCTAACTCTCTGCATTTAGCTTTCAGGATCTCAGCCTTTTTTTTAACCTATGTCATTGGTACTGATGTGTACCACGACTGCTGGCTCTTCGCCCTCCACATCCAAAATATTCTGCAGCCACTCTGTGACATCCTGGAACTTACCAACAGGGAGGCAATATACCATCCTGGAAGCACTTTTGTGGCTATAGAAACACATATCTGTTCCCCTTATGTTTGAATTCCCTATCGTTACAGCCCTATCCCCTCTTTTTCCTCCTTATATGTACAGTTAGACCACCAGTGTAGTGTCATGGACTTGGCTTTCACTGCATTCCCCTGAGATGTCATTACATCTCAACAGTTTTGTCTGTGGAGAAATATCACGGGATATGATCATCACTCTAAACATGTGATTCAAGAAAATCTCAGCCTCACAGATGCTCCAGTGTGACTCCAGTCACCCTCCAACTGTGATACATGGATTTCCAGTAGTTACAACTGAAAACACTTCCTGCACACATGCTCAACCTGGACACTGGTTTCCCACATAGCACAGGAGATGTAGTCCCTCTGGTCAAGCTATCCTGTCATGACTTGCCCTGAGATCACCCCCCCCACTTTACTAGTTCCAAGTTCAAGAATATTAAAAACACAAAGGACCTTCTCCTACACCAGATGCTGTAACAACTGACCTTAACTAAGCATAAAAACGTAACAATCAATGAGATCTTGGTGTTCTTGTGCATCTCTTGCTGAAAGTAAGTGAGCAGGCATAGCAGGCAGTAAAGAAGACAAATGACATGTTGGCCTTCAAAGCGAGAGGATTTGAGTATAGGAATAGAAATGTTTTACTGCAATTGTATAGGGTGTTGGTAAAGCCACACTTGGAGTACTGTATGCGGTTTTGGTGTCCTTATCTGAGGAAGGATGTCCTTGCTATAGAAGGAGTGCCGTAAAGATTTACCAGGCTGATTCCTGAGATGGCATATCTGGCATATGAGGACTGAATAAGTCAGTTAGAATTGTCTTCATTGGATTTTAGAAGTGTTTCTCATAGAAAATCTAAATTTCTAACAGGGTTAGACAAGGTAGATCCAGAAACAATGTTCCTGATGGTGGGGAAGTCCAGAACAGCGGTCATAGTTTGAGGATAAGGAGTAAATATTTTAGGACTGAGGAGGGGAGAAGTTTCTTCACTCAGAGAGTGGTGAATGTGTGGAATTCACTACCGTAGAAAGTAATTGAGGCCAAAACATTGTCTGATTTCAATAAGAAGTTAGATCTTGCTTTTGGGGCTAAAGGGCTCAAAGGATAAGGGAAATCAGGATATTGATCAGGCTCTCGTTTCCTTCCACACTCCGAAAGATGTGCTGGTTAGATGCATTTGTCATGCTAAATTCTCCCTCAGTGCACCAGAACTGGCACCAGAGTGTGGTGACTAGGGGATTTTCACAGTGTTAATGTAAGCTTACTTGTGACTAATAAATAAACTTTGATTGCCTTACTTCATTGCAGACAGCAGGACACTCTTCCCAGAGAAAAACGAAGTTAATGGGTGGAATTCTTCTATCCTGCCTATGGAAGTTTTGGTAGTGGGTAGGAGTGGAGAGCCTAATGGGAAGCAAAAAGTCAGAAAGCCAGTGTCATAAAAACACATTGCAATTCTCCCAATAATGGGTTCACAGTGGCTCGGTTTTCCCACTGCCTAGCGATGAGAATGTTACGTGCATTTGTTTGCATCTCGTGAGTGCTCATTAAAACAGCTGCTCACTGGAATTTCCCCGCACCTTCCAAATTTGCATCAAGTCATTAACCATTAAACCCATTTGAAAAAGAATGGTGTGCACAATGCAGAACTCAGTTTTCCCAAGACTTCCAAAGCCTTCTGTGGTGGACAATTCCACAAGTTCACCACTCTTGTGAGAAGAAATTTTGCCTCATCTTAGACCTAAATGAGCCAGCCAGTATCCTAAGACTGTGACGACTGGTTTTAGATTCCCCAACCAGGGAAAACATCCTTCCTGCGGCTAGTCTGCCCAGCCCCACTGGAATTTTATATATTTCAATCAGATTTCCTCGCATTCTTCTAAATTCTAGTGAGTATAGGCCCATTGACCTAATCTCACTTAATAGGACAATGAACCCTGGAATCAGTCAGGTGAAACTCTGTTGCAATCCCATTATGACAAGTATATCCTTTCTTAGGTAGTGAGAGAGACGAAAACTGCAGCAGTACTCCAGGCATAATCTCATCAAGGCCCTGTATAACTACAGTAAATTCCATCAATGTGCAACTGGAATGTGACCATCGCAAGCACATTCTGCATGTGCATGCAATGTACCCTGGCAGTTGCCATTACTCCTACATCCTCAATTGCTTCCAGGTGCCTGGGATTTCTGAGTTACCAGAATGTCTGCAGGGATGGTTGCTAGGCGATAAGGGTTACCCTTTTATACACTGGCTGAAGACTCTGGTGCAATGCTTTCAGACTCCTGCTAATGAGAGGAGAGGTTCAACATTGTTCACAACTCCACATGCTCCGTTATAGAGCAGACCATACAGTTTCTGAAGATGTCCTTCAGATGCCTGGGCCACTCAGGTGGCTCTCTGCAATACACACTGGAGAGGGTTTCTCACATGAGAGCTGTATGCTGTATCCTTCACAATCTGGCATTGCAAAGAGCTGAGATCTTGTCAGGAGGTGAACTAGAGGAGGATGAGGGCACATCAGAAAATGAACACTTGGAGGAATAGGAGCCCAGGGAGGGACAGTATAAGCGCATTGATGCGTGTCGAAATGGGAGACATGTCCTTGAGACTTTAATAGCTGACAGGCTCTAGGAAGAAAATAGTTAAGTAGGATGGTATGGTGGCATAGTGCTAGTGATCCGGGTTTGATTCCAGCCTTGGGTGACTGTACGTGTAGAGTTTGCACGTTGCCCAGTGTCTGCGTAGGTTTCCTTCAGGTGTTCGAGTTTCCTCCCACAGTGAAAAGATGTGCAGGTTAGCTAAATTGGCCGTGATAAATTGCCCCTTAGTGTTCCAAGATGTGTAGATTAGGGGGATTAGCAGGGTAAGTGCATCTGGAATGGGAATAGGGTGGCGGTTGGGCCTGGTTGGGCTCTGTCGGAGTTGGTGCAGACTCTATGGGCTGAATGCCTTCTATCTGCACAGTGGGGATTCTATGATTCTATTCTCTGATTGTAAGTGAGGTGATTTGGACACATCTCTCTTAGGTCTCTAAGCCATTCCCTGTCATTTCAGGTGATAGCTGAACTATTGGTGAGAGAATACATCCTGCATTCACCCTGAACCTTCTGACTTCATGACTCACGAGGTGATGATCTTAGCTTTGATCAATGGTGACCTTCTAATTGCTGACTCTCTAAACTTAAAGTTCACTGTGGAATGACAATCCCGTGAAAAAGATGTGATGCTTTTGTTTGCATCTAATGCAAACATGACTGTAGACCAGATGTGGGATACCCTAGGATCTCATCTGGAAGTGCATTTCTTAGGTTCAGACACTAACACTGAGGGGACCCAATTGCCACTCGAATATCAATGCTGATGAGCTGCCACCAACCATTGCTGTCCCTTGAGGAATAAGGGTTCAAAATTTATACATGTAGGCAGGGGGCATGACTGAGGTATCAATTTAATACTTTGCATTAATCTTTACCAAGGAGGCAGATGCTACCATGGAGACAGACAAGGAAACTTTGTTTGTAGAAGAGTTCAAAATTGATAGGGAGGAAGTATTGAATAGACTGTTGGTACCTAAAGTTGTGAAGGCACCGGAACCAGCTGAGATATAGCTAAGGATATTGAAGGAAGTGAGAATGGAAATTGCACGGCATTGGTCATAATCATTTAGTCTTCTGTAGTCATGAAGGTCTGGAGAATTGCAGATACTATGCTCCTGATCGGAAAAGGATAGATGCATCAATTACAGACCAGTCAAATTAACAACAGGAGTGGGCATGTTTCTAGAAACAATTATTTGGGATAGAATTAGTAATCACAGGGAGAAATGTGGTTAAGAACAGCCTTGATTAGAAGGAGCCAGCATGGATTTCTAAGAGGGAAATTATATTTGACAAACTTATTGGAATTTTTAAAAGATATAACAGGAAGGGCCAATGAGGGTTAATGTGGTATAATAAAAGCATTTGATTCAGTGCAACGCAATAGACTTGTCAGAAATATTATATCTCATAGAATAAAAGGGACTGTAGCAACATGGATACAAATTTGGCTGAATAACAGGAAGCAGAGAGTAATGACCAATGGGTCTGGAGAAAGACTTGAAGTTGAGTTTCCCAGGGATTGGTATTGGGACTCTTGCTTTTCCTGATGTATATCAATGACCTAAATCTTAATATGCTGGGGATAATTTCAAAATTTGCTGATGATACAAAATTTGGAAGTATTGTAAACTATGAGGAAGGCACAAGTTGGTGGAATGGACAGACAAGTGATAGATGTACTTCGATGCAGAGAGGTGTGAGGTGATGCATTTTGGCAGGAAGCACATGGAGAGACAAAATAAAATAGGGGTAAAATTCTTAAGGAGGTGCATGACATTGTTATATGTGAAGCTATCCCAAAACCAGAAGGTATCTTGGAAAACCAATTTGTAGTGGTGTTCTTTTTGGTATTATGTGAGAAATGTTGTACAACTCAGTGAGGAAACAGTCCAATTGTTACGTGTACAATTATTAAATAATATTGATTAACTTGAAACGAAAACAAAAACGCACACTCCATTTTTTCTTATTGTTCTACAATTATATAATTCTTTTCCCTTTGATTTGACTTTTGGCAGGTATGTCTCAATTTCCTTATCTTTCCACTTTGAAGTTACTATTTCTATAGCCCCATTGTTTTCTCTAGTCACATATGTAAAATATTTTTCACCGATAGGCTAATTCACATCTCATCATTTCTCCAGCAGTCTTCCTCAAATCACCTCCCTACTTTTACTATTTTTCTAATCTGAATTTTTCCCAATTCTTAACAAGGTCTGGCAGCATCTGTAGGGAGAGAAACATAGTTAATGTTTTAAGGCTGCATGACGATTCTTCAGAATTGGATCATAAGGACTCGAAATGTTAACTCAGTTTCTCTGTCCATAGTTCTGCCAGACCTGCTGAATTTATCCAGCATTTTTCTGTTTTTATTTCAGATTTTAGGCATCCATTTTGTTTTGCTTCTTTTTGAATGTATTGGGTCTTGGTTCATTGAAGATCACAAGATAGCTGGAGGGAGCAGTTAATAAATGTATCCTGGGCTTTATTAGTACGAGCGTAAGAGCATTGAGATTATGCTGAACTTAAGATGAAAGTTGGATCTCAGCTGAAATATTGTATATAGTTTTGGGTGCCACATTATAGGTAGGATGGGAAATCATTGGAGACAATGAAGCAGAAGTTTACAAGAATGGTTCAAGGGATGAGAAACTTCAGTTATGAAGACAAATTAGAAAAGTTGGGACTGATCTGGATGGAGAGACCAGCTGCGAAACACTACCAAGCAGACGAGACAATGGAACTACACCATGTACAGACACACCAAGAACAGGAAACTTGAGAAACTTTGCTTCACCATCAGCAACAACCAAGCCTCCCCTGGTACCACAGTAAAAAACAATACCACTGCAGGGAAAAGTCCATTGTCAACTTGCTGGACTACACACTTCAACCAGATGAAACCGAAGTTCTCAGTCGAGGGCTCAATTTCTGCCCCACCACCAAAATGGACCCCATCAGTCTTGCAGCGGACACAGAGAAATTCATCAGGTGAATAAGGCTCCGGGAGTTCTTCCACAAGAACTTCCAAGAGGCCAACAATGAACCCAATGAGACAGCCAATGAACTGGAACAGCCAACAGAGAGATCCGTAGTGCAGCAACCGAAGAGGAAAGTATCAAATTGGACTCCTCCGGAAGGCTGCTGTTCTCGACTCGACATGTATACCCATGCACCAGGAGGTGTGTCAATGCCAGATTCATCAGCCACACTCACAAGACAGCCCTGAACATCACCCAAGCACAACACAACGCTATTCATGCTCTCAAGTCCAACTACAACATTGTCATCAAACCAACAGACAAAGGAGGGGCCACTGTCATACTGAACAGAGCAGATTACTGCAAAGAAATGTACTGACAACTGAACAATAAGGAAGACTACAGAGAGTTACCCGCTGACCAAAGAACACACCCGTCAACTCAACAGACTGCTTAAGACTTTTGACCCAGACCTTCAGAGCACCCTCTGCGCTCTCATCCCACATACTCCCCATGCTGGAGATCTCTACTGCCCCCCGAAGATACACAAGGCCAACACACTCGGTCGCCCCATCATATCAGCTAATAGGACCCTGTTTGAGGACCTCTCTGGCTACGTTGAAGGCATCCTGAAACAACATCATACAAAAAAAACCCCAGCTTTCGTCGCAACACTATGGACTTCTTACTGAAACTCAGCACCCATGGAGCAGTTGAACCAGGAACACTCCTCGTCACAATGGATGTCTCAGCACACTATATCTGCATCCCCCATGATGATGATATTCCTGCAACTGCCTTAGTACTCAACGCTGAAAACTGCCAACCTCCAGAAATAATTCTATAATTTATTCGCTTCATCCTGGACCACGTCTTCACCAATTGCTGCAGGGATATGTCAGTGACGTGTTCTCCAGAAAGTGACTCCTAGTCTAACCTAGGACTCTGACCCGCCGAGGGATGTATCTCTGTGCTGATAATGGGTGTGGGTGATTGCTGAGAAGTATTTTCATGAGCCCTTTTCTCCTTGGATTTATCTGCTATTGGGCATCCAGCTGCTGCTCAGCTACCTGGATGCTTGCGATCTGCTGCTGTGTAAAGAAAGTTTTAGTGGATGAGCTTAAGCTATTTCAGAGTACACTTGACTCACTTTGAATGCCACGATTTTGATGAAGGGTTGGAGCTGTACTAGATTGTTGGGAAAGGCCAATTTCCCCTTCCCACAGGAACAACCCCTGTCCTCCCCAGCAAGGTTGACTACTTGACTTTGGTCATGGTAAGGCTCTCTGCCACTATCCCCTGGTTTGGGCTCGCCCTTGCTTGCTGTATGCCAGTTTGGTATGACGATGTACGAAAGGCATGTGATCAGAGGGATGAAGCAGAGGTTGGATTAAATACATGTCCCCCGTGTGTGGTGAGTCCTTCCCAGAAATGCCAGAGGATGGAGTATGAACAACATAATGGATTGGATGGTGGTAATGTGAAAGTCTCTGCAAGTGGATAAGTGTTGATACATGTCCCCCACTAATGGATCTCTGAGATCCATTAAAAGAGCAACCATTTGAGTACATAATATTATGCTGAGAGTTTGATACTGGAGGGAGTTGAAGGATCACTTATCTTAGCGGACTGGATGAGATCATTCATCTGTTCCAACACTGCTTTGCACTTTGGGCACAGTTGCCAGCTGAAGAAGCTCAACATCATTCAGGACAAATCAACCTCTTTGGTTGGTCCTCCTTCCATAAACATTCAATCCTCCACCATCAACCAGCTCAGGTATTGCATGGTTCAAGAAGGCAGCTCACTACCATCTTCTGAATGGCAGCTAGGGATGGGCAATAAATGCTGGCCTAACCAGCGACACACACACCCCCTAAATTAATTTAAATTTTTTTTTTCTCAGGTGAGGAAGACCTATCCGCCTGTCTGACCTGCCAGATGGTTATATCCAGCTGGCTCAAATTCCTTCACTGGCAAACTGGTGAGCTGCAACATAATGTCTGTTTGATTCACTCAGCTTCCTGGATAATGCTAATGAGTTGTCATCACAAAATGTTCTCCACTTTTGTAATGACAACTCAGATAGTGAAGGTGGTAGTGGGCTGCCTTCTTGAACCACTGCAATACCTGAGTTGCAGGTATACCTCTGTGCTGTTAGGGAGTAGCAGGATTTTGACCCAGCAACAGTGAATTACTTCCAAGTCAGGATAGTGAGTAGTCTGGAGGGGAACATCCAGTTGTGGCATTCCCAGGTATCTGCTGCTGTTGTCCTAGTTGGAGCAGTCATGTGTTTGAAAGTTGCTGCCTAAGTTCCTGCAGTGCAGTGAGTTCCTGCTATGATGTCATTAATAGTCGCATGTGAGGTGCCTGAAGATTGGAGGGTGGCGAATGTGGTGCCTTTGTTTAAAAAGGGCTGCAGGGCAAAGCACTGGCCATCACCGGCCTCTCTGCTGGCCCTAAAGGTGGCAAATTATGCAATTGGTTGACAGCCTAAAACTCCCATCTTATAATAGTGATGACAGTTTGCCTGAATTTCAGATGAGGCCTTCAACAAACTTATTCAGTGTATATTAAACATTTCCTTGAGTGACATAAGGTCCTAAGTTTTAATTTAGGTATTATAACCTCAAATTGGAAGGGGAGTTAGGTCTGAAAACTTTTATATATTAACAATGTGACAGTCTAAACCCTTTCTAATACTAATTGTAGATACGTAAAAAACATGCCACACAACTGAGTATTCTTGACTTGGGGATTCACCCAATTTCATATCTGCATCTGCCATTCATAGAAACAACTAGAAATGTGTACTCAGAAATAAGAAAAATCTTGCAAGAGGTTTTGATCTGTCACATAAAAGCAGGCTAATTATAGCTGCATAAACGAAATGCAAAGTTATAATACAGGGATTTGTGTGAAATGCACTATCTTCTCCACAATGCACACGCAAATAAAAACTTGCAGATAAACTTCAAGTGCAAAATGCTTTGTGAAACCCAGTTTTGATGAGCAGGACACATGAAATTAGCCCAGACTGTTTGCAACTTTATTGGGTTTCATTTACATTCAAAATTTAACATTGTTAAGTAAATAGCTAAATAGCTCATTGCCGTAGCTTCAGTTTGTTAATTTGCATTACTGACTCCATGTGACACTTACACTGCTTACTAGTACAAAGGAAATGAGGTCCGTACCTTCCACAGAATTAGAATCTGAAATGTTGTGGGTCCTCACACCTGCTGTTCATGGCACAGCAGACACCTTAAACTCCTGGAGAAATATTACCAATGATGCCTCTGCAAAGCCCGACAAATTCAATGGCCAGATAGGCACTTATATCAGCGCCCTCTTGCAGACCACCATCCCCAGCACCCAGGCACCAGTTATGATTAATCAGCTACATTGAGCAGGTCACATCATCTACGAGCTTGATATGAATCCCAAAATAATCTCTCTACTCTGAGCTTCACCACTGCACGTGGTTACTCAGAGGACAGGAAATGTTTCAAGGATGGCTTCAAAGCCTCCTTGAAAAAAATGCAACATTCCCACCTCTTGTGGGAACCTCTTGCTTGAGACCAGCCAAACTGGAGAAGACGTATCCACAGAGGTTCCCTAACCATTTTGAACATCTTCGACAGGCCCAGGTGGATGCCAAGTGCAAACAACAGAAGGAGCATACAAAGCATACAAAGATCCAAGCATCCCATGCATCTGCCTCATCAAACACTACCTGCTTCACTTATGACAGAGTGTACTGAGTGTACGGATCCAGTATTGGAATTTTTAGTCACCGTGGGACCAGTAAACTCAGGGTAGAAGGAAGTCCCAAAGAACTACGTAAGAGAATATAGAAGTTAGTGGTAATGCAAAGTACTGGATTACATGTATTCAATGGATCTGGTGGCATACTGAAGTAAAAACAGGGAGAGTGATGTTCAGATGTTTCCTTTTCACATTGCTCTCTTAGATCCATGAAGGACAAAATAAAAATTTAATGAAAGGGTGAACATTTCTGCGGACTTTGTTTTTTAAATTCAGCTCAGACTGTTCATTTCAGAGTCTTCTGTCTTGGCTGACTGTCAGATTCCTAAATCCAATGAATTTATGCAACTTCAGTTGTGGATGAGAACCTATACAGAAAACTGGTGAAACATTCCAAAAGCTCAGAAAGGCTACAAGGGCAGTTAGTGTAACATATACTGGTATTGAATTTGTGCATTGTAGTTTCCATGCTGGTGATCTTCTATGTTATGATCTTTTTTATATGCCTGCTACAAGCGAATTGGAGGGAACAAGGTATACCTCTTTATCTTATTTCTGTATATTTCATGAACACATTTGACATTGTCAGCACAGCAAGAATCAAACGAATTTTGGGAAAATTTGCTGTCCCCCAAAGCTTCTCAGACTCATCTGCTCCTTCCACAACAACATGCACTGCATGTACAGTTTGATATGTCTAATAGCAGTTTCGGTGTGAAGAATAGAGTGAAATAGAATTGTGCCCTAGCCATCCCTCTGTTTGGCATCTTCTCCTCCAGGCTCCTGACATTTGGCTTCCCTGCAGTTATTGAAGGAGCCTACTTACATACCAGGTTAAGACAGTTCGACAATCTAATAATACTAAAAGCGAAGAAAAAAAAGTGTCCTGATCAGAAGACTCCCTTATGCTGATGATACTGTACTAGCTGCCTTCATGGAAAATCAACTACAAAGGCTTATGGATGATCTCTCCCATAGTTGTAGTTTGTTCTCCCTGACTCTAAGCATCAGGAAAGCCATGATCACAAGACAAGGAGCTGCACCTCCACCCTGATCACACTAAATAGTACTTCACTGGAAATGGTTAGCAAGTTCTGCAGTTCTCTGCATCATGGTGACAACAATCTGTCCCTTGATACACGCATATCATCTTTGACTGACTTACAAAGTGTGCATGGAATCACACCAAGCTGACTCTCAGCACCAAGCTGATGGTTTATAAGGCTTGTGTTCTTAGCACTTGGTTGTATGGCTGTAAAACTTGTCAGGTTTACAGCTGTCAAGAAAAGAATCTCAACAATTTCCATTTACACTGTCTGTAGTGATTTATGGGCATTTCCTGGCTGGGCAAAATCATGGACATTGTACTCCTCTGAAAGGTAGAGTTCCCAGGTTGATTAACACTCATCAGACAGATGGAGTTTGTTGGCTCACGCATGCCCACAGGATGTATGACGTTCCACCAAGGACCTTCTGTACAGTGAGGTAGTCTGAGACTGATGGCCAATGGGACATCCAAAGTTCCACGTAAAGGATGCTTAAAGCAAGTCAGGAAAAGCTCTAAACATTGATTATCGCAACTGGGAGTCACTAGCTGATGGCAGAGGAAAATGGTGTCACCTCTTGTGGGTTGATGTGTACCACCACAATGGACCAGTGGCTATGGCAACTTGACAACAGGCGCCAATGCTGAAAACAACTACCCTTACTGATACTTGGAAGATGCACATCTGCCACTCAAGGATTGACCTCTTTAGCTATCAGAAAAGGAGTACCATTTGAAGACGCCCCATCTGAAATAGATTTTCAGTTGCACATTCATTATCATTTGGAGTGGAAGGCTCTGCAAGAAGATTCTGCAAAGACTTAGTTGCACAGGTGTGAACTCAGTGGGCAGAGACTGCAAACCTATTTCAAAAGATCAAGCATGTCATGTTTAAGAATGGGGTTCTTGGAGACTGAAGACAACTAATTTTTGCAGCTTTTTGCATTTATTGACTTACTACAATTTATGTTTCTTTTCTCATTCTTCCACAGGATGTGGGTATTGCTGGCTGGGCCAGCCTTTGTTTCCCCACTCTGAACTGCTCTTGAGAAGGTAACTTAGAGTCATAGAGTCATTGAGGTTTACAGCATTGAAATAGGCCCTTTGGCCGAACTTGTCCATGCCAGTCTTTTTTTAAAACCCCTTAAGCTAATCCCAATTGCCCGTATTTGGCCCATATCCCTCTATACCATCATACCCATGTAACTATTTAAATGCTTTTTAAAAGATAAAATTGTACCCACCTCTACTACTACCTCTGGCGGCTTGTTCCAGCCACTCACCATCCTCTGTGTGAAAAAAATTGCCCCTCTGGACCCTTTTGTATCTCTCCTGTCTCACCTTAAATCTATGCCCTCTAGTTTTAGACTCCCCTACCTTTGGGAAAAGGTATTGTCTATCTACCTTGTCTGTGCCCCTCATTATTTTATAGACCTCTATAAAGTCATCCCGCAGCCTCCTACACTCCAGAGAAAGAAGTCCCAGTCTATCCAGCCTTTCCTTATAACTCAATCTATCATGTCCCAGTAGCATCCTTTTCTGCACTCTTTCTACTTTAATGTTATCCCAAGCAATTGGGATTAGCTTAGGCTTTAAAAAAATGAGTGAGGCATGGACAAGTGCAGAAAAGATTTACTAGGATGCTACCGGAGCTTGATGAAGAGCCTGTTTCCATGCTGTAGACCTCTATGACTCTACCTTCTTGGTTACCCCTTCAAAAAACTCAATTAAATTTGTGAAATATTATTTTCCATTCACAAAGACATGCTGACTGTCCCTAATCAGTCCTTGCATCTCTAAATGGCTGTAGATCCTGTCTCTCAAAATATCTTCCAACAATTTACCCACCACAGATGTGAGGCTCACTGGCCTGTAGTTCTGAGGCTTTTCCCTGCAGCCCTTTTTAAACAAAGGCACAACATTTGCCACTCTCCAAACTTCAGGCACCTCGCCCGTGACTATCGATGATTCAAATATCTTGGCCAGGGGACCTGCAATTTCCTCCCGAGCCTCCACAACGTCCTCGGATATACTTCATCAGGTCGCGGGGATTTATCTACCTTGATGCGCTGTAAGACCACCAGCATCTCCTTCTCTGTAATATGTACACTCCGCAAGACATCACTATTTATTTTCCCAAGTCCCCTATCATCCATGCTTTTCTCAATAGTAAACGCTGATGAGAAATATTCAATTAGGATCTCACCCATCTCTTGTGAATCTGCACGTAGATGACCTTGTTGATGACCTTTAGAGGCCCCACTCTCTCCCTTGTTACTCTTTTGCCCTTTATGTACTTGTAGAAGTTCTTTGGATTCTCCTTTGCCTTATCTACCAAAACAATTTCATGTCCCCTTTTTGCCTTCCTGATTTCTCTCTTAACTCTACTCGGACACCCCCTATATTCTTCCAGAGATTCACTTAATCCCAGCTGTCTATGCATGTCATACGCCTCTTTCTTCTTATTGACCAGGGCCTCAAGAACTTGCGAAGGTTCTTGAACTCAGCAGTCCATGTGGTTTAAATGTACATACGCAGGACTGATAGGAAGGGAGTTCCTGGATTTTGCCACCGCGCCCTGAAGAAGCGGCGAGAGTGTAAATTATGGGTCTTTGACACTATTTCTTGAAACTTAGGACAGATGCTTCCCAGAAGTGTGTGAATAGTTCAGGGAGCCACTGACACCGAAATGCCTGAAAACATTAGGCAAAACAGCGACAATTGGTAGTTTCTGCAGCACTGTATCGGTCATTACACATAGGGTGTAATCGGTCCTACGGTGGAAATTTTGACCAATACAGTAAGGTCTTACGGTTCTCTGTGCACTTCCTTTTACGCAATACTTCAAGCACTTTCATTGAAAGAACTTGATAATCAGCCGGAACTAAATTGTTGTATTTCTGCTTTTCTTTTTTTTTCGCTGAGCCTTCCAGGAACAGCTTGTCCCAGAGTGCTCTAGCTGTTTGGTTACGGTGTCCGCTGAAGCATCCGCTGTGTGTGTGAGGGAGGGAGGGAAGTGTCCGGTTCAGCCCAGGTGGAAAGTGCTGTACTGGAGACAGGGGAAAGCAGCTGCTCCGCTCCTGGGCAGGTGCAGGAAGCGCTCGCGAGGGACCGAACACGCGCACACCTGAGTAGCGGCACGGCTGATTTCACCCAGGAGACCAGTGTGTGCGGACATGGCGAGGAATCCCAGCCGCTCGGTCTGAAACAGTAGCATCCAAGTCAAGGTACAAAACCCGAGGAAAGGGAAATACCCGGTCCTCCTTTTCTTTCGCAAGTAACAAATATGAGTGGAAATGAATCGATTATGGAGTTATTTAGGCAATGAGGATAAATTATGGACGGAGGATTAGTATGAGTGCCGCAATGCAGGAAGTCAACGTTCATATCTCTGTACAAGTTCTATACTTTTGATATTAACTGGCTTGATGTTATGACAAGAATTTCGGGAACTTATGTGTTTTTTTCCCAGGCGTTTTGAGTTTATTTTGCAAACCCCAGGACACGTTTGAAGTGGAACTCCCGCCCCTCCCCCTTTGTTTGCAGGAAGTGTTTTGCTATATTTGCTGTGAACTGATAAGAAAGAACGGCATTTGTGTAGAGAGAGTCGGTTTAACCGTTGTTCATTTCTCTTGCTGTGTTACGAAATAACAGTTTAAAATGAGGCTAGGCGTACTTTTTAAGTCAAAGAGGGAACAATGTGAAAGACATAACAAATACGTTATCGAAGTAAGTGAGAACACTTCTTGACCAGGAAAATTCCACAACTGGAAGGCAACAGAGTAGCTAGTGTGATCTCGGATAAGAGCGTCACATTTGCTGTGACGTCCTTTTACAATTTCTCTGATCTTGGGAGGTCTTTACATAAGATAGGCACATTGATTATCTGTTCGGTAATTTATTTACGAGTTTGTACTTTATACATAGTTTAAACATAGTTCTAGCAGCTGTGTCTAAGTTTGTCTAGCTACTTTAACTATTATATACCATTGAGATTTGTTTTGGCTATCAGAACTAGTTAATTTTTTGAAAGCTAAGTTGCTGTCATACAAAAGTCCCTTTTTAGTTCAAGAAAACTGGTTATAAATTCTGCATTTGCGTTTTTATTACAAATTGAATAACTTGAACAATTATTTTGGTTTGCAAATATTTTACTGTTTGAAAAAGGGTGCAGTCAGATGGTACCTTTTAAATAACGAAGGGACAGATCAGCGAATTTGATATAAACTCTCATCCATACTCTGTATAGCATGACTGAGCTGACTCAAAAGTGTTTCTCAAAACGAATTACTTTTTGTGTTGGTAAATGTAGCAGTCGTTTTACAAACAACATTTCCCCTTAAGCAACCAAACAAACACGTTTACCAACACCGATTGACCCACCCTGGCTGTGCTACATTATTAATAGGAACAATTCGAAATAAACCAAACTGCTGCACCGCTGACATAACACGATACTTTTCCTCTGCTTAACTATTTCTCTTTTTAAGCGTAGTTTCTGCCTCCACTACTCTCTACATTTTGGGGGAAAAAACTTTCAAAGACGTAATTTGTACAAGGACATCAGGGTAATGTGATTATCATTTGGATCATAATCTGGCGTCTTTGGGTTATACTGGAAATTTTGCTTTAAAAAAATGGTTTCCTTGCCATGCCTGCTGACACTAAATCATGGCATCTCATTATCCAAACAGGAAAATATATTTTATTTCTTGCAAAATAAAATTTTCTTAATATTTTCTGCTGTGATGGAAATAGTTCTAGCATTGTACATTTCTCAGTTTCCCATCCCAAGCATGCTGTAGTTGTGCCACTACCTCCTGCTGAGGGTGGGTTTAGAGAAATGGATAATGAAAGGAGTTCATGGACAAAAAGACCCCTTTGCCAGGTGTAGCATATCTTCAAAATGCCCTCTGAAACTGCATTTTCTAATCAGCTATTCTCCACTTCAATACACAGGGGAGAGTTTTGCTGGAATAGCATAATGGTCATTTGTATAGGTAGGGATTAGCAAGGGGTAATGGAGCAGTTAGAAAAGGTAGCCTGATGAATTTATATTATCAGTTCTTTGAGGAACTAATGTCTGCTCTATAATTGGTCATCCAATACTTAGTTGTAGCCTAACTTTTTGTATAAATTAATCTATTAGCTGGATTAAATATTAAACCAAAGTTGAAGGAAAAGTCACATGGCTGTGTAATATTTAAAAAACTGTGCATCGATAAGCCATGATTTTAGAGTTTTTATACTTGTTTTCCAATCCCAAATAGCTTTGCCCCATCGGATCTGTGTAATTGTCTTCAACTCCATAACAGATCTCTGCATCTTGTGCATTGTTGATTTTAGGCACTTCATTTGGTAGCCATGTCGTCACCTGTTTCAGCCCAAAATTTAGAGATTTCTTTCTCAACCTTTCAGCCATTTTACTTTTCTTTCCTCCTTTAGGCCTTTCTTGAAACCTACTTCTTCGTGTCCTGGTATTTCACTCTAAGGGTATTTGCTTTTCACTGAATTGAATCCTTGGTTTCATTTTCTGTTACAACCAAATGCATTAGCTGTTAGTTGCCTGTGCTAAATTACTTTTGTCTGGTCATGCTGTTAACCTGTCTGTATATTTCCCAAAGTCTGAATATTTCTTTTTACGGTTTGATGAATATCCCATTTCATTTCAAATTTTCAAAATTGGACTTTGGAATAGGGTACACAAAATTTAAGCCAAAACAAAACTGAATTCAGTAGTGAACGTTGGGTGCTGCATTCTGGCCTTTCAACCTTAGCAACACCCAATTACTCCAATACCACCTCAATTCCATAAATAGATTTTGCTGATAAATAATAGTAACAAATCAAAGCTGGTTAGCACCACAAGGGGTGTACAAATACTATTCAATACATCTTCATAATGAATTTATGTTAATACTTCATGCTAAAAATAATTGGGTGAAGGTATACATATGATTTTAAGAAATATCATTTCTACATTCCTGAAATCACTGAGTCACACAAGGTAATACTCCCCTGCTATTTGCAGCCTACCCAAGTGACCATTTTCCAGCTGTGAATAAAGATGTTAAGTATCAGAAGACTCCAATCTCTTATGCCCCACCACTGCTGCCAGCAAGAACAGAGAATTTGGCATGCAACTAAATCTCCATTCACTATAGTGGGACTGGAGAATCCCAGCTGTAGGTGAGGATGGAGCATTCCGGCCTATGATTGAGCAACACAGTCAATGCAGTTTTGTCACGTGAAATACAATATATTCCAGCAGGGATTATTTGACTGAGGAATACTGGTTTTCCACAACCTGTCACAAATGTGCAGGCAGCAATTATACCAGGCTACTTCATTTTAAGCTGTTAAATTCAAAATTGGAACATTTGTTCTATATACTTGCATGGTATGTTAGTGTTACTGGCAAGGCCCGTGTTTGTTCCTGTCCCTATTTGGCCTTGAGAAGGTAATGGTGTAAAAGCTGTTGTCTTTAATCACTAAAGTCTGTCTGGTGGAGGTGCACCAACAGCGCTTTTAGGGAAGGAGTTCCAGGTTTTTAAGCTAATTACAGTGAAGTGAACAGCTAAATGGTTTCAAGTTGGGACAGTGTTTGGCTTGGAGGGGAAATTGCAGGTGGTAGTGTCCCCATGAGTCTGCTGTCCCTGTTCTTGGCAGAGGTTGTGAGTTTTGAAAATTCTTTGCAAAGAGCATTAGTGGAGTGCTGCAGGGTACCTTGTAAGTGATACACACTGCTGCCATTGTATCTTGGGTAGTGGGGGGAGCAAATTTTACATTGGTGGATGGGGTGTCAATTGTTGTGTTCTTACAATGATACAATACCCCTTAGGCTTATTTACTGTACAAAGAACCATTCACTCATAGGGATTTGGTAAACACTTTCGTTTATTAAGGTTAGACAGATGTGAGCTGTTGCACATAGAGTTCTGGGGTATATGTGTGTGTGTGTATGTACTGCTTAAAACATAGGTGAAATGAATACAGGGTCACATGGCATGTTTCCCTTCTCATGATGTCATACTGCTAGGCATAAAGGCCTCTTAAAACACCGATCAAGCAAGCTGTGTTATCTTGGATGGTGTCAAGCTACTTCACTATTGCTTTCGAGCTTCACCCATCTGGGCAAATGGAGAGTATTCCGTCACACTTCTCTCTTTTATTCTGTAGATGATGGACAGACTTTAGGGAGTCAGGAGACAAGTTACTTCCCATATCCTCTGATTAGTTCTTGTAACCAGAATATTAATATGGCTGGACCAGTTAAGTTTCTGATGGATGATTGTGGGATTTGACGATGTTAATGCCATTGAGTGTCAAGCGGATGTGGATGGATTTACTTGTTGGAGGTGATTGTTGCTTGAAGTTTGTGACCTAATGATGGAAGGAAGGTCATTGAAGCACCTGAATATGGTTGGGGCTCGGGCATCACTATAGCAATGACCAGGGGCTGAGATAATTGATTTCCAATACCCACATCATCTTCCTTTGTGCTGGGTATGGCTGGAATCAGTGAGGAATTTTCTACCTGATTTGATTTGAATTTTGTCAAGGGTTCTTGATGCCACTGTGATGGAATAGGTGCCAGCTAATTGGCTGGAGGCCGGTAACCCATGCTGTGGAATGCAAAACAGGCTCAAGTAATTCTTAAAATAGAAGCAAAATACTGTGGATGCTAGAATATGAAACAAAAATGAAAAATCTTGGAAAATCTCAATGGGTCTGACAGCAGCTGTAGCAAGAGTGTTGAGCCAATGTTTTGAGTCCAAAGGGTCATCTGGACTTGAAGTCGATTCTCTTTCCACAGATGCTGTGAGACCTCCCACTCCCTAAGAAAAACCAAACAGCATGCCTTAATGACTGTTGGCTGGTGACTCTGACATTCATTGTTATGAAGTGCTTCAAAGGCATGAATCAATTCCAGCTTCCTGGACTACCTAGATCCGCTGCAGTTTGCCTATCACTGCAACAGGTCCACAATAGACTCTGCACTCAACCCTGGAACATCTAGATAACAAGGACATCTTTGTCAGATTCCTATTTATCGACTACAGCTCAGCCGCCAACATTCCTACGAAATGCATCTCCAAACTCCTGGGGCTCAGCGCCTCCCTCTGCAACTGGATCCTGAACTTCCTAACTCAGACCACAATCAGTAAGGATAGGCAACAACATCTCTTCCACGATTATCCTCAACACCGGTGCCCCACAAAGCTGTGTTCTCAGCCCCCTACTAGACTCCTTATACACCTATGACTGTGCAGCCAAATTCCCCTCCAATTTGATTTTCAAGCTTGCTGATGATACCACTGTAGTGGGTTAGATCTCAAACAATGATACAAGTACAGGAATGAGATAGAGAATCTGGTGAACTGGTGTGGCAACAATAATCTTTCCTCAATGTCAGTAAGATGAAGGAGATTGTCATTGACTTCAGGAAGTGTAAAGGAGAACATGCCTACATCAACAGGGATGGAGTAGAAATTGTTGACAGCTTCAAGTGTTTAGGTGACCAGATCACCACCAACCTGTCCTGATCTTCCCCCCTCGCCAACACTATAATTAAGAAAGCTCACCAACGCCTCTACTTTCTCAGAAGACTAAGGAAATTTGGCATATCTGTCCAACTTTTACAGATGCACCAACGAAAGCATTCTTTCTGGTTGTATCACAACTTGGTATGGCTCCTGCTCTGCTCAAGACCTACAAAAGGTTGTGAATGTAGCCCAATCCATCTCACAAACCAGTCTTCCATCCATTGACTCTGTCCACGCTTCCCGCAGCCAGCGTAATTAAGGACTCCATGCACTCCGGACATTCTCTCTTCCACCACCTTCCTTTGGGGAAAAGTTACAAAAATCTGAGGTCACATGCCAAACGACTCAAGAACCGCTTCTTCCCTGCTGCCATCAGACTTTTGAATGGACCGACCTTGCATTAAGTTGATCTTCCTCTACGCTATGACTGTAACACTACATTATGCACTCGCTTGTTTCCTTCTCTATGAACAGTATGCTTTCGGTATAGCACGTAAGAAACAATATTTTTCACTGTATACTACATGTCACAGTAATAAATCAAAATTTAGTGAAGACTGTCCTTTGGAACTCAGGTTACTTCGGAAATGTCGCATGAGGATTGGAGACTAAATCATTGAAAGAAAGGAGCTGAAATTTCTGCAAGTTCAGAGCTTTGAAGGTCTTTGTGGATGAAATTGATGATCTGATTTGATTGGCATTGCTTAGTAAATCCATGAAATATACGTTGCATTTGCTATTTAATATGTTATAATGTCTGCAAATAGCTATTAATTCATAAATGTTTACTTTATGTTGACTTTAGTTTGATAAATTTAAAGTTATACAAAATGAAATCTTGTCCATTGATTTTCTCAGACATCATTCGCTTAGTTTGATTTTTGTTTGATCTCCATGGTTATAACACTACACAGTCAAATGTTGCCTTGATGTCAATTACAATCACTTTCACCTCACCTCCTTGGATTACTTTATTTTATCCTTGTTTGAACCAAGACTAATGTGGTCAGGAGCTGAATGGCCATGGCAGGACCCAAGCTGACCGTTAATGAGCAGGCTTTTGCTGTGGAAATGGTGCTGGAGAGCACTGTAAACAAGACCTTCTATGAGTTTGATTGGGTATAGACTTGTTATGGTGGAATTAAAAATGGACACCTGGCATACACTTGGGTTACTTGGGAAGGGACATTAAGAGGCACTGGCTTTAGGCACAGACAGTTACACAAAAGGTTAAAACCTGCAATATCTGAATTGCCACAACACCAGGTTAAAGTCCAACAGATTTATTTGATGGTAAATGCCACAAGCTTTCAGAGCGCTGTTCCTTCATCAGGTGAGTGGGAAGTCCTGATCAGGAAGTGTGCATATAAAGGCTCACACAGTTTACAGAATACCGATTTAAAATGAGTCTTTACAGCTAATCTGCTATTCAGTTTACAGAATGTTTCCGATCAGAACTTTCCACTCACTTGATGAAGGAACAGTGTTCCAAAAGTTTGTGGCATTTACTATCAAATAAACCTGTTGGACTTCAACCTGGTGTTAGAACATAGAACACTACAGCACAAACAGGCCCTTCGGCCTACGAGTTGCGCCGATCACATCAACACCTACCAACCTACAGACCTATCTATAACCCTCAATCTCATTAAACCCCATATACTCATCCAGAAGTCTTTTAAAAGACCCCAGTGAGTTCGCCTCCACCACCACTGACGGCAGCCGATTCCATTCACTCACCACCCTCTGAGTGAAAAACTTACCCCTAACATCACTTCTGAACTTCCCTCCCTGCACCTTAAATCTGTGTCCTCTCGTAGCAACCATTTCAACCCGGGGAAATAGCCTCTGAGAGTCCACCCTATCTATTCCTCTCAACATTTTGTAAACTTCTATCAGGTCGCCTCTCAACCTTCGTCTCTCCAGGGAAAAGAGTCCCAGCTCCCTCAACCTAACTTCATAAGGCATGCCTCCCAGTCCAGGCAACATCCTTGTAAATCTCCTCTGTACCCTCTCAATAGCTTCTACATCTTTCCTATAGTGAGGCGACCAGAACTGCGCACAATACTCTAAATGAGGCCTGACAAGGGTCTTATAAAGTTGCAGCATTACCTCCTGACTCCTAAACTCAATCCCTCGATTAATGAAGGCCAGTACACCATACGCCTTCTTGACCACCTCCTCCACCTGCGAGGCCGATTTAAGAGTCCTGTGGACCCGGACCCCTAGATCCTTCTGCTCTTCAACACTACTCAGACTTCTGCCCTTGATAGTGTACTCGTTCATCCCGTTGGTTCTGCCAAAATGGACGACTACACATTTATCCGCGTTGAAGTCCATCTGCCACTTCTCCGCCCAGTCCTGCATCCTATCCATGTCCTGCTGCAACTTTTTCCATCCTTCCAGACCATCCACAACACCACCGACCTTAGTGTCATCAGCAAACTTACTTACCCATCCCTCCATCTCCTCATCCAGGTCATTTATGAAAATGACAAACAACAAGGGTCCCAGAACAGATCCTTGAGGCACTCCGCTGGTGACTGACCTCCATTCAGAAAAAGCCCCATCCACAACCACTCTCTGCCTTCTGCAGGCAAGCCAATTCTGGATCCACAAGGCCAAAGGCCCTTGGATCCCATGCCCTCTCACCTTCTCAAGAAGTTGTGAGACTTCTTACTGTGTTTACCCCAGTCCAACACTGGCATCTCTACATCGTATCTGAATTGTTGCAGGAAGCTGATCAGAGCTTGAGGCACTCTGGATTAGAGCAGATCCAGAACAATGAGTCTGATAATAAGGTCAGCGTCAGATGGGGACATAAATGTAACAAGATCAGCCACTGAATGTATAGATCAAAACGAGTCACTGATAGAAGGCATAACTGCATAAATGTATCCATTCTATGAACAACGATATGGTAACAGTCCATGTCCATACCTGTCTGCTTGTAATGATGATTTGTTAACGGCCAATGCCCGAATTGCCTATTGTCTAAAAGGTATAAAAATGATCAACTACCATTATGTAGTTGAGAAGGTAGCTGCCAAGTACTGCAGAGTACTAGTGCTTTCTCCCAAAGCTTTGTCTGAAATAAAACTATATTGTTGAAACTTCCAAATCTGACTCCGAAGTGGTAAATTTCCCACAATAATTGGCGTAGTCGACAAGGATCTCATTGCTGGTAAGCTTAATCGATTGGCTATGGGTGGAAAGCCGGAGGAGAGATCACTGAATCTGTGGGAGTCAGATGGGGTCAACAATACAGATTAAAAGAGGTTAAAAATTAAGGGGCAGTTATAATGATAAGTATTGATTGTATATGGTATAGCGATAAGTACAACTGCTCACTGTGACAAGTAACCGTTACTTGTGCTGACCAACTGGAGGACAAGGAAGTGCCTGTCTTAAACGCGCAGCCTTAGACCAGTTGTTAAGGGGGGAAATCTCCCATGTGAAGGTCAGGACCATGAAGTGGGCATAGAGGCACCAAGGGCACTTAGGATTGTGAAGCACAAGTGGCAAAGGTGGGTTAACATCAAACTCTGTAGTGGTGAACAAATGCAGAGTTGCCACCTGTTTGCATGAAAATTCGTATAGTTGGGTACTGGATTGTTTGCATGCGACAGCGGCCTCGACAAGCTGGCTAAACCAGGTGAGGGTAGCCGACGAGTCTCAACCCTAGGTGAGATAGGGAGTTGTCGACCCTAGCATGTGAAGATGAGTCTGGTGGATTGAGCGGACGAGACCAACGGAAGGTCCAACGGTCAAGAAGGCGGCCTCTGCAAGTGTCGTGGAACGCGAAGAGCAGGACAAGACACAGAAGACATCCTGGTCATCCACTGCACCTAGTCCCACCTCCAGCTGTCTTGACTCTTGTCTTGCCACTGGATCTGGATGGGAATTGGGAAGTGGGAATGAGGCTGACGCTGCGCAACTCTCCCTCACTTTAATCCAAATCAGGCACTAGTTTCAACATCATCCTCGGGCGATGGGCGAGCGATGAAGCAGCAGGTGTAGATACACTGGGAGCTATAGTCACGAACCTGCACACAGGCGGCTCAGGTCTAATGGTCATTTTCCTCTGACCAAAGCAGCAGTGAAACTCAATGTCTACCTGGGCGACAGAGTAGTCCTCCACAGGAACGCACTGCTCACCTCTGTAGAATGAGGAAGGGGCTAGAAAAGGTGCCCTAAACATTGACTGCTTCACTACACCCTGGCCAGTTTACCGCGACTGGTGGGAATCTCATCTTGCGGTCGAACAAACAAAATAAAACACAAGGTGACACCACTTATCATTGGCACTTGGAACGTGCACACGCTTTTGGACAACCAAGAGAGAAGAACAGCCTTAGTTGCCAGAGAGCTTGAAAGATACAACATTGACATTGCAGCCCTGAGCGAAACTCGTCTTGTCAACATAGGTCAGTTGACTGAAACTGGAGGTGGATGCGCTTTTCTCCAGAGACGTTGCGGCAGTGATCAGCGTCGTGATGCTGGAGTTGGATTCACTGTCAGGAGTCACCTTGTTCAGAAACTTGATAGTCTACCCAAGGGTGTGAACGACCGGCTTATGACATTACAGCTTTTGCAACAGAACAGAAGTCAAGCCACCCTGATCAGCATCTATGCCCCCACAATAAACAACCCAGACGAGATGAAAGACAAGTTCTACGAAGAACTAGACTCCCTACTATCAGCAGTGAGCAGTACCAACAAGCTGATCTTGCTTGGTGATTTTCAATGCAAGAGTAGGGTGTGACTCTGCAATCTGGCAGGGAGTCATTGGGAGGCAAGGGGTGGGCAAGTGTAACAGTAATGACCTATTCTTACTGAAGGCCTGTGCAGCACACAACCTCCCGTCTGCCTACCCGTAACAAGACGACCTGGATGCACCCCCTCTCTAAGCATTGGCATCTTATCGACTGTCATTGTCGGGAGAAAAGACAGGATGTCAGAGTGACCAAGGCCATGTGTGGTGCTGACTGCTGGACAAATCACAGGCGCATTGTCTCCAAAATGCATCAGACCCAAGAGGCGACCACAAGGAAGTAAGGTTATGAAAAGAATCAGTGCGGCCAAGCTAAAGAAGCATAGCTTCAGAACTGGCTGAAGACTTAAAAATCAAGCTTGCTGATCTACACCTTGCAGGCAGCGCTGAGGACGACTGGGAACGCTTGAGGGATGCTATCCGTACGTCTGCGCTGAAGATGCGCAAGCAGCATGATTGGCTCTACTTGTTGAAAAACACTGTCTTCATCGGGCCTGTCAGAACGACCCATCTTCAGCTGCCAAGAAAAATGCTTTTACCAGTGCTTGCAGGACAGTCCAGAATAAACTGCATAAGATGCAGGATGCCTGGCTGAGCGCCAAGGCAGACGAAATACAGGGATCCGCTGACAGAAACGACTTGAACGGTTCTATGAAGCCCTCAACACTCTCTCTACAGACCTCAATCTCTCGGGAATTCCCCCTCCTGAGTACAGATGGTACAACTCTCATTACAGAGAAGGCTCAGATCCTGTGGAGATGGGCTGAACACTTTTGAAGCCATCCTCAACCAACCGTCATCTATTAACGATGAGGCAATAGACAATATTTCCCAGGTTGATATCAACAGTGCCAAGGATTTTCCACTGTTAGTAGTCGAAGTCATGAAAGCTGTCAGCCAGTTTTCCAGGGGCAGATCCATACCCGCAGAGATCTATAAAGCTGCTGGTCCTGTACTTATCGAACAGCTCACCGACTTGTTCCAGTCTTTTTGAAAGCAAGAATCCCTTCCTCAGGAACTTAAAAACTGCAGCATGCGACGGTGCAGAGGGACCTCGGGGTCCTTGTGCATGAGTTGCAAAAACCCAGCCTACAGGTGCAGCAGGTGGTCAGGAAGGCAAATGGGATGCTGGCCTTCATAGCGAGGAGGATTGAATATAAAAGTAGGGAGGTCTTGCTGCAGCTGTATAGGGCACTGGTGAGGCCGCAGCTGGAGTACTATGTGCAGTTTTGGTCGCCGCACTTACGCAAGGATATTTTGGCCTTGGAGGGAGGCAGAGGAGGTTTACTAGGCTGATACCGGAGTTGAGGGGGTTGAACTATGAGGAGAGGCTGAATAAACTGGGCTTGTACTCATTAGAGTTTAGAAGAATGAGGGGAGATCTCATTGAGACATATAAGATGATGAATGGGATGGATAGGATAGAGGTGGAGAGACTCTTCCCGCTCAGAAAGGACAGTAGGACTAGAGGGCACAGCCTCAGGATAAAGGGGGGGGCGGTTTAGAACGGAGTTGAGGAGGAACTTCTTCACTCAAAGGGTGGTGAATCTCTGGAATTCTCTGCCCGTTGAAGTGGTGGAGGCTGCCTCGCTAAATATTTTTAAGACGTGGGTTGATAGGTTTTTGATAGGCAAGGGGATTAATGGTTATGGGGAGAGGGCGGGGAAGTGGAACTGAGACATGACAGATCAGCCGTGATCTTATTGAATGGCGAGGCAGGCTCGAGGGGCTAGATGGCCTACTCCTGCTCCTATTTCTTATGTTCTTAAAAATGCTTCCATCGTACACCTCTACAAGAGGAAGGGCAATCAGCAAGTATGTGACAACCACTGAGGAATCTCACTGCGCTCCATCACAGGACAAACCCTTGCAAGAGTCCTGCTAAATCGCCTGGTCACTCATCTGGAGCTGGGCCTGCTTCCAGAGTCACAGTGTGGCTTCCACAAAGGTCATGGGACTACTGACATGATTTTTGCTGTGTGCCAACTTCAGGAGAAGTGTCAGGAGCAGAATCGCGAGCTCTGCACAACCTTTGACCTTGCAAAAGCCTTTGACACTAAGCTGACAAGGCCTGGGGAGGACCATGTCAAAGTTTGGCTGCCCATCCCCACACACACACACACACACACACACACACACACACACACACACACACACCCCAAATTCATTCATCTGGTACGTCACTTCCATGATGGCCAGAGTACTGGATGGCGGAGAATCCTCTGAGGCATTCCCAGTCACCAATGGCATCAAACAGGGCTGTGTGCTTGCACCCACACTGTTCAGCATGATGTTTACTGCTATGCTGAATGATGCCTTCCAGGACAGTGTTGCTGGAATCAGCCTCAAGTACAGAGTTGATGGGAAGCTCTTCAAGCTATTACCAAAGTGAAAGAGACTGTTCTGAGAGATTTCCTCTTTGCCAATGACTGCGCCCTGTATGCTGGCGCAGAGCCAGAGATGCAAGTCAGAATGGACAAATTTTCCATGGCTTGTGGCAACTTTGGACTCACCATCAACATTAAAAAGACCAAAGTCATGCACCAGCCTGCTCCTCATGCACCGTACACGGAACCCATAATCACAATCAAAGGGCAGAAACTACAGACAGTGGACCAGTTCACTTTATCTTTGCAGCACCCCCTCCCAAGCAGTGACTATTGATGCAGAAGTTAACTGCAGAATAACAAAGGCAAGTTCTGCTTTTGGTAAACTGTGCTCCACTGTATGGGAATGTCGAGGAATCAGCCCAGCAACAAAACTGAAGGTCTATAGTGCCGTGATATTCACTACCTTTCTGTGTGCCTGTGAAACGTGGACTGTGTATCGATGAGCTGTCTTGCATGCCTATCGTTTCCACATGACTTGTCTTCACAGAATATTATGCATCTGGCAAGACAAAGTACCAGACACTGAAGTTCTCTCTAGAGCAAGTCTACCATCAGTCCACACGCTGCAGATGAGAGCGCAGACCCGGTGGGCAGGTCATGTCATCCGTATGTCAGACGAGCAGATACCCAAGCAGCTCCTTTTTGGGGAACTCTCTGCTGGAAGACGCTTGCATGGAGGGCAGAAGAAACATTTCAAAGACATGCTGAAGGCCTCCCTGAAGTCGCTTGACATTGACATGACCACCTGGGAAATGCTGGCACAACTGCCCTACCTGGCGCTGCCTTATCCACCAAGGCTGTCGAGCTTGAATTTAGTGAGCGGGGGTGGGGGGGAGAATGGGCAGCCAAGGTGCATTGCTGAAGCACAACTTAAGCGCGAGCTACGCAAGTTCAGAGCCACCAGCGCAACAACTACAGTGTCTACACAAGTCTGTCCAATATGTGCCAGGACATTCCGTGCCCGAATTGGCCTGATCAGTCATCTTTGGACACACCATAACCAGCGTCAAAGTGACTAACGGTTTCAAGATCTTCATCGATTGACAATGGACGAACAACAACTGAACTGTCAATGTTGTAAAGTGGTACTGAAAAGGAGCTGATGAACCCTGACTTAGAGCCGGACTCCGGTGGAGAAACACATTGAGGCAGTAATAGTGGAGCTGTGAATATAAATTGAAACCCTGCGATGGTAGTGAAACATAGTGCAGAGTAGTAATAGCGGGCAGAGTAGTGAAGTCCCTATGGTAGAGAGCACACTTTACTAGGGAGTAATCGTGGCCGTATGATGCCTAAAACACGTTGCCAAGAAGGCATAGTGACTGGGGGTAGTGAAGTTGGCAAGATGACAGATAAAGAAGCTGAGAGGATCTCTTATGTATGTGACAGGCAAGCTTGAATTATGAGGATGCAAAGGGATGGCTGGGATCTTCTCAGACCTTAGAACAGCAGAAAAAGTGGATGATGGGGAAAAGAGAAAGAAGACGAGTATTATTAGTACATCAGTTAGTTGGTCTAATTGAGCAAGTAGTCGCCTCTACTTAAAAAGTGGAGTGAAGTTAAAAGATTAGAGTTAGAATCCAGAGTAAGGGAACTGGAGAAACGAAACCCAGTGTTAGAAGAGAATCAATGGAGAGGGGAAACTGTTCCTCGACCTCCTTATGAATTTACACAACGGGGACCAACTGCTCCTCCAGAGGAGTGGGAAGCATTAGAACATAACGTAGCGCCAGTAACCCGAGGGGGAACAGATGTGTAGCCAAAGGCAAATTATAAACCATTCACCCCAGGTGAGAGGCAGCAGATAATGGCTTCCCTTGGTAAACTAAAACCTAGAAGCGCAAACACTAAGTTCTGGGAAGAATTGGATACAATGTGGGTAGGACACCAATACAATCTGAGAGACATACACCAACTAGTCAGGGCAGCCTGTCCAGTGGATAAGTGGAGGCAGGTAGCAGGTGGACCCACTGCTCCTCCAGCCCAGGATTATAGTGGGGAATCGTGGACACGTATCGCCCTGACAGCAGAAATAGATGCCCAACAGGCACCCTTCACCCAGTTTAAGACAGAAAATCAGAGAGTATTAGGGAATGCTCCTACTAACTGGAGCAGAATTACCACCACCAAACAGCTAAAGGGAGAAGGAGCTTCTGAGTTTGGGGAATGGTTGTTCCAAGTATATCAGGAATGCTGAGGGCAAGTCGTGGGGATCGAGCCTTCATCCAGGCTTTCAAGGATGGACTCTCTGCTCACCAAACCATCCTAAAAATGGGAGTGATTATGTCCCAAGATTATGATAAATTGGTAGAATGGGCTCGTGGCGTACTGAGAGGCGGAGAGGAGAAATCCCAGACAAGAGTAATGCTAGAAATAGTAGCCACTTGCAGTAACGGGAACAGAGCTAAGTCCAAACTGACTTGCCGCAATTGTGGCTGACAGGGCATTTTGCGAAGGAAACAGATTTGGGATCTGTGGGAAACATTGTAATCACTGTAGTAAACATGGTCACGCAGAAGCAGTGTTTTTGGTAAACGTGGGAGATCGGAACATCCTCAATCGGATCCACGATCACAGCAGAACCGGAGGAACCAAGGAACTGCTGAGGTCAGTAAGATTGATGGTCTGCAGTCCCCATTCATAAGGGTAAGAAGGAGAGAAGGATTTATGTGTCTGCACTAGTAGGGGGCAGGCAAGGCGAGATGCTGGTGGACACAGGAGCATCCATATCCGTCACCGACCTACACGTACCAAGTAAAATGATTTGCCTAACCGGGATAGGAGGGAACAAAACACCCACCTACTTGAGCGAGACCACATTAGTAGAAATAAATAATCTGTATATACCAATGAGGTTTAATGTGTGTAAAAATAATGAGGGTACAATAATGGGAAATGATATGCTGAAAGAATGAGATTTTGATAGACTGTGGAAAGGGAGAATTAATCTGGCCAAAACAGGACAGTCGAAAACTAGAATAGGGAAACTCAAGTCACCTTGAAACTTTTAAGGTGGCCATAGTCTCCGCCAGAGATTGGGAATTAGAGACAGGAGAGTTTGGAGCCTCCATCCCTGGAGTATGGGCTAAAACAAAGTTAAGTACCAGCTTGACTAAAATGGACCCAATAAAGGTTCCTGGACCGGAGCATAAGCCCCACTGACAATACCCAATAAAACCCAGAAGCAGAGAAAGCTGTAGTGGAGATAGTTAAAGGGGTAGTGGAGATAGTTAAAGGGTTAGTGGAAAAAGGAATTCTGAGAGAAACCATGAGTGTCACTAACTCCCCAACCTGGCTGATGAGTAAATCTGACAGAAGCTCACGATAGATTACACTGGATTCAATAAAGTCACACCCAAGTTGCACCCCATTGTAGCAAGCCCCTCAACAATCCTCAATGGACTGTCATAGAAGCACAAAGTATTCACAGTTTTGGATATTGCCTACGGATTCTGGTGCCTACCCTTGGATCCTGAATCACAAGACAAATTCGCCTTTACAGTGGGACGCTAATAGTACAGTTGGACTTCCCTACTGCAGGGATTCCACAACAGCCCCACTATCTTCCATTGAGTAATGAGTGACATCCTGAACAGGGTAGAACTGCCAGAGGGTAGCATGATCCTACAATATGTAGCTGATGTCTTAATAGCTTCAGAATCCAAGTCAGGACATCGAGAAGCACTATATCTAGTATTAAACAAACTAAAAACCACAGGGTTAAAGGTGAGCCCCAAAAATCGGGAAAACACAAGTCGTGTACCTAGGACACCTTATATCCCAAGGGCTTAAAGAAATGCCAACAGATTGAAAGAAGGCAATACAACAAATGCCGTGACCTGTCACCCTAAAAGGAGTTGGGAAGGTGCGAGGATTGTTTAGCTGTAGCTGAAGTTTTATACCGGGATTTGCAAAATTGGCAGAACTTATACAAAGACTCACCAAAGAGGGAAAACCAACTTTAAATCCCATAGAATGGGGACCCGAGCAGGAAGAGACAACAAACTAAAAACAGAGCTGATATCAGCCCCTGGGCTAGGATTACCAGATTCTAATAAAAACTTCCACATCCATTGTAGTAATGAGAGAGATTCCATTCTGCAGTGGTAACACAGAACCATGGCGACAGAAGGAGACCTATAGGTTACTATTCAAGGACTGGTAGTCACCACACTGCCAAGGTGCATAGCTGCCTTGGATTGCGCTGCCTGGGCCATAAAGGTTAGCGCACCACTAATAATGTCAGGGAATCTAATTTTTCACACCATACACACCCTGGTGGAAAGCTGAGGTCCGTCTCAAACCTAAGGGCTAAATGCTAAATGGGAAGCTGCCCTCCTATCTCCAAGCAAATCCGTAAAAATAATAAGAGACACAGGAAATAACCTAGCAGAAGGGATTTTAGATGTAGGAGAGCCATACAATTGTGGGGATATAGATATGGACGTAGAAGAAGGTAGGATAAAGGATGCACCTTTAACAACAGCTGAGAAGACTCTTCTTGTAGATGGTTCACGCAAATATGTGGAAGGATCACCCTGGACAGGGCGGGCAGTCGTAAATGACAAACTAGAAACACTAAGGTCAGAAAGGATTGATGGAGATCTATCCGTGCAAATGGCAGAATTAGTGGCACTCTCACGGGCACAAGTGTTATCTGAAGGCA
Source organism: Carcharhinus amblyrhynchos (assembly GCF_965287045.1). Taxonomy (NCBI): domain Eukaryota; kingdom Metazoa; phylum Chordata; class Chondrichthyes; order Carcharhiniformes; family Carcharhinidae; genus Carcharhinus; species Carcharhinus amblyrhynchos. Next base: position 81,438,601 of record NC_137324.1, read on the forward strand.
AAACGATAAACACATGTACAGATAGTTGGTACGTGTTCGGGATAATACATGACTATATGACAGCATAGGGTAGAAGGGGGTTCACAACCACGGGAGGAACCCCTATTAAACACCAACAAATAATTGAGGCATTGTTAAAAGCTAATGAGAAACTTCGGAGCTGCAGTAATCAAAATTAAAGCACACCAGAAAGAGATAACCTGGACTGGTTAAATTTCAGAGGGAGCCAAGCCACAGAGCAGCACAGTTAGCCATAGAACAGGAGACAGTTGGTGAGCTGCCAGTAGCAGTAACAGAACAGACAGAAGATGAAATAGATATCGGGACTTATATGAGGATACCTTGAAGGAGGAAAAGGAGAAGTGGGAAGCACAGGGAGCGATCAAAAGGACTGATAACATTTGGAGACGAGAAGATAAGGTAATAGCATCAGAGTGCATACAAAACATCCTACTGGAACTACAGCATGGACTCTCACGTGCGGATAGAGAGGCCATGTTAACTAGTATAGGGAAGGAGTAGTGCTGTAAAGAAGTGGGAAGAGACTTAGCCCGACACTGACGAGCGTGCAACAGAACCTTGGTTGACCCATAAAAATTAAGACGGGACACCAGTCCTGACCAAAGGGGCTTGAGAAACATCTGCAAATGTAGTTCATAGGGCCACTACCACAATCTCATGGCAAAGCCTATTGTCTGGTTATTATAGACCAGTTCACCAAAGGGGTAGAAGCATTCCCTATCACAAATTGTACTGCTACCACGGTGGCTCGAATATTGGCAGAAGAGGTAATCTCTAGATGGGGAGTACCCCTACAAATCGATTCAGACCAAGGGATGCACTTCACTGGAAAAGTGGTAAAAGCGGTATGCCAATTGATGGGGATAAAACAAAAAATTCACATCCCTTACCACCCACAAGTTCTAGAATGGTGGAATGTACGAATAGAATACTTAAGAATGCATTAGCTAAAGCCATACAAACATCGGGAAAAATGTGAACAGAAACATTGCCCGCTATTATTAATGAGGCTAAGAGCTACCACAAACTGGACAACAAGATTAACCCCTTATGAACTGATGACAAGATGGGCGATGCAATTACCAGAAAGCATCATAACAGGTGGGACCGATATAGGTCCACTAAAAGATAAAATCAGAAGATGTGTTTTGGAACTAAGCGCCCAACTAAAGGGATTCACGAATTGGTAAAAGATAATCAAGAAAAAAGAGATGCACAGAGCTTGAAATGCTCCCTGACGTCCTAACAGTGGGAAGTCGCGTCCTAGTAAAAACATTACCTGACAAACCAGGATTTGCACCAAAATGGAATGGGCCATATGAAGTTATAATTAGTGGAGACACCTGTGCCCCTCTAGACATAAGAGGGAAAGGTATATGGAAACATTGGACCCAGCTGAAATTACACAAAGGAATCAATGAATGAATTAAGGTGACCAAATTGATTTCCCCAAAACAGGTGAACACTGCAAGCAACAATAGCTGACACGTTCAGGTTGACAGTATAACTTTTGAAAATTGTGTAACTTGCCATATTGGGATTGATACTTGCTTGTTGCGGACATGTATGAGATCACGTATGTAACTGTATTACTCTGCATTGTCGCGAATGTAAATTTGGGTGCAGGGGGCTTTAACAGGTGGGAGGAGGAGCTTGCTCGGATAATGCAAGCTATTTGCTTTGTTTTCCGGGGCAGGGATGGGGATGTGCATATACCTTGGTCCCCAAGAATGATCCCTGCGTACAGATGCAGTATGTCCGTCAGCACTAGCAGGTAAATAGGGATCAGTTTACTTGCACCTGTGATGAACAAAAATGCCTGAATGTAACGGCTGGGAGACAGCTCATTTATGGGCAATGTAATGGGACTCATGTCAGCTCAGCCAAATGGACATGCCCATTTGATACTTAGCAGATGGTGGGATCAAATGGGCAGTCAAGTAAACCGGGCAGTTGGCGGTATACACAAACTAATAATCAGGACACTAAATGCTACTGGGTTAAGAAGGAATTTGTATTCCTCTTCGATGGTACTTACGTGACAGAAACACCAACCCTCCCGATTCTTTTTGCAATAGGAGCAATAGGACCACTTACTGTTCCATGCCCTCGGAGGGGGCATATTTGGAGAAAGATAGTAACCCAGGCCATCAGCAAAGAATTCTGCGCTGATTGGGAAACCCCGGGCACAATGGGATCATCACTGGGATACGGGTTCTTTGGAGCCCTATTTCGGGGTGGAGGGGGAGTAATCAGTGCAAAAAATAGGAATCGTATTGTTTGTGGACTAACAGTCCTGGGAAACAGCACTTCAGAGGCACTGGAGGCTGTCAACCAAGAAATGGTTAAACTGAGATTATACGCACAGCAGATACAATATGCAGCGGATTACCAGTTAGCACAACAAGGGGGAATATGTACAATCATAGGAAACAAATGCATAATCTATGTCACAGTTGAATATAAGAACTTTAGAAATAGGAGCAGGAGCAGCCATCTAGCCGTTCGAGCCTGCCTCACCATTCAATAAGATCATGGCTGATCTGAAGTGGATCAGTTCCACTTTCCTGCTTTCTCCCCATAACCCTTAATTCCCCTGTCTATCAAAAACCTATAGAACATTACAGCGCAGTACAGGCCCTTCGGCCCTCGATGTTGCGCCGACCAGTGGAACCAATCTAATGACCCTTTAACCTAAACTATTCCAATGTTATCCATATGCTTATCCACTGACCATTTGAATGCCCTTAAAGTTGGCGAGTCCACAACTGCTGCAGGCAGGGCATTCCATGACCTTACTACCCTCTGAGTAAAGAACCTACCTCTGACATCCATCCTATAATTACCCCGCCCCTTAATTTAAAGCTATGTCCCCATGTGTTAGCCATCACCATCCGAGGTAAAAGGCTCTCACTGTCCACCCTATCCAATCCTTTGATCATCTCGTATGCCTCAATCAGGTCACCTTGTAACCACCTTCCCTCCAATGAAAATAACCTCAAGTCCCTCAGCCTTTCCTCATAAGACCTACCCACCATACCAGGCAACATCCTGGTAAATCTCCTCTGCACCCTTTCCAATGCCTCCACATCTTTCTTATAATGCGGCGACCAGAACTGTACGCAATACTCCAAGTGTGGCCGCACCAGAGTTTTGTACAGTTGTAACATGACCTCACGGCTCTGAAATTCAATCCCGCTACCAATAAAAGCTAACACACCATACGCCTTCTTAACAACCTTATCAACCTGGGTACCAACTTTCAGGGAGCTATGCACATGTACCCCGAGATCTCTCTGCTCGTCAACACTACTAAGAATCCTTCCATTAGCCTTACATTCTGTACTCCTGTTATTCTTACCAAAGGAATCACCTCACACTTCTCCGTATTAAACTCCATCTGCAGCTTATCTATGTCTCTCTGCAAACTGTAACATCCATCCTCACTGTCTACAACTCCTCCAACTTTGGTGTCATCAGCAAATTTACTAATCCATCCTTCTACACCCTCATCTAGGTCATTCATAAAAATGACAAACAGCAGTGGCCCCAAAACAGATCCTTGAGGTATACCACTTGTAACTGAACTCCAGGTTGAATATTTCCCATCAACCACCACCCTCTGTCTTCTATCAGCTAGCCAATTCCTGATCCAAACTGCTAAATCACCCTCAATCCCATGCATCTGCATTTTCTGCAATAGCCTACCATGGGGAACCTTATCAAACGCTTTGCTAAAATCCATATACACCGCTATCTACCCGTGACTTAAATATATTCAACGAGGTAGTCTCCACCACTTCAACGGGCAGAGAATTCCAGAAATTCACCACCCTTTGAGTGAAGAAGTTCCTCCTCAACTCTGATCTAAACTGCCCCCCCCCCCTCACCCATCTTGAGGCTGTGCCTTCTGGCCCTGCTATCCTTTCTAAGCAGGAAGAATCTCTCTACCTCTACACTGTCTATCCCCTTCGTTATCTTATACGTCTCTACAAGATCCCCCCTCAATCTTCTAAACTCCAACAAGTACAGACCCAGAGTATTTAGTCTCTCTTCATAGGCCAACCCTGTCATCTGTGGTATCAGCCTAGTGAACCTCCTCTGCACTCCCTCCAAGGCCAATATATCCTTCCGCAAGTGCGGTGACCAAAAATGCACACAGTACTCCAATGCAGCCTCACCAGTGCCCTGTACAGTTGCAGCAAGACCTCCCTGCTTTTATATTCTATCCCCCTCGCTATAAAGGTCAACATTCCATTCGCCGCCTTGATCACCTGCAGACTGGGTTTTTGCAACTCGTGCACAAGGTCCCCCAGGTCACTCTGCACCGTAGCATGCTGCAGCTTTTTGCGTTTTAAATAATAATCCCTCCTACTATTATTTCTGCCAAAGTGGATCACCTCACACTTGCTAACATTATACTCCATCTGCCAGGTCCTCGCCCACTTACTCAGCCTATCCAGATCTCTCTGCAGACTTTCCACGCCCTCCATGCAATTTGCTTTTCCACTCATCTTCATGTCATCAGCAAATTTCGTCACGCTATGCTCAGCCCCCTCCTCCAGATCGTAGAGGAGAATCCATGCTGCTTCTGCTCGATCAAACCATTCTTTTCTAGGTGCCTCGCTATTTCTTCTTTGATGACGGATTCTAGTATTTTTCCAACTACAGACGTTAAACTAACCAGCCTATAATTCCCTGCCTTTTGTCTGCTACCTTTTTTAAACAGCGTAACATTAGCCATTTTCCAATCCTCTGGCACTTCCCCAGAGTCCAGTGAATTTTGATAAATAATTACTAAGGCATCCGCTATCACCTCTGCCATTTCTTTCAGAACCCTGGGATGCATTCCATCCGGCCCTGGGGACTTGTCCACCTTCAGTCCCATTAGTCTATCAAGCACTACCTCTGTAGTGATAGTAATCGCATTTAGGCCCTCGTCTCCTACCATCCTTCTATCTTTAATATCCGGCAAACTATTTGTGTCCTCCTCCGTGAAGACGGAGGCAAAAAACTTACTTAAAGCCTCAGCCATTTCCTCATTGCCCACCACTAAATCCCCCCTCTCAATCCCCCTTCTCATCCTCCAAGGGTCCAACATTCAGTCTAGCCAGCCTCCTCTTCTTTATATTTTTGTAGAAACTTTTACTGTCATTTTTCATATTTACAGCTAGTTTATCTTCATACTCTATCATTCCTTTCTTTATCACCTTCTTAGTCATTCTATGTTGATTTTTAAATCTTTCCCAATCTTCTAATCGCCCACTATTTTTAGCCACTCTGCATCAGCTTTTAATTTAATATGCTTCTTTATTTCCTTCGATAACCATGGCTGGTTATCCCTTCTCCTACAGTCCTCCTTTACCATTGGAATATATTTCTGCTGAGTACCAAAAAAGATCTTCTTAAAAATCCTCCACTGTTCCTCAGCCGTCCTACCATCCAATCTGCGCCCCCAATCAACATTCGCCAATTCCGCTCTCATCCTATAACTCCCTAAGTTATGAATCCTATAATCTTGAATCATATGAATCACATAAGTATAAGTATCATATAAGTATGAATCCTACAACTCTCTAAGTTCATTTGAATTTGTTTATTTGTTTGGTATTCAAAAGATATACCCAAATCATTAATAACATCAGAAAACAGCTTGATGACTTCAGACAGGGACCCAAGAAAGGGAATGGCTGCTGGAATGGCTAGTGGGGGATCCTATTTACTGTATGGATTGATCGTACTCATTGCAATTGTCTGCCTAATTGTTGGCTGCCTTAGTGTCTGTTGTAAAGCAATTGTGCCAGGAGCCAGTGTAACCATCGAGGAAGAATACATGATGGGAACCCCTGAAGACGTCGAAAACTACAAAGAAGGAAAGAAGAAAACGGACATCTACCTGTGAAGATGCAATTGTTGGTCTGGGGATTATTAAATAATAATCCTGACCAAAAAGGGAGTTATTATGGTGGAATTAAAAGTGATGGACACAAAATGATTACTTGGAAAGGGATGTTAAGAAGCACTGGCTTTAGGCATAAACAATTACACAAAAGGTTAAAACATCAGTATCTGAATTGCTGTAGGAAGCTGATCAGAGCTTGAGGCACTCTAGATAAGAGCAGACCCAGAACAATGAGTCTGATAATAAGGTCAGCCATAGATGGGGACATAAATACATAAATGTAACAAGATCAGCCACTGGATGTATCGATCAAGACGAGTCATTGATAGAAGACATAATTGCATAAATGTATCTATTCTATGAACAATGATATGTTAACTGTCCCTGTCCGTATCTGTCTGCTTGTAATGATGTGTTAACGATAGATGTCTGTATCTGTCTACTCGACTTGTAACGATGTGTTAACAGCCAATGTCTGTACTGCCTATTATCTAAAAGGTATAAAAATGCTCAATTGCCATTGGTAATTGAGAAGGTAGCTGCCAGTATTGCGGAGTACCAGTGCTTTCTCCCAAAGCTTTGTCTGAAATAAAATTGTATTGTTGAAACCTCCAAGTCTGACTCTGAAGTGGTAAATTTCGCACAACAGACTAATGAGTTGGTAGTTGCCTGGATTAGATTGGTCTTGCTTTTTGTGGTCATACCATATCTGGGCAATTTTCCACATTGTTGGATAGATCCCTCTGTTGCAGTTGGACTGGAATAGCTTGAATAGGTGCACATATTTCTGGAGCTTAAGTCTTTGATACCGTTGCCAGGATGTTAACAGGGCTGTGAATCTTTGTTGTGTCCCCTACCTCTAATCATTCCTTCATATCAGGTAGAGTGAATTGAATTGTCTCAAAATTGGCATCTGTGATTTTGGGGATTTCCGCAGGAGACCAAGATGGATCTCTCCACTCCCTTTAGCAGCCTGGAATGCAAATCATGCAGACAAGACAATTATCCACTTGAGCGATCCTTCCCTTCGTCAAGTTTCACTCTATCCATTACCTTGCTATCTCTACTTCTAGATTCCCCTTCTTTTTTGAACACTGATGCAAAGTGCCCAATATGTATCCTAGTCTTGCCTGTACCTTTTCGTATATATCATCCTTTTTCTCCCGAAGAGGACCAACACCATCTCTTGTACTGACAAGTCAATAGTAAGCAGGTATCGTGAGCTTTGGATTCCTTTATGTTGACTGCCAGTCTTATTTTTCTCTTCAATTCCTATTTCAGCCTATTGTATTTTATCTGATTCTCGCTTGAAAAATGTGTGTCTTGTAACTGTTTTATTTCGTCATGGTCTCAATCTCACACACTATCCAAGACCTGGGGTATTAGTTCTCCTACCTTTCGCCCTTGTTCAGCTGTACTTAATTGATAGCTGAAGCTTCTCTGTGGTTCTGTTATGGCTTTTCCTGTCAATCTGTACTTGATTTTATTCTGTGATGTTGGGAATAATCTAGAGATAATTATCTTGGAGGTCCTACTCTTTAGCTTCCTTCGTAACTCCTGAATATTTGACTGTAGAATCTCAATGGTCCCCTCTGTCAGTGGTATCCAACATGAAATACAACTTCTGGCTCATGACCTTTCCCCTTGCAGGAATATTCTGCAGGTGATGCTCTTTATCCTGGCAACACAGCAGATGGCAGTCAATGTCAGCTGCAGAAATTACTGTCTATTCCCCTAACTATGGGATCTTCAATGACCACAGCATTAATACGCTCCTTCAAGGTGTGGTCATTCCCAGCAGCCTTTACTTTGAGAATGACACACACACTGAATACTCTTGTGCTACTTGTATTTTCATATTCTTCCCGATGCCCACCCATCTATTATCCTGAATGCTCTCTGCCTGTGGATTGGCCACCTCTGGAAATTATGATCCAAGAAACTTATCTTCCCTGCTCTCCCAAGACAGGTGAAGCGTCCTGAACTTCCCACGTGCTGCGGGAATTGGAAGCAAAGCTTCTCAGGCATGAATGCAAGATCTAAAAAGAAGCCATCCGTTCCCTGTTAAAAAATGGTATTTACTAGAATGTCAAAATTACAGTATTTATTTTAGTTGGTGTCTCCAGATTTGCTCTGAGCATCTACTTTTATTAATCACTAATAGGTATACTTGCCCCAATGACATTTTTAATTTCCTGGCTCCTAATTTGAGCAAATCCCCTAGTTTAGAGGGATTGAAAAAGAAAAATACTTGCCAATCAAACACTTGCTTTCTTGTGCTGTCACACTTTGATTTTCTTTTAAATGCAATCGCTTTGCTCTTTCGTCCTCCTGCTGGCGTTGCTGTGCTCTCTGCTAGAATCCAGCAAATTTCCCATCATGTAAATTAAACTGACTGGTCTGTGGTTATCTGGATTCTTGCTCTTTCCATTCTTAAACAGATTTCTAATTTTAGCTATTTATGAAATTTAATAAATGTAAGTAGTGATTCTTTATGCTAAACTAGAATACTCTCATTAGGCTACAGGTTGAGAATTTCTGTTAAGTTTTTCATGTTAGAATATTTCACCAAAAGGGCAGACAATAAGTATTTTAAGTGTTGCTTATCTTGTGGCCAACTTTTATTTTTAATTGTAGCTTTTAATAGGCATATAAAGACTTTGAAGAAAATGAATTGGTGTCTCGTCAAATTTTGTTGATACTTATAGACGGAATATGAGGGAGAGATGGTGGCATTGTCATAATGTCACTGGATTAGTAATCCAAAGGCCAAGGCTCATGCTCTGGGTTCAATGGGCTTAAATCCCAGCAGGGTAGCTGGTGGAATTAAAATTCCATTGAAAAATCTGGAATTGAAAGCTAGCCTCGGTAATGGCCAGTATAAAACTTTTGTCAATGATGGTTAAAAACCCACCTGGTTCACTAATGTCCTGAAGGGAAGGAAATCTGCTATCCTTACCTGGTTCGGCCTACATGTGGCCTTCTGTAATGACTGAACATGCCACTCAGCTCAGCTCAAGGGCAATTTGGGGATGGGCAGCAACTGCTGACCTTGCTAGCAACACCCACATCCAAGTGTAACAACAAAAAAAACTTGTAACCCTCGATCTGGGCAAACAATGGAAGAGTCATATTCAGTTTCTATGGACATGAGATCACTGACAGTAATATTGTAAAGCAATTGAATCAAATTTTATGAGTTGCAAATCAGTCATAGCACATTAAATGTGTCCATTTTGCAGTGACCATGACTTGCACTACATATTGACTGGCAGGGTCCTATTAAACTTCAAGATCATTTTCTTCTTTTGTTGAGGAAGTGACATCTCAAACAAGCAGTCTTCAGACATTGTGTGTTCAGTCATCCAGAAATCATTCAACAAGATTATTGATAAAGAGCTGCTGAATCATTTTGATAAGATTTTAAAGTAACAACTTTAAATAGATTTAAAAAAATGATTGAAAGAAGAAAAGTGATAAAATGTGATGGCAGGGAAGCAATGAGTGGCTATCCCCAAAAGTAGTCACAATTGTTAATATCTAGCAATGGGTTGAAACTTAATACAAATCATTAAATTAATAAATTGTTAGCTATGAAGGCACAGAAGAGTCTGAGACAACCAACAAAAATAACCAGCTAAAATGTATAAATGGGTGGAAAAATAGCAGGTGAAATTCACTATGAGCAAGAGTAATATACTGCATGTTAGGGAAAAATTGGTAGCTTCCACATTGCCTGCTTTTGAGTTGAAAAATTATGGTGATGTTACTAGACTTAACTTCTAGTCTTTGGAGTTGCAATGAATAATTAAAAATGAAACAGTTCAGAGTAAATTGAACGATATGAGGCTGAATTCATATGGTTTGCTGTTCAAACTTCCCCTTGAGTCCTTTTGGAATGAGCTAGTCAAAAGCAACACGAGCACTTGTAAACAGTTGCTATTTATAGAGGACTGTTGCCTAGATGGAGTCTGGACAAGCTGGTGAATGGTAAAACATTTACACATTTAAAGATATATAACTGGAAAATATACATAGCTACCCAACTACTTGATAAAGTAAAACCCAAATGAGCAATGAAATTGTTTATCTTGCCTTTTCAGGCTTTTGCTAAAGTTCCACTTAAACGGCTATTTAACAAAGTCATATCAATGGGGATCCAAAGTAAACTCTGGCAATGGGTGGTAAACAATTGTGTTTATCAGAAAAATTGTATCAGACTGGAGACTGTATTGAATTAGATATTTCAAGGTGCATGTTTCGGGTTGTGATCACAACTGTTTTGAATTTATGTAAATGATCTGGATTGAGAAACTCCATGTAAAATTCTCAGATTTGAAAATGATAAAAAGACAGGAGAGAGACAGTGAAATCAAAAGAGACGGTTTACACCATGGAGAAGTAGGACAAGGTATGTAAATTTACAAAACAATGATAGATAACATTCCAGGCAGAGAAATCTTAAGCATTTACATAGGCTTGTCATTCACTTTGACTTTCTGTTTTATTGGGTGAATATAACAAAGGATTGGACTCGACAATTAATTATCAAGTGAATAACATGTTGAGCTACTTAGTCAAGCTATTAGAACTCATGTGGACGCAGGTAGTGATAAAATTATATGCGTCTCTGGTCACATCTTTTTCTGAATAGTTGTATTTGTCAAGAAACAAAGAAGTCATTAAATACAAACCTAGTCATAATGGTGAAAGAAAGACTTGGAAAACTTGGTTTTCATGCTTTGGAGATACTGAAGATGTGATCTAACAAATGAATGTCAATAATTAATGGAAAGACAGTTTATTTTGGATTAAATATTTATTTTAAGTTAACTGCAAAAATCAACAGATAATTTAGAAGAAATATCTTTATCCCGAGCATGATTAGAATGTGAAACTTATCAGGAGTAGTTGATGAATAGCACACATGCATTAAAGGAGAACCTTGCCAAATACGTGAGAGAGTAAGAAATGGGTTATCCTGATCCAAAAGCTTCAGTTTTAAAGAAAAGTTGCCAACCTGAAACATTAACTCTATGCCTCTGTCTACAGATGCTGCCTGGCCTTATGAGTATTTTGTAGGATCCCTGAATGATTACAGCATAGAAGGAGACCTTTTGACTCTTCTTGCTTGTCTTTGATCTCTGCATGAACAATTGTTAGTTCTTTTCCCTGTGATCCAATTTTTTTTCAGGTACTTAACCTTTCTGCATCATCACATCCATCCTAAAATCAAGTTGGACAAGGCCTGAATCAATATTTTATAACAACTGATTTTAACTTACTTGCTTTTGTGCTCAATGCTTCTATTTATAAAGCTCAGAATTCAGTCTACCTTTTAATTTCTTTCTCAACCCACCCTGTCACCTTCAACAATGTGTGCACATGTACCTCCAAGTCTCTTTGTTGCTGCCCCCATTTAGAATTCCCTTCATTTTTCATTTGCTTTTCCTTCTTCCTCCCAAAATGCGCCACTTCATATTTTTCTGCATTAAATTTTATTTGCTATGCTTTCATCCATTCTGCCAGCTTGTTTATTTCCATTTGAAAGTCTATCGCTATCTTCCTTTGACATCACTGAACTTCCAAGTTTTCTGTCATCTGCAAGGTATGAAATTGTGCTCAGAGCACCCAAGCAAGATTCTTAATATAAATTAAGAAAAGCAATGTTCTAGTACCTATCGTCATACGTCTTCCTCCGTTCCAAAAAACAACTGTTAACCACTATTTTCTATTTCTTATTACTCAGCCAGTTTTGTGTGCATGCTGCTGTTATTCCTTTTATTCCATGGCCAGAAATATACTAGTTAAAATGCAACTGAATGCACCAGAAACTCTGCCTCTTTTTCTTATGCACGCATATTATTTTAATTTATATTAGGATAATTCAAGTCTCCACTTACTAGACCATTAATCCAGAAACATAATTTTTCTGGGGACATGTGTTCAAATCCTGCCATGGCAGATGGTGGAATTTGAATTCAATTTAGAAGAAAAGAACTACAATTAAGAATCTACTGATGACCATGAAACCTTTGTCAATTGTTGGAAATACCCATCTGGTTCGCTGATGTCCTTTAGGGAAGGTCTGGCCTACATGTGATTCCAGAGCCACAGCAATGTGGTTGACTCACAAATGCCCTCTGAAAAGGCCTACCTAGCAAGCCACTCAGTTCAAGGGCAATTAGGGATGGGCACATGCTGGCAAGTCAACAATGCTCATGTCCCTCAAATGAATTAAAAAAAACAATTCTATGGTTTTTGCACTTCCCTAATTTCATTGTAATTATATTCCTTTTCTATTTCTTTCCCACTAGTCAATGGCCTATATCCCTATAGATTTCATCCAGTAATGCAATGGAGGTGTGTGGCATTACTGCTTCTCAGTGCCAAGGACTTGGGTTTGATTGCCAGCTTGAAGTTTGTGTGGAGTTTGCACATTGTCCCCATGTCTGTGTGGGTTTCCTCCAGGGGCTATGGAGATAAGGGCTGGGTGGATTGTAGTCAGTGCAGACTCGATGGGCCAAATAGCCGCCTCCTGCACTGTAGGGAATCTGATTTGCTGGAGTAGCACCAATTTCATTAGTGCTATTTAGGTTGTAAAATTAATGGTTCCTTGACGAACTGCAGTAATATGATCTATTTTCCAAGATGTCTTTGAAATATATCAAATTATATTTTAAATGTTGTGTGAATGGCGGAAATCAACAAGTAGATAGATAATGTTGATTAATTAACATTAATTAAACATGAATTGCTATCACTGCTTCCAAAGATCAAGATTTCCAATTCAAGCAATCAAAAATTAGGAAAATATAGGCTTCATAGCTTGACCTCTGTGTTGAGGAGGTTTGACCTCTGTTGTGGGGAAATTGCTGGAATCAATCATTGAGGAGATGAATGAGCTTTTGGAAGGACAAAGCTTTATCCACCATTGTCATCATGGTTTTATGAAGGGTAAGTCATGCTGGAGTTCTTTGTCTACCTTGCTGGTTATGTCTTCAATGAGGAACCTTTAGAGGTGGTTTACCTGGACTTCCAGAAGGTATTTGATAGGGTGCTGCATAAAACAGTGATCCAGAGGTGAGATCGCAGGGGATTGGGGGTAGAATAGTAAATTGGATTGAGGATTGGCAGACTGACAGAAAGCAGAGGGTTGGGATAAATGGATCCTTCTCTCACTGATGAAATGTAACTAGCGGGGTGCCACAGGGGTCAGTCCTCGGGCCTCAACTGTTTACAATCTATGTAAATGATCTGCAAGCAGGGACAGTGTGTAACATTACAAAATTTCTGGATAGTTCTAAAATAAGTGGAAAGTTGACAGTGAAGAGGGTATATAGATTGATTAGGAGAATGAGCCAAAATTTGGCAGATGGTGTTTAATGTGCGTAAGTGTGAGGTTGACCATTTTGGCAGAAAAAATAGAAAGGCAAATTATTCCCTAAATGGAGAGTGATTCAAAATGCTTCCAGGCAGAGGGATCTGAGTGACTATGATCATGAATTGCAGAAAATAGGTGCAGCGTATAATAAAAAAGGCAAATGAGATGTTGGCATTCATTGCAAAAGGACTGGACTATAACAGTAGAGAAGTGTTGTTGCAGTTGTAAAAGGGTGTTGGTGAAACTACATCTGGAGTATTGTGTCCCGTTTTGTCATCTGATTTGAGGAAGAATGTGGTGGCATTGAAGGTAGTTCAGAAGAGGTTCACCAGATTGATTCTGGGGATGAAGGGGTTGACGTATGAGGGGAGTTTGGGCTTGTACTTGCAGGAGTACAGAAGGATGGGGAAGGATCTGATTGAGGTATATAAAATTTTAAAACGGACTGATAAAGTAAATGTAAATGTTTTCTCTTAATGGGGCAATCTCGAACAAGAGGTCTCAGGTGTAGGTTGAGAGTCAGTAGATTTAAAATTGAGATGAGGAGGAACTACATCTTGCCGAGAGTGGTGAATTTGTGGAACTTGCTGGCTCATAGTGCGGTGAACTCTGATTCATTTCCAGAAGGAGATGGATATATTTCTAATAAAAAAAAAGGATAAGGGAATGTGAGGAACAAATGAATTTGAGACCAGGGAGAGATCAGCCATAATCTGACTGGTGGAGAAGGCCTGAAGAGCTGGATTTGCCGACTTCTGCTCCTAATCCCTATGTTTACCAAAGTACATTGGACCATCTTGCCATAAGGTTACAATGAGTGCAAACTAAAACTACATAAGCAACATCATGTATTTGTATAGCTTTTTTTTACTATTGTTTTTGGGAGCATTGTCAAACAAAATCTGATACTGAGCCACATAAAAATGATATCAGAACTGCCGTGACCACGTTGGGAGGAGTGCACAGGTTAACTAGCCCTGCTACTCCACAGGTTGCAACATTAGTGTAAATGTTTAATTCTCTCCTCAAAGTGGCCAATTATTTACCTTGGTTACAGTTACTCCTAGAAAAATAGAGACTTTAACCAGGCTTCTTTCACTATTCACAATAATTGATTTATTATAAAAATAAACTTTTTAAAACAAGTTGCAAGATCTGGTTAATACAATTTTGTAGCCTGGAAGTGTATCTGTCTATCCTTTTTAATTCACTCCAGCACACATACACCGATGTGCATGACACATTCTGTCTCTGCAGAGGTAGGTGGTTGAAGAAATTATTTTGTATAAAGGAAAGATAAAATGCTGTTGATCTGTGCAGTTTCCTCATGTGGAGGCACTGGTGCCAGTAGATGCCTGGAGGTTCTCACCAACAGAGCTTTGGCGCGGGGAAGACTAGAGCAGGATTGATCCTCCTTGTCTTCAGCCTCTTGGGTTTTCAAATCCAGATGAGTTTCACTAAGATGAGGTCATTGATAGCTACACCATATTTCAGGCAAGGCAAAGTGTGTGTGAGCTGGGCAGCTCAGTAACTTTCCAATAAATAACCAGGGTGTTTGCCTTTAACACAAGCTGTTTCATCAATTAAAGTAATTGAAGTTCAGATAAGCAAACAACTCTCCCCCCTCAAGGGCCGTGCTGGTCAGTTAGCTGAAATCATACAGTTTTTTAGAAAATACATGCTTGGTGACAGTCCAGGGTGAACTTCTTTCCAAATTTTAAAAGAAAACACATTTCTTGAAGACATAGTTTTGACGGAAGAGGTGACCGAAGGCTGAAAGCACAAGCATCAAGCCATGGAGAAACCTGGTGTTGTCAGACTTTTTACTGTGGCAGGGGAATCCAGAATAGGTCAAAATTTCTTGCAGAGTTGTAACACTGGAGATGGTTGCATTGATAGGGAGTAGTGAGGCCATGGAGGGATTTGAACATGATGAGAAATTTCAGATTGAGATATTGGTGCACCAGGAGCCAGTGTGGTAAAATTTTTCAAGGCATTTTACAAGGACTTTATCAAACAAAATTTGACATCAAAGCTGCGTAAGATGTTAGCAGAATTGGCTGAAAGATTGGTCAAAGAGGTAGATGTTAAGGACTGTTTGAGGTGAAGAAGCTTAGGGGCTAGGCATCTGAAGACACTGCTATCACTAGAAGAGTAAAGGAAATTGGGAATGAAGAAGGGATGTAATTGGAGGACCATAGGCTTCTTGGAGTATTGTTGAACTGGAAGTGGTTACAGAAATAGGAAGGGACAAGGCCATGCAAAATTTGAAGTACCAGACATTTAGTTTTAAAGACTAGGAATTTTGAAACATTGATGGAAAAGGGTCAGCATGCACAAAGGTGATTTGTCAATGAGTCTAGTCAGGATATCAGCAGCAGAACTTTGAATGAACTGAAATTTACGAAAACGGCAGATATGAGTCCAATGAGAGAGCATTGGAAATTCTCAGTCTGGAGGTGACAGAGTATGGATGAGGGTTTCAGCAGCAGATGGACTGAGGCAACAGTGGGGAGTGGGTGGGGAGGGAGGGGGAATGGGGGGGCCATGTTGGCTTATTTCCCCCTGCCAAATTCCTGTATTGCTGTTCAACATTAGGGCAACAATACATTGCAAAAACAAATGCATGTTAATGCAAAAATTAAATACTGTGGATGCTGGAAACCTGAAACAAAAATAGGAATAGTTTAGTCAGACCATCAATCAGAAGCATTAACACTGTCTGTCTCCACAGATACTGCCTAATTTGTATTTTTTTTTTCAGAGCATTTATTAGTGTTCATTGATTTGAAGTGTGTAGATGCAATTTAAGTTTGAAGTTTTTGGAGGACAATAAACTGTTGGAAAATAGATTTTGAAATCACAATTTTAACAAAAAAACAACGGATTGACTTTTAGTTGTGCAGATTTTAAAAGCTTATTTTCAAATAAGAAATTTCGAGTGCATTTCACTGGAAAATAAATTATTAAAAGATAAACAAGTTTTTATTTCAGTGAACCATTTTTAAAATCAATCACTGATAAACCAAATAAAAAGTTTTAAGTTTGATTCTTTTAAACGTGAAAACCTATAAATGAACTGTTTATTTTTAGAATATTTCAGCCCGTATGTGGTGGGCTTTCTGCTCACGGTTACGAAGTAACGAGGATCTTAGGAAGAGATGAATGCAGATCCCATTCTTGAAGAGACCTTAATTAAAAGATCGCAACAGAAGAAACGAACATCTCCACTCAACTACAAAGAAAGACTATTTGTTTTGACAAAGTCAAGATTAACATACTATGACGGCCGTCCCGAGGTGAGGTTGATCATTGAAAATTAGTGAAATTTATGTAAATTTGTAGAATCAGTCGAAATCTCGACTTCCGAGGTTTCCTTTAACACAAATACATGTTAACACGAGTTACTTAACGAACAGCTTGTCTTTATTTACTTGCTAGCAAGGGGGAGGGTCTTGACACAATGGGTCAGAGACACCACTCCACCGGACAAAGAAAATCATCCTGGTTTATACAATTCTGCAGCTCACAGTCAGTTGGACATAATCCAATCAAAAATGCTACAAATGACATACTTCACGTATTGATCCAATTGAATAAAAATACTGAATCACCCCTGATCTATGAAATCATGGGATACCCCTATATATCATCCCTAAGCTTGTCCTCTAGACTCTTCCTGTGGAGTTAACATGAGGTTAAAGTCCAACAGGTTTATTTGTAGCAAACGTCACTAGCTTTCGGAACTGGCTGTTGCTTCTTCAGGTGGGTGGAAGTTCTGATCACAAACAGGGCATATAAAGACACACACTCCATTTACATGAATAATGATTGGAATATGAGTCTTTACAGCTAATCAAGTCTTAAAGGTACAGACAATGTGAGAGGAGAGAATGTGAAAAAGATGTGTATTGTTTCCAGATAGGAAAGTTCAATCGGCCTCTGATCTTTGGGTAAGCGTTCTCCAAGGTGGCCTTCATGACACATGAAAGCACAGAGTCGCTGAGCAGAGACTGATAGCCAAGTTCTGCACATGAGGACAGCCTCAACTGGGATCTTGGGTTCATGTCACACTAAGTGTAACTCCTGCAACTTGCCTGGACTTGCAAAATCTCACTAACTTTCCTGTCTGATAACAATACACATCTTTTTATCCTGCGCTTAATCCACTCTTTGTCAGTACCTTTTAAGTCTTGATTAGCTGTAAAGACTCGCATTCCAATCATTATTCATATAAATTGAGTTTGTGTCTTTATATGCCCTATTTGTGATCAGAACTCCCAACCACCTGACAAAGGCACAACCAGTTCCGAAAGCTAGTGGCATTTGCTACAAATAAACCTGTTGGAGTTTAACCTGGTGTTGTGAGACTTCTTACTCTAGTCTCTTTATTGATAACAGTCTCACAAAACACCTTCACTGAAACAGTCTCACATGGGTATCCTTTAATTGATAAAGGGGGCCTACAAAAGCCATTAATATCTTATGGCTTTGTCAGTGAAGTTAACTGAATCTCTAAGGCATGTGATCAACTCAACTTGTGTTCAGGATATTCCCCGATTATAGCCCTGACCAGTTTGTTTATTGCCAACGTAATGAAACATATGTATATATTGCTTATCAATTCAATGACTGAGCTTTTTATCACTACCTACAATTTCAAGGGGTGGTGTCATGTTATCATTAATTCTTGTCAGTTCCTACTAAGTCCCCTACCATAATATTTTTGTTAGGTGTGACATTAATGTATTCCTGATTCTGTTTGATTAGAAACTGTGAAGGCAGCTTCATTAAAACTCACTTTTGTATCAGTTGTTTCTGATAAGGTGTTTGGTAAGGCAATTCAGTGTCCTTTATAGCCTTGTGATTCCAACAGTTGGGTGCCCTAAAGGAAAGTATTAACATATGTTTGTATCAAAGGGCACTCTGTAACTGTGCATTTAAGTTTCTTTGTTTAACTTCTAAAAATGTATAGAAGATAAATTTATATGTATGGACTAATTAAAGGTATTACATGTACCTTTAACACTTCAAAGTATTTAAAAAATCAAACTATAATTACTAACAAACTTGCTCCCCATTGATAAATGAGTCCTACATCGAAGTTGATTAAACGAAAAAAAACCCTAACAGAGTCTAGCAATCTTATAGTAGCCTTTTCTTTTCTGTCTTTCTACAAATCCCAACAGATTGTGCAAGGTGGAATTTTTTGGCACTGCCTTAGTTGAATGTTTTCTTTGGGAGTTCACATGTATTAGACAAGTGAAATTTCAAAGGATTGTTTGACTCCTTGTCACATTTCAGGATATTTTTGATAGCTTGGAATCAAATAATTTCTTTCAAGGGTTATACTTTAAAACAAGTGTATTTACATTCATAAAAACAAATACTGAAATACAAGCTAGTTAAAACCCGCTTTGTTCCTCATACTGCAACTAACGAATAATTTGTCAGCTTGTTTCACACTTTGTGTTGGAATATCTGTGGTTTTGGATGCCTTTTGCTCATTCATGAAGTGTGGGTGTTCCTGGCAAGGCAATCATATTATTGTGGGGTTGGAGTCATATACAGGCAGAACAGGTAAGCATGGCAAATTGCATAAACAAACCAAACAGGAGTAGACCACATGGCTCCTCGAACCAGTTCCATCATCCAGTGATTTTGGTTTTACCTCAACCCCACCTTTTCACCCACCCTCCCTATCCCCCAATTCCCTGAGAGACCCAAAAAATCTGTTTTTTGTAACCTTGAATATACTCAACAATGATTTTCTTTCCTAAACGACACTAGTAAAACAGATGGATATGCTGAATCGGTAGATTCACGGTTAATATTATTAATAGTAGCTTTTTAATTTGATATTTATTTGATTAACTGAATTTCGATCTTTTAATTGCCTTGGTGGAATTGGAGCTCATGTTTCCAGGTTACTACTCCTGTCCTCTGGATGCAAGTCCCATTACATAGCTAGTATACAACAGAACATGAAGTTGATGGGGAGTTGGTTGGCATATGCTGTCTTCCTCTTGCTGAGATGTAGTGATGCCGGCATTGGACTGGAGTAAGCACAGTAAGAAGTCTCTCAACACCAGACTAAAGTCCAACCAGTTTATTTGATTGTAATCGCACAAGCTTTCGGAAATGGTGTTCCTTTGTCAGGTGTGTGGAAGGTTCTGTGTGGAAGGAACCTTCCACACACCTGACGAAGGAACACCGTTTCCGAAAGCCTTTGCGATTACTATCAAATAAACTGGTTGGACTTTAACCTGGTGTTGTGAGACTTCTTACTGTGTTTACTCCTCTTGCCAACACAGGAGGATTTAAAAACAAACATATTGTCGGTCAAAATTTTCAAATATGAAACCGAAGGAGTAACTTTTTCCAGGTTTGAGTATCAAGTGCGGAATACTTTATGGAGTTATTTCGTTTAAGTGGATTAAGATTTCCATTTGATTTGTCAAAGCATAATGTGTTCAATATGTTCTATTACAAATAGACAAGTTGCACTATTATAACCGAGATTGGAGAAGTATAGATTTTACCTAGCCTCACTACTCTGCACGTCACACCATTCATTTGAAAGTTTAGTTCACCCACCAAAATAGCCAGTTTTAGACCCAGAATAAAAGAGACATCAACCAGGCTTCTTTCAATAAACTCAGAATGATTAAGTTATTATAAAACAAAACTTTTTAATAATTTGCACAAACAGATTCATTCACAATTGTAATCTGGAAATACCACCTTCTAACACTTCCTATAAATTCCTCAATGTGCATACAGACACATAAGGGCACACAAGTTGTCTTTGCAGAGATGGGTGATCAGAAAAAAACTTGATAAGAAAAGGCTCAAGTTTGCAGAGATTTGACACTGATGATCTGGAGCTTTTTTGTGCGAAATCAAGTCTCTGGCCTTGGTTGATGTCTGGAGGTTCTCACCAACAGAGCTTTGGCTAGGAGGAGAAAATAGAGCTGGATCAATTCTCATCTCCGATTTATAAATGCAAATGTGTTTTACCCAGATGAGGTTCTCTGGCTGCAGATTGATAACCATATCTGGAATTTTAGGCAAGGCAGAAAGACCAGCTGGATAGCTTTTCACTTTCCCGTTTCAGTCCCAAATAAACTCAAAAAATGAAGTGCAAAACAACAGGTTCAAAACTCAGTTTGTCTCCATCAATGTGATTTCCAGTAAGTCACCATTCTTTCTTTATTTTCTCTCCGTCAATTAATAATTGCAAAAGACAGCTTTTCCCTTTCAAGTGTCATGCTAATCAGGTGATTTATTTGAAAAAAATACTGTTGCTCCCAATCCAAAGGTGAACTTATGACCATTTAGTAAAAAAGTGTCCAAATATGCAATGTTGCGGTTTTCCCAACAGTACTGATTAACTTAAGTGGATCTGATCATAATGGTTGCTCTGTATGTTTCCTTGCAGTGGAATTTAAGAAAAAATTTTAATTATTTTGTTATCAAATGTTTTCTCGTGCCAACTTCAAAAGGTTTAGAGAAACACATAGTAGCTCAAGCCACAGCCAAAGATACAGATTCAGCTCAGGTGGCTGTGGTTATGTTACTGTATGTTTAGATATAGAACAGTACAGTCACACATGGACCTCAGACTGCTTATAGGTGTCACCAGCATCATTATATCAAAAGAACATCAAAGAAAAGAACCCCAAACTTATGACACCTTTTTTTTGTGAGGGGTCGTGATAGGAATCTCGATTTTTAAACGTGTCCGTTATTTGCCCAGTGTACAGTTGTTTCAAATATCTTGCAAAATATGATGAATTTGGTGTGGGGTTTCAATTGTTACTAATTTCTGATCAGATTGCTCATTTTTAGGCTCGCTAATTTTCTATAGGTACATCAGCAGTGCCCAACCTTTTTATGTCATGGCACACTCATTCTGTAAAATTTTGATGCATATCTCCTATTTTCTCCAATTAACTACTCTCCTGCAAAAGCCTTTTATCTCTAAAATTTCCTAAAAACACATCAGCTCACCATTTAATAAATTTTCATGAGTTTTGATGTTTACAATGAAAGCCTCTCACCATTTGCATGTCAAATACAACATTAGAGCCTGTTACTGTTTCCTGTTTCTTACCTTGGTTGTCTTACTGGGAACTTTTTTTTAAACTTTTCCCTGTTTTATTTTTTAATCCCTTCCTGTCTCCCTTGCTTTTGCTAAGCTTTTGTGCTCATGCTTTTACGCAGACGAAAAGGGCCTCTGTTTTCAATTCTGTGGTCGGGTTCTCCAATTTCCAAAGAACTTGGGATCTCCTATGTATGCCAGGAACAGGGTACATATGTACAATTTGGATTGGTTTATGTTGGTAGCCATGCATGTGTGCCTGACATAATGTAAGAAATACATCGGTGGGTAGATTTGTTATAGTCACTTAGGACTTAAACTAGAATGGGGGGGTGGTTGGAATCATAAATATAGGTTAGCAGGAGAAATAACTGAGGGAGAGCTACAGATAAAGGTCAGTAAGATAAAGAGGAAGAGCTGGCAGGGAGTAGTTGTTGTACTCAGCAGGACTGGTGGTCTGAAGTGTGTTTGTTTCAATATAAAGAGTATGACCGTTAAGACAGATGAATTGAGAGTTTGATTTAGTACTGAAACAATGATGTTGTTGCTATTACAGAGACTTCGTTGAAAGAGGAACATGATTGGCAGCTAAACATTCCAAGATTTAGATTCTTCAGGCAGTATAGTGGGGGAGTTTCATTATCGATTAAGGAGAATATCGCAGCTGTATTGAGTGAGAACACCTCGGAGGGTTCAGACAGCGAGTCAATATGGGTAAAGCTTAGAAATAGGAAGGGTTCAGTCACAATGTTGGGAGTTTATTCCAGGCCTTCCAACAGTCAGCAGGAGATAGAGGAGCAGATCTGTAGACAGATTTTAGGAAACTATAAAAACAATAGTGTTGTTGGGTAATTTAAACTTTTCCTATATTGACAGGGAATCATTTACTACTAGGGGCTTGGATGGGACATAAATTGTAGGAACATCCAGGAGGATTTCTTGAAACAACATGTAAGTGGCCCAACTTTGTAAGGAGCCATATTAGATCTGGTGTTGGGGAATGAGCCCAGCCAGGTGATCAAAGTTACAGTAGGAGAACATTTCGGGAACAATGATCATAATTCCGTAAGCTTTACGGTGCTTGTGGATAAGGACAAGAGTGGTCCTTGGGCAAAGATGTTAAATTGGGGGAAAGCTAACTAGAACAACATCAAGCAGGATCTGCAGAGCATAAACTGGGGGAGGCTGTTTGAGGGTAAATCAACATCCGACATGTGGGAGTCTTTCAGATGTCAGTTAATTGGAATTCAGGACCGGCATGTACCTGTGAGGATGGACGACAAGTGTGGAAAGTATCGGGAAGCCTGGATAAGGAGAGATATTATGAACCTTGTCAAAAAAAAAAGGAAGCATTTGTAAGATCTAAAAGGCTTAGGACAAATGAAACCCTTGAAGATAAAGAAAGTAGGAAGGACATTAAGGAAGGGGTTAGGAGGGCTAAAAGGGATCATGGAAAGTCCTTGGCAAACAGGATTAAGGAAAATCCTAAGGCATTTTATATGTATGTAAAGAGCAAGAGCCAGGGAAACGTTTGGTCCAATCGAGGGTAGTGGAGGGAATCTATGCATGGAACGAGAAGAAATGGGGGAGATGCTAAATGAATATTTTGCCTCAGTATTCACCAAAGAGAAGGACTTGATGGATGAGGAGCCTAGGGTAGGGTGTGTAGGTATTCTGGGTCATGTTGATGTCAAAAAGGTGGTGGTGTTAGGTGTCTTAAAAAGCATTAAGGTAGACAAATCCTCAGATGGGATCTATCCCAGAATACGGAGGGAGGCAAGGGTGGAAATTGCTGGGGCCTTGACAGAAATGTAGTCCTCACTGGTTACAGGTGAGGTTCCAGAGTGCTGGAGAATAGCCAGTGTTGTTCCATTGTTTAAGAAGGGCAACAGGGTTAATCCAGGAAATTACAGGCCGGTGAACCTTACATCAGTGGAAGGGAAATTATTGGAAAAGATTCTTAGGGACGGGGTTTACTCACATTTGGAAATAAATGGACTTATTAGTGATAGACAGCATGGTTTTGTGAAGGGGAGGTCGTGCCTCACCAATTTGAGTTTTTCGAGGAAGTGACGATGAGTGAAAGGCAGTGGATGTCGTATACATGGACTTCAGTAAAGCCTTTGATAAGGCTTGGAAGACTGGTATGAAAGGTGAAGTCACCTGGGATTAGAGGAGAACTGGCAAGATGGAAACAGAACTGGCTTGCCATAGAAGACAGAGTAGCAGTAGAGGGGTGCTTTTCTGAATGGAAGGCTGTGATTAGCAGTGTGATTATTAGGACACAATACACATCTCTTTTAACTTGTGCTTAATGCTCTCTCCACTTACATTGTCTGTACCTTTAAGACTTGATTAGCTGTAAAGACTCTCATTCCAATCATTATTCTGTAAATTGAGTTTATGCCTTTATATGCCCTGTTTGTGAAAAGATTTCCCACGCTCCTGATGAAGGAGCAGCAAGCACTGTGAAAGCTAGTGGCATTTGCTACCAAATAGACCTGTTGGGCTTTAACCTGGTATTGTGGGACGTCTTGCTGTGTTTGCCCCAGTCCAACACTGGCATCTCCACGTCATGAGCAAAGTTCCACAGGGATCAGTTCTGGGACCTTTATTGTTTGTACTATATATAAATGATTTGGAGGAAAATGTAGCTGGTCTGATTAAGTTCGCAGATGACACAAAAATTGGTGGAGTTGCTGATAGTGAAGAGGATTGTCAGGTGATGCAGCAAGATATAGACCTGTTGAAGACTTGGGCAGAGAAAGCTACTGTGCTTGCTTTCCATCCAGAAAGCCCCACCCATCGTGTCCATAATTGCCATCCCTTCAGTAACTGTTGGCATGATCCCGTAGTCATGTTTGGGGTAGTATTGTACGATAATAGAAAACTGCTACATGTAAAGTAAGAGGCTTATTTACTTGTTTTTTATTGATGACTCAAATGTTTGGTTTGCATGTTCTGTCAGCTCGTTTGAAGCTGGGTTGTAAGGTGTGAACCTCACAGCAAATGCTGTTCAACTTGAAAAATTTTTGGAGCTCTTACATCATGATATGCCATTGTCTGACACCATCACTTCTGGAATGCTACAGATGGCAAATATTTTAACTTGTCAATGGTGGCGTTGCTGTTGTGGACTTTATCAACTGTGCATCTAACTACTTGGAGTGTGTGACTATTAGTATAAGAAACATATGACCCATAAATCGCCCAGCAAAATCTATATGTAGCCTCACCTGTGGTCAGCCTGGCCACTTCCATGGATGCAAATCCACCAATGGTGGTAAAGCCAATTGAGCTTCACAATTAAGGAATTGACTAACCATCCTCTCTATTTTCTTGTCAATGTCTGGTTATCACACACAACTCCTGACCTCGGATGAGAGTCATGTAACTCTTGTAACAGGGATTGTCTTCCCTGGGATGGGAGGATAACTCTCACAGTAACACTCTGTCTTTACAGGTCATTTCTGACCACTCTGAAATGCAACTCTGATTTCTCATACCAGCATCCATGCATGACTTTTTTTACTTTTACCAATGCAGAGTCTCTTTCTGTCCACAACTTTGTTTTGCTGAGACTACCAAGGTGTCTACCAAATGCAGAGCCAATATAATCTCTTGAGGAACAGGTGGTGATGCTATTGTTGTGACAAAGGCAACTGGCTAAGCGCACCTGCATGTGATATCTGTGTCCCAGGGCAATGTTGCAGTGTATAACTGAAGGCTACTAACAAAAGAGTCCATCTCTGCACCCTTGCAGAGGCAATACGTGTTCAATGCCTCCTCCATTTCCTTGTTTTCCATCATCAATTCCCCAGGCATGCACATTCTAGAGGGCAAAAACTCTTTTTTTTGAACTTCCTAGTTAAATGCTTGTAGAAGTTCTTAGTGTTGTTGTTATATTTCAGGCTAGCTTTCTCTCATGCTCTCCTTTCTTAAAACTTGATCAATCTTCTGAGCTATCACTAATCTTTGATTTGTACAGTATTTCTTTCAATTTGATACCAACCCTTATTGAGTCACAAATGACGCATCTTTCTCACTAGTCTATTTCTTGCTGAGTTATTAAATTATCTCCATAAATGACTATGATTGAAAACCTACTGTTCCACTGTTTAACCTAGTTTCTCAATTCATTTTAGCCAGTCTGCTTTCATTCCCTTAATTGCTTTTATTCATGTTTTAATATGGTAATCTTTGGCCCACATGTCACTCCTTAAAACTTGAAATTGGATCATATTATGATTGCTGTCGCCAATAGTTTCCTTTACCATGAAGTTACTGAAGTCTCATTGTGCATTACCAGGCCTAGAATAGCCTGCTCCTTGGTTGATACTAGGATGTACTGCTCTAAGAAATAGTCCCGAAAACATTCTATGAACTAATTGTATAGGTACCTTTGTCAATCTGGTTCACCCAAGCTACGTGTGGATCAAAGTCTCCTATGATTATTGCGGTACCTTTCTTACACACCCCATTTATTATTTCTGGCATATTCCTATAGTGCAAATGTTGGGAAACCGCAGAACTATTTCCACAAATGACCTCTTACCTTTTCGCTTTCTTATCTCTACTCACTGATTCTACAGCTTGGTCTTTCCAGCTAAGGACATCTCTCTCTCGCATTGTTAATAGAGCTACCCAATCAACTTTTTCTATCTTTCTGATGTGTCAAATACCATTGAGTATTTCGGTCACAGCATTGGTCACTCTGCAATCATATCTCTGTGATCAGGTCATACATACTTATTTCTACCTGTGTTAACAATTCATCCATTTTGTTTTACAAAATGCCCACATTCTCCATTTTGATTTTAACCATGGCTCATTAGTTTAGGGGTTTAGCTTTGGGTGCTAAAATTAGTGAGTTTGCGAGGGGTCTAGGGTTCAAATCCTGGACCAGCCTTTACTGTTTCCTACTGAGGCAGCATGGTGGCACAGTGCTTAGCATTGCTGTCTCACAGTTCCAAGGACGTGGGTTCAATTCCCAGCTTG
Source organism: Carcharhinus amblyrhynchos (assembly GCF_965287045.1). Classification (NCBI taxonomy): domain Eukaryota; kingdom Metazoa; phylum Chordata; class Chondrichthyes; order Carcharhiniformes; family Carcharhinidae; genus Carcharhinus; species Carcharhinus amblyrhynchos. The sequence goes on from NC_137324.1 coordinate 81,465,010, forward strand.
GGTCACTGTCTGTGTGGCGTTTGCACATTCTTCCCATGTCTGCGTGGGTTTATTTTGGGTGCTGTGGTTTTCCCCCACAGTCCAAAGATGTGCAGGTTAGGTGGATTGGCCATGCTAAATTGCCTCTTAGTGTCAGGGGGACTAGCTAGGGTAAATGCATGGGGTTGTGGGGATAAGGCCTGGAAGGGATTGTTGTAGGTGCAGACTCGATGGGACGAATGGCAGCTTCCTGCACGGTAGGATTCTATAATTCTATGAAATGTCGTGTGCATTCAGATGTAGAGCTTTAACTCTGTTATCTTAACATTTTTGCAATCTCTGGCCTTGTCTGCTTGGGCACGATTATATTTTTGTAATCTCTGTTCCTTCCTGGAACACTCTGGTTATTATCCAAATAGCTGCCTTGTCCTATTGCCTCTAATGTTACCTTTTGATTTACTACCTCCTCTCACATGGTCTGTTCCCCCACTCTTTAGTCCAAAGGTCTCAACTGTTCTTGTTATTTTATCCATCAGAACTCTATAGCTAGCTCAGTTCAAATTCTAAATTACCCAATTCTCCTGTTTTGTATGTTCGTAAATCGTGTTCAAAGATATGACATTTAAATGACGAATTGAAGTCACCAATTCTGGCAGCCACGCATCTTGATTTCTTTGGGACCCCTATCCCCAGCCATGTCACTAGCTAAGTAATATTTCATATGGTTTTGAGAAAGAAAAAACATCCTGACACTGAGACACTGTTGGTGATGACAGTGATGCCGTGTTGGAGGAGGCGGAACTTGCCATCTGAATGGCTGTTTCTGTGACCCCAATTGGAATTGCAATCCACCATTTGCAAATTACTGTTCAAAACCAATTTGCATCTCTCTCTGCCTTCCTTACCCCTTTAGCATGTTCTTTGAAATCTACCTCTTTGACCAGACTATTCAAATACCTCCTCATATCTTGGTGTCTTGGTTAAATTTTGTCTACTATCAGTCCTGTGAACTGCTTTGAGACACTTAACTATATTAAAGGTGCAATATAAATACAAGTTACTGCTGAACTGGATTATTAATAGAAAATGCTCAGAAAATTTCATTTTTACAGCTGCCAGTCCTTTAACATTATAAATAGACAACTTCTTTTTACTTAAAATGAAGCTGACTTCATAGATAGCAAGCAGCCTCCTTTTGTGTAGATATTTATCAAATATTGTTGTTAACCACAACATGCTACCTACTTGCAGCCAAAGGAAATAGCCACTGGTGTGATCTTACAAATTACACTGTCAGATAATGCTGGTTGCGTATAGAAATCATTTAAAACAGCAAGCAGTACAAATTTAACACTATCTGTAACACTCTGAATGGATTAGTGATGTACTGCAGTCCTTGCATCTGTTTTCATCTCATATCGAAATTCTCCCCTATGAAGTTTACTAAAGGATTATTGACCTCCATGATCAATTCCCTGCGTAATCCTCCATTACCAAACCATTTGCACAATTCATGCTGAGGCAGATGAGGAATAACTATAGAGATTAAGCTCGACCAGGAAGAGATATTGTCAGTTGTAAATGTTATATTGGCATCGCCGGTGGCCTTGAAGACCATGTTGACTCTGAATTTATATGCTATGTAGGATTATGCCAATAATTGGCAATATATGTGGCATGATCTCAAGGTAAAAATTACCAAATATATAGAAAATATTTACATTAGTTAGCAGGGAAACACATTGGTAGGCTCATGAAGGCAAATTTCTTGGTGCAGTTATTCCGCTGGACCCAATGTGAACAACTGCTGTCCAGCCCCAGTGTTGTTGGAATGTGTGTCCTTGGTCATTTAAATAAAAATAGGACAGCACCAGTACAGACCTGACAGGCAAATATGCTGCATCTGCAAGTTTGTTAGGCTTGCATCTATTTTTGGTGGCTCAGCCATTAGTTCCTTCTGATTACCAGTATACAGATGGTCCCAATTGTTGTTCAAAAACCTAGGTTTAAAGGTGTAATAAAGCAGATGAGTTAGCTTTTAGTTTTCAGCCTGCTGCACAAACCCCAGCAACTCCTTTAGTTAGCTGATTGATTGGAAGGGGCAATCCACAATAATGTTCCCTCGAAGCTGTGAAGCAACCTGAAAGTACCTGGAGTCCTCACACAAATTGGACACTTTAAGTTACTACAAGGCTGCGTACGTGTATAAATCTTCTACGTGCCCCAAACAACATACAAAGTATGCTGGTCCACATCACCATTTTTCTGGCTGTACTGTTCTGCACCGCCTGGCAATTGTATAGTACAAGAAATGAATGGAGTTCAATTAGATCAACCAAAGAAATCTGAAAACAACTCTGCTACTTTTGACTGGTAGAGTATAAAATAGAGTTAGATTTTAAGAGAACCAAGACTCAGTGGTCCTTTCCTTGATCTTATTTAATCTTGTGTTGAGTTTGAAATCTTATCTAATTCCCAAGGTCATAGTTAATATAGCACCTTGCTACAGGACATCCGGTCCTCAAACATGTAAAGCCCCTCAAGTGAAAATGTTGTCCCTATGAATTTCTCCTTACCTCGTTTTTTTTGATAGCCATTTGGCCTTTCTTTTCTCTTCTGCCATTCAATCAGACCATTGCTAATGTGATGGTGATCTAGCTCCACTTTCATGTCTGCCTGCCGCACCCCCCGCCAACATCCCCCTCGCTAGAGTTGATGCAACACTTTGGAGCCCTGCTATTTATTGCTATTGAAAAGTGCAGGGCCTTACAATATGATGGTAATATTGACACTCAACTTGCAGATATAAACTTATTTAGGTAGAAAGCCGTCCCGGGTGGTGGCATGTTGATGGCCTGTTATATGCCACACTTGCATTTCCACTGAAATCTATGAACATCTGGTGGGGCACACATCAGGCAGCCAATGCGATATTGTCCATTTGATACAGCTGTCCAAGATGATATTTTGTGTGGATCCTCTCCTAAGAAGGGAATAAACTGGAATACTTCCGTTATAATTCATGATATAAGAGAGATTGAAACTTAAAATATTCCTGATGTATTATTTATGGCACTTTTTTTAAATCTTTCTCCAGAAAAAATACAAAAAAGGCTCAGTTGATTTACAAAAAATCAAGTGTGCAGAAATTGTCAAACACGACACTGGCCCTATACCTTGTCAGAACAAGTATCCTTTTCAGGTATGTCAAATTGTCATCATTCTTTTTTTTGTCTGATTTGCAATTTTGCTTTTTCTTAGCATGTGGGTGATGCTGGCAGTTTTATATTTATTGTCTAGGCTTAATTGTCATTGAAGTGGAACACCATCCTGAACTGCTATACTCCGTGTGCTGTGAAATGGTAGTATGCATTAATGCAGAGATTCAATAAACATGTAAATAAGAACATAAGAACATAAGAAATAGGAGCAGGAGTAGGCCATCTAGCCCTTCGAGCCTGCCCCGCCATTCAATAAGATCGTGGCTGATCTGTCGTGGCTCAGTTCCACATTCCCGCCCTCTCCCCATAACCCTTAATCCCCTCGCTTATCAAAAACCCATCAACCTGCGTCTTAAAAATATTTAGCGAGGCAGCCTCCACCACCTCAACGGGCAGAGAATTCCAGATATTCACCACCCTTTGAGTGAAGAAGTTCCTCCTCAACTCCGTTCTAAACCGCCCCCCCCTTTATCTTGAGGCTGTGCCCCCTAGTCCTACTATCCTTTCTGAGCGGGAAGAGCCTCTCCACCTCTATCCTATCCATTCCATTCATCATCTTATACGTCTCAATGAGATCTCCCCTCATTCTTCTAAACTCTAACGAGTACAAGCCTAGTTTATTCAGCCTCTCCTCATAGCTCAATCTCCTCAACTCCGGCATCAGCCTAGTAAACCTCCTCTGCACTCCCTCCAAGGCCAAAATATCCTTGCGTAAGTACAGAGTGGTTAACTGCCATATAGATTGGGATAAGGAGACAAGCTAATTTCAGGGATGTAGTGAGATTTTCATGTGTTCGGCATAGTATTCTGCAACAAAATATCCTTAAATTGACAAAGAGACATGTCATGTTGGATTTGATAAATTAGTTATCAGCCCAACAGTGTCTGAACATTAATCTAACAGCAATCATAACATGCTTGAGTTCAATGCCGTATGGAAAGGGAGAAACACTAAATGGAAGTCCGGACATTGGTCTGGTGAGAATAGGATCAAGGGAGAAGCAAGCGGGTCATGTTGACAAGATGAACTTAAAGGAAGTGTGCAGAGTGAAAGTAGAAAACAATGTGGGTTAAGGGCATGAAAAATCTTAAGAGGAAGTTTGATAGAGTGGTTAGGCAAAGAGAGGGAATTGGTTGTACCAATGGATTGTGACAAAGGAGTTCAATGACCTTTGCATTTTTTGTTGGAAGTAAGGGAGAAGGAGACAAATGTTCCAACTTCCAAAGTTTTGTTGATTCAGGTACAGGTTCTTTTAAACTAGAAAATTGTACCTTCCTAAATAGTGAAATAATACATGAGGAGAGAAACCAGGGAATAATAGACCAGTTAATGTAAACTCTGTTGTCAAGTAATTACTAGAGTCTATAATTGGGGATTGGAATAACCAAACGCCTTAAAATTCCAGCTGATCACAGATAGGCATCATCAATTTATAAAGGTTAGGCCATGCTGACAAACCTGATTGAAAATTTTGAAAATATGAAAAAATAGTGCGCAGGGGACTCTGATATTTTTATTTGTACTTCCAGAAGGCACTTGATAAAATGCCCAATGGAGATGTTTAATTGAAGTTGAAACTCATGGATTTTGGGGGCATGTTTACTAACTTGTTTAGGTGGCAGAGTAGGATTAATGTGCAAGTATAGGTTATGAATAGTGGTCTCCCACAGGCATTTGTGGTGTGGCCTTAATTATTCACATGTTTTTAATGACTTAGGTGACACAATACAGAAGTCTCCAAGTTTACCAATGACACAAAGATGGAGCATTGTAAGCATAAAATTTCCAGAGAAATGAATAGATTAAGCAAGTGAGCAAAATTTTTGCAAAATTAATTTCTGTATAGACAAGGATGAGATCTTCCACTTTGTAAATGCTCTAAATTATTTTGACTCTAGTATATGGAACAGCATTGTAAAGTTTGTAAATGATTCAAAACTTAGCAAAAACATGATGAGGATAGTTATAGATGTAGTTCAATGGGAAGACAGTATATCGTAACTGACATAATTTTGAAAAGTGTAGATGAGCAGAAACAATTTGATATCCGTGTAGTCAAATACTTGAAAGGTAGCAGGGAAAGTTGTTAAGGTGGTTTTGAAAAAGCACAGGGATTACTTGAACTTGTGAATAGAGGCAGATAGTGTGAGTAACTTAAAAATCGCATTAGATGCCAGCTGAAGTCCTGTGGACAATTTTGGGCCACATGTTAAAATTTCAAATTTAACACAATTTCACAAGCCCAGTTGAGCATTGTCAATCAGGATCATCAAAAGAACATTTAAAGTAAAGTTTTAAAGTTTATTTATTCGTCACAGGTAGACTTAGTTTAACATTGCTATGAAGTTACTGTGAGAATCCCCTAGTGGATATGTTGAATTTAGTCAGAGTTTTAAGATGGATATAACGATTTACACAGCAAAAATAGATAACTGTGATAAGTAGCGATTATCAGCCAGGACAGCTGGCATGTTTTCTTCTCACTACTTTTTTGAGTGTGTTGCTGTTTCTTGAAGTCTTCTGAACAATCAGAGTGTTAGACTGAAGTTAGCATGGATCCACTCTTAAAAGTCCTTTTTCCCACAACCAGAGGTTTGCTCCAAAAACTCATCCTTTATTTAATTTTTCAAGGATGTACCTGGGTGTTGCATTGGCAGGACAAATTATCCTGTAAAGGTTCTTTCAATATAAAGTGCCCAAGACACAACAGACCAAATGGCCTCATTCTATTTTTGGAATCTATGATTCATTATCATATTGCTGCTTACTATTCTGATCATTGTCCTATTGCACTTGGCCTCTTTGACTACTCTACTTTCACTATTTCGACAGCTGTTTCCTGCCAGATCTCATTGACATTGGATGGAAGGTTCTATTGCAGTCTTCATATTCCGTTAAACATGCAGAATAGAAGCCCAGATTTCATTGGCTCTTGATAATATCAAATTTTAAAAGATACATTATTGAATTGGTTAGTGAGGTTTCTAGTTTGCAAAACATCTTAGGCTGGAAATTTGTTAGCCCCATTTTTTTGAGACATCAGTGTTGCAATAAGCAAATTGCCTGTCCCCAATCAAATGTCAGTGGGCAGCTTTGAAATTTGCATGTATTCACTTCACCTGAATAATTGTTACATTGATCCAAGTGCTTCATCACTGTTTTCTACTCCTAACCTCTACCTGTGTCTCCTAATCAACCAACTGTTCGCAATATATATTAATGATTTAGATGAGGGAACTAAATGTAGGATTCTATGAAATTTCAGTTTTAAAACTCGAACTATGCTTTTGCAATAGGGTGGTCTTAAGTCCAAAGAGTGCCACCGTTTCACTGACCAGCTACCAAATCTCAAGTATCAAAAGGACCATTGTTGTCCCCTATGAATAAATCTGTTAGGGCAGCACCCCTTGGTTAGCACTGCCAACTCACAATGTCAGGGACTTGGGTTCAATTCCGGCCTTGGGTGACTGTCTGTGTGGAGTGCTTGCATGTTCTCCCATGGTCTGCATGGATTTCCTCTGGATTCTCGGTTTCCTTCCACAGTTCAAAGACGTGCAGGTTAGGTAGATGGGGCATGTTAAATTGTCCGTTAGTGTCCAAGGATGTGTAGGTTAGAGATATTAGCGAGACAAATACATGGGGTTACAGAAATAGGGCCCAAGTAAGATGCTCTGTCAGAGTTGCTGTAGACTCGATGGGCTTTATGGCCTCCTCCTGCATTGTAGGGATTCTATGATCCTGACATCTCTGCAGTTTATTGCATAGTGAGCTGTTTTTCTTCACAAGCCTCTAATTTACAGGATTTTTCCCAGTGTGCTTTAGATTTTCAGCAAGATTTTTCCCAGTGTGCTTTAGATTTTGAGCAAGATTTTTGTGTTCTATTAGCTGGTTTCAAGTCCAGAGAAGGGTTGTTATAAAATTTGATGCAGTTCCACCTCTTGAGCTACCAGTATGAATTTTGTTCGGCTCTTGATGTTTAAGATAACCTAGTGTGATGGATGCTACTTTTAAAATATTTGATCCTGTAGTTACTTTCCATGTGATTTGTTATCTATTTTTCCATCCATATTGGGTGTTGCCTTTTGAGCCAACTTATCTGATTTTGCCATAAAACAACGCACATTTCTCTGTTCACGAATGTGACGTGTCTCCAATCTACCATTAATTCTGAGATTAATTTTGTGTTACACATTCCAAAAGCACAACTGTTTGTTGCATGCTGATTGATGCTCAATCATGAATTAGGGAGGAAATGTTTGAAATTCAGTGTCATGAGTATATCACTTTCACAATCTGTAAGTTGTCATATGAATAATGAAGATAGAAAAGGAACTAAAGAGTGACTGACTCAGCAGGAGTAGTTTCTACAGACAATAATATAAAATCAGGCAATTGCTGCATTAGCAAAGCTTTAAACAGACAGGTGGCTTTTTTGCTATTTGCATGTACTCACCTTAACGAAGAGGGGGGAAGAAAGGAAAGACTTCCTTTTATATAGTGCCTTTCATGACCACCGGATGCTTCAAAGGATTTTATAGTCAGGTTAACTAATTAGCGCCAGTCACTGTTGTAATGTAGGAAACTTTGCAGCTGAGTTGCGCACATAAAGCTCCCACAAATAACAATGTGATAATGGCCAGATCATCTGTTTTTGTGACGTTGACGGAAAGATTGGCCACGGGTAACACCCCTGCTGTTCTTCAAAATAGTGCAATGGGATTGTCATACTCGGATACCATATCTCTCTTTTTACACTACACCACTATTCCATGTAAGAACATAAGAACATAAGAAATAGGAGCAGGAGTAGGCCATCTGGCCCTTCGAGCCTGCCCCGCCATTCAATAAGATCATGGCTGATCTGTCGTGGCTCAGTTCCACATTCCCGCCCTCTCCCCATAACCCTTAATCCCCTCTCCTATCAAAAACCCATCAACCCGCTTCTTAAAAATATTTAGCGAGGCAGCCTCCACCACTTCAACGGGCAGAGAATTCCAGAGATTCACCACCCTTTGAGTGAAGAAGTTCCTCCTCAACTCCGTTCTAAACCGCCCCCCCTTTATCTTGAGGCTGTGCCCCCTAGTCCTACTGTCTTTTTTGAGCGGGAAGAGTCTTTCCACCTCTATCCTATCCATCCCATTCATCATCTTATACGTCTCAATGAGATCTCCCCTCATTCTTCTAAACTCTAACGAGTACAAGCCTAGTTTATTCAGCCTCTCCTCATAGCTCAACCCCCTCAACTCCGGTATCAGCCTAGTAAACCTCCTCTGCACTCCCTCCAAGGCCAAAATATCCTTGCGCAGGTGCGGCGCCCAAAACTGCACACAGTACTCCATGTGACTTCCTTAAACTTATAACTAAAATGTATTGCCTTGGATTTACTGACATTGAATTCCATCCACTACTTGTTTATATATTTTACAATTATATCTGCATTCAGCTGCATGCAGCTTCCTTTGGGCACTGTTGCTGCACTGCAGCAACTTGCCAAGGTTCTGTCGGCAGCACATTCTGAACACTAAACCTCTTTTTCCCCCTTAAAAGACTAAGTGTACCTGGTGCATGTGAGTACCATCACCTGCAAATTCCTCCCCAAGTAATATCCTGACTTGGAAATATTGCTGCACGTTCGCTCTTACTGGGTCAAAAGCTGCTCAAAGGTTCAAGAATGCAGGACATCACCATCTGCTCAAGGGCAAATAGTATATAGTATTGGTCTCCTTATTTAAAGTAAGTTGATACATACATATGTAAGTAAATTGGAAGCAGTTCAGAAAAGGTTCACCAGACTAATAGCTGGAATAGGTGGATTGCCTAATAAGGAACAGTTAGACAAACAAACTCGCTGATATCTCCTGGAGTTTAGAAGAGTAAGAGATGATTTAAGCGTACACATCTTGAGGGATCTTGACAGTGTGGATGTGGAGATGGTGCTTTCTCTTGTGGGAGAATCTAGATCTAGGGGTCTCCGTTTAAAAATAATGGGGTGGCCCATTTAAAATGGAGATGAGGCAAATTTCTTACACTCATGTAAGTCTTTGGAGCTTTCTTCCTGAAAAAGTTGTAGAAGCAGAGTTTTTCAAACTTTTTAAGACCGAGGTGGATAGATTCATAGTAAATAAAGAAGGCGATATATTATCGAGACGAGGTGGAGTGCAAATTTGAGGTGGCTACCAGATCAACCATGATCTTATTAAATGGTGGAGCAGGTTTGAGGGGTTGAATGGCTTCGTATGTCAAGTACAAAGGAGGATGGTGGTAGTTATTGGAGGCCAATTGTCTCAGCCCTGTGACATTGTTGCTGGAGTTGTCCAGAGTAGTGTCCTAGGCCCAATCATCTTCAGCTGCTTCATCAATGACCTTCGTTGCACCATAAGGTTAGAAGGGGGGGGATGTTCGCTGATGATTCCATAAGATTTAATGCCATTCACAACTCCTTGGGAACTGAAGCGTGCTTTGTCCAAACAAAGCAAGACTTGGATAACATTTGTGTTTGGGCTGCTAAGTGGCTAGTAGCATTCATGCCACACAATGACTATCTCCAACAAGAGAGTATGTAACCATCTCCCTTTAACATTACCATCATGAATGTCCCATCGTCAACATCCTGGTGTTTATCAGTGACCAGGAACTTAACTGGACTGGCCATAAGAACACTGACTACAAGAGCAGATCAGAGGTGGGGAATTCTGCCCGGAGTAATTAATCTATTGAGTCCCCAAAGCCTGCCTACTATCTACAAGACATAAGTCAGGAGTGTGAGGGAATGCTCTCCACTTAGCTGGATGTGTAAGCTCCAATAACATGCAAGAAGCTCAATGCCACCCAGGACAAAGCAACCGTCTTGATTAACATCCCACTTATCACCTTAGCCTTGCATTCCCTTTCACTCAGCGTGCGACACCCCCCTCCCCCCCCAACCTTCAATACATAGTGACTGCAGTGTGCCATAGCAAGATACACTGCAGCAATCTGTCAAGCCGCCTTTAACAGTGCCTTCCTAATCCATGACCTCCAGCATCCAGAATGACATGGCAGTAGATGCATGGGAGCACGACACCCTGCAAGTTTGCCTCCAAGCCACAGGCCATCCTGACTTCTAACTATGTTGTTGTTGAGTCAAAGTTCTTAAACTTATTTCTAAATAGCATGGGGGGTACACCTACACTAGATGGACTAAAAAGGCAAATTTCACTTTAAATAGCCAATGCAACAAAGATGCATTTTAACAATAACACAAGCATTCACATCATTCCGTCCACAATTGTGGCACTACGTAGTTCTACAATATGCTATTCTTTATTTGGGGTAGGGCAGGAGTCTGATTTGGCAACAACTTTCACCTTCATGTTTCACTGATATACATCAACAAGACACACTTCAGTGAACCCCCTCGCTATGGGTCACAAAAGTCCTGATGGTGTACATTTCCAGACTTCCTTTGCAAGTGATGAACCAATAACTGTTGGTTCATGGTTTGGTCTGTTCCTGAAAAACACTCAACTTTGCATCTTTGAGATATTCAAACAGCTTTCCATATTTTTGACCTTTATAGCCAGCTTGCATAGTGCCTCCAAGAACTTATCTCCTTTTCTGCTTAGCAGAAAAGCTGTCCTCTTCCTAAGTGACTTGCTGCTGTTCCTCTCAATTCTCTAAACCTCTTTCTGTCTGCCTGCTTTCTTTATGTTCACATCTGTGCACTAATTACCTTCACTCTCCAACTCCTGCTCTTGTAGTCTTCCTTTATGTCTGTCAACCATGTGGCTTCTCCTCTTAACTTCTTCCTCGTTGATACTGCTTCCAGGTCAAGGGTTACCAGGTTACATGGACCAATATTGTTATCCTAGAAAATTAAAACTGATCCCTTTACAATTGATGCAAATTGCTCAAAGCCCCTTTCAAACATTCTGAAAAAGTATTACAAATTCCACAGATGTTTCAAAGAATTAGAAATTCCTCTTACTGTACTGCTTCAGGTTCCAATGCCATCACATGGGAACATAGGAATTAGGGGCGAGATTAGTAAATTCAGCTCTTCAAGCCCACTCTGCCATTCTATATGATCATGGCTGATCTTCATCTCATCCTAACTCCATTTCCCTGCCTGTTGCCCTTAGTCCTTTATTCCGCTTTTAATTATCCATCTCTTTCATGAATCCATTGATTCTGCGTTCACTGCACTCTGGCGCAGTGAGTTCCATAGATTCACAATCCTCTGAGAAGTGGCTTCTTCTGATCTCTGTTTCGACCTCCTCCCTCTTAGTCTACAACTGTGACCTCTTGTCCTAGACTGTTCTAGGATGTGGAACATTTGGTTAAATTTACTTTATCAATCCCGTTGAGTATTTTATATGCCTCAATCAAATCCGCCCTCCCATTCTTCTGTACTCCAGCGAGTACAAGCTCAAGCTACTCAACCACTCCTCATATGACAGCTCCTTCAAACCTGGAATCAATCTAGTGAACCTTTTCTGAACCACCTCCAGTGCCACCATAACCTCCTTCAAGAAGGTGACTAAAACTGGACACAATACTCCATCACCAATGCCTTATACAATTGTAACAACACTTCTCTACTTTTATACTCGAGGCCCTTTGCAATAAATGCCAAGATTCCATTTGCCTTCCGTATAACATTCTGTATCTGCATACCCACTTACTGAGACTCATGCACAAGTGCACCCAGATTCCTCTGCACAGACACCTTTTGAACCCGTTTCCCATTTAAATATTAATTTGCCCTTTTATTTTTCCAACCAAAATGGATAATCTCGCACTTATCCACATTAAACTCCATCTGCCAGATTCTGGCCCATTTTCCTAGCCTGTAAATATCCATTTATAAACTTTTTATCTCATCACAGCCTGCTTTCCCATCTATTTTAGTGTCGTCAGCAAATTTTGTTGTTACGTTCTGTCTCTGCTTATAGCTCATGATATGGATTGTAAATAGTTGTAGTCCGTGAACTGAATCCTGTGGGACCCCACCAGTTACAGATCACCAGCTGGAGAAGGATCCATTTATCCCAGCTTGCTTTCAGTCAGCCAGTCCTCAATCCAACCACTACTCTACCAACCCCTTGCAATCTAACCTTCTGGATTAGTCTCGTGTGCCACCTTATTAAATACCTTTTGGAAGTCCAGATGGATCACATCCACAGGATCCTTTTTATTTACCTTGCTGGTTACATCCTCAAAGAACTCTAACAGGTTTGTCAAACAAAACTCGCCCTTCACAAAACCATGCTGACACTGGGAATTGAGCTTTGATTTTCCAGATGCTCAGTCACCTCCTTAACAATTGACTCCAGCGGCTTTCCCATCACAGATCAAACTAACTGGTGTATAATTTACCACTTTTCGCCTTACTCCTTTCTTGAATAAAGGTGTCACATTAACATGTTTCCAGTCCACCAGTACCTTTCCAGAATCTGGGGAATTTTTCAATATCATAACTAATGCATCCACTATCTTTGCCTTCACTTCCTAGGGCATAGACCACCAGGTCCCAGGGACTTACCTACTTTTAAATCGTTCGCTTACTGAGTACCTTCTCCTCGGTTATAGCAGTTTCACCAAGTTCCACTGTATTAATTGCAGTTTTTGGGACAGAATTATTATCTTCAACTGTGAAGACAGAGACAAAGTGTTGATTTAGTTCCTCTGCCATTCCGTGTTTCCCTTTATTGCTCCACCATTTCCATCCTTTAAAGGGCCAACATATACTTTCACTGTTCTTATTTATATACTATCCCCTATATATACAGTGCCCTAATTTAGATTCCAAAACGAAGACTTGTGGAAAGTAATTAACTCCATTTCAAACATACTAGTGAAATCTTAAGTCTTAATATTTTGAATATTAGATTTTGATTGCCCAGTATATTGAAAGCTGAATTCCCTTTGCTTTGTACTTCATCTCAGTTGATTGCTGAGTTGCAAAGCAGAGATAAAATGAATGGGCACCCATTTTTGGGAATTGCAGAATTCTTCAATTTTCAGGATATCACTGATTTAAATGTGTAGCTTTTCACATCTCCACAAGAGCAAACACTAACATCAGTAATGATATTCTTCCTCAGCTCTTTCTTAAAAGATTGAAGGATTTTCTGTCGTACAATCTTACTAAAGTCACCCAGATAATGAAACAAGTAGAGGTTCAGCAAATAATTAGGAGGATTCTGAGACCAAACCAATATCTTATACAAGTTGGCTTGGTTTCTCTCACTCTCTCCTCTCTGCCAGTGCAGCCAGGTCTGATGGGTGTTTCCTTCATTTTTTTGTTTATATTTCAGAGTTCCAGCATCTTTTGTTTTCTTTAGATGAAGTACTTTTTAAGCTTAGCCATTGTTAATGGTTTGGGAGGTCAGGGCAGCTGTTTTATGGCTATGATGATAATCAGGTGATCTATTTTGATGATGCCTATTGAGGCATAAATATTGGTCCAGGACATGGCCATAATTCCCCCTGTAGACTAGATACAGAGGAACAAAGAAATGGAGGGATGACTCAGTCCAATGGCACTTTGTATCTCTTGCCAGGTGGTTCAGCGATGGGATTGGAGTTAAGTCTGCTCTTTATCATGAGTGGTGAATGCTTAGCTTTGAGGCTGGTGATGAGAATTGAATGTAACTTAATTTTTATTTATTTTCATGGGACATGGATGTGGCTGGCAAGGCCATCATTTGTTGCCTGTCCTTAATTGCCCTTGAACTGATTGGCTTATAGGCCATTTCATAGCCACACAATTGTGGATCTGGAATCACATCTTGGCATGGATGGCAGATTCTTTTCCCCTAAAGGTCATTGGTGAATCTGATGGTGTTTTAATCATAGAATCTTACAGTGCGGAAGGAGGCTATTCAGCCCATCAAGTCTGTACCAATTGCAATCCTACATAGGCCCTATACCCATAACCACATATATTTACTCGAGTTAGTCCCCTTTACACTAAGGGGCAATTTAGCATGGCCATTCCACCTAACCCACACATCTTTGGACTGTCAGAGGAAACCGGAGCATTGGAGTAAGCCCATGCAGACATGGGGAGAACGTGAAGACTCCACACACAGTGGTCCAAGCCAGGAACGAAACCTGAATTCCTGGTGCTGAGAGGCAGCAGTGTTAACCATTGTGCCACCGTGCCAAGACAATTGATAGTTTCAGGGCACCTTTACTGAGACTGGCTTTCAATTCAAGATTTTAATAATTAAACTTAGATTCCACCTACTGCCAGGTTTGAACCTGTGTCCCAGAACATTAACCTGGGCCTCTTGATTACCGGTCCAATGACATTAATTTTGCAACACCACCTCCCCATAAGTAACATTGTGAAAATAATCAAGTTCATTTCTAAAGGAATAGAATTGAAAAGAAGGAAATTTGATGTCAACCTTTCCAGAAGCCTTGATTAGACCACAACATGAGAACTGTAGATAGTTCCAGCCTCCAATTCCAAAAAGGATAGAGAAGTTCTAGTGAAAGTGCAAAAAAGATCCACTAGAATGCAAGTGAAACTAAGAGTCTAAAACAAATCGGAAAGATTAGCTAGGTTGGGGTAACTTTTTTCTGGAATGAAAGTTGGATATGGAATGACCCAAGAGATGTAATTAAAATAATCTAAGGGTCTGATAGGGTAGACATATAGAGGATATTTCCACTTGTGGAGGAGACCAGAAATAGGAGCCATAAATTGAAGACAGCTACTGATGAATCTGACAGGGATTTAGAAAAATCTTATTTGCGTGGAGAGACAAAGAAGTAGAACTTGTTACCACAGAGAATGGTTGAGATGAATAGTATAGATGTTTTAAAGGGGTGTCTCAATAAACATGAGGAGGAAAAGAATGGAAGGAAGTGCTGACAGGATGAAGTAGAGTGGGAGATGGCTCATGTGGAGCATAAACACCTGCATTGAGGGTGTATGGGGTGTCAGGGAGGGGCAGTACCTCTGGTGGGGGGAACATGTCATGTCCTTTCAGAGTTTGTCCATCCTTTGTCCCCACCTGGCACTCAGCTCTCGCCTGTGGCTCCCTGTAGCTATTTGCATGCGACAGCAGCCACACCCCGGGCAACAACTTTGACAAGCCAGCTAAACCAGGTGAGGGTAGCCAATGGGTCTCAACCCTTGTTGAGCTAGAGAGCTGTCTATCCCAGCATGTGAAGACAGACTCTGGTGGATTGAACGGACGAGACCAATGGATGGTCCAACGGTCAAGAAGGCGGTCTCTGCAAGCATCATGGAACGTGAAGAGCAGGACAAAATACAGAAGATGTTCTGGTCATCCACTGCACCTAGTCCCATCTCCAGTCGTCTTCACTCTTGTCTTGCCACTGGATCCAGATGGGATTTGGGAAGAGAGAGTGAGGCTGACGCTGCGCAACCCTCCCTCACTTTAATCCAAACCAAGTGCTAATCTCGACACCACCACCATCATCATCATCATCATCATTGCCCTGCTCAACCTTTGAGGTCCTGTGGTGATGGGCGAGTGACGAAGCAGCAGGTGCGGATACGTTGGGAGGTGTAGTCACGGATCTGCACACAGGCGGCTCAGGTCTAATGGTCGTTTTCCTCTGACCAAAGCAGCAGTGAAGCTCAGTGTCTACCTGGGCTACTGAGCAGTCCTCTTCAGGAACGCACTGCTCACCTCTGTAGAATGAGGAAAGGGCTAGAAAAGGTGCCCTAAATATTGCCTGCTTCACTACACCCTGGCCAGTTTACCGCGGCTGGTGGGGATCCCATCTTGCAGTCGAACAAACAAAATAAAACACAAGGTGACACCGCTCACCATTGGCACTTGGAATGTTCGCATGCTTTTGGACAACCCTATAGCAGACAGACCAGAGAGAAGAACAGCCTTAGTTGCCAGAGAACTTGCAAGATACAACATTGACATTGCAGCCCTGAATGAAACTCGCCTTGCCAACATAGGTCAGTTGACTGAAACTGGAGGTGGTTACACTTTTTTCTGGAGCGGTCGCAGCAGCGATGAGTGTCGTGATGCTGGAGTTGGATTCACCTCCAGGAGTCACCTTGTTTGGAAACTCACTAGTCTGCCCAAGGGTATGAATGTTTGGCTTATGACATTACAGCTTCCGCTGCAGAACAGAAGTCAAGCCACCCTGATCAGCACCTATGCCCCCATAATGAGCAACCCGGATGAGATGAAAGACAAGTTTTACGAAGAACTAGACACCCTACTATCAGCAGTGAGCAATACTGACCAGCTGATCTTACTTGGCGATTTCAATGCAAGAGTGGGGTGTGACTCTGCAATCTGGCAGGGAGTCATTGGGAGGCATGGAGAGGGCAAGTGTAACAGCAGTGGCTTACTCTTAATGAAGACCTGTGCAGCACACAACCTCGTCATCACCAACACAACCTTCCGTCTGCCTACCCATAACAAGACCTCCTGGATGCACCCCGTCTCTAAGCATTGGCATCTTATCAGCTATGTCATTGTCAGGAGAAAAGACAGGCAGGATGTCAGTGACCAAGGCCGTGTGTGGTGCTGACTGCTGGACAGATCACAGGCGCATTGTCTCCAAAATGAGGCTCTGCATCAAACCCAAGAGGCGACCACAAGGAGGCAAGGTTATGAAAAGAATCAATGCAGCCAAGCTAAAGAATCCCAGCATAGCTTCAGCACTGGCTGAAGACTTAGAAATTAACTTGCTGATCTATACCTCAGTCTTCGCTGAGGACAACTGGGAATGCTTCAGGGATGCTGTCCATACATCTGCGCTGAAGACGCTCGGGTCGTCTACCTGCAAGCAGCATGACTGGTTCGATGAGAATGATGAGGAGATACAGGCTTTACTTGTTGAAAAGCACTGTCTTCATCGGGCCTGTCAGAACAGCCCATCATCAGCTGCCAAGAAAAATGCTTTTACCAATGCTCGCAGGACAGTCCAGAATAAACTGCGTAAAATGCAGGATGCCTTGCTGAGCGTCAGGGCAGATGAAATACAGGGATCCGCTGACAGGAACGACTTGAAATGGTTCTATGAAGCCCTCAACACACTCTACAGACCTCGATCTCTCGGGAGTTCCCCCCTCCTGAGTACAGATAGTACAATTCTCATTACAGAGAGGGCTCAGATTGTGCAGAGCTGGGCTGAACACTTTGGAGCTGTCCGCAACAGACCCTCATCTATTAATGATGAGGCAATAGACAGGATTCCCCAGGTCAATATCAACAGCTCCATGGATGACCCACCAGTAGTAGCTAAAGTCACGAAAGCCGTCAGCCAGCTATCCAGTGGCAAAGCCCCAGGGCCAGGTGCCATATCTGCAGAGGTCTACAAAACTGCCAGTAGTAGCTAAAGTCACGAAAGCCGTCAGCCAGCTATCCAGTGGCAAAGCCCCAGGGCCAGGTGCCATATCTGCAGAGGTCTACAAAACTGCTGGTCCTTTACTTATCGAGAAGCTCACCGAGTTGTTCCAGTCCTTTTGGAAGCAAGAATCCCTTCCTGGGGAACTTAAAGATGATTCCATCGTACACCTCTACAAGAGGAAGGGCAATCGGCAAGTATGTGACAACCACTGAGGAATCTTGCTGCTCTCCATCACAGGAAAAACCCTCGCAAAAAATGGTCACTCATCCGGAGCTGGGCCTGCTTCCAGAGTCAAAGTGCAACTTCTGCAAAGGTCGCGGGACTATTGACATGATTTTTGCTGCGTGTCAACTTCAGGAAAAGTGTCAGGAGCAGAACCGTGAGCTCTACACAACCTTTGTTGACCTTGTGAAAGCCTTTGACACTGTCAGCCGACAAGGCCTGTGGAGGATCATGTCAAAGTTCGGCTCATCAGTTTGCAACTTTTTAAATGTCTTCTGCAAACACCAAAGCTGGTGTTCTTCAATTGTTGTTCAGACAGATTTCTGTCTCACCTCTAAGCATTCTAATAGCTAGTTAACAATGCATTGATTAATAAAGCAGTAAAACTCTATTTTAAAAACCTTAATAAGTAGAGACACTACTGGGCCGGAATTCTCCCGTCGCACCCGCTACAGGAATTGTAGCGGGTGGACTATGCAAAGATTCATTGACCTTGAGCGGGATTTTTCAGTTTTGAGGCAAGTGTGGCTGGAGAATCCTGCTCCCTATGTCTCGCTCCTTCCCATGTGACGGTGTCAATAGCTGTTAATTAGAATGTTCACACTTGCTGTCAGCTGGGGCTACATATCAAAAGAAGGAAGGGGATTAATGGGATGTGGTTTAACTTATTTTAATTCTGTAACAGAACAATGAAAAGTTTCCGGTTCTAATTTGAATGTTTAATGGACAGCACCTCTTCCATCTGCAAACATGTTGACTGTGCCAACCATATTATCACAGCATTGTGTACATTTGCTATCTTGTTGAATGGAAAAGCTGCATAATAGTGCCCAGAATGGTTTATTGGTAGAATTAACAACTTGATATACTTGTCATTTTCAATTGATTAGATAAGTCAAATGTAGAAGTGCACCAGCCTTTGTGTGACTTATTTGTCAATGATCAAAGGTTTAATAATATATTATTTGAGTAAAGTTGTTGATACAATTCCTTTATGTGGCAGTTGCTTGAACTGATGCATGCAAAGCTCTGACCAATGGTCATCCAGACTCAAAACATTGGCTCTATTCTCTCTCCACAGATGCTGTCAGACCTGCTCAAATTTTCCAGCATTTTATCTTTTTATTGCGTGAAAAGTTATTGGTTAACTTCAATTGACGTTCACAGAGATTAAGAACTCTTTTCCCAGTGAACTGAGACTGCCTTTCCTTTGAAACGAAAGCCTCCTATTATCATCCTGTTTTGTTATTGGATAGAAAATGCCCCTTTTTGCTATTTTGTGTAGTCCCTGCTGATAGCAAGTGTAAACATTCTAATTAATTAACAGCTATTGACAGTCATGGTGCACAACAAAACTATAATGCTCTCGGGAATAATGGTAGGAAGGATTATTACTTACGTGGCGAAAAACTGCAGCAAGCGATGGTGTAGAGGGACCTCGGGGTCCTTGTGCATGAGTCGCAAAAACCCAGCTTGCAGATGCAGCAGGTGGTCAGGAAGGCGAATGGGATGCTGGCCTTCATAGCGAGGGGGGTTGAATATAAAAGTAGGGAGGTCTTGCTGCAGCTGTATAGGGCATTGGTGAGGCCACAGCTGGAGTACTGTGTGCAGTTTTGGTCGCCACACTTACGCAAGGATATTTTGGCCTTGGAGGGAGTGCAGAGGAGGTTTACTAGGCTGATGCCGGAGTTGAGGAGATTGAGCTATGAGGAGAGGCTGAATAAACTAGGCTTGTACTCGTTAGAGTTTAGAAGAATGAGGGGAGATCTCATTGAGACGTATAAGATGATGAATGGAATGGATAGGATAGAGGTGGAGAGGCTCTTCCTGCTCAGAAAGGACAGTAGGACTAGGGGGCACAGCCTCCAGATAAAGGGAGGGCGGTTTAGAACGGAGTTGAGGAGGAACTTCTTCACTCAAAGGGTGGTGAATCTCTGGAATTCTCTGCCCGTTGAAGTGGTGGAGGCTACCTCGCTAAATATTTTTAAGATGCGGGTTGATGGGTTTTTGATAAGAGAGGGGATTAAGGGTTATGGGGAGAGGGTGGGAATGTGGAACTGAGCCACGACAGATCAGCCATGATCTTATTGAATGGCGGGGCAGGCTCGAAGGGCTAGATGGCCTACTCCTGCTCCTATTTCTTATGTTCTTATGAATACAAGGGGCCTAAAATTGATTTTTATGGGACAAAGCTAATGTAATTCGAATATGTGGTGGCGCTGGGAAGGAAATAATTTTGTTGCTGAAATTGGCGAATAAAGAATTATTTTATAACACAGCCAAAGAAACATTTTTCTAATTGTTCTAGTTAAAGCAATTATTTCAGGCAAAGATTGTCCATGTAGTGGTGTTTGCTAATAAGTATAGAACCTGTTCACAGAATCTCAAAAATGTTACAGCACAGAAGGCGGCCATTTGGCCTATCGTTGTCGGCACTGACTTTCCAAATGAGCAGTTTGCCTAGTTCCATTGTCCTGTCTCCCCCTGTAATCCTGCATATTCTTCCTTTTCAGATAAGTCTAATTTCCTAATTTCCAATTGAACCTGCCTCCGCCACATTCCCAGACGTGCAGTACAGACCCTAACGACTTGTTCTGTAATAGAGCTTTTCCTCATGTCACTTTTGCTTCTTCTAACAATTACTTTAAATCTATGGCCAGTTCTTGATCCTTTCATGAGTGGGAATTGTTTTTCCCTATCTACACTGTCCAGATTCCTCCTGGTTTTGAATACCTCTATTAAATTTCCCCTCAGCCTTTTTTCTCCAAGGACAACTGTTCCAATTTCTCCAATCTATCTATGTACGTGAAGTTCCTCAACCTTGGAATCAGTTTTGTAAATTTTTTCTCCATCCCCAATCCCGCCACACCATTCCTAAATTGCGATGTGCAAAATTCAAATTGAGGCCGAACTAGTGTCTTACACAAGCTTGAAAAATCCTTCTTGCTCCTGTACCCAATGTCCCTATTAATAAAGTCTAGGATACCATATGTTTTACTAACTGCGCTCTCAACATTCCTGCCACCTTCCATGATTTATGCACATATACACCCATAAGTGTATTTGTCACCCTTTTATGTTGTGTCTCGTTGTTCTTCCTACTAAAATGAATAACTTCATTTCTCCACATGGAACTTCATCTTCTACCTGTTAACGATTCCACCAACTTGTTTATATCCTTTTGAAGTTCTACATTACCCTTGTCAAAATTTATAATGTATCCAAGATTTGTAAAACCTGCACAATTTGAAATTGTACCCTCTACACCAGGTCATTCGTATACATCGGGAAGTGCAAGGGCCCCAACACTGACCTCTGGAGAACTCCATTACAAATCTTCCTCTGGGCTGAAAAATATCCACTTACTACTACTCTCTCCCTCTTGTCACTTAACCAATTCTGTACCCATGACCCATGTTGCTGCAGTTCCTTTTACTCCATTTGTTGTAACTTTTTTCACAACTCTTTTGTGTGGCACTGCATCAAGTGCCTCTTGAAAGTCCATCAACTGCATTACCCAATCAATCTTCTCTGTTACCTCTTCAAAAATCCCAGCACCCAGCAAGTTAGTTAAAAATGACTTCGCCTGAAGAAATCCACATTGACGTTCCTTAATATAATGATTTTTATCCATGTAACTATTAATCTTGTCCCAAATTATTGTTTCAAGATGATCCTCTACCACCATAAGAACATAAGAAATAGGAGCAGGAGTAGGCCATCTAGCCCTTCGAGCCTGTCCCGCCATTCAGTAAGATCATGGCTGATCTGTCGTGGCTCAGTTCCACATTCCCGCCCTCTCCCCATAACCCTTAATCCCCTCTCTTATCAAAAACCCATCAACCCGCATCTTAAAAATATTTAGCGAGGTAGCCTCCACCACTTCAACGGGCAGAGAATTCCAGAGATTCACCACCCTTTGAGTGAAGAAGTTCCTCCTCAACTCCGTTCTAAACCACCCCCCCCCTTTACCTTGAGGCTGTGCCCCCTAGTCCTACTATCCTTTCTGAGCGGGAAGAGTCTCTCCACCTCTATCCTATCCATTCCATTCATCATCTTATACGTCTCAATGAGATCTCCCCTCATTCTTCTAAACTCTAACGAGTACAAGCCTAGTTTATTCAGCCTCTCCTCATAGCTCAACCTCCTCATAGCTCAACCCCCTCAACTCCGGCATCAGCCTAGTAAACCTCCTCTGCACTCCCTCCAAGGCCAAAATATCCTTGCATAAGTACGGCGCCCAAAACTGCACACAGTACTCCAGCTGCGGCCTCACCAATGCCCTATACAGCTGCAGCAAGACCTCCCTACTTTTATATTCAATCCCCCTCGCTATGAAGGCCAGCATCCCATTCGCCTTCCTGACCACCTGCTGCACCTGCAAGCTGGGTTTTTGCGACTCATGCACAAGGACCCCGAGGTCCCTCTGCACCGTCGCCTGCTGCAGTTTTTCGCCACGTAAGTAATAATCCTTCCTACCATTATTCCTACCAAAGTGGACCACCTCGCACTTGCCAACATTAAATTCCATTTGCCATTTCCTGGCCCATTCGCCCAGCCTATCTAGATCCTTCTGCAGACTCTCCACACCCTCCGCACAATTTGCCGTTCCACCAATCTTGGTGTCATAGCTATCTGGCGTGTAGTCGCTGGGCTTATTTTTGCACACTTTTTTGAATAAGGGTGCAACACTTGCAATGCTCCAGTCCTCTAAGTCTAAGAAAAACTGAAAAATTATGACTAGTGCCTCTGCAATTTTAACTTTCACTTATCTCACAGAATTTTGAATTTGATTTGATTTATTATTGTCACATGTATAAGTATATAAGGAAAAATATTGTTTCTTGCGCATGATACACAGCGTGCCATACATAGAGAAAGAAAAGAGGATGCAGAATGTAGTGTTACAGTCAAAGTTAGGGTGCAGAGAAAGATCAACGTAGTGTGAGGTAAGTCCACTTAAAAGCCTGATTGCAACAGGGAAGAAGTTGTTCTTTAGTCAGTTGGCACATAATCTCAGAGTTCTGTATCTTTCTCTCTGGAAGAGAGAATGTCTGGCTGATGTGGGGTCCTTAATAATACTGGCTGCTTTGCCGAGGCAGCAGGAAGTGTAGTCAAAGTCAATGGATGGGAAGCTGGTTTATGATGGATTGGGCTACATTCACGACTTTTTGGGATTTCTTGTGGACTTGGACAGAGCAGGAGCCATACCAAGCTGTGATATAACCAGAAAGAATGCTTTTAACAGTGCATCTGTAAAAGTTGGTAAGAGTGGTAGCTGACTTGCCAAATTTCCTAGTCTTCCTTAGTCTAGGGATGAGGACAGGTTGTTGGTGATCTGGTCACCTAAAAACTTGAAGCTCTCAACCATTTCTACTTCATCCCCATTGATGTAGATAAGGGCATGTTCTCCACTATGCTTCCTGAAGTCAATGACAATCTACTTTGTTTTGTTGACATTGAGGGATTGTCATCGCACCAGTTCACCAGATTCTCTCATTCTTGTATTCTGTTTTGTCATTGTTTGTGATCTGACCCACTAAGGTGTTGTTGTCAGCAAACTTGGAAAATCGAGTTGGAGAGGAATTTGGCCACACAGTCATAGGTGTATAAGGAGCATAGTAGGGGCTGAGAACACAGCCTTGTGGGACACTGGTGTTGAGGATGATCATGGAGGAGGTGTTGTTGCCTATCCTTTTTGAATGTGGTTTGTGGGTTAGGAAATTCAGGACCCAGTTGCAGACGGGCAAAGCAGCCAGCATTAATAAGGACCCCATGTAAGCCAGAGAGAAGTATACAGTCGCAGAGGGAGGAGCCGAGGCCCACGCCATGGAGTTTGGAGATGAGTTTTTTAGGAAAATGGTGTTGGAGACTGAGCTGTAGTCAATAAATAGGAGTCTGACATAGGTGTCTTTGTTAGGTGTCCCAGGGTTGAGTGCCGGGTACAGGCATCTGCTGGGACCTGTTGCGGCAATAGGTGAACTGTAGTGGATCCAGGCAGCCCAGGAGACTGGAATTAATTCGTGCCATGACTAACCTTTCAAAGCACTTTATGATATTGGATGTCAGAGCCACTGGACTTTAGTCATTCAGGCATATTGCATTTATTTAGCCAATATTTAGCTAATTATGCCAAATCTAAACTAAACCTAGTTTAAACATAGAAAAGGAGGTAACTTGTCAACGCTTGAATTCATTTGTGAGTTTTGACTGTCTGCAGCAAGCAGGCACAAGAGAAGGCATGCAGAATAAAATTACCTCAAAAGGAAAATGCAACCAGCTAAATGGTGCATCTTTCATTATAATCGACAAAGGGGCCTTCTTGAGGTAGGAACAGTTCAGTAAGGCAATTGTGGGAAATTATTTTAGGAGGCCTGATTAATTTAAAGACTAAATCTTTTCATTAAACATTTCATTTCACAAAGGCAAGGAGAAGTTGATTCAGTTCGATGAAATTCTTAAACTAGTTGACATGTTAGAATCAAAAATATAACAAATTAACAATATTAAGACGAGACAAATCTCATTTTGGCCAAAATGGGAGATCAGTAGTTCCACCTACAACAGCTAATGTGCTAACAGGCTTTCACAAAAGATATCAGATTTCATGCCAAAAAAAGTAGAATAGCTATGTTTTTTTGATCAGATTTATCTGACCCGCACTTAATTAACAGCAATTTCATTCATTCGTTGGTCTGTCAATCTACTAATGACATGTCTTTCAATCAATAATTCTCTGACACCTTCAAATATAACTCTGTTATTTGTCAGCCTGTTTATTGGATGTTCTTTCCCAAAAAATGGTGGCCCAGAAATGGTGTCAGGTCACTTACTGACACATTTAAATTGCTGTTCTGATTGTTGTCATCTTGCATATTGGAGTCCTAAGACAAGGTTGGAATCAAGGTCCTATGCATTAGCTAAAAATTCAGAAAGGAGAAATTTACAAAACAGCTTACGATATGTTTAAAAATACATTTAAAAAAATGTTTTTGGTTGTGCCAGGAGAAGCAGAAGTTCCTTGTTACTCTATCTCTAGAATCATCCCTCACCCAAACTCTGACTATTGGCGGAATCATTGTGATCAATTTTCTATCTTTCCAGAATCTGGAGGACTTTTGCTCTAAATAAGATAATCAGCCCTTCACTTTATTATATTATGGGAAGATTATAGCAATTCCGAATGTAGTTTCTGTTTCTGAAAATTATCAGTCCATTATAGTGTGCAAAAACAATTGAAACATGAAGTTAAATTTGTCTAAATGAGCAGCTTTTTATTGGATGCAAAGAGGTTTACATTATTTGTTCTGTGCTGCATGCATATTACTTAGTAGAGTAGCTGCCTATCTATGAAGGAAGTGGGTAGTTCCACAATTTCCTGCCCAATGCCTTTGTATTTTAAACTGCCAATAAAATGTGACCTGTGGCTCACGCTGCAAAGCAAATATACAGTAAATGTAACCTTAATGTGAACAATTCATTCAATTATTTAAACTAATTATTGTATAACTAATTTTGTATTTTGTGTTTTTTTTTCATGTGGTATCACAACATGGATAATATCCCACTTGAGAAACTGGGGGTATTGAACAAATTAATTGTCAAATGGACAAGTTAATGCTCACTATTACAAAATCAAAACTAAATTTTCTTTAAAATTATTATCAAGGATGAGAACGGTGCTCCAGTCAATAAAAAAAAATCTGAATTCAGATTAATCTTAGGAAAAACCTGCATGCCGGGGACATGAATTTAAATACAACTTGTTTAATTTGCATATTATATTTACTGTTGCTGAAAAGGCATTATTCGCATTGTGGAAAGGTTAATTGTTGAGGTTTCATGAGAAACATAGGGTGAATTTCTCTTGTGTGTACATTTGTAGCATTCTTCACTCCAAATGGTTGTTAATTTTTGAGAGCAATGTGGATGCTCAGTCATTTGAAATAGAGATTTTTGGACTTTAAGAGAACAGGATATGTTACATCACTACATCAAACTTAGAAGCTGAAACACATCTGAATGGATTTGTTCCATCCCACCATTTCAGAATTGGGTGGGAAAGTGGGGTTGACCTTGACAATCAGTCAGGATCTTGTTGAATAGCAGAGCAAGCAGAGGGGCCATTTGGCCTATTCACTCTCCTCTCTCTGTCCTTATTTAGACTCTGATTTTCGGAGCAATATGTGGCTTCATAGAAAAGCAAAATACTGTGTATGCTGAAAATCTGAAATAAAAGCAGAAAATGCTGGAATAACTCTGGAACATGGGACTAAAGAGCAGGAATAAACCGTTTAGCTCTTCAAGCCTGTTCTGTAATTCAATAAGCTCATAGCTTATTTGGCTGTTGTCTGAACTAACCCAAACCCTTGACTCCCTTGTCTATCAAAAACCTGCATTATGAGATAGGTAGGATCTTGCCTTTTCAGCTGGTGAATTCCTAAGGGGGACTTTCGAAGGAAAGACCATTTACTACTAATAAATGTTTTAATAAATAGACAGGAAGCAGAATATTAAATTCTATTGATCTGAAAATATGGGCAGTAGGAAAGCATGAAAGGTTTTTATATTTTAGAAGAGATGTTTCAGTGCAACTAAATCTGAGATGAAAGGGAAAAAGATATTCAGAGGAAAGTGTTTAGCTGGTTGTGTGAAGGAGATGTTTTGAGTTCAGATCTGTGCTGAGCGAAGGTGTAACAGTGGTGAATTTGAAGCAGCCATCCAGTCAAGCCAGAAAAGTCTTCATTTTCAGGGAGCCTGTTTCTGAACTTTTATTTTGGGTTTCCACATCAGACTGAAGGTATTTGAGAAGTCATGTGATGTACCTTTATTAAAATGACAGCAATTATTGGGCTTGAATAATATTACTGAATTGTTATAGTTCAAAATCTGTAAAGGAGTTGTTGCCAAGAACACTGTTCTGACCAATTTTTTGGACAGGTCGTTGGGGGGGATGGGTGAGGCAGGGGATCTTCTGTTAGACTATTTTAACTTTATGTGCTTAAGTTTTTGTCTTAATCTTCTAAGTTTTAAAAATAAGGAATTACTGGGGTTCAATCCTCCTGGGGTCAGTAGCCTTTCCTCCTCATTTTCAGAATAATTAAATATGATTTCACTTTCATAAACCCATGCTGACTCTCCCTGATCAAATTAGGATTTTCTAAATATCCTGCTGTAACCTCCTCAGTAATGGCTTCTAGTAATTTACCAATGACAGATGTTAGGCTAGCTGACCTGTAATTTACTGCTTTCTGTTGCCATCTGCAGCATTTGTGTTTTCCTCTTCCCAGATTCTGCCTGACCTGCTGAGTAATTCAGTATGTGGCTGCATTTAATCTTCTAAAGTGCACCATTTTACACTTGCCTATATTGAAATTCATTAAACATCCATGCTGCAAGTTTGGTAATGCTTCATTAAGGCCCTAATGAGAAAGGAAGGAAAATATTAATACATATCTTGGTCAACTGGGCTAATCTATAAAATTATTATAATAGACAATATAGCATGAAATCTCATTTGAAACAATTTTTTAAAGCGGCATCTTGGCCTTTTGGCTAAGATGCAAATGAGATCAAGACTTGGAGGAGGTGCTTGCTGCAAGTTGCAGCAAGTGAGACATTCCAGATCCAAGCTGACAATATAGTAAGAAATCTCAACACCAGGTTAATATCCAACAGGTTTATTTGGTATCACAAGCTTTTGGAGCACTGTTCCTTCAGGTGAACAGAGTTGGGTTCACAAACATTTCTTACTGTGCCCACCCCAGTCCAACGCTGGCATCTGCACATCATGGTTACCCTGACGAGGCTCATACCAGAGGAATTTCTAAACTTGAGGCAAACTATCAGAGATGCTATCTTTTTAAACAATAAAAGGTGCTAATGCCATTTCCTGGAACAGCATAAAGCTTCCTTGCATTTCTAAAGAAGAATTCTGGTCCCCAGCAACGCTGGGGCAAAATTTGCTGTCCTGACTACCATGGAAATCGGAGCGGGCAAGAGGGGGCAGACCGTTGACCTCTGGCAGGATTTTCTGGTTTCGGGATGAGCACAGTCAGAAAATCCTGCCCACTGTCTCCAAGGACAAAAGGAATCCTGACTCCTATTTCACAACTTAAGATTTCAGGCCTGAGAAAATATGTCCTTTGTCCAACACCCTAGGAGAAGCAGCGGGAGTTATGTCACATGACCTCCCTCAAGTTGTTAGAACGTGTAATATTGCCATATGGACCTGAAGCCAAGTCAGTCACTGACCTCTGAAAACAACAGTAATTCCCAGTGTACAGCTTGTTGCTGTCTACCATCTTGCCATCAAACAGGTAGCAGCAGAAAGAACTCAGGATAGTTGCTTAGCCCTCAACTGCACAGAGAACTACCACTTCTTCCAGGTATCTATACCACTGACCCACCATGATCCTCCTTCAAACTCCCAACATGGGACTTCCCACTATCGTCTCCCTGACTACGCCTCATGGATGGACAGGTTATGTGAGTGGGCAACAAGATAGAGTAGAAAAGCAGAATATTTTTTAAAAGGTGTGAAATTCGTGAACGATGATCGGAAACAAGGAAATCAAAATTAGCATGCAGGTACAGCAAACAATTAGAATGTACAACATAAGAGTTAGGAACAGCAGTGCAGCATTTGGCTCCCTTACCTGCTCTGTCATTTAATAAAATCATGCCAGATCTGATTGACCACCCAATCTGATTTCCTCAGAAGGTTACCCTTATCCTAGAAGTCAGTTTAGTGAATCTTCTCTGAATTGCTTCTCTGACCAATAAAACCATAAGACATAGGAGCAGAATCAGGCCACTCAGTCCATCGAGTCTGCTCCTCCATTCAGTCACGGCTGATATTTTTCTCATTGCCCTTACTAATCAGAACTTAAAGACACTCAATGATCTGACCTCCACAGCTTTCTGCAGTAAAGTTCCACAGATTCACCATTCTCTGTCTGAAGAAATTCCTCCTCATCTCTGTTGTAAAGGATCATCCCTTTAGCCTGAGGTTGTGCCCTCTGGTTCTAGGTTTTCTTACTAGTGGAAACATCCTCGCCACATCCACTCTATCCAGGCCTTGCAGTATCCTGTAAGTTTCAATAAGATCCCCCCTCATCCTTCTAAACTCCAATGAGTACAGACCTAGAGTCCTCAATTGTTCTCATATGACAAGCTCTTCATTCCAGGGAACATTCTTTTGAACAACTTCTGGACCTTTCCAAGGCCTGTACATCTTTCCTTAGATACGGGGCCCAAAACTGCTCAAACTACTTCAAATGGGATCTGACCAGAGCCTCATAAGGCCTCAGAAGTACATCCCTGCTCTTGTATTCTAGCCCTTTTGACATGAATGCTAACATTGCATTTGCCTTCCTAACTGACAACTAACCTTAGGAGAATCTTGAACAATGACTCCCAAATTCCTTTGTGTTTCTGATTTCCTAAGCATTTCCCCATTTAGAAAATAATCTATGCCTTCACTCTTCCTTCCAAAGTTCATAACCTCACACTTTTCCACATTGTATTCCATCTGCCACTACTTTGCTCACTCTCCTACCCTGCCCAAGTCCCTCTGTAGTCCCCCCGCTTCCTCAATACTACCTGTCTCTCTACATATCTTTGTATCATCTGCAAACTTAGCAACAATGCCTTCAGTTCCTTCCTCCAAATCATTAATGTATATTGTGAAAAGTTGTGGTTCCCAGCACTGGCTCCTTAGGCACGCCACTAGTCCTCGGCTGCCATCCTGAAAAAAATCCCTCTATCCCCACTCTTTGCTGTCTGCCAGCCAGCCAATCCTCTATCCGTCCCAAAATTTTATCCTTTACACCGTGGGCTCTTAACTCATTTAACAATTTCCTATGCAGCACCTTGTCAAAGGTCTTTTGGAAATCTAAATAAGTTATGTCTACTGTTTCTCCTCTATGTAACTTCCTTGTTACCTTCTCAAAGAACTCAAACAGATTTGTCAGACATGACTTCTCCTTGACGACGCCATGCTGACTCAGTCCTATTTTATCATGCACTCTGAAGTACTCCGTGATCTCCTCTTTAATAATGGATTCTCAAATCCTGCCAATGACCGAAGCCAAGCTAACCGGCCTATCACTTCCTGCCTGCTGTCTCCCTCCCTTCTTAAACAGCGGTGTTATGTTAGCTACTTTTCAGAGCTCAGGGACCCTCCCTGCCTTGATTGATTGGTGGTGATTTTTCAGCAATGTCCCCACAATTTCCTCAGCTATCTGTTTTAGAACGCTCAGGTGTATTCCATCCAGTTCAAGTTACTTTCCACCTTCAGACTTTTCAGTCTGAAGCTTCTCCTTAGTGATGGCCACGACATTCACCTATATCCCCTGATTTTCTTGGAGCTCTGGGCATGTGTTATACCTTTCTTAAGGTCAAAACTATGTACGGTACTCTAGATGTGGTCTCACCAATGCCTTATACAACTGTAGCAAAACATCCCTAACCTTCCAGTAAGTAACAACATTCCATATGCCTTCCCAATTATTTGCTGTACCTCTGCACTAAATTTTCCTGATTCATGCACCAAGACATCCAGATCACTCTCTATAATCCCTATTTAGAAAATGTGCTTTTTTAAAAATTCTTCCTGCCAAAGTGGACAAGCTCACATTTTCCAACATGAATCTTTTGCTGCTTTTTTTTTTGTCCACTCACCTGACCTATCTATATCCTTTGCAGGCCTTTTATGTTTTTTACATAGAAACTAAGAGCAGGAGTAGGCCATTTGGGCCTTTGACCCTGCTCCACCATTCAATATGATCATGGTTAATCCTTTACCTCAACGCCACATTCTTGATTTCTCCCTATATCATGTGATGTCATTAAAATCTAAAACTTTATCTATCTCTTCCTTGAATACTTTCAGTGACTTAGTTTCCACAGCCTTCTGTGGAAGAGAATTCCACAATTTCATTGAGAGAGGAAATTTTTCCTCTCAACTTATTTTCCAACCTATCTTTGTGTCATCAGCAACTTATCAACCGAACGTTCAATCTCTTCATCTAAATCATTGATACAATGTAAATATTTGAGGCTCCAACACGGATCCTTGTGGCACGCCACTTGTCACATTTTGCTAACCTGAAAATGACCCATTTATGCCCAGTCTGTTTCCTGTTGGCCAAACTACCCGCTGTCCATGATATGTGATTTCTTACCTTTGCTTAATAATGTTTGATGTGGCACTTTTTCAGATATCTTCTGGAAATCTAAGTACAACACATCCAAAGGTTCTCCATTATCCACCTAGCTGGTTACTTGCTTAAAAAACTTTAAATTAGACAAACACTACTTCCCTTTCACAAAACCATTTTTGCTCTGTCTGATTGCACAGAGATTTTCTTGGTGCCCAGATATAACCTCCTCATAATAGAGTCCAGCACTTGCTGTATCAGATATGTTAAGCTAACTGGCCTGTAGTTTCCTATTTTCTGTCTTCCTCCTTGCTTCAGTAGACAAATTCCATTCACTATTTTCCAATCTGATGGGACCATTATGGAATCTATGTAATTTTGGAAGATTAAAACTAATGCATCCAATATCTCAGCAGCCACTTCTTTTAAAACCATAGGGTGAAGTCAATCAAGACCTGGGGACTTATTAGCATTTAGTTCTACTAATTTTCTCAGTACCCGTTCCTTGGTGGTTGTAATTGTTTTAAATTCCTCCATCATTTTCACCACTTGGCTCACAATTATTTCTGGCTTGTTATTTTCCGTTTTCTACAATAAAGACAGATGCAAGTATCTGTTCAGTTCATTTACTGTTTCCCTCTGTTATTAATCAATGCTTACTTTCCTTTTCTAAACACCTGTAGAAAGTCTTATTACCTGTTTTTATGTTTAGTTGGTTTTCTCTCATTTATTTTTCCCTCATTATTCTTTGCTGTTGTTTTTATTCTGTTCAGCCTTCTGCTGCCAATCTTCATGGAATTGTATTTTTTTATGCTACCTTTAACTTGTATAGATAGCCATATCCAGTGTGTCCTTCCCCGAGAACCTTTCTTTCTCAATGGAATGCATCTTTACTGAGTTTTATGAAATAACTTGTTCAATGCCATTGCGTTCTACTCCTTGACCTAATTTTTCAATTCATTTTAGCCAGTTCTGTTTTCATACTCTCGTAATTGCCCTTATTTAAATTTAAAACACTCGTCCCAGACCCACTCTTATCTCCCTCAAACTGAATGTGAAAGTTAATCTTGCCATGATCACTACTACCTAGGAGCTCCTTTATTATTAAGTCATTAATTAATCTTGTTTTAGTGAACATTATCAGAACTAGACTACCCTGCTCTCTGGCTATCAAACATGCTGCTCTGAGAACTCATCTCAAAAGAACTTTGAACTCATCTTGCAGGCTATCATTGTCGAGCTGGTTTGTGCAACGTGCGTGTAAATTAAAATCACTAATGATTGTCATTATAACTTTGTCATAACTCCCCATTATTTAGTCCTGTATACCCCATTACTTAGTCCTGTATACCCCATTACTTCTAGGGGGCCTATAAGCTACTCTCAAGTGAGTTCCTGCCAATCTTGAGTAGTCCTGAAAAAAGAGACATGTTGAGGCCATTCTTGCACTCAGGAAGACACTTCAAGAATGCCAATATAAGAGGGAAAAACAAATTATACTGTATGAGAAGGAAACACTGGTTGTTACAGACATTGTTATGGGGCTATATCAACTTGCCAAACATTATATGAAATTTAAACCAGGCCAAGGCGTTGCCCTGAGGAATGAATCAGTGAATGGCTATCACTTAATTTGTTTAACAGAAACCGGTGCAATGTGTGTATATATTTTCTTTGTCTGCAAAGAACAAGGCCTTGTGTATTAATATATATGGCTTGTAATTTATGCAAATGCACTGCAAATCCGACTGATGATGATAAATTGGTGTCGGGGTAATTAAGAGTGCACTGAGGATTATTTAGTGGATGCTTTCCAATCATGGAATTGCACCTAATGTTGGACGCTCTTGAGGCTTTCAAGCAAAGGCTGGTTGGGAATGGTCTGATCTTGCCTATTGCACGCATGCTGTTTATTGCAATCCATGAGTCTTTGGGTTGTTTGGATTGCATACCTAGCACCACACCAGCACTGGATTCATATACCACATTTACTCATTCTGTGCTAGGCAAGGCCTCTTTATAACAGCATCCTGTTAGTGGTGAATAACACTCATGGTGCTATTGCTTGGTAGCAACGTGAAACAGCTAAACTCACCTGTTGCTCAAGTTTTTAAGGTACCATACTCTTCCAGGGTAGTCTGAGGTAATTTTTGGGGCCGAAAGTGACTGTCTTCAGCTTGTTCGTGATTTTGCATGATATACAGTGCAAAATGATCTAATCGCGGTAGCCATTCTCCTGCAGGATGCCATTGATGCATCAAGCTTGGACAGTGAGCAAATGGCTCAGGCCCAATGTTATCAATAAGACAATCTTCTAACACAACCATTGTGTTATTCTCTCAAATGAGTGGGCAGGAAGGTTGATTTGAAATCCAAGATCAACCATGATATTGAATGGTGGAGCTGGCACAATTGGCCTGATGGTCTACTCTTGCTCACATCTCTGTGTTCTTCTGAATGTTTGTCACTTTAACTTGTATAGTCCATCATGGTCTAATACCTTTTTTTTGTTGCTTCTATGATTGTCCCATACTTTACTCTTCTTTATAGTTTGTTAATTTAATTCTGTAGCTTTCATAATTGTTTCATTATTTTTTGACTTATTTCCAATCATATTAAGAACATAACATAAGTACTAGGAGCAGGAGTAGGCCATCTGGCCTCTCGCACCTGCCCCGCCATATCCTTTCTCAAGTATGGAGACCAAAATTGTACACAGTACTCCAGGTGTGGCCTCACCTGCACCTTATGGAGTTGCAAGATAACCTCACTGTTTTAAAACCCCATCCCTTTAGCAATGAAGGACAAAATTCCATTCGCCGCCTAATTAACTGCTGCACCTGCAAACCAATTACTTGAGATTCCTGCACAAGGACACCCAGGTCCCTCTGCACAGCAGCATGCTGTAATTTTTTACCATTTAAATAATAGTCCATTTTGTTGTTATTCCTACCAAAATGGATGACCTCACAGTTACCAACATTGTACTCCATCTGCCAGATCCTTGCCCACTCACTTAGACTATCTACATCCCTTTGTAGACTTTCAGCATCCTCTGCGCACTTTGCTCTGCCACTCATCTTAGTATCATCTGCAAATTTTGGCACACTACACTTGGTCCCCAACTCCAAATCATCTATGTAAATTGTAAACAATTGCGGTCCCAACACTGATTCCTGAGGCACACCACTAGTCACTGATCGCCAACCAGAAAAATACCCATTTACCCCCACTCTTTGCTTTCTGTTAGTTAACCAATCCTCTTTCCATGCTAATACATTACCTGTAACACTGTGTAGTTTTATTGTATGTAGCAGTCTTTGGGTGTGGCACCTTGTCAAGTGCCTTCTGGAAATCCAGATACACCACATCCACAGATTCCCCATTGTCCACTGCACATGTAATGTTCTCAAAGAATTCCACCAAATTAATCAAACATGACCCCCCTTTCATGAGCCCGAGCCGCGTCTTACCAATGGGACAATTTATATCCAGAAGTCTCACTATTTCTCCTTGATAGTAGAGAAAATGCTTGAATCTATAGAAATTAAGCTAACTGGCCTGTAGTTACCGTCTTTTGTCTACCTCCTTTAAAGAATGGCATCACATTTGCTGCTTTCCAATCTGCGGGCACCATCCCAGAGTCCAGCAAATTTTGGTAAATTACCACTAGTGCATTTGCTATTTCTCCTGCCATCTCTTTTAGTACCTTGGGGTGCATTTCATCAGGGCCAGGAAACTTGTCTACCTTTAGCCCCATTAACTTGCCCAATACTCCCTCTTTCGTAATAATAGTTTCTCGGTCCTCATCTGCCATAGCCTTCCTGTCATCAATTTTTGGCATGTTATTTGTGTCTTCCACCTTGAAGACTGACACTAAATACCTGTTCAATACCTCAGTTGTTTTCTCATTTCCAGTTATTATGTTCCTCTTCTCATCCTCTAAAGGACCAACGTTTACTTCAGCCACTCTTTTTCATTTTATGTGTTTGTGGTAACTTTTGCTACCTGTATTCCCTTCGGTCACCAAATCCTTTAATGTCTATTTACTTATATTATGACTTTCTCTTTATTAACCTATACTTTTTCAATATTAGTTAGTTTGTTCTTTTAAAGATAATATATTTCTCTTGAACACTCTGGATTACTGTGTTAAATATTTCTCATTGTTCTACCTGTTATATATTTCAAAACTATGATTGAATTAAAATATTTATTAGTCCTTTATTACTTTTTAAAATGAGATGAGCCATGAGTCAATTTTGACAATTTTATATCCCATGTGAGTGATACAATGGCCAGAATTTTTATGCCCCATTATTGTAACTTTAACTTCTTTTGTTCCAGGTTATATATGATTGTAATACCTTATATGTTTTTGCTCCAACTGCTGAGAGCAGAAGCATGTGGGTGAAAGCAATAAAAGAAGGTAAGATTTATAAGTAACAATCTTTTTCTATTTCATTCTTTATTCGCTATGGAATATGGGCATAGCTAAGGTCCTTCTTTTATTTTTGTTTGCATGGATGGTTTGTTTCGTATGGGGTACTTTTACAGTTTTTTGCATGGCCACACATACATGGTAAGTTAAAGTTGCTGAGGATTTTTGAGTTGTTGCACAACCATGTTAGGCTGGTGTTTATTGCTCATCCTTGATTGCCTTTGAGAAGGTGGTGGTAAGCTGCTGCTGCAGTGATTGTGTACCCACCGGTCAGGAGATCTAGGATCTTGATTCAGTGATGTTGATTGCGTTACTCACAGTGAAGAATATATATACTCAATGAAATTCCATAAAATTGGTGGAAAATAACTTTTAAAAATTTTCAAATTTCAAGAAGACATGCAAAATTATGCAGGTGAATTCCTAAGCTTGTGTGCCCTCAAATCAATTCCCCATTATGTCAGTGGGATTTCACAATTTAAATTAAATTTAAATTTCCTTCAAATTTTCAGCTTCTTTGTTAGCTTTAATTGCACTCAGTAGCTATCCTGGTAGAGTTACGTCATACCTAGTACGGGAAAACTATAAAACTAGGAAAATGAATTAAGTTCACCTTTTTGCTGAAGAGTAAATTTTTGACTTTGGGAATATGGCGTATCTATGTTTGGAAAATAGCGCTGTCTCAAAAGCATGCAGAGATAGGAGGTAATAAGAGACATTTAAATTGTTATGGTTCTTCATATTGAATTTATAATTTGGGGGATGTAGCAAACCTGGCTTTAGGAAAGGTTTTGCAGGAAAGGAAATAAATAAAGCACATGCTGAACTGTTCTAGTTTTCACTAGAAAATGGAACTTGCAGAAGATCAAATTTGTGGAATTAGTAAAATTGTTAGAGTAGTTGTTCCATCAGCCTTCCTAGGTTGTGAATAATGTATGATGTTGGGAAAGGGCAAGTGAAACAATGGTGGGAGAAAAAGTGCATACATCAAAAGCAGAGGAGTCACCATAACAGCCACACAGCCAAATTTCCCACACTGATGCTCAGAAGAGGTTGTAATGATAACACACAGGAATCTTACTGCATCCTGTTAGATGGCTAGCCTCAGATACTGAAATCAATAATATTACAGCTGAATTACCTGAGTAGAGCAGGGAAGAGAACCGATTCCTTTATTGAGTGTGTAGTTCAATAGCATAGAGTAGGTCCAACAATTCAGACAACTATTTCACTTTAACTCCATTTTCAGTTACTGCTATAGCATGGCAAATAAGAACTTTTGTAGAACACTTTTGGAAAGATTAACTAGATTAGGTAATGTTATTGATACAATTATTACTATATCATCTGTGGAAGGAGTAATTTTGATTGAAAAGTTTTTAGTCGCTCCACACTGTTTATTTGTTAAATTTCAGTGCTGATGATATCAGCAGTGCAGAAAGCCATGGCACGTGGCCCTGGTACCTGATGTGTGGGCCTCAGGCAGCTAATTCTAACCTCACCAGGGTTTCATGAGGGGAGTACCTTTCAACTTCAACTTATGAGTTTAAACAAATTACTTCTAAGAATACATTCAGTCTGCTTCAGACATTGTGGAGCATTAGATTTGGAAAAGATCTGACTGTTCTCAAATTAGAATCTGTTTTCCTCAAAGGAGCTTGTGTGATCATCATTCTTTGATGCTAATTTGTACTTTTCTTTTCTTTTGAAATTAGAAATAAGAAATAATGAATTTATAGTACCAAAATATCATCCAAAGTTCTGGACAGAAGGATCATGGCAGTGTTGTGGACAAGCAGATAAACTTGCTCCAGGATGTGAAGAATATAACCTCTTCGGTGATAGTAAGTATTTCATTTCTTATTGCTGACAAAATAAGTGTTTTATTTGGAAGCAAACTGAGCAATTACCATGCTGGAGCAGCTCAAAGTTAAGTTCCAGGACTAGATTTAGGTGGGGGTGTGATTTGATTCTTAGAAGTCAGCCATCATTAAGACAATTGGGGACCAATCTTGCTCAAAGAAATAGCTTTAATTGGCCATGACGGCTTGAACTGCACTGAGTACTGAAGGATCCTGAGCAGGCAGCCTTGATGCCTGTATTTCCCAATTTCTGGAGAGGTATCCAAAACAGGTATTAGGCCCCTCTTTTAAATAATGAAGCAACCTAACCCCTGTTTTAGCTGACTGTCGGGGACATCTGAAAGAAAAATGGCTCAATTTCAGGTCAAACCATTATCATATATCTCGGATAAAATTTGACCCTCACTGCATTGAGGCCGAAATGTGCCCTGTTGACCTCAGGATGTCCCAAAGTGCTTTGAACACAATAAATTGCTTTTTAATAAGTAGTTATTGTTTATAGGTGAATTCAGCTGTCAATGTTGATGTGCTTATTGCATAAATGATTATTACATGTCTAAGCAAATAATGACCAAACTGTACAAAAAAATTCTGTCAAGAACACACATCATCGCAATTGCTACTTCAACAGGATTCCTGTGCATTTTTAGTCTTTTACCTAATATTGAGTCTTTCTTACCTTGCAAATTTCTTGATTTGGCTAAGTTTTTAGCTTGAAGCTTTTTTCTGAGTGTGTTGAATATTTATTGATTGTTCCTCCCTCCAGCATTGACTGTAGAAATATCCATCAATCTACAAACCAAATACTTTTGATTATGATTAAATATGTTCTTCAGCCATCTTTTAATAGATTTCTTTTGGAGATTGCCATAATACTTTCTTTATTGAAAGTAATGTTTTTTCTTTTTAGTTACTCGAAAACCACTTCCTCCAACACCAGATGATGTGGTGAGAAATTATTTTAATAATTCATTTTACTTTTTAGTTTGCTATTTTTTGCATGCCCATATTAATGGTCAATTACTTACTGTAAACAATATTTCCTGTAGTTGTTAGTAATGAAAACTAAATAATTGGTCATCAGTTATTCGCTATCATTGAGAAAAACAATTCCAGCATCTCTTGCAGGCCAATTTATGTTTGAGCATTAGCTTGTCCTCCAAAGAAGTGACGTGCCTTGCTGACCCTAAGAAGCATTCTGGCTGTCATGGGAGACAGTCAACTGTGCCTAGGGTCAATGTCACTTCTGTATTGACCATGGTTTGTTGCAACTATAGAAGCTGGTTCATGAATGGCAGTCCCTTCTGTCGCTGGCATAGTTGAATAGTGTTGGCCCGAAGTTGACTGATGACTTTCCATTCCAGTGGGTTCTCTTTATCACCATCTGGTCTTCACCATCTGGGTGGCATGGTGGCACAGGGGTTAGCCCTGCTGCCTCACAGCGCCAGGGACCTGGGTTTGATTTCCAGCTTGGGTCATTGTCTGTGTGGAGTTTGCACATTCTCCCTGTGTCTGCGTGGGTTTCCTCCAGGTGCTCCGGTTTCCTCCCACAGTCCGAAAGATGTGCTAGCTAGGTGCAAAGGCCATGCTAAATTCTCCCCCAGTGTACCTGAACAGGGGCTGGAGTGTGGCGACGAGGGGTTTTTCACAGTAACTTAATTACAGTGTTAATGTAAGCCTACTTGTGACACTAATAAATAAACTTTAAACTTTAAAACTTTAGCATTGAGCACAGAATTGTCCATTTGTGAAGACGAGTGCTACAGTTGCAAGAAGAGCTTCCTTGGCAAGGCATGTCCCAAGAATGTAAATGGAGAAACCTCTGGCTGGAGAAAATGGAAGTCACTGTTTAGAATTGTTGAACAGCGACAG
The DNA here is from genome assembly GCF_965287045.1 of Carcharhinus amblyrhynchos. Lineage (NCBI taxonomy): Eukaryota > Metazoa > Chordata > Chondrichthyes > Carcharhiniformes > Carcharhinidae > Carcharhinus > Carcharhinus amblyrhynchos. Next base: position 81,504,114 of record NC_137324.1, read on the forward strand.
GTCAATGAGGAGTTGGTTTAGACTCAAGGATGTCTGATAGAAATTTACAAGACATTGTGATCTAAGCAGCATTGGATGGAACTCTGGCAGACATCAATATAAGTGCATCACTTAGCATTATTCCTGAATCGCTATACTGTGGAAAAATTGCATCAACATCAACTGGGGAAATCATACACAGCATTATGAAGTTACGGAAGAGAGAAAATTGCTGATGGCTCAATACCACTCGCACCATGTTGTATTAGCTCTTTCTAGACAATACAAACAAAGCTGAAGGCAGACATAAAGGTTGAATAAAGATCTTTAATGGAGGCTGCTATGTGTGCTGCTCATGTCAGGTAATGGATTAGTTAGATAGTCTTTTCCCATACGTAGAGGAGTTAAAACTAGCGGGCATAGGTTAAGGTGAGAAGGGAGGAGTACAAATAGGTGCAGAGGAGCAATTTTTTCTCACGCGGTGGTGAGTGTCTGAAACAAGCTGCCAGAGGTGGTAGTAGAGGCAGGTACAATTTTATCTTTTATAAAGCATTTAAATAGTTACAGGAGTAGGATGGGTATAAAGCGATATGGGGCCAAATGTGGGCAATTGGGACTGACTTAGTGGTTTAAAAGAAAAGAGTGGCATGAACAAGTTGGGCCGAGAGCCTGTTTACAATGCTGTAAATCTCTATGACTCTAAGTCTATTCCCTTTTTAAAACACATGCACGTCCATTGTGCAATGCTCTCTCTTGGAATTCACAAAAATTACAATGAATGGATAGCTTTTTCATGGCCGTGATAAACTCTCCAGTATCCTGACTGGGCAATTGCTTCCTTATTCCAAACCAAAAGATTTCTGCAATCTCCACTGGCTTGGAACTGCAGTGCTGCTCAAGCTTACACAAAATGTCTGACCGCAGCATTTCCTTTTCGCCACTGTCTTATTAGCAGCTGGATTATCAGAATCTTATTAGGAGTGAAAATCATCTCTAGCTGCTCCACAAATGTTCTGAAAGCCTCTTGGTCATGGCCATGTTCTCCCAGATCCCCAATAATACATGTTGAAGCAACCACTTTTGAAAATTAGTTCACCCACATGTACAAACAGCTTTTATTCCAGGATAGGATTTTGTAGCCTATAATTCAACAAAAAAAAGAGTTCCTCTGTTGGTTTGTTGGCAGTTACTCCAATCCAGTTTATTCAGCTAGGGAAATCCATAATTCCATCTTTGTCCCATACTGTGATATTTGTAAGACAGAAACATTGGTGTAGGCACGTGGTGTTCGAGTGCCCAAGTGGACTGTTTTATTCAAGTTTTCTTGAATGCATACGTAGGGTCACAAAAGAGAACCGTTACAATCAAAGGCTGTTCTTAGTGAATGCAAAAAATGCTTCTTTATAGGATATTGGTGGCTCCTGACTTGCAGGCCATTTATCTTTCAACAATTTGTTATAGGATTGTGAATAACTGGAAATGCAGATAAAAGCATCTTATATGAGGGTCATCCAGACTCAAAATGCTAGCTCTATTCTCTCTCCACAGATGTTGTCAGACCTCTTGAGATTTTCCAGCATTTTCTGCTTTTGTTTGAGCTAGAAATACAGGATCAGTCGTTTGTCTCTTCTGGTTTGTCCATTTAGTTTCTTTGATCCAGTTTTAAACACCAAAATTGTGGTCTGCTTGACAACTTGAATGGGATGTTAACCTTGTTCTGTCACATTAGTTTCACTCCTATTTTACCTCCATGAAGGCTGCATGAATGGCTGAATGTTAATAAATGCATCTGGAGAGGTTCCAAGCAGCGTATGTTTATCACAAGAACCACAGAATTTTAACAAGCTTTTTCCTTAGCGCAGGATGTATTTGGGTGTGTGCTCTTTAAAGTGAAAGTGGTTCTCTGATTATAGTTCAATGTTTTGCTGCTTAAGTGAATAGGGTAAAACTCAAGTTGACTTGCAGATTGGGTGCAAACTATTTTTTCTAAAATCAAGCTGTTATTTTTTTCTGTTTAAAGAATCATAAGGTGCAAATGATAACTGACTAGAAGATGCCCAAATACCTTTGTGCTTTAGACGCTTGTTATCCAATAATACGTGGAAATCCGATGTAACTTACACCACTGGTTACTTTTTGGTTTAATTTCATAATTTTAGCCAGATTTGGATATTATTTAATTCATAGAAATGACTTTGCGTTAAATGGTATTCTATCTTGCCCTTTATTCTATTTAACAGCTACGTAACAACCAACAAGGATCTTTTTATAAGCCTCCATCTCCCCTACCACGAAATGAAGATGAGGAGGAGGAGGAGGAAGAGGGAGAGGAGATGGTTCTAGCAATGTATGACTTTGAAGCTTTAGAGGCCCATGATCTAAACCTAGTTAAGGGTGAAGAATATGTCCTGTTACAGAAATGTGATGTGCATTGGTGGAAAGCAAAAGATAAAAATGGGTAAGTGTCTGTTACTTTTACTGTGCGGTGTGAGCAAACACATGATAATTCTACAGTGAATGTAACTCTGAGACGTTCCATTGCTATTAGTACAGGAAGTGCTCAAAGCCATACGCCAAACTCCATATATGGCACTGAAAGCGAACTCTTACTATTATGGGGAGTCGCCATTCTTGGGATCTTCATTGTGGAGATTTAAAATTTTTTTAAAAACTTTTTTTTTGTTTTAGAATCTTCGTTCACTTTGATTTCTGTACCTGATTTAGCATTGAACTCACTATTTTAAATTCCACTTCCTGATTTAAATGGTGCTGTTCAACAATTTTTTCAGTGATTAAGGAGATAAACTATTGTTAATCCTGTTCAACACAGGTCCTGAAGCCTTGTAGAGCACATAGCCTTTTTGGGTTGTTGGTTAGAAGGGCCGTGCAATGCAAGAATCCATAGATGGTCTGTAGGCAAGAGTAATGAAAAGCACTGCTGACCGCAAAGTCAGACCCATCATCATTAGTTATGCTGTGAAATGAGCACTTTAGGCTCTTGATAGCTGAATCTGTCCTCCTATGCTAGATAGCTGTCAATTAAAAGAATGACTGATATAGCACATCCTGTTTGGCACTTTTCAAGACTACTGTTTAATTAGCTTAAAAAGTTTAAGTTCGATAATTTTAGTATTTGATAGTTCATGAGGAAATGTTAAGAATTAGGATTTTTCTGAATCTTTATGGTAAGCTTCTTGTTTGTTGTCTGTCTCCCCATTAATAACCATAACTTTTAACTTTATTGCTCATTTGACTATGTGACCAACAGATCATAGAATTGTTACACAAAAAGATGCTGTTCGTCCATTGTGTCTTTACCGGCTCTCTGCAAGAGCAACTCACCTAGTCTCACTCCTCTGCAAATAGTTTCTCTTTGGATATTTATCCAATTCTGTTGAAAGCCTTGATGACTCGGACTCCACTGCACTCTTAGGTAGTGCATTCCAGATCTTAACCATTTGTTACACTAAATAATTTCACCTTACGTTTTCATTACTTTTTTTTGCCAGTCACCTTAAACTGATGTCCTCTGGTCTTGACCTGCCCTCCAAATGTAACCGTTTCTTCATATCTGCTGTGCTCTGATTCCTAATGATTTTGAACTCTCTATCTTCTCTGAGGTCAACAACCGCAGCTTCTCAAACTACCCATGTAACTGAAGTCCCTCATCCCTCGATCCACTCTTGTAATTCTTTTCTGCACCCTCTGCAGTACATTCAGATCCTCCCTAATATGAGTGATTCTAGAATTGAACACCATGCACTCTAGTTGACAATCAATCATAAAGAGATAGTGTTGTATGCTGCAAAGTGAGAGGAGTGAAACCCATTACAACATGGATGTTGAATGACTGCATAGATAGAGCAGTCTTCCAAAATAAATAACGAGGGAAATTTTTAAATGCTGGCCCTCATTTTTCACTAAGTAGGCCATGAGGACCTAATTCATCCAACTGGCCACTTGAATCAGCTTTCATATCCACCTTTAAATGGGTTCCCTTATGTTCCCATCCAAAAGTGATGGGGAGATTTTACTTTAAACAGATCAGCATTCTATGACTGTTGGAAGACCTCAAATGCAAATTTCAAAGTGAAATGACCAGATCGTATGTGACTAATGCTGTTTCACTGCGTATTGAAAACCCAACTGGTAAATCTGAAAGGGACTACTGGACACAACTCCAAAAACATATGTTTTGATTTTTTAAGCACAGTTTTGTAGGGTCCTATGAAATTATTCCAGCTTGTTGCCCCACCATTCTTGCAATCTGTGTTTCCTAGGGGTTTTCTCCCTTTTCCACAGGCCTTGGACACTGCAGCCGAATGATTTTCTGTCATCAGAAATTGGTGAGCTCCAACTTAAGTGTGTCTTTGGCACCCGTAACCTGGTGAGAAAATTTTCATTAGGCCTGAACCTGAAAGTGGGTTGGACTTTTCAAACTCCCATGTGCTTTTGGCATATCACAAATACTGATTCGATCAGTGCCCAGCTGAATGTTTTCCCACCTCCACCCCCACCCATATTTGTTCAATATTATTGAACCTTAATTTTCTATATGCGTTTTCCTTTTCCCCTCTCTATCTCCTTCTTCTTCTCTAACTCTTTCTTCTCTATCTCCTTAGCTGCTTGCTGTATAGTTTAGAAACCCTGTCTTTTCGTGATGGCGAGACTGTGCAACCTCCAGGTTTAATACTTGCTCTGCTTAGTATTGTGCAATCCTTGCTGAGTACTGTAGCATCATTCTCGAGTACTCTAGGCAGTGAAAGCATTGATTCAGCAAAGTGGTGGAGTGGGGGGGGGGAGTGGATATCGGGATGGAACAGGTGAAAGAAAGAAAACGGTAACTACAAATCAAAAATCAGGACTATTGATTCTGTCATGAAGAAAGGTACAAAAGTTAAATGGACAGCAAAAAATATAGTTTTTTTGTAAACCTGGAATAAGATGAAACCTGGTGCATGAACAAAATTTATCTGAGCCATGAAAAAGACTTGGCGAAAATAAGGGATGTGTAAATTGCTGAGTAAAGCAACAACAGCAACTTGCATCTTTCACATTGGAAAACCACTAAAGGAATTTTACAAAAGTGGAATCATCCAACAGTTGCCCCGAACCAAAGAGGTGAAAACTAGGATGTATGACTAAAAACTTGGCCAAATTCATAGGTTTTACAGGGATTCCTAAACAGACAGAGGAAGATGAAGAGTTTTTGGGATGGAATTCAGAGCTTCAACCTTATACAGTTGAAGGCAATTGTGGAGTCTAGGATGTGGCAAATGCACTGGAGGCCTGCAGTGGAGTAACAATAAGTTCTTAGAGGATTATGGAGCTTGTAGGAGCATTTTAGAGACTGAAGTATTATGCTGGCTTTTTCTGAGAGATTTCTCTTGATTAATTCAGCTCAGCAAATACAAATAACTCACAAAGGCAATAAATTCTGGTTGAAGATGCACTTTACTTTGCCCAGGCCTGGTCCATGTATATGGGAAAGCAATTTAAGGCAGCTCAAATTACTCTAATTAAATTTAGACATCTGTCCATCTTAATAGGATGGACTAATCATGTTATTATGAATTATTTACCTTGGCCAATTACATCCTATTCTCTGGCAACATGAGAACTCATTGGTTTGTAGAATCCAGACACTCCCACCCATTGTGTCTTTAGCAAGCAACGTCTATTATGTAAGTAATAGAATTCAAAGGTAACTTTTTCACTGCCTCTGTAGATTTCAAGAGTTGCCATTCTCACCATCTGCTAAGCATCCCTTATCAGTCGAAAATGAATTGTCCCATTCATTTAGTGTCTTGGAACTATACTGATAAAAACCATGCTCTGTGGTCATATTGTTCTTAAAGAATGTGGTTCCTCTCACTGAGCTTTCATCCCATTGTGCCTTAGGACAGTCTGCATTTGGCCAAGATGCACAGAATTCTTTCAAAAATACATATTTAAAATCTCTAACTATGGTTCTATGTGTTTCTATGCATCTGTGCATCATATCTTTTCTGTACTATATTCATTCCTAGATTAGTATGCTCTGATTTTATCAGACTATCCTTATTCCCTCTATCAGAACTTTATAGGATTAAAGAGATAATGAGCGAGGCCATGGAGAGATTTAAAAGTGTGAATAAAGATATTCAATTAACTACTATCGAAGGCCGGCAGCCTGTGTGAATCACTAAGCCAAGGAATGATAGTTGAACAGACTTTTTTGGGGGAAGAGATTAAATTATGGAGTTGCGGGAAAGTTAGGTATTGATTAATGTGGCAACACCATGTTCAGTATTTGAAAGGAAGAGGCGGTTGAAGAATGGGGTCGAGCGTGCTTTTTTTCAACAGGCAAAACAGAATAATGTTGATTTTGGTCAGTATTTGAACAGAAGGAACCATTTACAATATCAGGCAGCTAGAGGAAGGGTCCAGCAGGAGAAGATGATTAAAACATGGGAATACTGTTGGGAGGGAAGAAAACAATAAATAGCAATACCAACTTGTGTAAGGTAGCAACTTTAACAGATGAAAGAACATGAAAATCTTGAGTCCTATTTAATCCTGTCCAAGAAAGCGGAAAACAACATGGAGAAATTGGTGAAACAAACCCAACGGTTATCTCTAACCAAGGATGAAGGCAGAGATGTTGGAGGGTTATATAGGATGATGTAACTAATGAAAATTCTCCCCCCAACATTTGAAATGTTGTAACAACATGAAAATGGGAGTGTTCCACACCAGTCTTTTGGGTGAACTTGGCACTCTGATGGTTTTTCTGACTCCATTCTGGGAATTGACTTTCTGGTAGTAACATCAGCTGGGACTGTAACAGTGTAAAGAGATGATGTTAAATATGTAAAAAGACAGTCTACATCAATGATTGATGAAAGATCACATGACAACACCATACTGAGGAGGGATCTGTATGAAGCATTATACACTAGATGCATTGGTGACATTTTCTTCCTTTGGACTCATGGTGAACAATCACTGAAACAACAATATGATGACATCAACAAGTTCCATCCTATGATCAGACTCACCATGGACTACTCTCTGGAATCAGTTGCATTCTTGGACACACGCATCTCCCTCAAGGATAGTCACCTCAGCACCTCACTGTACCGCAAGCCCATGGGTAACCTCACGATGCTCCACTTCTCCACCTTCCACCCTCAACACGTTAAAGAAGCCATCCCCTACAGACAAGCCCTGTGTACACAGAGGATGTGCTCAGATGAGGAGGATTGCAACAGATGTCTACAGATGCTGAAAGATGCCCTTGTGAGAACAGGGTATGGCGCTCAACTCATCAATTGACAATTCCGACGTGCCACAATGAAAAACTGCACCAACCTCCTCAGAAGAAAAACACGGGACACAGCAAACAGAATACCTTTTGTTGTCCAGTACTTCCCCAGAGTGGAGAAGCTACGACATCTTCTCCGGAGCCGTCAACATGTCATCAATGAAGACGAACAGTTTGCCAAGGCCACGCCTATGCCCCCACTTCATGCCTTCAAACAACCGCACAACCTCAACCAGACCGTTGTCCACAGCAAACTATCCAGCCTTCAGAGAACAGTGACCACAACACCACACAACCCTGCTATAGCAACCTCTGCAAGACATGCCGAGTCATTGACATAGATGCCATCATCTCACATGAGATGATGGCATCTAATACATACACTTGCAACTCAGCCAACATTGTGTACCTGATATGCTTGAGGAAAGGGTGTCCAAGGCATGGTATGTTGGGGAGATCATGCAAATGCTACGACAATGAATGAATGAACACTGCTTGGCAATCACCAGGCAGGAGTGCTCCCTTCCAGACGGGGAACACTTCAGCAGTCATGGGCATTCAGCCTCTGATCTTCAGGTAAACATTCTCCTAGGTGACCTTTATGACACATGACAACACAGAATTATTAAGCAGAAACTGATAGCCAAGTTCTGCACACTTGAGGATGGCCTCAACCGGGATCTTGGGTTCATGTCACACAATATGTAACTCCCCCATGAATTGCCTGGGCTTGCAAAATCTCACTAACTGTCCTGGCTGGAGATAATACACACCTCTTTAACCTGTGCTTGGCCCTCTCTCCACTCACATTGACTCGCATTCCAACCATTATCTTGTAAGTTGAGTTTGTGCCTGTATATAACCTGTTTGAGAACACAAGTCCTCACTCACCCAAAGAAGGAGCCTGAGACTCCGAAAGCTAGTGCTGCCAAATAAATCTGTTGGACTTTAACCTGGTGTTTTGAGACTTCTTAGTGTGCTCACACCAGTCCAACACTGGCATCTCCACATAATGCTTCTGCTGAGCAGCTCCTGCATTTTGTTTCTAATGTGAAGTCTGCTGTACTTTCTAAAGATATTTAAAAAAAAAATTATTGTGGCTTCCCTTTTTCTGTTTTCATACTTTTGTTAGGATACAACACCCGCACTTGATCCATGAACTAAAATAGAAGTGACATTATAAACAATTTGAACATGCCATTAAGTATCACATGATTTAGATAGTGATGATGTTAGGATTTATTTTAATGTTCGTAACTTAGCTAGAAGAGAACACAAAAGTGAGGAAAACTATCTTTTTTAAATAAATTAGATTTTAAACATCCCAATGACAGCTTTAGGAATTGTTTTCTGCTGTCACTCTTCTTGTAGTTTTACCCCCATGAAGGTATAATACTTGAAATGTTGAGGGATTGGTGGGAGACTAGTGAAATCCTATGAAATGAATTAAAAGCTGAAAGTTACTAGTCATGTTGCTTCTTTGGCATTTCTACTGCCCTCCTAGTAAAGTTATGGTGGGAGATTAGGCTATTCCCCAAGGCATTTCCAGGCCTTACAGTTTGTCAAATACAACAATTTATGTAGAGTTATTAACATTGTAAAGCACATCAGACATTTTACTGAAACTTAATCCAAAGGTGGATGTTGATCCAAATAAGGAAGTATTAGGAGGAGAAATCAAAACTTGGTCAATGAAGTCGGTTCTAAGGCAAATCTTGAAGGAGGAGAGGAGATGAAGAGTTGTCAACATTTATGAAAGACTTCCCAGAGTGTGGCAACTCTATGACAGAAAGCACGGTTGTCATCAGTGTGCATTGAAGTAGGAATGTACTGGAGGCTGGGGTGAAAGAAACAGTGTGAATTCAATTCTGCTGCAAGGTGTAGAGAAAAAATAAATTGACAGTGAGGCACCAGGTTATGAAGATATTTAACCACAAGGTTGAGAGTTTTAAATCGAAAGTGTTGAGGAGCAGAAACCTAATGTTGGTCAGTGAGGACAAGGGTGGTGTAGATGAGCAGGATTGGTGCAGGACCGAATATGGGCAGCAGTTTCGGATGGATCAAAGTATACAAAGGGTGATTCGTGGGAAGCCAACATAGAGATTATTAGAATAATTGAGTCTGGGTGTGACCAAGACATGGATGAAACTTTTCAGGATTTGGTAGCATTTCAGAGTTTTGATGGAGGTGGATTATATGCAGAACTTTGCTTAATATATAATAATGCAAAGCATACAAAGAGCCTGACACTGACTTGAATTGAGTTGGCTTCCCACAAATCACCCTTTCTATACTTTGATTCATCCAAAACTGCTGCCCATATTTGATCTTGCACTGATGGTTAGAGTACAGAGTTTGTGGTGGAAGGCTGACAGTGTTGTCTTCAGTTTTACTATTGCTTAGCCGGAGGAAATTGACTCATCCATTACCAAATAATTTGTTAGTCACTCACAGAAGTGTTACAGCACCGAAAACATGTTTCATTTTCAAAATGAAGCTCTCTTCCCTGAAGATATTGTCATCAAAAGTCCATGAACTTTCAAAAATATGCCATGTACATTTTTGGATGGAAAGTTTTAAACAAAATTGTACCTAGAATCTGTTTAAGCCATTTATCATGAGGCTATTCTGCTGGAGTTCTACAGATTATTTTAAAGACCAATTTAAATGTTTCAAATTGTTGCTTTGACAATTTTAAATAAAGCTGTTTCTTTAAAAGAAAATGGAATGAGAATATAAATTTCCATTATGTATAATGTAGTTGATTTGCAATAGGGAATAGACTTGGAACCACAAAAGCCCTATACGCTTACATTATGAAGCCTATTTCATAGGATCAATAACAGTTAACCTCAGTAGAATTTTCGTGTCAAGAACTGGCAGAGCATTAGTGTTTCGCTTTATGGGATCCATACACATCAAGCGTGGTCTAGATAAACAGGATTTTCGTGATGGATAGAATATAGACAGCAGCTTGGGATGAGCTAAAATATACAGAGGGTGCTTTCTTTATTTCAGAACATTGTAACTCACTATTTAACTGTTGAAAGAAAACAGGAAGTTAAAGCTTTCTTTAATCGGATGATGAAACTGCAGAATAGATTACCAAATGGGATGATGGAACAGAAAACTTTCTTAAAATGGACTAGATGAATTCCTATTAGGGGAGAGATTGCAAACTGCAAGTTCGAGAATCAGTGCAACGAGCTTGATATAAAATTCAGAATGGTGAGTTGGGGCCACTAATGATCTGCTCCTGTCCAAACATTGTCATTGTATGTTGCTGTTTAGATATATCCTGATTTGATGTCCCTTTCTTCTGTTGCAGCATGTCATCACCACTGTCTTAGAATATCACTGCCTACTGAACTGGTGTGCATTTTTACTATCCGTCAGTGTTAATAGATTTTCTTAGTAAGCTGACAGTTAAGTATTTTATTTGGTATTTCAGTAAAATAGGAACCTAAACTGCAAGCTAATGTCGATGGTACTCTTAACATGAAAATCTCTGAATATGTTTTCCAGGCGTGAAGGTTACATACCAAGCAACTATGTAGCTGAGAAGAAATCCAATAATTTAGAAAAATATGAGTAAGTCGAGCAGTTTTCTAAATTGCAGTTATATATTAAGATTTTTCTGTTGTGTGTTAATTAACCAAAGAGTATGATTTTTGAAACAGTTTGGCATTGGTTCGAAGAAAATTAATTGCAGAATCTAGGCTGGCACTTCCACTTAGTTCAGAGGGAGTGTCGAACTTTCAGGGAAATCATCTTTTGGATGAGATGTTAACATGAGGCCTGTCTTCCCTCAATTAGAAATGAGTGAACCCATGGCAATTTTTGAAATGAAGCAAGTGAGGTCCTTACTGTGTCCTGAATCACATGCATTCTTCAACCATTGCTGTTTATGATACTTTGATATGAGCAAATTGCCTGCTATAGTATAACAGTGACAATACCAGAAAAATACTCTTTTGAGTCTGATATGCTTTAGGACAATCTGAGCTCGTGAATAAGTTGCTTTCTCATTCACTCTCTTGATGGTTGGGTTCTGGGATGTGCTGTCTGAGTCTATGGAATGGACAGATTCGATCAAGAGAATTGGATAATTATCTGAAGAGAAAAGCTTTGCAGGGCTGCAGTGAAAAGGCAGGTTGGTGGGACTAGCTGAGTCCACACAGAATGCCAGAATAGGGATGACAGGCCAAAAAGCTGCCTCCCTGTGTTGTAACCATTCTGTGATTCAATGAAGTTTAGCTGCTATTATGCTGTCAGATATGTAGCAGCCAATTTGTAAATAACAAACTCATTACATGTGGTAATGACCAAGTAATCTTCATTGCTGATGTTGATTGAGGATGGATATTGTTCAGGGCACCAGGCATAATTTCCCTGCTCTTCAAAGAGTGCCATGGGACCTTTTAGAAACATAGAACCTTCCCTCCATACCAGGCAACATCCTGGTAAACCTCCTCTGCACCCTCTCCAAAGCCTCCACATCCTTCCTATAATGTGGGGACCAGAACTGTACACAATACTCCAAGTGCGGCCGCACCAGAGTTTTGTACAGTTGCAACATGACGTTGCGGCTCCTAAATTCAATCCCCCTACCAATAAACGCCAAGACACCGTATGCCTTCCTAACAACCTTATCGACTTGATTTCCAACTTTCAGGGATCTATGCACATATACACCTAGATCCCTCCGTTCGTCAACACTATTCAGAGTCCTACCGTTAGCCCTATACTCTACACATGTGTTATTCCTGCCAAAGTGAATTACCTCACACTTTTCCGCATTAAACTCCATCTGCCACCTCTCGGCCCAGCTCTGCAACTTGTCCAAGTCTCCCTGTAAACTATGATACTGCTCTTCACTATCTACCACTCCTCCGACTTTGGTGTCATCAGCAAATTTACTAATCCATCCTTCTATACCCTCATCCAGATCATTTATAAAAATTACAAACAGCAGTGGCCCCAAAACAGATCCCTGAGGCACACCACTTGTAACCGAACTCCATGACGAATACTTTCCATCAACCACCACCCTCTGTCTTCTATCATCTAGCCAATTCCTGATCCAATTAACTAAATCACCCTCAATCCCATACATCTGCATTTTCTGCAGAAGCCTTCCATGGTGAACCTTATCAAATGCCTTACTAAAGTCCATATATACCACGTCAACTGCCTTACCCCCATCCACCTCTTTGGTCACTTTTTCAAAAAACTCAATAAGGTTAGTAAGGCACGACCTACCCTTCACAAAACCGTGCTGACTATCTCCAATCAATCCATTACTCTCTAAATAACTATAAATCCTATCCCTAAAAATTTTTTCTAATACTTTGCCCACAACAGAAGTAAGACTCACCGGTCTATAATTCCCGGGAAAGTCTCTATTTCCCTTCTTAAACAATGGGACAACATTCACTATCCAGCGAATTGGCAGCAATTCTTCCATTCTGCTGCACTAGCATTTAAATGATATTTAAAATATCATTTAAATGCCAATAACAGGCCCGGAATTGAATTCTCTGGGCCCGCTAACCCCTCCCACCATCAGTATGTTTCACTCCAGTGGAGATTACACCAGCTCCCCACTTTTGGGCAGCTAGTTGCCTGACCAAACTGGAGTGAAGGGGGGTGGGGGGGAGAGGAGGGGGGTGCCCCTGGGCATGAGCACCCTGACAGTGCCAGCCTGTGCCCTAGCTGTGTTCAAGGGGCAAAGTACTCATGCCTGGGGGGCACCTTGGCACTGCCCATTGGGCATAGGGCAGTGCCAAGAGTGTGGGACCTGATGGGGTGTGGTCTTGGGGGCAATCGGTGGGGGTGGGGGATCCCGCTGCTACTCTGTCATTGGCATTGGTCAGCTATCAAGCTGGCCAGCAATCAGGAGGCTGACAGTGAGGGTCCACTTTGTATGCACAGAGGCCCACTGGTTTCACCCTCCCAGATGAAACCTAATATTCTCACTCGTGGCCTCTGCAGTGCACAGAGTGTGGGAGATTCTAGTCTGGACTCCCACTGACAAAAAAAAAATAGCATGAATTACTTCAGTTTTCACATGAATTGAACACTTAGAATTATTTTGGGAGGATTCTGGCCTTTTGTCGAACTGAAAGAGCCAACAAAGCCTCAGTTTGATACCTCAGTTTAAAGACAACATCGTCTCGCAGTCCAGCACCATCTAAGTACTGCGTGAGGTGTGAGCCTAGAATAGCACAAAATGTTATTTCGGAAATAGCAAGGCCCATAAAACATGCAAAAAAAAATTAGCTGGCAGAAATGGCATCTTGAGAGTAAGTGAACAATGTAGCTGTTGGCATCAGTTATTACAACAGAAAGTAACACTTCAACAGAATCTGAGGAAGATGTTAAACTACAAACACAGGATTGCAAAAGACCACTGATAGGCTGATTGAGTGGGCACTTAGTTGTCTGACAGTGTTGAATGCAGTGAAATGTTATATAATACATTTTATAAACAGAAAAAAGGAGTATTTTTTAAATGACATGACGTATTGTTAATGGGTGTATATATGAGGAGATTAAGTGTAAAAGCATGTCAGTAATGTTGAATTTCTACAAAAAATTGATGTTGGTTGGAGTGTTATGTGCTGTTCTGACCACTCCATTATTATAAAGAGTTAGAACCCTGGAACAGTTGCTAGAGTAATGCTTGGAACTAGAAATGCTTGTAATGAAGAAAGGCACAAAAGTTGTGATCATAAAATTCAGCTTTTCTGGTGCAACAACTTTACTAGTTCTGATACTAGAGATGCACCAATTCTAAGATACATGCTGTATTCCAGTAGAATTTGGCTGCTAGCAGATGATATACCTCCAAGTTCATATGTGTATGTATACAAGAGAATGATGTCCAAAATTCTGTCCCTGAGATTCTACCAATTACACTGGCAATGCAACAGACAAATTAGATTTGTAGAAAAGTGAGTAGTTATCTGCATATCTTTAAGTCGGAATGCCCTCGAGGGCACAGATTTTGACAGCCACAGATTTTGTCTTAAACATTAGCTTTGACAGAAACTATTGGGAGAATACATTTTTCAGTTATGCAATTATCCAATCAAGAAAAGACTCTAAACTTATTTTCTACAGTTTCAGGCATGGAAGTCATTTGCTTCCCATCCTTCTGCCATCATGATCTTATTGTAGGGTTCACTATGGCCACACCATTATATCCTTATACTAGAGGCAGACTAGGAGAAAGTAGAAATGAACAGAGACGTGCAAAACAAGGCTACATCATAGAGAATGGCCTCCAAAGGGTACCCTTCTAATAGAGCTGATGGACCATTCTATGCAGTTGATGATATACCAAAACATGGATATTTAAGGAATAGATAGTTCTGTAAGGAACATTGTGGGGATGAGATTTGTTTGTTTAGCACTGCTCCTAATGTTTACCATCTTTCTACTTTTGTAGAAGCTTCTACTGCTAATGTATCCTTAGATAATGAATTATTTTACTTTGGAAGGTGAACAACCTGTAATTCTGGCTGCTATTATAGTGATTTCCAAAAGAATGTTTGAAATGAGTTACTATATTACACTATGGAATATGTTTTAATGCTTCTAATGTTGGTCACAAAAGTTATATTGTACCTCTTTACAATCACATGATGCATTGCTATTTAATATTGCAGATTAATACAGAAGATTGTTATCGTTCAAAGTCGTATTGATGGATCAGACTATCTAAAATAGATGCAAGATCATTGCATTATTGGTCATTTTTTAAGATACTTCTATGTTTGTTTTAAAATGTAATATTTTTTAAATATCCCAAAGCACTTCACGGTCTAGAGTGGTCAGTTTGCACATATTAACTTCCAAGATGCAACGACTAGGTGAATGACTAGTTATTTTAGTTTTGATTGTGCTCATTAACAATAATGCTGAAGGTCCAATGTGGTGGAAATTGTTCCTAATTTCCGTCCCTTTTTTCCCATTTTTATTCAGGTGGTATTGCAGAAACGTTAATAGGAGTAAAGCAGAACATTTACTGAGATCTGAGGTAAGGGTGGAATTTGCACTTCCAATTATTTGGAGATGGCTTAATTAGTGTTTAGAGTTCAAGTAAGTTCAAATTCCAGTTCGGTAACTTTGATGTGGTAGTAAAACTAACTAAAATATTTCAGGTTTCTTTTTCATTTATGTTTTTGTATTTTTGCAACAAGACACTGTTAAATATGTCTTAAGGAGGGATGTACTGACATTGGAAGCAGTTCAGAGAAGATGTTCATTATGCTGATTTCTAGGGTGAGGGGTTTATCTTATGAGGAAAAGTTGAGCAAGTTAGGTTTTGATTCATTGGCGTTTAGAAGAACGAGAGGTAATCTCATTGAAATATGGATTCTAAGGGGGCTTGACATGTGAGGATTAGAACTAGAAGACATAGTTTAAAAATAACTGGCCTAATTAAGACAGATGAGGAGGATTTTTTTTTCTGAGGGCCATTAGTCCTTGGAATTTTCCTCATCTCAGATCAGAGTGCTTCTTACATTTTGAACTAGCGAGGATGCTGATTTATGCTCCAGATCAACCCTACAAGAATTACAAGGTCTGGATGTTCTGGGTGTGGAGAGTCAGGATGGGGAAATAGTTGCTGAGACTTTTCTGATCCCACATATGCGGGAAATGTCTAGAGGTGCAGAGATTAAGGGCCCGGGTGAGGCAGCTGGAACTGAGGCTGGAGGATATGTTTTTAGTTAGGGAAAATGAGGAAATAATGGATAGGGACAGTAACACTGAGCAGATACCAGGACCTGGGAGGAGAGACGGATGGGTCACAGTTAGGAAGAGCAAAAAGAAAAGGAGTCGTGGCACTAGGACCGCCCTGGAGGAATTACCCCGGAATATCAAGGGTGGGGTGACAGCTGGGGTAGAGAAGGCAAGGGAGGGAGATCAGAATACCTCGGAGGAAGGGAAGAGTGCAGGGTGTGAGATAGTGGTGGGGGATGGGAGAGTCAAAGGGATTGACAGGCGGTTCTGTGGGCAAAAGCGGGAATCCAGGATGGTAGTCTGCCTCCCTGGGGCAGGGGTACAGGATGTTTCAGAAAGGGTAGAGGGAATTTTGAAGGGTGGAGGGACCAAGTCTGATGTGATAGTGCACATAGGAGAGAAGGATGTAGGAACAAAGTGCAGGGGGGACATACGTAGGCAGTTCAGGGAGTTGGGGGCTAGGCTGAAATGTAGGGCCTCCAGGGTGGCGTTCTCTGGGCTGCTGCCAGTGCCTGGGGCTAGCAGGGCTAGAAATAATGAGATACTCCAACTCAATGCGTGGTTGAAGGATTGGTGTAGGGCAGAGGGTTTTAGATTCGTAGACCATTGGGAAGTCTTTATGAAAGAGGGGCAAATATATAAGAGGGATGGGGTACAGTTAACTGGGAAGGGTGTGAATATCTTAGCTGGAAGGTTAGCTGGAGTGTTTCGGCAGGGTTTAAACTAATATGGAGGGGGGGTGGGGATGTGGACGGAACTGGGATTGGGGATAGGGTAAGCCCAGAGGGTAGGAAGAAGGATCGAATTGTTTCTGAGTGTCTTCGGTGCATGTGTTTCAATGCTAGGAGTGTGACTGGCAAAACAGATGAACTGAAGGCAATAATGTTCGAAAGGAAGTTGGAAGTGGTGGCGGTGACAGAGACTTGGTTGAAGGAAGGGCAGGACTGGCAGTTGAATGTTCCCGGGTATAAGTGCTTCAGGCGTGATAGGGGAGGGTCACAGAGAGGTGGGGGAGTGGCGTTGTTAGTTAAGGATTGCATCATAGCAGTGCAGAGGGAGGGAGGAATAGAGGATATAGGAATCGAGTCGCTATGGGTGGAGTTGAGGAATAGGAAGGGAGATGTTACTATGTTGGGTGTGTACTACAGACCGCCCAACAGCCTGAGGGCTGTGGAAGAAGGGATAAGCAGGGACATTCTAGATAAGTGCAGGAAGAATAGGGTGGTGGTAGTGGGAGATTTTAATCTCCCCGGGGTAGACTGGAAGGTGCCGAGATCAGAGGGTGCTGACGGGGAGGAATTTGTACAGTGTGTAATGGAAGGATCCCTGGAGCAGTATGTGGATAGCCCGACCAGGGAGGGGGCTATACTGGACTTGGTTCTGGGGAATGAGCCTGGGCAGGTGGTTGACGTTGAAGTAGGAGAGCAGGTGGCTAACAGTGACCACAACTCTGTCTGGTTTAAGATATTAATGGATAAAGATGAAGCCTGTCCTAAGGGGAGGGTGTTAAACTGGGGGAGGGCTAGATACAACCGGATTAGGCAGGATCTTAAAGATACAGACTGGGGTAAGCTGCTTGATGGCAGGTCGACGCTGGGTATGTGGGAGTCTCTCAAGGGAAAACTAAAATCTTTGCAGGAAAGGCACGTGCCGGTCAAGAGGAAGGATGGGAAGGGTAGGATTAGAGAGCCGTGGGTAACTAGGGATATTGAGGACCTGGTCAGGAGGAAGAGGGAGGCGTACATTAGATCTAGGCATTTGAGGACAGAGATAGCGTTAGAAGAATACAGAGAATGTAGGAGAGAACTTAAAAGGGGCATCAGAAAGGCAAAAAGGGGCCATGAAATGGCTTTGGCGGGTAGGATTAAAGAAAATCCTAAGGCATTTTACTCCTATGTTAGAAATAAAAGGATGGTTAGAGGGAAGATTGGCCCTCTCAGGGACAGAGGAGGGGAACTATGCTTGGAGCCTGGGGGAATGGGGGAGATCCTGAATGAATACTTTGCGTCGGTATTCACGCAGGAGAGGGGCCTGATGTCTGGTGCTGTGCTTGAGGAGTTTGAGGATCCGTTGAGGGATATAGTCATCACGAGGGAAGAAGTGTTGGGACTCTTAGTTAGTATAAAGACGGATAAATCTCCAGGGCCTGATGGCATCTATCCCAGGCTGTTAAGGGAGGTGAGGGATGAAATTGCTGGGCCTCTGACGCAAATCTTTGTCTCTTCTTTGGACACAGGTGAGGTCCCAGAGGATTGGCGCATTGCAAATGTAGTACCGTTGTTTAAGAAGGGTCAGCGGGATAACCCAGGGAATTATAGGCCGGTGAGCTTGACTTCAGTTATAGGCAAGCTAATGGAGAGGATCCTCAAGGATAGGATGTATGAACATCTGGAGCGCTGCAATCTGATCAGGGATACGCAGCATGGCTTCGTTACAGGGAGGTCGTGCCTTACGAATCTAGTGGAATTTTTTGAAGAGGTGACAAAAACGGTTGACGAAGGACAAGCCGTTGATGTTGTCTATATGGATTTCAGTAAGGCGTTTGACAAGGTCCCTCATGGTAGGCTGATAGAAAAGGTGAAGGCTCATGGGATACAAGGCCAGGTATGTAGATGGGTGGAGAACTGGCTTGGGAGGAGGAGACAGCGAGTAGTAGTGGAAGGCTCCTTTTCCAATTGGAGGCCTGTCACCAGTGGTGTGCCGCAGGGCTCGGTACTTGGACCTCTTCTATTTGTGGTATATATTAATGACTTGGAAGAGGGGGTAGGTGGTGTGATCAGCAAATTTGCTGATGACACCAAGATGGTTGGATTGGCGGGTACTGAGGAGCAGTGCCTGGCAATGCAACAGGACATAGACAGGCTGGTAGATTGGGCAGATAGATGGCAAATGGAATTTAATCCGGAGAAATGCGAGGTGATGCACTTTGGCCGGAATAATGTGGAGGGGAGTTATACGATAAAAGGTAGAACTATCCGGAGTATAGATACGCAGAGAGACCTGGGGGTGCAAGTGCATAAGTCCCTGAAGGTGTCGGTACAGGTGCAGAATGTGATGAGGAAAGCGTATGGTATGTTAGCCTTCATAGGAAGAGGTATAGAATATAAGAGTAGGAGTTTGATGTTGCAGTTGTATAGAACATTGGTTAGGCCTCACTTGGAGTACTGTGTCCAGTTCTGGTCGCCGTACTACCGGAAGGATGTAGAGATCCTGGAGAGAGTGCAGAGGAGATTTACCAGGATGTTGCCTGGTATGGAAGGGCTGTCTTACGAGGAAAGATTGGATGAACTTGGGCTGTTTTCCCTTGAGAGACGTCGGCTGAGGGGGGATCTAATAGAGGTTTATAAGATTATGAAGGGGATAGATAGAGTAAATGGTGGTAAGCTTTTTCCGCTACAAGAAATGGATAGAACGAGGGGTCACAGGCTTAGGGTGAGGGGGGCTAGGTATAAGACAAATATTAGAGGGCAGTTTTTCACGCAAAGGGTAGTGGGGGTGTGGAATGCACTGCCGAGTAAGGTGGTGGAAGCAGGCACGCTAGGGTTGTTTAAGAGTCACTTAGACAGCCATATGAGCGGGCTACATATAGGGGGATATAGTAGGCCTTACTGAACATTGTAGGCTTGGGAATACATTTTGCCTCAGGAATGTTAGTCTTTGCCTGTTTAATAATGAATTTTTTTGTCTCCACAGGCATTTAAGTCCAGCAAGGGGCATGCAGGCAGCAGGTTGTAGTGGGCTGCTCTTGGATGTTGCTTCGGGAGTTGCCTATTGCTTCATGTCGTTAGTGTGCTTAAACTGGACCATCTCGAGGGCAACATGACAGCTCAGAGACTATCTCTGTTGCTGTGCGGACACATGGATTTGGGCCTGTGTCTGTGGGAGTTTGCACGTTCTCCCCGTGGTTGCGTGGGTTTCCTCCGGGTGCTCCGGTTTCCTCCCACATCCCCCAAAGATGTGCTTTTAGGCTGATTGATTGGGTACTAAAATTGTCCCTAAATTGGACCTCCCTGATCCTCGCACGTTAGACGTAGACTAAAATCATGAATAGGTCACAGATAGTAGGACGGCGGCGCGGGCTCGTTGGGCCGAAGGGCCTGTTTCCCGTGCTGTGTTGTTCTTTGTTCTTTGTACTTGAATGGATTCTTCTGTCTGCTGATTGTAGAAAATCTATAACCATATATACAAAAGGACTACAATCACTTTGCTGTCCCACACGGAGACGAACGTGTGGCAATATGAGCTAATTGTGTTCTCATGCAGGTGTCTAGATATATGCAACATGTGCAGAGAATATTCTATTTCTGAATCTTCACATTGATAATTTCTATGTAGCCAGGATAAATATTTTTTCAAGAAAAATAATATGTTGATGATGATGAGAATCCTGAAACCTAGAAAAGATCTGGCAGTGGCCAGTTATGTGCTCAAGAACTAGATACTGTTGGGCCTCTAATTCCCTGTTGATCCTTGAGACCCATGGTCAAAATCCCTGTTGGGCCAACTAAAACCTGCCCATAATCTTCTCCCGGTTTTCTCTTTCTCTGACTGGCCTTTTGTGAGGTACTCCATTAGTTTTGTCTTCATTATTTAAGAAATAAGAAATAGGAGCAGGAGTAGGCCATCCAGCCCTTCGAGCCTGCCCCGCCATTCAATAAGATCATGGCTGATCTGTCGCTGCTCAGTTCCACTTTCCCGCCCTCTCCCCATAACCCTTAATCCCCTCTCTTATCAAAAACCCATCAACCCGCGTCTTAAAAATATTTAGCGAGGCAGCCTCCACCACTTCAACGGGCAGAGAATTCCAGAGACTCACCACCCTTTGAGTGAAGAAGTTCATCCTCAACTCCGTTCTAAACTGCCCCCCTTTTATCTTGAGGCTGTGCCCCCTAGTCCTACTGTCTTTTTTGAGCGGGAAGAGTCTCTCCACCTCTATCCTATCCCATTCATCATCTTATACGTCTCAATGAGATCTCCCCTCATTCTTCTAAACTCTAACGAGTACAAGCCTAGTTTATTCAGCCTCTCCTCATAGTTCAACCCCCTCAACTCTGGTATCAGCCTAGTAAACCTCCTCTGCACTCCCTCCAAGGCCAAAATATCTTTGCGCAGGTGCGGCGCCCAAAACTGCACACAGTACTCCAGCTGCGGCCTCACCAATGCCCTGTACAGCTGCAGCAAGACCTCCCTACTTTTATATTCAATCCCCCTCGCTATGAAGGCCAGCATCCCATTTGCCTTCCTGACCACCTGCTGCACCTGCAATTTAGATGCTGCTATTTGGCATTATCATCCAAAGTCATTGGTTGACTTTCATACGTATGCTGACTCACCTAGCTCTGCTTTCCTGCTCCTTTTTTGCTGTAAATCTGGTGAAACAGCGGCTAAACTCTTGGCTAATATATAAATGTGAATGACCTATAACTACTTCCAGTTTCATACTAGAAGCAGCAAAGCCATTATTTTGCCAGTACCTAAATGCCACTGACTTCCTCAAGTACCATTTCTTACCATCAACAGATGCTGATCCTTAGTATGCTGCTTCTCCTTCAGAAAATAAAAGCATTGGATGACAGTTACTGAAATGGTGTTCATGAATTTTGATGACAATTTTGCCTTCTTTAGAGCTTGTATGCCAGTCCATAAGATGAATGTCTGGGAAATTGCTGGAGATCCTTTTCAGTGTGCTTTATGTGCTCTTGGAGAATAGGAAGTTGAAACAATTTTACGAGTTCTTGTTATTTTCCAAAATTAGAATGTGGAGGGTGCTGAATGCAATTTATTTTTCAAGTTGTGCAAAATGTTGTTATACTCAGTTCTAAAATGTGTTGGAAACATTCAACCATATTTTTTCCAGTTAACTACTAGTACCACAACAGACTTCAGATGAAATGGCCTTGAATGTGAGCCACTCAGTTTTGGTCTATCTTCTGAACACATTTATCAGTTATACATTTAACTGATGTGTTACTTTCCATTAGATTGTATGCGGGTGAGGATATACGTGGGTGTTTGTTCAGTACACCATTTAATTATGATGCAATTTTTGCAGTAAATTGGATACATGCAGATGTGGCAGAATAAAATGGCTAAAAAAAAATCAACTTTTTAGTTGCGGCTTTTCTGATACAAATTCTTGTTTCACAAAAACTTTAGTTGAGCTGATATAGTAAGCAGATAATGTTGATTTGAACTCTGTCTTTTCTTCCCTTCTTCCTTACTTTGACATTAAAGGGAGAATAATCAGCCTGTGTGGTTCTACATTTTGCAAGTCAGTTCCTAAACCCCTTCAGCTTTTGCCTTACGTTTATCTTAATTTTTTTATTTTGAAAATATAAGAAATGGGAGCAGCGTGACAGTAGTATCAATGACCTTGCAGTTTATCTATGATTGTGTGATGCCAGGTGTGAATTGCGTGCCCTTTTGCAGCCTCAATGATCACAGCTTTGTAATCAATTGGCTTTGCAGAAACCAGGAAGGTAAATGAATAATTGAAATTTTGATGAAAATTTAAGAAATTTTCTTAATCAGAAATTGATTTTTTTTATTCAAATGGAAGGAAGTTAGAGCAAAGCATGTGTACATGTAAAATGACTTAAAAATGAAGCAAAAAGCAGCTAAATGGCTGGTGGGCTGTCAGCAGGAGGTGATAGGAAGAAGCACAATTAGAAAATAAAGTTAAAAATTCGGGTGTTTGGGCATAGGGTGATCTGAAGTAGAAACAGAAAAAGCTGACAATGAGCAGGAGCCTGAGGAGCAGGCAAAAGCAAGCAGATAGCAACGGTGCAGATTGCCTGTTGGTTCTGCACAAAAGGGTCCCCCACCCCCACTCCCAAATTCTAGCCTCTGCACCACATTCATTCTATACATCAACATCTGCAGGAGATCTCAAGTTGAAATCTAAAATTATTCAAGTCAACAAAGGATTGCAAAATACCCATTTGAGAGGCAAGGTGCTGTTCGTCAAACTTGTATGACGATTGATTGAAATAGTGTAGAAGGCTGAAAATGGAAAGATTAGAATAGGTGTTTGTATGTGGAAATGAAGTAGTAAGCAACAGAGAAATCATTATGAAAAAGAAATCGTCAAGTGACTTTCAGATCTGGATTTGGTCTTCCCAACATCGTGGGGATCACATGATGAGCAATGGATACAGTATACTAGGTTTGAGGACATACAGTAAATTGTCATTCAAATCCACTTTGAAGTGCTGGACAGTAGTTAGGAAAACTAATTGGACCACTTTTGCTTCTCTTGTATTTGCTCAGAAAGATGCCAGAGGAAAATAAATAGGTAATGTAATAGAGGAATGTGAATGGAGAGCTGAAGGCTAGATATTTGACCAGCTGTAGACATTTTGTCGGTGCAGTTATGAGGTTGGGATTGGTCGTTTGAGGGGGGTGGGGCGGGAGCGGTGATGGAGGTTGCTTTTTCCAAGGCCAGACATGGAGAAGGATGGATTGGAATGTAGACGGGGATAGAGGTGGAAAATGATACAAGAAAGTGATCAGCGCTGACCCTATCTGATTTGTCATGTAGGAAACATGGCAGATAAATTGTGCAGTGCAAGCTTCCACAAACAACAGTCAAATAGATCATTGTCTATAGGTGTTGGTTGAGGGACAAATATTCACCAGGGCAGGTGAATTTCCCTGCTCTTCACAATGCAGTTGGGCCTTTTATACCAACCTAAAATGCGGACAGAGCCATAACTTAATCTCTCACCCATAAAGCTGCCTCATCACGCACTTAATTGCTAGTTAAGGTTATGTGCTTAAGTCTCTGCAGTAGCACTTTGATCCCACAAGCTCTGACGCAAAGATGAGTGTGCTACTCCAGAACCAATAGCTACTATTGCTATAGTGCCTCAGTTTATTCACGTGTAGGATTACATCGGGTGTACGCCACAGAAATGGGCATTCAGCCAATTCAGTCCACGTGAAGAGTTTGCTTGAATTGATTTATTATTGTCACGTGTATTAGTATACAGTGAAAAGTATTGCTTCTTGAGCCCTATACAGACAAAGCATATTGCTCATAGAGAGGAAAAGAAGAGTGCAAAATGTGGTGTTACAGTCGTAGCTAGGGTGTAGAGAAAGATCAACCTACTGTGAGGTACGTCTATTCAAAAGTCTGATGGCAGCAGGGAAGAAACTGCTCTTGAATCGGTTGGTACGTGTCTTCAGACTTTTGTATCTTTTTCCTAACTGGAAGAGAGAATGTGCGGGTGCTTGAAGTCCTTAATTACGCTGGTTGCTTTTCCAAGGCACTTGGAAGTGTAGACAAGTCAATGGATAGGAGGCTGGTTTGCACAACGGATTGGGCTTTGTTCACGACCGTTTGTAGTTTCTTGTGGTCTTGGACAGAGCAGAAGCCACACCAAGCTGTGATACAACCAGAAAGAATGCTTTCTATGGTGCATCTGTAAAAGTTGGTGAGAGTCATGGAGGACATGCCAAATTTCTTTGTTTTTCTGAGAATGTAGAGGTGTTTTGGAATTATAGTGTCGACAAGAAGAGACCAGGACAGTTTGTTGGTGATCTGGACACCAAAAAACTTGAAGCTCTCAACCGTTTCCACTTCATCCCCATTGATGTAGACTGGGACATGTTCTCCTTTACGCTCCCTGAAGCTGACTATCTCCTTTGTTTTGCTGACATTGAGGGAGATATTATTGTTGCTGCCCCAGTTCACTAGATTCTCTATCTCTTTCTGTACTCCATTCGTTATTGTTTGAGATCTGACCCACTACAGTGGTGTCATCAGCAAACTTGAAAGTCGAGTTGGAGAGGAATTTGGCCACACAATCATAGGTGTATAAGGAGTATAGTAGGGGGCTGAGAACACAGACTTGTGGGGCATCAGTGTTGAGGATGATCATGGAGGCGGTGGTGTTGTCTATCCATCCTGATTGTGGTCTGTGAGTTAGAAAGTTCAGGATCCAGTCACAGAGGGAGGTGCCGAGGTCCAGGCCATGGAGTTTAGAGATGAGTTTTGCAGGAGTAATGGTGTTGAAGACTGAGCTGTGGTCTATAAGTAGGTGTCTCACGTGGGTATCTTTGTTATCTAGGTGTTCCAGGGTCGAGTGCAGGGCCATGGAGATGGCATCTGTTCAGGACCTGCTGCGGTGATAGGTAAACTGTAGTTGATCCATGCTGTCTGGGAGACTGGAATTGATTCTATTGAGTTTCCTCCCATCCCTCCTAATTTACATATATTATTATAATCCTCTAGCCTTTTCCCCCTTTGTGTACCTTCCCCTTAAATGCATCTGTACCTTTCACTCCAACTCCCTGTGGTGGCCATTTCCACATTCTCGCCACTTGCTGAATAAAGATGTTTCTTCTGAATTCCTTATTGAATTTCTTGGTAACTGTCATGCAGAGTTGACCAATCATTATGGCCACTTCCCCAGAAATGGTAATTTTCTTTGAATTCAGCCTATTAAAGCTTTTCATAACTTTAAAATCTCTATCCCTTAGCCCTTTAACAAGAGAAAAGGCACCCAGCCAGTTAATGAAATTTATACCCATGTATTTCTGATGTCATGCCCGTAAATGATCTCTGTATCCTCCCTGTTGTCCTTGCATTACTTTTATCATATAAAACTGCAGAAGTGCATGGAGTATTATAAATGTGGTTTAACCAAGATTCAACTTGGGTTTTCAGTTCTATCTCACTATAAGTAAAGCCTGGTAGTGTTTTGCTTGCTCTTAATGATTTGCTAACCTCTGGCACAACTTTTCAGTAGTATTAACTGGAAGGAATTTTCAGTGAAGCAACTGGTGACCTTGAATTCTTTGCAGTTATTTTGGTAGAATGTTACTTTGTGGAGGTTTTAATCTTTATTTAATTTATTTTGCAGGACAAAGAAGGAGGTTTTGTTGTGAGAGATTCCAGCCAACCTGGAATGTATACAGTGTCTCTCTACACCAAATTTGGAGGGTGAGCTTATACTATAATCTTGAATTTTACTGTTTTTGGTTATCATGTTTAATGTTTTAAATATAATCTTTTACTCTTCCTTACTTGATTCCAGTTAGTTTAACCACTAAAAGATACGTAGCTGACATATTTTAGTGGCGACATATAAAGCCACCTTTTTGAAATGGTCCCAGACAGTCTGATTAAATTTGTTGGGGCATAGGTCAGGATTTTCTTGTCCATCCACCCCAGGATCTTGACATCATAGAATCCCTCAGTGCAAAAGGAGGCCATTTGGCCTGTTGAGTTTGCACTGACTACAATCCCATCCAGGTCCTATCCCCGTAACACTAAGAGTCAATTTATCATAGTCAATCAACCTAACCTGCATATCTTTGGACTGTGGGAGGAAGCGGAGCACTTGGAGGAAACCCACATAGACACGGGGAGAATGTGCAAACTCTACACCAAGCCGGCAACTGAATCTAGGTCCCTGGTGTTATGAGGCAGCAGTGCTAACCACTATGCCACGAAACCGCCCGCCAAAAGTTTATTGATGGAGGATCTGCTTACAGTGGTGCTGGAGATTTCTGGCTGTAGTATATTAGAAGTTACAATATTGAGTGATAGCTCCATTTCTATGGTGTTTTGTTTCTTTTTTCACCAGAGAATGTTTTTCTTCATTTCTCTCGTAGATTGTGACGTTGTGAATTTCCTGTTAGCATAAATTTGTGCTCATGGGGCAGGCGAGCACAATGTAGTGTCATGCATTGATGTCTTGGTGAAAGGTGTGGTTTTAATTGGCCTGCTTGTTACTGTTAGATTGAGCTAATATGCGGCAGTAAACAGAAACGTGCTACTTTTCATATCTGTGACCAGGATGACTATCTACACTCATGTAGCACCTTTAATATAAAAACATTTACACTCCTGTGAAGCACCTTGCAGTCAGCCAAAAGTTCATTCTAAGTTAATCAAGGAGTTATTAGAAAGGGACCAGACAGCTGGTCAACTGTTTTTTTTTCCCCAACTGTGCTCGATTGAAGGATTTAATCCAGGCATTCACAGTGGTCCCACTTGTTAAAATGGTGGCAACCCAGAATTGATAAATGCAGCTGAAAACAGGTACATCACATAATATTAAGAATTTAATTGCAGCGACAATCTACCATCTGTGAGGTTGACCTGACTTTGAATGACTGAAAATGGCTTTAAAAATATATACACAACCATTTGGTAGTTAAGTTGAGGTACAGTAGTCAGTTTCTTTGTAATCAGAAGTTTTTGAAAGATACCTATTAGTAGCTTTTTGCCCAAAAGGAACAACTTAAGTTTTGGAGCTCATTGAAGGACTGCAAACAAGCACAATTAGCAGAAGAGCTCAGAAGTAACCAGTTCATTCTGGGTCCCTGGTCAGTTCTGTAGGTGCTTTGACTTCTAACACAGCGTGTTTTTAACTAATACAAAAGACTGCAGAAACCCAATCCGTACAGAACATAATTTCCATTTCAAGTTTTGTGGCAGTTCTGCCAAATGAGATTAAACAGTGCCAAAAATCCTACATCAGAGCTGGGTGGAGAGTAGCCAGGGTTCCAGTCTCTGAGGTCACATCTACTCAGGTATGGTTATGATCCTCTCTTCATGGGTATTTGCTCTTTCAGCTTCCCAACCACTGGGGGGCTCTACCTTCATCTAAAATAGATCAGAATTTGATGACAGTGATAAATGAATGACTGTTCATTAAAAAAACCTGTATTTTGTCATAATGTGTGATGGTGGTACATCAGCAAGGAGAGAAGGGGAGCAAGATGGCCAAGAACTTTGTTGGATAAACTCCAGCCTCACCGTTTATCTTACATGACCTATCTCCGCAATCTCCACGATCACCCCAAGTCGGGCAAGGATGTTAATGCTGGCTCTCCCTTCTCCTCCTCTCTGCTATTGCTTGTGTGCCTTTTCCGCAATAAGGAAGCAAAAATGTTAGTGGCAGTACCTCGAGATGCTTTGAAGATGTATGTGTCAAGGGAAAACAGTGATTCTGATGGGTGAAGGGTGACAGCGGCATAAGAAATAAAGAAAATAATAGAAGAATAGTCAGTGCTGAGTTTGGGATTAGGAGCAGAAAGAAATGGAGTGCAATATACAACACTCATTGGAGGAGAGATTTGGGAATTGGTCAGGCAAGTGTTTAGTGCTGGAATTGCAAACAGTTTAGGGTTAAGTAGAGAAAAAGTAGGGCTCGAGTTAGGAGCTTTCTTCAGTCAAATCATTAAACTTCTTGCGGCATTGCAGCCAAGTCTGTGGGGAAACATTCACTTTAAAATGTAGTTGGTCTGTGCTGCTAGTTTTTTCCAATGCACATCCTCTTTAAATTTATTTGCACAACTACATAAATGCTACCTATCACAATGAGACCCGCACAACACCTTTTAGGCTGCAATAAAAACAAAATTCTGGAAAAAACCCAATTGGCCCAGCAGCAGTTATGGAGAGAGAAACAGAGTTAATGTTTCGAGTTGAATATCACTCTTTTTTTGGAACTCCAACATTCACAGTGTTTCTGTTTACCTTTTAGGCTGCTGCGCACTCATTTGGCTTAGTTGAACATTCTCTGTGGAATGGTCTCTTGGTGCTGACCTGCTCACTGAGGATGAGCATCTTGAGGTCTTCCTTGGGGTTGATGGTGTCCATCCTCATGTTCGCTTCCTCCAACAACACCTCAAATGCAGCAGCTGAAACCTTTTCCAGCTGTCTTCTATTTCTTCTGCAAGTTGAATACAAGTTGCTTGTTGTCACATTGTAGTTTACCTTTTAAGAGGTTCAGGCTTTCTTACAAATTCATCAGGGTAACCCAGTTCCACTTGCCAACATTAGACGATCAGTCAGTAGCAGTGGCAGCCCACTTACTTTATGATGATAAGGGCCTCTCTCAAATTTTGCTCCCTAGTAGCAGCATAAAAGCAGGCCCAAACAATGTTTTACCTTTATAACTTCTATCAAATCTGCTTCTGAACAACTAATAAATATTTGTGTTTTGGATAAACAATCAGTTTGTGGGTTATTTTAATTTGTGTAAAGATCTCATCACTTAGAGACAGAATTATTTGCAGTCAACTATTAAACCAGTAGATGGCAGTGCTGCATCTTTATCGGAAGATTATTCAGCATTCATCGGCAAATTTAAAGCTACTTTACTAACCTGCTTCACCCTGGGAACATAGAAGAAATATTTTCAAGATACACACGATAAAATGTTTTAGACTATACGAAAATCTTTATTTCCAGCACTTTTGAATTTTTTAGACCATAGGTATATCAACATATCAAAATTTTCCCAAGATGGTGCCGGAGTGGGGAGACTTTTTGCAAGCTGTGCCCAGCATACCTTCTAAATCTATCTTTTACTCTCGTTCTAAGCTTCTAAAGCTTCACTTGAACTCTCTCAAACTCTTTAACAATGCCTTAATTCAATATCTTCTTCCCTGCTGCCAATAGATCTTTCTCTACACCCTAGCTATAACTGTTAACACTACCTTCTGCACTCTCTCGTTTTTTTCTCTATGAATGGTATGTTTTGTCTGTATAGCATGCAAGAAACAATACTTTTCGCTATATGTTAATACATATGATAAATCAAATGAAATTTCAAAGACAATGCTTGGTTAAGATTTCAAGTGGACCCTACATTGGGTCAGGGAGCATTTCATTGAATATTCAAGATAGTGTTAAAATTTCTCCTACTTGTTATGAACTGGTGCTGGAGAATTCCTATCATTGGTGAATAAGGTTGGTTAGCTGTAGCGTAAGTTGTCACGTTGGACAGCAACCCTGGCTCAATGAAGGGGTAGATTGAAACTTAATAATCCAGTTACAAGGAATTTGGGAAAGGTGGCAAAGGAGGGGAATATTGACAAAGAACCTATTATAAGACTGGAGAGGAATGCAATAGTCAAAAGGTCAAAGGCAGAGCCTATTTGGTTAGAATTAATGATCAGTAGGGGAACTATTATGATATGCAAAAGATGCGTGTTAAAGGAGTAAATTTGCTGACAGACTGCAGAATTAAGCAAGCATTATTGAGTTTTGATAATGGGAGTCTGGGATAGTAACATTGTAAAAGACAAAAGGGGATGAAATTCCTGAAAATGAACTTTCTTGACCAATGAGAGAGAGAGAGAATAGCTTATTGGCTGCCTTAAAAATTACCCCCAAACTCTCTGATAAAACATATAGAAAGTAAGAGTACCATAAAACGGGTGGGACCACTCTGGGGTTAAATAAACAAATTTTCTTCTGTCGACAGCGGGTGTAAGGAAGTTACGAAGTAAGCACTTTGCGTCTGCCTTCATGGGAAAAGAGGATGCTGCCAATGTAGCAGTAAAGGAGGAGGAAGTAGCAATATTTGATGGGGTCAAATTAGTAAAGAGGAGGCACTTAAAAGATTGGTAGTAGAAAGGTCAGCTAATCTGGATGGGACACGTCCTAAATTACTAAAAGAAGAAAGGGTAGCTGGAAGTACATTGTTGTGACATCTACAGGTCATAAAGGCATGGATGGGGGTTTCAGCAGCAGATGAGCTGAGACAGTGGGAAAGAATCTGCTGGTGATGTTATTGAGGGGGAATTTGGTGGCCTTCACAATAGCAGTAATAGATAGTATCAAATATGATACAAGACTACAAACAGTCTGGTCAGTCTGAGCTGAAAGAAAGAGGGCTGGAGTCCTTGGCAAGGAAGTGCAATTATAACAGGGACTGAAAAAAATGGTTTTTGTGTTCCCAATATTATTGGAGACAATTTCTCTTCATCCAGTACTGGATGTTGGATAGACAATTTGACAATTTAGGGGCAATGAGGTGTTGAGAAAGGTGGTGGTGAGGTGCAGCTGAGTATCACCAACGTTTTTGTGAAAACTGATGTTACATTTTTGGATCATCAAGGTGCAGAATGCAAATGAGAAATTGGAAGGGGCCAAGAATAGATCCTTGTTATATACCAGGGATAGCCACATGAGAATGGAAAGAGAAACAATTGAAAGGAGAACTTTTTAATTGACAAATGTTTGGAATGTTGGACACTAACAAGGAATAGTTGAGATGATCCCTTGACATTCAATAATATTACCATTGCTGAATTCCCCACTATCAACATCCAGCAGTTGCCGTTGAAGAGAAACTGAACTGGCTAGCCATATAAATACTATGGCTACAAGAGCAGGCCAGAGACTAGGAATCCTGCAGGAGGAACACACCAACTGACTCCCCAAAGCCTGTCCATTATCTACAAGGCACAAGTCAGCAGTGTGATGGATGACGTGGCTTCAACAACACTCAAGCTTGGCACCATCTAGAACAAAGCAGTCTGCTTCATTGGCACCCCATCCACAAATATTCGTTCCCTCTAACACTGATTCTAAGTGGCAGCAGTATGTAGTGTCTGCATGAGACATTGTAGGAACTCACCATGCCTCCTTAGACAACATCATCCAACAAATGATTGCTGCCACTGAGAAGGACAAGGGCTGTGGACACAAAGGAACACCAACACCTGAAAGTTCCCCTCCAAGCCATTTGCCACGCTGACCTGGAAATATATTGACTCTCCTCCACTATCACATGATCAGAATGTGATAGTGAAGGAGCTCTTTTCCTAACAGCACAGTGGGTGTACCTACACAAAATGGACTACAGCATTCTAAAAGACAGCTCGCGAGGCTGAGAGGAATGAGGCACATTTGGGGGTTTCTTGGGCTGAATTGTTTTTTGACCTGTAAATAGTTTGAAGTAATTACAAGTGTGAAACGATGCAGGCATTAACCAATTAACATATTTAAAAGCAGGAGTTGGCTATTTAGCTACATAAACATTCAAAAGAGAATAGGATAAATATTTGGAAGGGAGAATATTGCAAAGTTGTGGGGAAAGAGTCAGGAAATGAGATTACTTGATTAGCTCAACCAAAGAGTACAGGCATGAATCTTCTGTATCATTCAATGACTCTATGGTAAGAACTGAAAGCCCCTATTTTGAATGCATGAATTACTTTTATCCCAATCCATCTTAAAATTACCCCCAAAAATGATATGTATGCGATGACATATAGCATTCCATCAAGTTTAGATATAGTGGTATTAACTTATTGGAGGGAGATGTCATAGCCACTGAAGCAGAACAGGCAGAGAGGGTCTTTAACTTTTAACACTTTTACTCTTTAATAGAATGAAATGAGCAATTATGAGCTGTGCTGTCTAGTGGGCTGCCTATGAACTTATAAGTCAATGTCCCCAGTTTTAGGGGGACAGTAGTATTATTATTAAAAGAAGTATTATTATTAAAGTAGAAGTATTATTATTAAAAGCTTCAATTTTTTTTCAGAGATGGCAATGGATCCAGCCGACATTACCATATAAAGCTCACCAAAGGACCTCACGTACAGTTCTATTTGGCAGAAAAACATTTGTTTGACAGCATTCCTGAATTAATTGAATACCACCAGCACAATGCAGCAGGTATTGAAATAAAATAAATCTTGTTGGTGCTGATTTAACAGTTTATTGTTATTGAACTGGCATCTAGTAATTAGCACTGCGGTAGAGAGTTTGAATAGTATGACTTGGGTGGGGGTGTAATGGATAAGCAGAAAGGAAAGGGGCAAGGGGTAGAGGGAAGAAAGAAAGGCAGTCAGAAGAATAGTAAGGAGCAGATCAAAAAAAGGAAGAGTTGAAAAGCATAAGATTATTAAAAGAATTTGAGGAAGGATTGAGTATGTCTATGATCAAACAAAACCTTTTAAATCAGATTAAGTGTTAGTAACAATAACTGAACAGAGGGGAATGACATGCAGAAATATGTTGTAGGTATGGAGTGGTCTGATGACTTAATATTCCTGGTTACGCCAGTTACAGGTACACAGAGGGAAAAAAAACAATGGAATAGAGGTAGTAGCATTAATTGAGCATCTTACAAATGGCATTAGATTTCATCTGGATAAAGCTGAGGTAGGGGGCTATTGTACAATTTCCAATGTACATCACTGTCTATCAAATAGTCAACATATAATAATTGTATACAATTCAGGAAAATGTGTAATAATTTTGGATAAGTTTAATTATCTCAAGATAGACTGAGATACAGGTAATATTTCTAGCCAAAGTGGGGACCGGTTTCTCAAAGGCAATCAGGACTGTTTCCTAGATCAGTATGTTTCAAATCCAATGGGTAAAAATTTACTAACGCAAAAGCCTTAATATAGCAGATGATGGGAATCTACAGTTAAAAAAGAAATAGTGCTGCAAAGTCTTAGCAGGTGTGGGCAGAAAGAAACAAGAGTTAGCGGCCAGGGTTTCCTAGCCCTGGTGTTGCGAGTCCTGTTACGGCAGATGCAATGAGCCAGCCAAAAAATCCATTTACCTCGGCAGGACTGGAAGATCCTGCTGACAGGAGGGACTGGAAAATCTCATCCAATGTTTTGGGTAGAACTTTTATCAGGTACGTAGCTTGCTTTGAGTTTTGGGGAAAAAGGTGTGACAAATTAGGAGAACAGTTAACAAATCGTGACCACAAATTTGCCAGGTTTGATGTCCCAGGATATCTTTTCATTTATATTTACAACTCTTTGAATTAGATCCTGTTTTATGCCAGGTGGCAAGTTTTCCTTTCATTTCACAGGCTGAGATTCCCATGTT
The DNA here is from genome assembly GCF_965287045.1 of Carcharhinus amblyrhynchos. NCBI lineage: Eukaryota > Metazoa > Chordata > Chondrichthyes > Carcharhiniformes > Carcharhinidae > Carcharhinus > Carcharhinus amblyrhynchos. The sequence continues at coordinate 81,537,758 of NC_137324.1, forward strand.
GAGTCATTAGCTGTTATTTCACCAGTGATTTCAGTGCCTGCATTGACACTGATAGGACATGGCAAAATCAATTACTTTCCTCCTCTTCCCAGTCTCTTACAGAACATACAGTCACACTCATGAGCTATATTACTGAGCCTCCTGGAAACTTCCACTGGGTTACTTCAAAAAGCAGCCCAAAAGCTGCTGATCTGAACAAATTAGCTGGCAGTCCCAGGCAAAGTGATAAATGGGGTCATCAGTTCTATTTAAATGGCATGCAGATGTTGGAAAGATGATACTCGATGATAGAACTCACCAAGGCTCCTTTGGCAGTGCTTTCCAAGCCTGCGACCTCTACCATCTCGAAGGACAAGGGTAGCAGATGCATGGGAAAACCACCACCTGCAATTTCCCCTCCAAGCTGCACACCATTTGGACTTGGAAATATATTACCATTCCTTCATTGTCACTGGGTCAAAATTCTTGAATTTCCTCTAACAGCATCTTGGGCTAGGTCAGTATTTATTGTCCATCACTAATTGCCCTCGAGAATGTACACCTAACAGCATTGTGGGTGTACCTATATTAGATGGAATTCAGTAGTTCAAGAAGGCAGCTCACCATCACATTCTCGAGGGCAATTAGTGATGGACAATAAATACTGACCTAGCCACTGATGTTTATATTCTGTGGAAGATCCCTCCTCACATCTTTAGAAAATGCTGGGACTTCAGAGCTTGCTTGCTTGAGATTGTGAGAGGGGTTTCATTTTAATGAGAAATTGCACACAGTACAGAGAGACCATGTGCAAGAGTGAGATAGCTTGCTGAGGGAGCCCAAGATGCTTGTAAGAGAGAGTAGATGAGTACGTGACATGAGAGGAATTTCTGGTATGTCATTTCTCCCCAGAGATGTCTAATGTAACCCCAGGTTGGGAATGCAGGTGAAGGTAATTTGTACTTGAGCATAGAGAGTATAATATAGAAGTAGAACAGTACAGCACAGTACAGGCCCTTTGGCCTTTGCTGTTGTGCTGAGCTATGTCTGAACCCAAGATCAAGCTATCTGACTCCCTATCATTCTGGTGTGCTCCATGTGCCTATCCAATAACCGCTTGAAATTTCAATGAGGATGAAGTGTGCTATGGCGTATCTTAAGATAAAGTTTTTAAAATTCAAAGAAAAAGAAAGGAATGGGAGTACAAATGCAAAATATCACAGATGCTGGAAATCTGAAATAGGAACAGAAATTGTTGAAAATACTCTTGCAGATTTCAGGTCATCATCCTGGAACGTCAACACTGTTTTTACTTTGGGAATAGACAGTCAACAGAAAGGAATTGTGGACTTTATAGTTGAGAGGAGGCACTGAGAAGTTCCAGTCAAGGGAGGCTGTAAGCTTGCCCAGTCGAGGGGAGGCACTGAGCGCATACAGTAAGTGAAAGGTAGTTAGAGCAGACAGTCAATGGGGAAAGATGCCTGAGGGTTTGGGGGAACAAGAATGCTTGAAGGGATGATGTGTAATTTCCTGAAAGTGCAAGTGTTGTGTATCTAGCTGTAAAGAACTGTAGCTGAAATCAAGTTGAAAGAGCAAACAGCGCACAAATGAAGTGATTGGTAACATGTCTAAAGGAAACTTAATGAAAAAATGTTTTTACCCAGCGAGTTGTTTCAATCTAAAAAGGATGCTTGAAGGAATGATGGAGACAGGTTCAGTTTGACGTTCGAGGAATTGGATAAGCGCCTGAAGGGAAAGAATTACAGGGGTCAGGGAAATGGCCAGGAGTGTGAGACTCATTCCATTGCTCATGCAGAGTTCCACCATGGATTTGATGGGTCAAATGGCAGTCTCCTGCACTGTAACCATTCTATAATTCTGTAAAAAGCAATTCATGTTTTGAGTTTTACATCTAATTTCATAGCTTAAAAGTGTCAGTGGTAAACATACATTTAGTTATAGTTAACTAAATTTAACATAGTTAAAGGACTGAGTAGCATCAGGTGTCCCATTACATAAAAAAAGACATTTAGGGGGCAAATTAAATATTATTTTTTCCTGTTTTTGCATGAAAAATGAACATTGAAACACCCATGTGCTCCTGCACCTGATCTCTTTTGGAAGTGTGCCAGCTATCAAATTAGAAGCTAGTGATCTTGAGATGTGCAAGGTGACAGCCTAAGAAAGATATGTTGTGCATGTAAATTGAGGTCCTAACACCAATTGTAGAACTTTAAATAAAGGTATATTTCTATATGTTGAAGTAATGCATTGATTAACATCATGAAGTATTGTCTTAGGTCTTGTCACACGATTGCGATATCCAGTCAGCTGTAAAGGACGATCTGCACCTACAACTGCTGGCTTTAGCTATGGTAATGTAACTACCTATTTTTTCAAAAGCTGCTAGATCTTTTTTAAGATGTAAATTATTCTCTTTAGCTAGTATAGAGTCAGTGCTATCTGTTCTCTAGTCGTTGAGATTTAGTTAAATATTTGCAAATCATTTTGATCCAATTTGATCAACAGGAATGCAAACAGAACCCAGTCTAGATTTTTTAAGAGCTGCAGCTAGGTGCTCTTGATTAAGTTGAGTGCTGATACCTTCTGATTTGCTTCCTTAACCTTTAATTTTGCTCGAATTTTTGTAACCTTTAAAGAACCAGAATTTTTAATTTCTACTCAAAGTTCCATTAAAATATTTGTTCTTTACTGTCACGTTAGCTTTACCTGACTTGGGAAAATAAATATATTGAAATATATTTGCTTGAGTATTAAAGTATACTTTTTTTAGGCCATGTTACATTGCAGATTACACAGGAATGTAAATTTTAGAGCATAATTTAAAACATTTTGATTTTGTTTTACAAAATATTGCTCAAGTACAGATCTGTTTTTGTGTTTGGAATTCAGCCAATATTTTCAACAAAGTTATATGATCTACTTTTATTTCTTCAAATACTGGTTTCTATTAATTGCACATTCTCATTGGTTAAGAACATTTTTGACACAAATGTCAGTACTTTGGCTAAGGCAACAAAGGGGAGGCAATGGCCCAGTGGTATTATCACTAGACTATTAATCCAGAAACCAGCTAATGTTTTGGGGACCCAGGTTTAAATCCCACCACAGCAGATGGTGAAATTTGAATTCAATCAAAAAAAATCTGGAATTAAGAATCTACTGATAACCATAAAATCATTACTGATTGTCAGAAAATCCCATCTGGCTCTTTTAGGGACGGAATCTGCCAATCTTACTTTACCTGGCCTGGCCTGCATGTGGCTCCAGTGCCACAGCAATGTGGTTGACTCGAAACTGCTGTACAAGGGCAACTAGAAATGGGGAATAAATGCTGGCCAGCCAGCGACGCCCATGTCCCATGAATGAGAAAAAAACTAGTGAAATTAAGTTATTGACGCACGTTATGTAGGTTAATTTCTCTGCCGTAACTTGAAGGTTTCTGGTCAGTTTACATAATTGAACATGTTTAATGATTGCTCACACAGATAAATGGGAAATAAACCCATCTGAGCTAACGTTTATGAAAGAACTGGGAAGTGGACAGTTTGGAGTGGTGCGCTTAGGAAAGTGGCGGGCTCAACACAAAGTAGCAATTAAAGCAATTCGTGAAGGTGCAATGTATGAAGAGGATTTCGTAGAAGAAGCCAAAATCATGATGTGAGTGCCAATACATTTATTTCTGATACTCTACATATGATGTAAGTTTATCCAGTAAGTTATTGAACCATATAGTCTGATAAAATCCCACATTCCAAGTCAATGCCAAAATAGCTGCCTCAGACGCGCTACTACTATTGCAAGTGAAAATCAGCCAGAGTTGTTTTTTGGTAACTGTCGGGTGAAGCCGTGTATGGCTAGCTTATGAGGCCAAAATTAGGCTCAGCAGTAATGCTTCCCATTCCAAAGTGCTAATAGACACTATTTAAATTTAAATGTTTATATTATTTGAACAGAGTATCAGAGGACATGAGGGGCCATGCAGCTCCACTCCATGCTTTAGGAAGAGAAAAGGGAGGAAATTTGCAAGGTTTATAAAAGTAACAAATCACTTTATAATGTGTGTGTGCCACACTAAAGTTTAAAGACTGTAGCCAGAAATTTGCCAGGACATTGACATTTTAGCGCACAGCTAACTACTTGAAACACTTCAAAAAGCTGCACCCTGACACCTCAACACTTCCTTAGATCCTTCATGTTTTTTGCCACTACTTGTAATTTTACAGCATCTATTCACTAATGAGAAGACGCTGAGAATAAATTAGCTAAAATTATTTTAAATGCTTCAAAAATACAATTGAGGCACTAAACTGTTTATCTGAGATTCAATTTGTGGACAAATATAATTAAACATTGGATAGACAGCCTTTTATACATTGCAACATATTTATTCTGATTTAGATAAAGGGAATTTTACCACAATTAAAAATACTATTTTGCACCCAAATCTCCAATGCTAATCACAAACTGTTGCAAAACTGGTGAGCAGGACTATGCAAAATAGTTTCTCCTGTGTCACCAGAACCCTTAGAGAACCAGCTGAATCCCAAAAGACAGTGTAGTTACCAAGAAGATGATGATTGGCTTGTGTCACTGGCACCAAGTGTGGGATTGGGGAAGGTGGATATTGGAGAGACCAGAAGGGGCATGCAAGTGTTACTTGGTAGCACACCATGGTTTTAATGCAGAGATTTCAGGTTCTGGAGAGCTCCTTCTAGTTACTTATTCAGGAAATTATATGCTGTTATCAATCACAACCTAGTATCAGCTTGGTATTGGCATTTAACCCCCCTCCCAATTTGGTTCCTGGTCCTGATGACTATTCTGTGACTCTTATTGGGAATATATATATATGGACACCAGGTAAGGAGGGTATCATGGGGCTTGGTTCTGATAGTCTTGTGACCGAATAGCCTTTCAACTCACTGTTGAGGCTTGCATGTGAATAATGTTAAGTTGGGTTCTAGATAGACCTTTCAGCTATACCCAACACAAGCTAAAGGTCTTCAGGAGAAATGGAAAGTATAAATGCAGGAAAAGCAGCTGGAAAAAAGTGAATAAACAATGAAAATTAAATTATAGGTGCATATGTACCTTGTGTGATTACTGTTTGCTACTGAACTTGCTAGTGTTTATATTAAACAAGTCGAACATTCCACAAATTTGATAATAGTGATGCAAAGTACATTGCATGAACTGAAGAGTCAAAATTGTACTTACGTGATTGATTTTTGTCTTTAGGAAATTATCGCATCCTAAATTAGTGCAATTATATGGAGTTTGCACACAGCAAAAACCAATGTATATAGTGACTGAATTTATGGAACTTGGTTGTCTGCTGAACTACCTCCGACAAAGAAGGGGCCAGTTAAACAATGAGATGTTACTGAGCATGTGCCAGGATGTGTGCCATGGCATGTCATATTTGGAGGCTCATGGATTCATCCACAGAGATCTGGTAATCATTTTAATTACTTATCACATTATAAATTTATACCAGAAAGTTAATTCGACCTCCAGAATCTAATGCAAAATTAGGCTGTATGATTGTCAGAAATATTATGCGAGATATCTAAAAAGCACCTTTTTTTTAACAAAAGGTGTATGTAATGTTTGATTATCATGTTAGTAATTGTTAAGAAGGTAGTTGGTTAGCTCAGTTGGCTGGATAGCTGGTGAATGATGCCAACAGCCCATACCAGCTGAGGTTACTATGAACCTTCTCAACCTTATCTTTCAGTTGTGATGTGGTGATCCTCAGGTAAATCACCATGAGTCAGCTCTCCCCCTCAAAGAGAAGAGCAGCCTATGGTCATCTGAGACTATGGCGACTTATCTTTTACCTGTAAAAGCGTTAACTGTATTGTCAAGTATGGCATTTTTTCTTTTCTGTAATTTGGGCTTGTTTTTCAACACATATGACAACATCCTTCCATCTGCACAATGCCACAATCAGTTGTGAATACATCCATTAGGGGTAGGGTAGCTTCACATGGTGCACTGTACTGATGGCTGAAGAGATAAATCTAAGAACATAAGAACATAAGAAATAGGAGCAGGAGTAGGCCATCTAGCCCTTCGAGCCTGCCCCGCCATTCAATAAGAGCATGGCTGATCTGTCGTGGCTCAGTTCCACATTCCCGCCCTCTCCCCATAATCCCTAATCCCCTCGCTTATCAAAAACCCATCAACCCGCGTCTTAAAAATATTTAGCGAGGCAGCCTCCACTACTTCAATGGGCAGAGAATTCCAGAGATTCACCACCCTTTGAGTGAAGAAGTTCCTCCTCAACTCCGTTCTAAACTGTCCCCCGCCTTTATCTTGAGGCTGTGCCCCCAGTCCTACTGTCCTTTCTGAGCGGGAAGAGTCTCTCCACCTCTATCCTATCCATCCCATTCATCATCTTATATGTCTCAATGAGATCTCCCCTCATTCTTCTAAACTCTAATGAGTACAAGCCTAGTTTATTCAGCCTCTCCTCATAGCTCAACCCCCTCAACTCCGGTATCAGCCTAGTAAACCTCCTCTGCACTCCCTCCAAGGCCAAAATATCCTTGCGTAAGTGCGGCGACCAAAACTGCACACAGTACTCCAGCTGCGGCCTCACCAATGCCCTATACAGCTGCAGCAAGACCTCCCTACTTTTATATTCAACCCCTCTCGCTATGAAGGCCAGCATCCCATTAGCCTTCCTGACCACCTGCTGCACCTGCAGGCTGGGTTTTTGCGACTCATGCACAGGTTCTGCTGCGAGTGCCATATGTGGTTATCTGGTGTCATTCTAGGTTGGTATTGGTATCTGTTGGAGCCACACATCATCATGCACATGCTGGCCCACAGTTAAGTCACCAAATTTCTCCGTCACCATTTAGTGTTTCCCATCTCTGAGAATCAATGTTTTGGGTCTTCATATCATATTTGATCCCATTCTTGAAGCAGAGCTTTGGGTGTTCTACTGTTCGTCCAGCCCTGGTTAATAAAAATCCTTTGCTATTATGACCATCTTCGACTCTGCCAACGTTCCCAATCGAGTAAAATTGCCTCTGATCAATATCAACATACTTGGGAGCTTTGAGACGACAGCCATCATTATAATTTTGTCCTTCCATAAGATGTCCAGAATATACCACAACCAACAAAGATGAAACTTACTGAACTTCCTTTCTTGATAGTTGTAAGTCATCCATGTTTCAGAGTCACACAAAAAAGCGCAGGAACGTAGGCCTCGTAAACCAGCATATTAGTCCTAAGAGTTAGCTTGATACTCCATGCACATTTTATGAGTCGGCCAAAAGTAACTCCTTTCCGTGTGCGTATATCAAGAGACAGACAGTAACAGAATTTGCTAATCACTTCCAGTGGGGAAGTCCTACACCATTCAGCTCAACTAGTCTGTGCCGGTGTTTAGCATTGTCCCATTCTAGATATCTCATTTCAGACCTTGAGCATGTTCTTGCTTCATTTCCTTTTGACAGCTGCTATGTTTTTTTGCCTCAACCACTTCCTTTGGTAGAGTTGCACATCCTAACCACCGTCTGAGTAAAAAGCATAAGAAGTAAAAGACCTGGAGTATGCCATTTGAGCCTAGGAACCTGCTCTGTTGTTCAACAGTATCATGGCTACACCTGTACCTCAACTTCACGCTATCCCCACACCACTTAACACTCAAAAGTCTTTCGACTTCTGTCTCGACTATACTGAATTATTGAGCATCCACAATTCCCCGGTAAAAAATTCCAAAGATTCGTTACTCTTTGAGTAAAGAAATTTCACTTTATCTCGGTCCTAAATGGTTGATCTCTTATTCTGAGACTGTGTACTAGATTCCCAGCTAGGGGAAACATTTTCTCAGTATCCACCCTGTCAAGCCCCTTAAGAATTTATTCATGTCTCAATCTGTTATTCTTCCAAATTCCAGGGAACATAGGCCTAGTCTGCTCAAATTCTCATACGATGGTTACAACATAGGAGGAGTCTATATGTCCCATTATATCCATGCTACCTCTCTACAAGAGCAACTCAGCTTGTCCCCACTCTTCCCACAGTCATTTCCCGTAGGTTTGTAAATTATTTGTCCTCAGATATTTATCCAATTTCCTTTTGAAAGCCATGATTGAATTTGCTTCTACAACACTCTCGGGTAGTGTATTCCAGATCCTAACCACTAACTGTGTGAAAAAAATTTTCATGTTGTCTTTTGTCAAACACTTTAAAATGCTACCCTCTGGCTTGTGACCCTTCCACCAATGGGAGCAGGCTCTCATATCCATGTACTGAGACACTTGGGTCCCTCCACCATCCTTCCATATACAAATAAAATTTGTTCTTAGTTGCTTATTGGGTTTTTTAGTAACTATATTGTATCACTGGCTCATAGGTTTGGATTCTCCCACAAGTGGAATCATTCTCTCTGCATCTACCCTGTCTAGCCTAAATTAAAGACCTCTATTAGGTCACCATTAAATATTCCCTTTTCTGAAGAAAAACACCCTAACCTGTTCAGTTTTTTTTCAATAGCCATCAGTTTTAGTACCACCCTTATAAATGTTTATTCCAATTTCTCCAATGCTTATAAATCACTTTTATAGCACAGAGTGAAGAATTGTGCACGTTACTCATGAGTGGCCTAACACTATCCTAAACATGTCTAACATAACTACATATGCTTTTTGAATTATTTACCCCAGAAATAAATCCCAGTGCTTTGACATTTTTAATTGTTAAACTGTCATGTTACTTTTATTGATTTGTTCCCAGTATTCATTGATCCTTTTTCTCTTTTACCCTATTCGGTGCAAATGATGTTTCTATTTTTCCTACCAAAGTACATCACCCCATCTTTATCTGTTAAATGTCATTTGCCACTAATTATACAGTCTGCAGGTTTTTTAATGTTTTGTTTAATTATATTCCATTCTTCCACATGATTACATGTACATTGTGCCTTGCCCTCAAAAATGTTTGGTATCATCCATAACTTTGGTAAAGTTACTTGTTCCAAAATCTAAATTGTTAATATAAATTATGTATAGTGGTTGTCCAAGCACTGATCCTTGGGGAACATCATATTTTATGTGTCTCCAATTTAATAAGTACTCTTTTCCCCTCCTCTCCATTTTCTGTTTTCTCAGCTAATTTTTCTAATCTGTCTGCTCCTATCCTAGTTTGTGTGGGGATTTGGGTAATTATTACTTGCAAGGTTCTACTTTACAAGTTTGCTCTAAACTTCTGATGTCGGCTTAGCGGTACCCTTTCCCTAACCTCTTGCATGTCATTGGATCTAACATTGGATATATGTGAACAAATTAGAGATTAAGTAATACAGTGCAATTTTAATAATACATGAATTGGCAATTAAATATACCTGGGGGCACTTGCATGATGTAGGTTCTGAAATGGCAGTGTTTTCGCAGGCTCTAGCGCTACACATTTTTAATTTTTTTTTATCCTGATGCACAAGCATAATTATACGATCCTGATGTGTATAATCTGTGCTATGTCCCTCACTGATCCTGGTTGAATTTTGATGTGGGGAGCCGAAATAAGTCAAGAACATCCATGTCCGATCGAGGCAGTTGGAGATGGCCGGGATGTGCTCTAGTTCACAGTGACAGTATTCCTGCTGAATGGACACGTGGTTCAGTGATGCTATTAGTGTTGAGATGATGGCCACCATTATGGATGATGGCCTTGGCACCCTGGCACAAATTTCTGGTACCCAGATTGATGAACTGAGGCATCCTAAAGAAAATGGGTGATGTGGAGAAAAGAATCCTATCAGTCAAGAGGGCAGTTTGTTTGGATCATCTTTCAGTTCTTGGAAATTTGGAAATCCTGCTGCGTGGAATGTAGAACATTCTGGTTGATTCAGGGAGATGGAGCTGGAGGAGTATCCATGTGTCCATTCTCCTGAGGGCAGCTGGGTATGAATTTCTGGCCTGAATTTGAGAACTGGCTGCCACGCCTTCACAAGCTCGATTTGAGGGCTTGACATTTCGTGTTCAGTGAAACACATTATGTCCAATCTTTGGGGCCTGGAGTCAGTGGAAGGCATCGACCACTGGCCTTATTTTGTTGTGCCCTCTGTGTTCATCGAGAAGGATTGGAGGCAGCTGGATATGTTGGGTCTTTCCACCTGGTAGGGTCTAAAGTTTTCTTCACCAGAGCTTTCAGGTGCTGAAGTATCCTCCATGTCACTGGAGGAGGTGCAAAGGCCTCATTGAAATTCTGGATAACCCTGGATGATGGATGAAGTTGTGTCAGACAAATTTATTGGATTTCTATGAGGATGCGACTAGTGCGGTAGACAGAGGGGAACCGGTGGATGTGGTGTTTCTCGATTTTCAAAAGGCGTTTGATAAGGTGCCGCACAAAAGGTTGCTTCAGAAGGTTAGGGGGCATGGAGTTGGGGGTAAGGTGTTAGCGTGGATAGAGGATTGGTTGTCTAATAGGAGGCAGAGAGTTGGTATCAATGGGTGCTATTCGGATTGGCGGTTGGTGACTAGTGGAGTGCCGCAGGGCTCGGTGCTGGGGCCTTAGCTATTTACCATTTATACGGATGATCTGGAGGAGGGGGCTGAGTGGAGGGTGTCGAAATTTGCTGATGACACGAAGATAAGTGGAAAAGCAAATTGTGCGGAGGGTGTGGGAAGTCTGCAGAGGGATCTAGATAGGCTAAGCGAGTGGGCAAGGACCTGGCAGATGGAGTACAATGTTAGCAAGTGTGAGGTTATCCACTTTGGCAGGAATAATAGTGGGAGGGATTACTATTTAAAGGGCGAAAAGCTGCAGCATGCTACGGTGCAGAGGGGCCTGGGGGTTCTTGTGCATGAGTCGTAAAAACCCAGTCTGCAGGTGCAGCAGGTGATCAAGAAGGCGAACGGGATGCTGGCCTTTATAGCGAGGGGGATAGAATATAAAAGCAGGGAGGTCTTGCTGCAACTGTATAGGGCATTGGTGAGGCCGCAGCTGGAGTACTGTGTGCGGTTTTGGTCGCCGCACTTGCGTAAGGATATTTTGGCCTTGGAGGGAGTGCAGAGGAGGTTCACTAGGCTGATACCGGAGATAAGAGGATTGCACTATGAAGAGAGGCTGAATAGACTGGGTCTGTACTCGTTGGAGTTTAGAAAGATGAGGGGGGATCTTATAGAGACGTATAAGATAATGAAGGGGATGGATAGAGTAGAGGTAGAGAGATTCTTCCCGCTCAGAAAGGACAGCAGGACTAGAGGGCACAGCCTCAAGATAAGGGGGGAGCAGTTTAGAACGGAGTTGAGGAGAAACTTCTTCACTCAAAGGGTGGTGAATCTCTGGAATTCTCCGCCCGTTGAAGTGGTGGAGGCTACCTTGCTAAATATATTTAAGACACGGGTAGATAGGTTTTGGTAGGCAAGGGGATTAAGGGTTATGGGGAGAAAGCGGGAAAGTGGAACTAGCCACTTCAGATCAGCCATGATCTTGTTGAATGGCGGGGCAGGCTCGAAGGGCTAGATGGCCTACTCCTGCTCCTATTTCTTATGTTCTTATGATGTTTGATCTTTCATGGCTTTTGCTTATTCAAGCTCTGTGGACGTTTATATTATTCTGCAGTTCATCATTAATCCTGAACTTTGTTCCCTTGTGATTTTACTCCAGGTTTTGTGATTCTGTCTTTAATCCTGATAAGGGTGAACACAGAGGCTTTTGTTGCCCTTTATCCTGTGAAAATCAGGATTGTCTATTTAATCTTTTTGATGGTGTATGTCCACTGACATGCTCTGACAGTGGAATGAGGAAGGCCATAGTCTAAAGTGCATCGCTGTTAGCGTTCAATCTTGGTTTTGCTGATTGGTACTGGGGGGAGGAGATGCCTACTCTGCTTCTGGCCCTGTGTTTGGTGTTAATTCCTGGATTTCAGTATTTGCAATACAGAGATATTTCCTTATTTGGGGATTGTTTGTTGGTCTTTTTATTGGTGAGCGTGCTGCGTGGGATCATAGAATCCCCACAGTGCAGAAGGAGGTCATTCGGCCAATTGAGTCTGAATCGATGATGATCCCACCTAGGCCCTATCCTCGTAACCCCACATATTTACTTCACTAATCCCTCTAACCTACTCATCCTGGGACACTAAGCGGCAATTTAGCATGTACCTAATCCGCATATCTTTGGACTGTGGAAGAAAACCAGAGCACCCAGAGGAAACCCATGCAGACACAAACTCCATGCAGATAGTGACCCAAACCGGGAACTGAACCCAGGTCCCTCAAGCTAACAACTGTGCCACCCTGCTGCCTTTGTTGTATGAAATGAGGGCTGTGTTGTATTTGCCTATTTTGTTCTTTGTATGTGCTGTAGTCCTTGCATTTACACAGAGAACAATTTTAGTAATCTTCACTTTAATTCTTAGATGAATAGCAACACAGCAGAGTGGTGGATAGCTGGTTTGGTATAAACCACCTACCCATCACCTTGCCTTAAGTCATCGTTATGAGTGAACAAAATCTCCCATAGAACTATTGAGGTTGTGTTTTTCTTTTGTATTTCTGTCATTTTGGGATTAAGGAATCCATGCTTGTTTCCTATGAATGTACTGACAAATCATGTATCTTGCCACCTGAAACTGCAACATGTCTGATGTTCCCCTGTCTCACCACTCTCTCTTCCCCCACCACCTACAATGTCATGTTAATTCACCTTACTTTATGCAATGGGATCTTTATTCCCAGCAATTCTGTTATTGCTACTCCAGATTAAATCAGGGTTTAGCTGTAAATCTTTTTCTTTATCCCCAATGTTTGTGGGATGAGAGGATCACTGGAGGAGGCTCATCTGAATAACAGGAAAGTGCCAGATGAAGTTAGTGAGCTTTGGGAAAAAAATGGAAAACCTGATGTAACATCTGAACATCTTACAAGAATCCCTCAAGACAAAAATTATTATTCTTGAAAATTGCAGAGCAAAGGAAAATTAATTTCACGCCATTTTGAACAAACTGAAGAACCAGTTGGCAGAACTGACTCTGCAATGTTCAATATTCAGGAAGAAGCCAAACGTTATAAGAAACTATAGACCTGAAGAAGCAGTTGAGTGCAAAAGAGGGTGCACTGAAAGGAAAAGCCATAGAACTTTCCAAGCTGCAAGTGAATAACAAAGTCATAAGTAACGCAATTACAGAACTGAAACAAGACTACAGTGACAAATCTGGTCAACAGCAAAACCAAAATGAAAAACAAGGACAAAGTTCTGTTGCTGACAGAAGGAAGGACAGAAATGAACCTGAAAACAGTAAAGGCACTAATAGAAGAAAAAGCAGTTGATGTCTCCGATGTACTGAAATTGAGCTGAAATTATGAAACAATTGGAAATGAGGGGTCCAAATTGTATATATCCAACAAGAACATGACAGCCACCATAGAAAAATAAAATTTGAGTCTGCTGTAGGAACAGTGTGCACATTTCCCTCAGAAGGAATGGGACAAACCCTCAATGTTCAAAAAGATTAATGTGTTTTTAATAAAGAGAAGTGTGACTCAAAGAAGTAAAGTAAGTGAAGCCCAGTACCAGAAGCAAAGCAATAATACTGTTCTTCCAAATATGACAGAGTGAGATGTGGAAGAACTGTCAAGACTTAAGACCAACTCGACAGCACTTAAGACCGTCTGAATTTGTAAAGTCAGTGACCTGAAGTGGGGAGAAAGGATAGCACGTAAAGATTGTATTGTAATATTCTGTTAGAAGGGAGATAAAATTTCTTTAGAGAAGTAAAGGGTATGTTGTAATATTGTGCCTATATGGTATAGTAATGTAATGGTGCTCAGCAGAACAAGGTTTAACGTAGGGCTGGAGAATAACTTTGCCCATGGCATGATGTGTAGTCACATGGTAAGAGACTCTGAGAGAGAACAATATATGCAGAAAATCTCCAATTAAGCAGCTTACCTGCATAGAGACAGTACCATGCATGACGATTACGTGGGATCTATGTATAGTTAAAGACTAACAATAAACACTTTATTTTTAAAAATATTGCAGGAGGGATGTGGAAGCTATTGAAAGGGTGCAGAGGAGATTTACAAGGATGTTGCCTGGATTGGGTGGCATACCTTATAAGGATAGGTTGAGGGAGCTCGGTCTTTTCTCCTTAGAGAGGTGAAGGATGAGAGGTGACCTGATAGAAGTGTATAAGATGTTGAGAGGTACAGATCAGGTGGATTCTCAGAGGCTTTTTCCCAGGGCTGGAATGGTTGCTACGAGGGGACACAGGTTTAAGGTGCTGGGGAGTGGGTACAGAGGAGATATCGGGGTAAGTTTTTCACTGAGGGTGGTGAGTGAGTGGAATCGGCTGCCGTCGGTGGTGGTGGAGGCAAATTCGATAGGGTCTTTTAAGAGACTTCTGGATGAGTACGTGGGACATGAGGGTTATAGGTAAGCCTAGTAGGTAGGGATATCATCGGCGCAACTTGTGTGCCATAAGAGCATAAGAAATAGGAGCAGGAGTAGGCCATCTAGCCCTTCGAGCCTGCCCCGCCATTCAATAAGATCATGGCTGATCTGTCGTGGCTCAGTTCCACTTTCCCGCCCTCGCCCCGTAATCCTTAATCCCCTCTCTTATCAAAAACCCATCAACCCGCGTCTTAAAAATATTTAGTGAGGCAGCCTCCACCACTTCAACGGGCAGAGAATTCCAGAGATTCACCACCCTTTGAGTGAAGAAGTTCATCCTCAACTCCGTTCTAAACCGCCCCCCCCTTTAGAACGGAAGCCGAACGGTGCCGAAGGGCCTGACTGTGCTGTAGTTTTTCTATGTTCTGTATCATCATCATCATGGCATCATTGCATAGCATATTCTAATATTATGTAGAATCATAGGGTTAGCACTGCTGCCTCACAGCACCAATTCCAGACTTGGGTGACTGTGTGGAGTTTCCATGTTCTCCCTGTATCTGTGTGGGTTTCTTCTGGGTGCTCTGGTTTCCTCCAATGATGTGTGGATTAGGTGGATTGCCCCTTTGTGTCCCAAGCTGTGTAGGTTAGCATGATTAGTGGGGTAAATACAAGGTGGTGGGGGGAGGGGGGGGGTGCGGGGGGACTGTGACTGGGTAAGATGCTTAGTTGGAGAGTTGGTAGATACTCAATGGGCCAAATGGCCACCTCCGTCACTGTAAGGATTCTATGATTTTATGCCATTTTATTAATAAAGTTGTAATGTATTGATAAATCTTTGTGCATAAATTTGAATTTCTGTGATAATGATAAATAATGACATTGAATTTCCATGGAAGTAGGATTAGTTTGCCTTTTCCTTTTGAAATTACAGAAATAATTGAACAAATCCCATGTAAATTTAACTTCTGTGAATATAAGACATGTTAAAATATGCAAGATGTTACTTGAAAAAGATGCAAATGTCCAAGTGGCAGTTATCCTAAGTAATGCAGCCCTTGATTGCCACCCATTCATGTCAACAGTTAAAAATTGTGGTAGAAGTATACCATATATCTTTATAAAAACAATGTTTTCTTTTCAGGCTGCCAGGAACTGTTTAGTGAGTGACTCACACGTGGTGAAAGTATCTGATTTTGGAATGACCAGGTAATATCAGGCGTCAGAATTAAGTGCGTTCATGTATATGGCTACAATAACTACTTATATAGTGCCTTTTTGAAATAAGACACCCCAAAGCACTTAACAGGAGCATTATAAAACAAAATATGGCACTGGGCTTCATGAAGAGACATTAGATCAAGTGACCAAAAGCTTAGACCAAGATGTTAAGTTTTGAGGCCAAAAGACAAAATGCTGGAAAATCTCAGCAGGTCTGGCAGCATCTGTAAGGAGAGAAAAGAACTGATGTTTTGAGTCCAGATGACCCTTTGTCAAAGCCTGTTAAGCTTGAAATGTCAGCTCTTTTCTCTCCTTACAGATGCTGCTGGACCTGCTGAGATTTCCAGCATTTTCTCTTTTGGTTTCAGATTGCAGCATCTGCAGTAATTTGCTTTCATTTTATGTAAGTTTTGAGGAGTGTCTTAAAGGAAGAAGGCAAAGACAGATGTGTGGGGGGAGAGTGATCCTGAGATTAGGTTCTGCGCAAATGAAATGTAGCTACCAATGGTGGAGCAATCACAGTCTGGATTGCTAAAGAGTCCAGAATTAAAGTAGCACAGAGGGGTGGACTTACAATGAAACTGCTGTACCTTGGCGCAGGGTTTCCAAACCACAGGGGAGCTCCAAAATGATGACTGTCTTGCAGCCAATTGAGGACAGAACGACATTAAAATCCTTTCCAGAATGTACATATCAATCACTCTGCTGAGACAATCGCACAGGAAGGGCTGTTCTTTCTTTCCTGACACAGTCATTGGTGAGAACTATGTTACCCGTGTGACCATTGTGCTGTGCCTCTGTGCAGTGAGGAGTGACAGTATGGAATCAAAGTGAGAGCAGCCCACGGGGCTGGATGGGAGTTGAAGTTCTCACGTGTAGCAGTAATTGGTGCCCAGCCTTCAGCAACCCAAATCTGGGAAAATGCGAGCCCCAGTGGCTGACACATGGACAGGGCTTTAATTGGAAGTGCACGCAAATAAATCCTGGGTGGCAGGAATCAGGATTGCAACCATTCAACCCTCCCACACAGCCCCATTTCCCACCTCCCACATGCTCCCTCACTCCCATCTCACCCCTCCTCACCTGCACACCCCCATTTCCCCCTCCACCTGCTCTCCCCCTCTCACCCGTACACCACCATCCTACTTCTCTCACCCGCACACCACCATCCTGCCCCTCCCGCACGCCCCCTCCCCCATGTAGGAAAATGCTGATTGAGTGGGAGATCTCTTTATATCCAGGCTGCTTCAGCAGTGGTCCAATCCTGATAGCAGCTTCCACCTGGGCAATTGGCTACTATAAGTGTTCAAAGGGCAGCCGCCATCACAGTAGAATGTGGCATTCTGGGGTGTGCCACCAGTCCATGGGGGGAGTGAAACACATTTTACAGGTAAATCCCTTATCCTAGCACTGAAGCGAAATCAAGTCAGTCCACTTGAAACCTGTATTCCTTCAGAAAGAAAAATGTATTCTGCTTTTTAATTAATGTCATTTCCTTCTTGTGTCATCACAAGCAGAAGCAAAGCTATAATAGAATCCCAGAATATGATACAGTGTGAGACACAAATATTTTAGATATTGACTGCTTGAATGTAAACGCATAAGTGGCTCTGGCTTAGTTTGAGGCATGAAGATTGATCAGGTTGCTGGACCTGATGGCCTTTAACCTTTACTGTTGTAGAAAATTAGAGGCACCATGCGAGCCATTAATTTAGTTGATAATTGTTCTTTGACATCTGGACTAGTTTGAATTGACTGGAGAAAGAGCTTGATGCATAAATGCTTGTACACATGTAGCAAGCTCCATTTATTAATATCTAAATAGGAACACAGGAACAGGAAAGCCATGTGGGCCTTTGAGTTTGTTCTGCAATTACGGCTGACCTGTATCTTAACTATTTATCCAGCTTTGTTCCATATCTTGTAAGGAAAGTTCTATAATTCATCATTTTAATAGGCTTGAATTACATAATTAAGCTGTTACAGAATGAATTTCTAGTTATGCTAAAGACTAATGATTCATAGTTCAAAGTAAAATGCCAACTGGCACTAATATTTTTCAATTGAAAAGCATAGTTTTACCAATATTCAGGGATTCAAATGATTAATACACAGGAATACAACATAATAAAATATTCAGAAATTGTTTGGCCAACACATTTTCTAACAGTTTCTGCACCTCAATGTTCCACTACACCGCGGATGGTGCTGGTGGAGATGGACGGGAGTGTGGAGAGTAGAGAATGTGTGTGTAAAAGTGGTGGGGGAAGAGACTGCATGTAAAAGGAGTGGAGTGGGGAGACAGAGATTGTGTGTGCAAGAGGTGGACTTGGGCTTTCAGATCCTAGGATGGGAAAGGCTCTAAAATGAGGGCCCCAGGAACTCTAAATCCATCTTTGACAACAGATACCAGAGTGCTGTGGGACTGGAGAAGATTACACAGTTACAGAGGGGGCAAAGCCCTGCAGGGATTTGAAAACAAGAATGAGAATTTTAAAATCATGATTTTGCTTGACCAGCAGTGAATGTAGATCAGCAAGTATAATGGTGATAATGTATTGGACTTGGTGTGAGTTGAAACACAGGCAGCAGAGATGTGGCAGATGAGCTGACAGTGCCTTGAAATGGTCAGGCCTAGAGGTAAGGAAGATATAAATTAGGGTTTCACCAGTACATGAGCTGAAGAACGACACAAACAAATGGGGATGTAATTTCTGATCTCCGGGATGTCATATTTTGGGGGATATTCCAAAGATGTGCTGGGGAACATCCCCCATTCCTTTGGAGGCTCCCTAATAAAGTTTGCATGGCATTGCCTGGTGAGTGCAAACTTCTCTTAGACAATTGCCCTGCACTGGGAACAACTGGATGATGTGATTTAAATTGCAAACTTCAAATGGTTCTGACCAGGTTACATCAATAGTTCCTCAGAAAATTTAGAATTAAAACCACTTCCAGCTTGTGGGTAACAATTGTGCAGACCCCTACCAACCCCACAGGGCCTCTAACCAGCTCTCCCCCCACCCCTCTCCGCCACACATACACAGGCCAATTCAGTTGCCACTCCATTGGAAGTTACAGCCCAGCTGAGCAGATGATGTAAAAGGGAACCAGAAGCTCTTCTCTAGTTTGAATGTGACACTTGGTTGTGAACAGAATGGCTCGATCTCAAACTGTTGCTAGGAAGAATGGTGCTCCTTAAGGTGAATAATCAGACTCTCCTGATGAAGGAGCAGTGCTCTGAAAACTTGTGATTCCAAATAAACCCATGAGACGTCTTACTATGCCAACCCCAGTACAACGCCAGCATCTCCACATCAGGGAGAATGGTGGTGTTGCTAGTTGAGAAATGGAGTTTGGAACACAAATTGCAGTCTTCCCAATACTTAATTGGAGGAAATTTCGGCTCATCCAATACTGAATGTGAAATTAAGTGCCGGATGATTGGAAAACGGCTAATGTTACGCCGTTGTTTAAGAAGGGTGCCAGGCAAAAGGCGGGGAATTATAGGCCGGTTAGTTTAACGTCTGTGGTAGGTAAAATGTTAGAATCTATCATTAAGGAGGAAATTGCAAGGCATCTTGAAGGGAATTGCTTGATAGAGCAGACGCAGCACGGTTTCATTAAAGGGAAGTTGTGTCTGACAAATTTACTGGAGTTCTATGAGGATGTGTCTAGGGCGGTGGATAGAGGAGAGCCGGTGGATGTGGTCTTTCTAGATTTTCAGAAGGCGTTTGACAAAGTACCTCACAAGAGGTTATTGCAGAAGGTCGAGGGACATGGAGTTGGGGGTAGGGTGTTAGCGTGGATAGAGGATTGGTTGTCAAATAGGAGGCAGAGTGTGGGGGTCAATGGGTGCTATTCGGATTGGCGGATGGTGACTAGTGGAGTGCCCCAGGGGTCGGTGCTGGGGCCTCAGCTTTTTACCATTTATATAGATGATCTGGAGGAGGGAACCGAGTGTAGGGTGTCGAAATTTGCTGATGACACCAAGATTGGGGGAACGGCAAATTGTGCGGAGGGTGTAGAGAGTCTGCAGAAGGATCTAGATAGGCTGGGCGAATGGGCCAGGAAATGGCAAATGGAATTTAATGTTGGCAAGTGTGAGGTGGTCCACTTTGGTAGGAAGAATGGTAGGAAGGACTATTACTTACGTGGCGAAAAACTGCAGCAGGCGACGGTGCAGAGGGACCTCGGGGTCCTTGTGCATGAGTCGCAAAAACCCAGCTTGCAGGTGCAGCAGGTGGTCAGGAAGGCGAATGGGATGCTGGCCTTCATAGTGAGGGGGATTGAATATAAAAGTAGGGAGGTCTTGCTGCAGCTGTATAGGGCATCGGTGAGGCCGCAGCTGGAGTACTGTGTGCAGTTTTGGGCGCCGCACCTGCGCAAAGATATTTTGGCCTTGGAGGGAGTGCAGAGGAGGTTTACTAGGCTGATACCGGAGTTGAGGGGGTTGAGCTGTGAGGAGAGGCTGAATAAACTGGGCTTGTACTCGTTAGAGTTTAGAAGAATGAGGGGAGATCTCATTGAGACGTATAAGATGATGAATGGGATGGATAGGATAGAGGTGGAAAGACTCTTCCCGCTCAAAAAAGACAGTAGGACTAGGGGGCACAGCCTCAAGATAAAGGGGGGGCGGTTTAGAACGGAGTTGAGAAGGAACTTCTTCACTCAAAGGATGGTGAATCTCTGGAATTCTCTGCCCGTTGAAGTGGTGGAGGCTGCCTCGCTAAATATTTTTAAGATGCGGGTTGATGGGTTTTTGATAAGAGAGGGGATTAAGGGTTATGGGGTGAGGGCGGAAAAGTGGAACTGAGCAGCGACAGATCAGCCATGATCTTATTGAATGGCGGGGCAGGCTCGAAGGGCTAGATGGCCTACTCCTGCTCCTATTTCTTATGTTCTTATGTTAATGGTCTTTGAGGGAGGCGGTGGTAAAGTAAAGCTGAGTGTTTGCAAGTGAAGTCTAGTGCTGTGCTTTTTGGATAATGTCACCAAGGAGCAGCATGTAGTTGAGAAATAAGAGGGAGCCAAGAATACATCCTGAAGTCAAGTGAACCAAATCATTAAAAGAGAACTAGTTCTTGTGGAAGTCCTTCAGTTGCTTAAACCTAAATGTTTGTTTGCAAAATAAAATGTAGCTCCATACATAAATATAAGTAAAAGCTTTGCAATGTGGCACACGCTCGTATGGTTAAGATTACTTCTTGCGTGTAGCAATTATAATGGAAAATTTGTATATCAACATGCCACAGTAAAATAACTCTATGTAAACACAATCAAAAACCCTTACTTTATCAGTATTTCACTAAATTACTAAAATTTTCATCCACTGCTTTAGGAACAGTAATTTTTAATATTTGAAATCAGCTTTACCACAAAATTCATTAATTCAAAAGTTACATATTTCACATTAAAATCTCAAGTTTACTCAGTGAATTTTTTTTGTTAAATTTGTTCATTCAATGCTTCAATCTGGGCTTCAACTGTGTATTTTAACGTAATAGTTTTAGACAGAGCTTTCAGTCATGGCTATGTATTCAAAGCTTGTGCAACGTGCAAAATTTCCCACCCCCACATTAATGCCGTTCAGTTCCAACTCTACTTCACTCGTCTTGTGTGAAATGCCAGCCCCGCTTCTGCCTCAGTCCCAGCAATTCTTATCTGATCCTGCCTGTTTGATGGCCCATGCCTAATCATGCTTTTTAAGACAGCTTTCCTCCCTGACATGCTCCCAAGGCACCTTAATTCCCTGCCAAGCTCCATTCATTCACTGGAATTGGAAAACAAGAGGCAAAGAGAAAACAGTAGCCAAAACACAATGGCAACACCTGGGAGACTGAATCCTGTGATGTACTGTGTATAATGCATATGAAATCATAATTTCTTCTTGTGGATTATTTTATTTGAATTCCTAAGTGATTTATTGCACTGTCCTTCACAATCATCTATAACACACTTCCTTATGATCGTAATGATGAATAGCTATTGTTAATTATCTTTCCAACGGCTATTGAAGACATAGAGTCATACAGTGCAGAAAAGGCCCTTCAGCCAATCTAGTCTGCACCCACAATATCTACCACTAAAGGTGCACTAATTCCATTTTCCTGGACTTGTCACATATCCTGGAATATTATATGTCAAGTGTCCATCCAAACATTTTTTTAAAGGTTGTAAGGTTTTCAGTCTCAACTACCTTCCCAGTCCATGCATTCCAGAATCCCACAAACTTCTGAGTGAATTATCTTTTTCTCAAATCCCCTCTTAATCTCCTGCCCCTACCCTAAAACTATGCCCCTTGTGCTTGACCCCTGAACCAAGTGGACATCTGCTCTCTGCTTACCCTGTCCACACACGTCAATCATGTTCCCCCCCCATCTCCCCTTAGCCTTCTCTGCTCTAAAGAAAACAATCCAAGCCTATCTAATCTCTCCTTATGGCTCAGTACTCCATCTTGGGCAACATTCTGGTGAACCTCCTCTGTACGCCCTCTTGCTATCACATGTTTATTTGCCTTTGGAATTATATCCTGTTGAAAGCAGTGGAGGCTGGGTTATTTATATTATTCAAGATTGAAATAGACTGATTTTTGATCTACAAGGGAGTTCAGAATTATCTGGAGCAAGGAGGAAAAGGGAGTTAAGTCCATAATCAGATATGTAGTGATTTATTGAATGGTGGAGGAGGTTCAATGGACAGAATGACCTACTTCTGCACTTACTTCCTCTGGCCACTTTTCTGCAGTGCCATCACAGAGTAGAAGAGACATTTTTCGTGTCGATAATACCTAAATTGATCAATGCAAAGCTGACTACTGAAGAGCAAGATTATAAATCTTAAATCTACATGCACTTCCAGACCATAAAATCTAACCCCTTTTGTTACTATTTCTGGTTCACTGTTCGCAATATTTCTTCAATATATGTCCACATCTATAAATTATCTTTGTTGCACAAATTACTCCATATGTTTGCTGAAAATTATTGAACTTTTATTTTTAGAATAAAATCATTGATTACAGCAGAGAAGGAAGCCTTTTAGCTGTTATCCATGCAGACTTTCTGCAAGAGGAACTCTGTTAGCTCTACTTGCCCCCCACCACCATCCCACCCCCTTGCACACATGCACACACACGGCCTTTCTCCATATCCCTGCAATTTATTCTCTTCAAAAAACTATCCAATTCCTTCTTGAAAATCATAATTAGATCTGCTAGCACCTAAGCTCTCAAGATCTGAACTGTTCACTACCTAAAACATATTTCTGTGTCGCTTTTGGTTCTTTTACCATACCCCTTCAATTAGTATCCTCAAACCTTACAATATTGGGATTAGTGTTTCCCGATGTATTATGCCCAAATCTCACCTGACTTTTCTATTGAATTTCTCTCAACCTTCTTTAAGGGGAACAACTTCAGTTTCTCCAACCTATCCACGTAACTAATCTCTGGACTCATTCTGGAGAATTTGTTTTTGCACCTAATTCTCTAATTCCTTCATATCCTTCCAAAAATGTAGATACAATACTCCAGTTGTGGTTAAATCAATGTTTTTCATCATAACTTCCTTGCTTTTGTACTTAATGCCTCTGTTTATAAGACAATATGCTGGATGCCTTAACTGTTTTCTCAACCTGCTCTGTAAAATTTCTGATTGCCTAGAACAGAGTGAACTCTTTTTCCAATGGAAACATCCTGCTATTTAGGATTAGTGAGATCAACTGAAGTTTGGCACAGCTAGAGGTTAACAGGTTAAAACCAAACCACAGAATAGATCAGAGCATGTGTATGTTCCCACAACTTGCCTTAGTATGACTATCCTGTCTGATAAGGTACTAGTTTACAAGATTATCTCAAATTCAATGGGAAGAAATAGAGTTGCTAGCGACAGATCAATCTCTCAACCTTTCTTTTGCTGAATTTTTCTAGATTTTCTAGTCCATCATTAACAGAATGTAGGTGGTCTGATTAGTAAACCTGCAGATGATACAAAAAATTGGGGGAGTCGCGGATAGTGAGGACGATAGTCAGAGGATATAACAGGATGTAAATCAACTGGAGACCTGGCCAAAAGATGGCAGGTGGAATTTAAAAGTTAAGGTAAAGTTTATTTATTAGTCATAAGTAGGCTTACATTAACACTGCAATGAAGTTACTGTGAAAATTCCTTAGTTGCCACACTCCTACGCCTGTTCAGAGAGAGAGAACTTAGCATGGCCAATACACATAATTAGTATGTCTTTCGGACTGTGGGAGGAAACCGATGCAGACACAGGAAGAACATGGAAACTCCATGCAGGCAGTGACCCAAGCCAGGAATCGAATCTGGGTCCCTGGCAATGAGGCAGCAGTGCTGACCACTGTGCTGCCCCACAGTGGCACAGTTGACCCAGACAAATGTGAGGTGGTGTAATTTGAAAGGTCTACTGCAAAAGTAAAGTATACAAAAAATGGTAGACCCTTTGGAAATATTAGCATATAAAGGAATCTAGGCGTGCACATCTACAGTTCCCTGAGGTGGCAACTCAGGTGGACAAGGTGGTCAAGAAGACGAATGGCATGCTGGCCATCATAGGTCAAGATGTTGAGTATAGCAATTGGAAAATCGTTGCAGCTGTATAAGACTTCAGTTAGGCTGCATTTAGAGTATTATGTACAATTCTGGTCACCACACTTACCGGAAGGATGTTGATGCACTGGAAAAGGTGCAGAAGACATTCACCAGGATGTTGCCTGGTTTGGAAGATGCAGTCAATGAAGAAAGGTTGTACAAACTTGGATTGTTTTCAGTGGAGCGTCGGAGGATGAGGGGGGACCTGATAGAGGTTTACAAGATTATGACAAGCTTAGGTAGAGTGGATGGTCAGAGTCTTTTTCCCAGGGTCAAAGGGTCAAAGGGTCAATTACTTGGGGCATAGGTTGAAAGCAAGAGGGAGAAAATTTAAAAGAGATGTAAGGGGCAGGTTTTTCAGAGAGGGTGGTGAATGCCTGGAACGCGCTGCTGGAGGAGGTGGTGGAAGCAGATTCTATAACAACGTTCAAAAGGCATCTGGATAGATACATGAATAGGCTGGGAATAGAGGAATATGGAGGCAAGAAAATATTAAATTAGAGAGGCATCTGTGTTGGCACAGACTTGATGGGCCAACGTGCCTCTTCCTTGTTGTATTGCTCTTTGTAATATGACTGACTTAAATGGTATAAGAATCAAATTGCCTGGAATTTTGAAAGGTTAAAAGAAGTTTTAATTGAGGTTTTTGAGATTCTTAAAGGAAGTGTTAGGGTAGATTGAAACTCTTTCTGATGGTGGTGCAATCTGTATAAACTCAAAATTAGAACCAGGTCATCCAGAAGGAAAGGTAGGAAACACAAAGGATGACAGAAGTGTGGAATTCTCTTGCACGAATGTTAATAGTTCATTAATAATTTTAATATAAGATTTAGATTATTGCATATCATAGTTATTAAGATATATGAAACCAAGGCAAGTGAATCGAGTTAAGATGCAGATCAGCCATTATTTCATTGAATGGCAGAACTGACTGAAGGATTTGGATAGTCTACTCCTGCCCCTACGTACAGGGGGTGACTTGCAATCATGTCACCTTGAGCTACTTAAATATTTATCTAATTATTGGTGTTAATATGGAGAATGAATATTGGGGAAATTGAATGTTCTTAATCAACTAATGACGTGGAATCTTTGCATCCACCCCAGTCATTTAAAAAAGGTAGACAGGGCATTGTTTTTAATTATTTACGTAAGGACCAGTGACTCTGACAATGCAGTATCTATTTAGTATTGCATTAGATTGTCAGCTTAGATTATATTTCCTCCAATTCTGGGATGCCACTTCAAATCACAACTTTCAGAGGTAAGAATGGGAATTGGCACTGAAACAGTTTTGAGTGTATATTGTGAAAAACTATTTCCACCAGTCAATGAATCAATAAAAAGCATTAACTTAGGGTTTCAATAAAAAGAGTAAAAGGGGAGATTAGAAATATTTTTTCATGAATTTATTGCAATATTTAATGCATTAACACATAATGTCTCAATTTTAAATTTAACTGACAAGTAGGTGAACACTTGGGAAAAATTACGAAGGGAAAAAGTAGGGTTCAAGGAGATCAGTTGGGTGTGGAGTGAACACCAATCCATTCACGTTGAGTCACGTGACCTTCTGAGCTAAAGGTTTTATGATTTATTAACGAATATATCTTATTTAATTGCAACATCTTTAGGTACGTTTTGGATGATCAGTACACTAGTTCATCAGGTGCCAAGTTTCCTGTGAAATGGTCACCACCTGAGGTGCTACATTACTCGAAGTTCAGCAGTAAATCAGATGTGTGGTCATTTGGTAAGAGAGACTTTATCTATATATATATATATATATATATGCAAGCAAATACCTTGAAATATTTTTCTCAATCGTATTTATTTGGAAAGTCTAATACATTTTTAAACAAAGCAATAATGGTTTTTAAAATTCAGTGACAATTTGGCAAATTTATCCATAGATCTCTGAAGGCGGAAAGGCAGGTAAGTAGGGTGGTGTAAAAGACATATGGCACACTCACCTTTATCAATGAGAGTATAGATTACAAAAGCAGAGAGGTCGTGATGGAGTTGTATAGAACATTGGTGAGGCCACAGCTGAAGTACTGTGTGCAATTCTGGTTACCACATAATAGGAAGGATGTGAATGCACTGGAGGAGGTGCAGAGGAGATTCACCAGAATGATGCCTGGGATGGAACATTTAAGTCATAAAGAGAGGTTGGATAGGCTTGGGTTGTTTTCTCTGGAGCATAGAAAACTGATTGAGGTGTTCAAGACTATCTGAGGCGTGGATAGGGAGCAGCTGTTCCCCTTAGTTGAAGGGTCAATTACAAGGGGACACAAGTTAAAAATGAGGGATGGGAGGTTTGGGACGGATTTGAGGAAAAGCCTTTTTACTCAGAGGGTGGTGATGGTCTAGAATGTACGGCCTGGTGGGATGCCTCACATCCTTGAAAAAGTACCTGGATGAGTACTTGGCACACCGTAACATTCAAGAAAATGGGTCAAGTGCTAGAAGGTGGGATTAGGTGGGCAAGTCGGGGCCAGGGGTCGGTGCTGGGGCCTCAGCTATTTACCATTTATATAGATGATCTGGAGGAGGGAACCGAGTGTATGGTGTCGAAATTTGCTGATGACACCAAGATTGGGGGAACGGCAAATTGCGCAAAGGGTGTGGAGAGTCTGCAGAAGGATCTAGATAGGCTGGGCGAATGGGCCAGGAAATGGCAAATGGAATTTAATGTTGGCAAGTGCAAGGTGGTCCACTTTGGTAGGAAGAATGGTAGGAAGGACTATTACTTACGTGGCGAAAAACTGCAGCAGGCGACGGTGCAGAGGGACCTCGGGGTCCTTGTGCATGAGTCGCAAAAACCCAGCCTGCAGGTGCAGCAGGTGGTCAGGAAGGCTAATGGGATGCTGGCCTTCATAGCGAGGGGGGTTGAATATAAAAGTAGGGAGGTCTTGCTGCGGCTGTATAGGACATTGGTGAGGCCGCAGCTGGAGTACTGTGTGCAGTTTTGGTCGCCGCACTTACGCAAAGATATTTTGGCCTTGGAGGGAGTGCAGAGAAGGTTTACTAGGCTGATACCGGAGTTGAGGGGGTTGAGCTATGAGGAGAGGCTGAATAAACTAGGCTTGTACTCGTTAGAGTTTAGAAGAATGAGGGGAGATCTCATTGAGACATATAAGATGATGAATGGGATGGATAGGATAGAGGTGGAGAGACTCTTCCCGCTCAGAAAGGACAGTAGGACTAGGGGGCACAGCCTCAAGATAAAGGGGGGGGGCAGTTTAGAACGGAGTTGAGGAGGAACTTCTTCACTCAAAGGGTGGTGAATCTCTGGAATTCTCTGCCCGTTGAGGTGGTGGAGGCTGCCTCGCTAAATATTCTTAAGACGCTAGTTGATGGGTTTTTGATAAGCGAGGGGATTAAGGGTTATGGGGAGAGGGTGGGAATGTGGAACTGAGCCACAACAGATCAGCCATGATCTTATTGAATGGCGGGGCAGGCTCGAAGGGCTGGATGGCCTACTCCTGCTCCTATTTCTTATGTCCTTATGTTCTTTCATACGTCAGCACAGACTCGATAAGTTGAAGGGTCTTTTCTGCACTGTAGTATTTTGTGATTAGAGATTGTGTTGGTGGTACATACACCTCTGGATTTCTTTGATTTCAAGATGTTGAGTTAATCCAAGAGCACAAATTACCTCAAGTATAGCATTAGTAGAAGGTGAAAGGGGTGTCAGCAAAATGATGGCCTATGTCGTTTTTTCTCCTCTTGTACTTCAAATTGGCAAAAATAGAAGTTGACTTTTATCATTTATCCCACGTTTCGTTTTCATGTCCTTCCATTTGTTAACAAAAACTGAAAAGGTGACTTGACTGCACTTCACTGCAAGGCTGGACATCATTGCCTTATCATTCTGATTGTATTATTTATTTTTGGGAGTGAAAATTGTAAAAAGTAATATTGATGAAAAACTAACATTTTACATGTAGGGATTATCGTATGTTTGGTGTGTTATGAACAATATTTTGACGTCAGCAAGTGAGGTTATCCACTTTGGTAGCAATAATAGGAAGACAGATTACTTGAATGGCTGTAAATTGAGAGCAGTGGATATTCAGTAAGACCTTTGTGTTCTTATGCATCATAAGTTGCTGAAAGTAAGTGTATAGGTACATTAGGCAGTAAAGAAGACAGATGATATGTTGGCCTTCATTTGCGAGGTGATGCATTTTGGATAAGAGGTGATGCATTTTGGAGGATCAAATTTGGGTGTGAATTATACTGTCAATGGCAGAACCCTCTGGGCATGCAGGTTCACAGTTCCCTAAGAATAGCAACGCAGGTGACCAAGGTGATTAAGAAGGCATATGACATGCTTGCTTTTATCAGCCGGGGCATCGAATACAAGAGTTGGGAAATCGTGGCATTTATGTAAAACCTTAATAAGGCTGCATTTGAAGACTTGCACGCAGTTCTGGTCACCACATTACCAGAAGGATGTGGAAGCTTTGGAGAGAGTGCAAAGAAGGTTCACCAGGATGTTGCCTGGTTTTGAGGGCGTTGACTATGAGGAGAGGTTGAATAAACTAAGATTGTTTTCATTGGAAAGATGAAGGCTGAGGGGAGACCTGATAGACGTCTACAAAATTATGAGAGGCATAGATGGGTAGATATTCAGAGGCTTTTTCCCAGGATGGAAGCGTCAATTACAAAGGGGCACAGATTCAAGGTGGAAGGGAGAAATTTTAAAGATGATGTGCAGGGGAAGTTTTTCATGCAGAGAGTCGTGGATATCTGGAATGTACTGCCAGAGGAGGTGGTGGAAGTTGGCACATTAGCAACATTTAAGAGGCATCTGGTGGGTACATGAATAGGGAGGGAATAGAGGGATATGTACCAAGCAAGGGCAGAGATTTTATTTTTAGTTTTAGGGCATCTTGATCAGCACAGGCTTGGAAGGCCGAAGGGTCTGTTCCTGTGCCGTATTTTTCTTTGTTATCTTTGCTTTTTGCAAGACGATTTGCGTATAGGAATAAGGATATTTTACTGCAGTTGTGTAGAGAATTGTTGAGGCCACACCTGGAGCATTGTGTGTAGTCTTGATGTCCTTATCTGAGGAAGGATGTAATTGCTATAGAGGGAGTACAGCAAAGGCTTACCAAGTTGATTCTTGGGATGGCAGGTCAGTTGTGAGGGAAGACTAAGCTGGTTAGGATTCTGTTCACTGGAGTTTAGGAGAGAGAGGGAATCTCATAGAAACTTGAAATTCTAACAGAGTTAGACAGGGTAAATTCAGAAAGAATCTTCCTGATGGGTGGTGGAGTCCAGAATTAGAGGCCATAGTTTCAGGATAAGGGGTAAACCTTTTAGAACTGAGGCCCAGCAGGTGGTAAATTTGTGGAATTCACTACCACATGAAGTACTCAAGGCCAAAACATTGCCTGATTTCAAGAAGAAATTAGTTACAGTTAAAGGGGTCAAGGGAAATGGGGAGAAGGGGGTTTTAAGGTTATTGAATTTCATGATTAGCCATGATCAAAATGAATGACGGAACATGCTGGAAGGGCTGAATGGCCTACTGCTTCTAGTTTCTATTCTATACTTAAGTTTTACCAACAAAGTGCTTTTTGTGTGTATGCCCAAAATAAAGCCCACAAGTAAAAAGGTGCAATATTTTGCCAGTATAGTTTTGACAGTTGAAGTTAACTTCCCAAGTTCATGTTATCTTTGGGAGTGTCCTCATATGCCCTGAGCGCACATGCATGGTTTTCTAACAGCTTGCTTCCCAGATGACCATAGACTGTTTTCTCCTTTGAGGGGTGATATAACCTGAGGATCACCACATCTCAGGTGAGGGGCAATGTGGAGAAGGTGGGGTTGCATGAATAACCTCATCTGATATGGGAATTGAACTCCATGCTGCTGGCGTCGCTCTGCCTCACAATGCAGCTATCCAGCCAATTGAGTTAAACCAGTGCATAGCTGGAAAATTATCCCTTTCATGACATGAGATAATATGAGAAAATAAAATTATCACACGCCTGGTCCATTTTTTTGCTGGCCATCCCACCTCATGCACCTACCCTTTCTCTTACTGAGCATCGAAAACACCGATATCTGGCCAATTTTGGAATCTGCTACCAAAAATTATTTATTTCCCAAGATAATTCTGCCTACCTCCTTTCAGCTGTGATAAAGTTGTTTTTCACATATAAAGTGAATAACTTGCACTTAGTGAAGTCAAAAACAACGCTTTGTTTTAATTTGCAGGTGTTTTGATATGGGAAGTTTACAATGAGGGCAAGATGCCATTTGAGACCAAAACAAATTCTGAGGTGGTTGAATTCATTTCATCCGGTTGTCGACTGTATCGACCAAAACAAGCATCAAAGGCCGTGTATGAGATCATGAATCAATGTTGGCATGAGGTTGGTGGTGTTTTTCTTAAAAAAAAATCACATTTTGTTATTACAGCAAAATAAATTATATTGTCATTTTGCGATCAATAAATTAGCTAAGGTATTCATAGAATCATAGAATTCCTACAGGGAAGAAGGGGGCTGTTTGGTCCATCAAACTTGCACCAACGATAATCCTACCCAGTCCCCTCCCACATAACCCCATGTGATTTACCCTGATAAATTATCCCTTGGGGTCAGGGAGATTATCATGGCCAATCATCCTAACCCGCACACCTTTGGAGTGTGGGAGAAACCGAAACAACTGGAGGAAATTCATGTCGACACAGGAAAAACGTGCAAATTCAACGCAGTCACCTGAGGTCGGAATTGAACCTGGGTCCCTAGCAATGTGAGACAGCAGTGCTAACCACTGTGCCACCATCTTAATGTTTTTGTAAATTAATGTCACAAGTAGGCTTGCATTAACATTTCAATGAAATTACTGTGACAATCCCCTAGTCACCACACTCTAGCGCCTGCTGCCCATTGTTTATCCATTAGTGCTTGTTCTGGTTTATGATTTCCCATGTCAGAAAATATGGACACAGCAGGTAAAGATAAATGCCATTCAGCTTCACCAACAATTATTTTTCATGGAATCATTATTATTTCACTATATTTAAATATTTTTACTTTAAAGGTGCATAACTGAATAACAATAAAAGCTAATATTTAAAATAAGGACTTGGCAACATTTAAAGGAAGATGCAAATACATAGGCCAAATGTTCTTTTCCTAATTTTAGTAAGGGTAAATGAATCAACAATAGCTTAACATGGCTAGAAAACACTATATTAGTAGTTCAATGCTGTTCTGAGTATTTATCTCCAAATTCCTCTCTGGCTATGAGCGAGAAGAGAGAATTTAACTTTTATGTAATGTCCAAGGTCAATTATGAAGTACTTGTGCAGGATCAGGGAAAATAATAGACATTATTAACTCCATGTGTGATGTGGCATTAATGATCTGAACCAGGATAGCATTCCCCTCTAGCAAGCTCCTGGGAAGATTAGTGTCAGCAATGAGCTTATAATTAGCCAATTTTAATTTTCATAAAGAGGTGCTGAGTAGGTGCACTGACCATGCTTAGTTGCCCCTTAATGTACCTGAACAGGCGCTGGAGTGTGGCTACTATGGGATTTTCACTTGTGATGCTAATAAATTAACTAAAAACTATTCTTTTAAACTCTAGAGGAAATTGACTTATTCTGCTCAATCTTTCCTTAAGGACAACCCTCTTATCCCTGGAATCAATCTAATGAACTTTTTTTTGCATCCTCTGTAAATTATCCTCTCTAAAGTAAGGAGACCAAACCGTACATGAGAGATATAGGCCAGGATTTTCCAATCTTGTTTGCTCTGCCACTGCTGCCAGAGAGAACACAGAATTTGGTGATCAGCCAAAACTGTATTTGCTGCAGCAGGACTGGAGAATTCTGGTCTTGGTCTCACTTCTATAATTATGGCAAAAGTTTCTTACTCTTATACTCCAAGTCCCTTGCAATAAAAGGCTAACATGCCTGTTTGCCTTCCTGATTGCTTCCTGTAATCGAATGTTAAGTTTGAGGGGAAGGAACCCTCCAAATCCATCCGAATACCAATTTTACTGGTTTTTGACTTTTAAAAAACATATTCTATAATTGAATTTACACTCCCCAAATTATACTCCACCTGCTACCCAATCTGTTAACTATTCTGTGTTCCTTTTAACCTCGTCGCATTATGATCATCAGGCCTTTCTCTCCAGTTTTCTATCATCGAATGTGGACATATTACACTCATTCCCCTCTTCCAAGTGTTTGATATAGATTGTAAACAGTTGTGGCCCAAGTACTGATCTTTGCCTCATTCCCAAGTTAGACCCTGCTATTTCCAGAAATGGGCTGTTCATTCCTCCTCTCTGTTTTCTGTACATTGACCAATCCTCATTCCTTGCTGATATATTATCCCCAAACCCATGAGCGCTTGCCCTAACCCAGTCTTCTGACTCTGGTTGCACACGCACCTTAAAGTTTGAAGTTTATTTATTATTGTCACAAGTAGGCTTATATTAACACTGCAATGAACTTACTATGAAAATCCCCGAGTCACAACATTCCGGTACCTGTTCGGTTACACTGGGAGAATTTATTATGGCCAATGCATCTAACCAGCACCTCTTTCAGATTGTGGGAGGAAACTAGAGCACTCGGAGGAAACCCACACAGACACGGGGAGGATGTGCAGACTCCGCATGGACGGTGAGCCAAGTTGGGAATCGAACGTGGGTGCCTGGTGCTGGAAGGCAGCAGTGCTAACCACTGTTCCACTGTGCCGCCTGTGTTTGCCCTTCTTTTGTCCCATCACTAGAAGGACTGTGTGGAAAGAGAAGCCAGTGTTGAAAATGCACTGGTTATGATTGGTCCCGTTCAGCTTGGGAAAATAGTGTAAATTGGTGGAAAATAGTGTTATTCATCTGTATCAAATATTTCAGAAATGGTTGAGGAGAAGACTCAGAGGGTCAATGTACTATGGTCACAAGCACAGAGGACATAGCTTTGACTTTGGTTTGCTGCTGTCATGTGAGCAAATACTTAATGGAGAGATGCAATGATGGAGCTGGGGAAAGAAGGGCGTGGATATTTGAGGAAGAATTTTGTGGCGAAATGGAAGATTGGGTCATGAATGCGAATGAAACACCAGACTAAAACTAAGGCTAAAATTATTTCTGGTATTGAAACAGCACTGGTCAAAACACATCCAGTCTCTCAAAAACCACAATTTTAAATAATGGTTCTCTAGAACCGTACTAAAGAGAAGCAAAAATATTAACTTTAAGATAATTTTCTGTTCAGGAATTCAATTTCATTCAATTGGATTTTAAATTACTGTTTTTCTTTTTTCAGAAACCAGAGAGGCGACCGAGTTTTTCATGCCTGTTGCAAATGATTAATCAAATAATGGAATGTGACACTTAAAATGACTCTCCTGGTTGGTTGTGGACTGCTGGAATTAAGTCATGATGCAGTGAATCCTGTTCTGTATTATGACAGATTTTCTTTGAGCTGTTTGTCCTGGATTAGAAACATCAAATGAAAGTTTTGTCTCTATCTGAATAAAAGTGTAGGTAATTGTACACTTAAGAAGATTAAAGGAAGACTATCTGTTGATGCAGATGCTCACTGGCCATCTGGCATTTTAAACATCAACGTACACATTTATTGAGAAGAATATCTGTTTCCTGTGATATTATCTCTCATAATTCTGCCAGCCTGGATTGCAACACAGTGCCATTTGTCTGCATCGAAACTGATCCTGAATCATCACCATTGCCTGAGTAATATTTTTCTTCGCAAAATCCACACTTAAACACAATTTTTAATCCATTGTCTATTTCTGTTCACTATGAATTTAATGTAACAGCCAGAAGTATTTTACTATTCAAATTCCATGCAGCTGTAAGTATTCATTGCCTCTGTGGGAGCTGGATTTTCTCCTATATTTTAGCATTGTGATTCTATAACACTATACCACATGATTCCCATTAAATTACTGAACTATTGTCTGAATTGCTGAGGTGGGTGGACCATATTTGATGGCTTTTAGCTAACAGCGAGAGCAGCAACCCACAATCCAAATTAATTTGCATACATTTATTAACCTACAAGCTTTCCAACATCTTGCGACAGCATAAAAATAAAATGCTGGAGATAGACAAAAAGTTTCAAATGTAGGTCTTTGATTAGATGCATTATGTTTCCCAGCAAAATTAGAAATTTAATTTGAGATGATCTGATGTGAAAGTCAAGCTATTCTGTCAGATGTAAAGCCTCAGTTTTCTGTCAAGCCCGCAGCATGTTTCTTAAGCAATGGGAAGATATCTTGTAGATTTGCATATAAATTAACAGCAGTGAAAAGTACCAATCTATAACTAGATTTGTATGAAGAAACCCAATGAATTGGGAAAATTTCACGTTGCAACTGATTCAAAGTTAGAAGTCCTATTTTAGCTTGGGGCAGAATTGTGTTGCTAAACCTGTGGTAGTGGAGCAGTGTGATTGGAAAATCAGTGGTGACCTAGGAACATCATTGATTGCTGATGGATTGCTGACTTGAACGTGTCAGGGATAAGAACACAATAGCTTCAGTCTGTATTGACACATCTGTTTATGGGCTCTGTCTTGCCAGTAGTGGCCCTGTACGTTGACACAGACTCTGCATAGAGACCAATGTGTCAGAATAAGTGCAGCAGCCCAGAGGGGTATCTGGAAGATTCAAGGTAGCTGAGAAATTAACTGTCCTATTAGGGGGTGGGAGGTGTAACTTTTTTGTATCCCCAGTTGTCGAAGAAGTGCCTAGAAAAGCACAGGTGCTACTTTTTCGAAATGTGGGGAGTGCCCTCTGAGGTAATGTGCCAGCAATATTAGGGTAGAGGACAGTGACAGACTGAAGCAGAGAAATGTCAAGGTCCCAGATCGAAAGATAGTCGCTGAATAATAAAAATGTTACAAATTCACTAGCAGAAAATATGTTTCAATAGTCAAATAGCGCACGTATACCAGAAAATCTTTCAAACTTGACTAAGGGCAGTATCAAATTGGCACATGAACACATTGCTGTACAATGGAGTAATAATAGGGCTATATTTCCACATTCCATTCCTCTCTGAATAAGTTACAAAATGCAGCAAGGGCACATAAGTGCTTTCTTCATGATAATGACAAGTTAGGAAGCAAGATAGCCTGAAATTATCTCTCAACCTCCCAGAGATTTCATTAGCAAGCATGTACCTGTTTGTTCTTCCTATCGTTGAGGGAATAACTAAATGATGGGAAGATCAAAGCAATTTGACATGCATATGCAATCCTGCACTGTATTATAATAAGTTTTCAATTACTTGTTAACATTGATTAACAAACCAAGGATGAATGTGCATCTTTCCAACACTAGAAAAGCATTACCATAAGAGAGTGAATTTAGTTTAGAACTTCCAGTTTAGAATGTTGCTTTAATTGGATTAAAAGCATTTTAAAAAATTATTAGAGATGGAGCACAAATGTGATTTAGGAAATGCAAAAGATCAAGATTAGTTGTTTCCTTTTGCGTTTAATCTTGTTCGGTAATTGAAAATAAATAACTGGCCCAGGGATAATCGATCATGAATATAATCAATTATTTCAGTTTTGAAATTCGGTTAACTTTTATAATGTTACAATACTTTGTGTTTTTCTGCTGCTCATGCTGGTAATGACACTCAAATATTTAACAACAAAAACTGGAAACTTGATGTACTGTACAACTTCCACCTTTGCCCTGGTACATATGCTAAATAAATAAATTAATTAAATGGAGAATGTATAGTTGTGCTTTTCCAGTAAACAACAGGAAGATGAGATTGCAGTCCATTGCAACAATAATATTCTCTTGCTTCAAAGAGCACAGACTAGTTGTTCCTTCCAACAGCTTGTACGTTACCTATTATGATTATAATTGGATTTTTTCTTAATTTATTTTCTGCATAGGTAAGAGTATTAGTCATGAACACATTTGGACACCTTCGATCCCTGTGGGATATCGGATCCCATTACCCACGTGTAAAATAACTATGGGGCAAATTACTATATAGCAAAATACTGTGGATGCTGGAATCTGAAACAAAAATGAAGGAAACTGGAAAACTCAGCAGGTCTGGCAGCATCCATCGAGTGAGAAAACCCGAGTTGACATTTTGCATCCACATGGCCCTTCTTCAGAACTATAGAGAGGGAAAGGTATAATTATATAAGAGGGAGTGGAACAGTGATTAGTGGGAGTTGGGAGAGATTGCAACAAAAATGGCCTGATGGGAAGGGTGAGAGAGGGTCTTTGCATTGGAACAACAAAAAATGTTTCAGACATAAAAATAAATATGTAGGAGAAAGGTCACAATCTAAAGTTGTTGAACTCAATGTTGAGTTCTGAGGGCTGCAACATGCCAAATCAGAAGATGAAGTACTGTTTCTCAAAGTATACATTGGGTTTCACTGGAGTATTACACAAGTTCAAGGATGGACGTTTGGATATAAGAGCAAGGTACTGAGAAAAAATAGCAAGCAATAGGAAGGTTGGGGTCATGCTTGCAGCCCAAGTGAAGGTGTTCCCCAAAGTGGTTCCCAGTCTATGTTTAGTCTCTCCACTCTATAGAGATTGACAGCATGGAAATAGGCTTTTCAGCCCAACTTGACCATGCTATCCCTTTAACCCCTAAGCTAGTTCCAATTGCCTGCGTTTGGCCCTTATCCCTCTAAACCCATCTTACCCATGTAATTATCTAAACACTTTTTAAAAGACAAATTGTTCCCACCTCTCCTACTACCTCTGGCAGCTTGTTCCAGACACTCACCACCCTCTGTGTGAAAAAATTGCCCCCTGGACACTTTTGTATCTCTCCCCCCTCAGCTTAAACCTTTGCCCTCTAGTTCTACACTCGCCTACCTTTGGGAAAAGATATTGACTGTCCAGCTGATATCTGCCCTCCATTATTTTATAGACCTCTGTAAAATCATCCCCAAGACTCCTGTGCCCAGAGGAAAAAATGTCCCAGTCTATCAAGCCTCTCCTTTTAACTCAAACCATCAAGTCCTGGTAGCATCCTAGTAAATCTTTTCTGCGCTCTTTCTAGTTTAATATCCTTTCTCTAATAGGGTACCCAGAAAACAGTATTCCAAGTGTGACCTTATCAATGTCTTGTACATCTTCGACCAGATGTCCCAGCTCCTGTGTTCAATGTTCTGACCAATGAAACCAAGCATGCCAAATGTCCTTTTCACCACTCTGTCCACCATGTGAAGGTAAAAGAGGGGTGGGAAACAGCTGATGTCACAGCTCAAAGATAAACTCAAGAGCAGGTAAGAGGCCAGAGAGTGAGGTCCAGGTAGAGGTAGAATATTGGAGATAGGTGAAAGGATTAATCCACCATTGCTCTCCGCCACCTTACTGAACTTGTTGCGCTTCCTGAAAATGATAAGTGTTGCCATGGATACCCACCTGGACCCCAGTTAATACGTGTGACAATAATAAATCAAATCAAATAATGCTGCCTCAGACTCACATCTGGACTGGAAAAATGTATCGATTTTACTACCAATTTCCACTGCTTTCATCTTCACATAGTCCATCTGCAACATTTCCTTGACCTCTTGTCTCTCTTTCTGGTGATTGGCTGACCACCACTATTCACTACAAGCCCACCAACTCTCACGGCTACCTTGCCTACAGCTCATATCCTGTTTCCTTCAAAGACTCCATCTCATTCTCTTAGTTTCTCTGTCTCTGTTGTATCTGTTCTGGTGATGCCATATCTGAAAACCGTCCTTTTAACATATCTGTCTCTTTCCTTAATCCAAGGTTTCCCAAGGGCACTCAACCAGGTTTGACACATTTCCTGCACCTCTCATCCTTCCCCTCCTTCCCAGAACCATGATAGGGTCCCCTGTGTTCTCATTTTCCACCCCATCAGCCTTTGCATTCAAAGGATCATCCTCTGACATTTCTGTCAACTCCAGCATGATTTGCACGTTAGGTTGATTGGCCATGCGAAATCAACCCTAATGTTAGGGGGATTAGCAGGGTAAATATGTGGGATTATGGGAATAGGGTCTGGGTGGGATTGTGCAGACTCAATAGGCCGAATGGCCTCCTGCACTGTATGAATTCTGTGATGCACTATCACGAAACACATCTCCTCCACCAGCCACCCCTCTGCCCCCATCTGGCAGTCAGCATTCCACGTGTGACCGCTCCCTCTGTGACACCCTGGTCCATTCCTCCAACATGCCTTATTCCTCATCCCCTCCCTACAGCATCTTCCCATGCAATTGTAGAAGGTGTACCATCTGTCCCATTACCACCTCCTTCTCACTGTTCAAGGCCTCAAGTAATCCTTGTAGGTTAAGCAATGTTTCACCTGCACTTACTTCACTCTGACTATTTGCTGCTCCTACTGCAGTCTCCTTTACATCATGGAGATTAAATACAGACTGAATAACTGCATTCCGCAAGCACAACCTTAATCTTCCTGTTGCTTGCCATTTTAACTCAGCATCTTGCTCTTGTGCCCACATGACTGTCTTTGGCCTGCTGCAATGTTCCAGTAAAGCCCAAGGCAAGCTGCAGGACATCATTTCATCTTCTGATTAAGCATGTTACAGCCCTCAGGATTCAACATTGAGTCCAATAACTTCAGTCATATTTTCTTCTACTTGATAAAATTTTCATCATGTTTCTGTGAAGCACTTTTGTGAAGTTTTGTAACATGAATATTAATTTTTATTTTTATGCAGCAAATTTGGTCAGTTTTTTGTCCCTCCAAAGAAACTAGTGGTGGTTAGGGAAAACATGACAAGTGCTGTGTGCGCTGATTTTGAAATAAAAGAAGTTTCACAATGGCAGGAAACGGCAGGCTGATGAACCAGTGGTTTCTCCATACCCCCTCCCCCCCATTCCAAGTTGCCTTCCAACTCTTCCATCTTTACCTTTTTTCTTCTGTTCCAATGTAAAAACTGTCCCTCACCCTCCCCGTACCAGGCGATCTGTCACTTGTTCCTGAGTTTTGTTACATCTTTGTTGCAATCTCTTCCAGCTCCCGCTAATTACTTTTTTTCCTCTCTTTAGTTCTGGAGAAGGGTCATGTGGACTCAATGTTAGCTCTGTTTTCTTTCCGTTTGGATGCTACCAGATCTGCTGAGTTTTCCAGCTTTCTCAGTTTCTGTCTACTATTCTATATTCTTGAGTAGACTAAAGAAATAGGCGATTTTGGCTTCATTGTTTGCATCAACAGGTCCAGCTGGTTCTTTTTGGAACAGAAATAGGGTCAGAAAGGGGTATACGTAGAAAATTGAAGCAGGAGTAGATTTCTTGGCCCTTCAATCCTGTTCCACCATTTATTATGGCTGATCGTCAAATTCAATATCCTGTTTTCCGCCCCCCCGCCCCATAATCCCTTGATCCCTTTAGCTCCAAGAGCTATATCTAATTCCTTCTTGAAATTATACAATTAGTCTCAACTACTTTTTGTGGTAGTGAATTCCACAGATTCACTACTCTCTGAGTGAAGAAATTTCTCCTCACCTCAACCCTAAAAGGTTATCCTTAAACTTATTCTGGACTCCCCCATCATTGGGAACATTCTTTCTGAATCTACCCTGTCTCATCCTGTTAGAATTTTATAAGTTTCTATGAAATCCCGTCTCTCTCTTCTAAACTCCAGTGAATACAATCTTAACCAACTTGATCTCTCCTCGTATGACAGACCTACCATCCCAGGAATCAGCCTGGTAAAACTTCACTGCACTACCTCTGTAGCAAGAACATCTTTTCTCAGATAAGGACAGCAAAAACTGCAAATAATACTCCAGGTGTGGCCTCACCAACATCCTATACAATTGCAGTTAAACATCCCTATTCCTAAACTCAAATCCTCTCACTATGAAGGCCAACATACCATCTGCCTTCTTTACTGCCTGCTTTACCTGCGTGGTTACTTTCAGCAACTGATGCATGAGGATTCCAAGGTCTTGGTGACTATTCACCTCTCTCAATTTATACCCATTCAAGTAATAATTTGTCTTTCTACCAAAACAGGTAACCTCACAATTATCCACATTATACTGCATCTGCCATGGATATGCCCACATGCTAAGTAGGGGAGAAACTGCTGGCCCATGAGTCTGCCCTTCCCTGTCAGTGTAACTTTTGTCTATTTCAAAATCAGCACGCACAACCATTGTCACCCTCTCCCTATCCACAACTAGTTTCCTCTGAGGTGAGAAACTCTGCACGGAACTTGGATGTGGTTGCAATGACAGAGACTTGGTTAAAAGAAGGACAGGACTGGTAGCTGAATATTCTGGGGTATAAATGTTTTAGGCGAGACAGAGGAGGAGCTAGAAGAGGTGGGGGAGTAGCAATACTGGTTAGGGAGCATTTTACAATGGTACAGAGGGTGGACAATTTAGAAGGATCATGTAACAAGATGCTGTGGGTGGAGCTCAGAAACAGGAAGGATGCAGTCACAATGCTGGGGGTATACTACAGGCCCTCCAACAGCCCATAGGAAGTTGAGGAGATTCTGGACAGGTGTAGAAAAAAATAGGGTTGTAGTGGGAGACTTTAATTTCCCTCATATAGACTGGAAATCCCTTAGGGCTGGGGGTCTAGACGGGGAGGAATTTATAAAATGTGTCCAGGAAGGTTCTTTGGAACAATATGTTGAAAGTCCAACTAGAAAGGGAGCTATATT
The DNA here is from genome assembly GCF_965287045.1 of Carcharhinus amblyrhynchos. Taxonomy (NCBI): domain Eukaryota; kingdom Metazoa; phylum Chordata; class Chondrichthyes; order Carcharhiniformes; family Carcharhinidae; genus Carcharhinus; species Carcharhinus amblyrhynchos. Next base: position 81,578,638 of record NC_137324.1, read on the forward strand.
GGACCTAGAACTGAGGAATGAGCCTGGTCAGGTCATCAAAGTTTCAGCGGGGGAACAAGTGGTGAACAACTCAGTAAACTTTTGAATAGTCATGGAAAAGGATGAGTGTTGACCTATGGGTAAGGTACTGAATTGGGGGAAGGCCAACTACAGCTGGATTAGGCAGGATTTGGTGGCTGTTGATTGGGAGAGGCTGTTGGAGGGTAAATCCACATCCGGCATGTAGGAGTCTTTTAAGGAGCAGTTGATAGGAGTGCAGGACAGGCATGTCCTATAAAAAGAAAGGACAAGAAAGGTAGGATTCAAGAGCCATGGGTAACCAGAGAAATTGTGGGTCTAATCAAAAAGAAAAAAGAGGCATACATAAGGTCGAGGCAGCTAAAAACAGATGAAGCAAAGGAGGAATACAGAGCGAGTAGAAAAGAACTCAAATAGGGAGTTAGAAGGGCAAAAAGGGCGGACAGAATTAAAGAGAATCCCAAGGCATTTTATGCATACATTAGGAACAAGAGGGTTGTCAGAGAAAGGGTCGGACCTCTCAAGAACAAAGGGGAATTATGCTTAGAACTCAAGGAAGTAGGTGAGATCCTAAAAGAATACTTTGTATCAGTATTCATAAAGGAGAGGGACACCTTGATTGGTAGTGTCTTAGAGGGATGTGTAGATCCGTTAGAACAAATTGCAATTACAAGGGAGGAAATGTTAGGTGTTTTAGGAAGCTTTAAGGTAGACAAATCCCCAGGGCCAGATGGCATCTGTTGTAGATTACTAAGAGAGACAGGAGATGAAATTGCTGGGCCTCTAACAGAAATCTTTGTTTCTTCATTGAACACAGGTGAGATCCCAAAGGACTGGAGGATAGCAAATGTGGTCCCGTTATTTAAGAAAGGTAGCAAGGAAAACCTGGGTAATTACAGGCCAGTGAGCTTGACAGCTGTGGTAGGGAAATTGTTGGAGAAGATTCTTAGAGATAGGATCTGTAAACATTTAGAACTGAATAGTCTCATTAGCAATAGACAACATGGTTTTGTACGAGGAACGTCATGCCTCACAAATTTGGTTGAGTTTTTTGAGGAGGTGAAAAAAATGATTGATGAAAGAAGGGCCGTGGATGTCACCTATATGGATTTTAGTAAAGCGTTTGACAAGGTCTGTCATGGCAGGCTGGTGCAAAAGGTTAAATCTCACAGGATCAAAGGTGAACTAGCTAAATGTCTACAGAATTGGCTTGGCCATAGAAGACAGAGGATAGCAGTGAAGGGGTCTTTTCTGATTGCAGGTCTGTGATTAGTGGTGTTCTGCAGGGCTCTGTACTGAGACCTCTGCTGTTTGTGATATATATAAATGATTTGGAAGAAGATGTAGCTGGTCTGATTAGTAAGTTTGCGGATGACACAAAGATTGCTGGAGTTGCAGCTAATGATGAACATTGTCAGAGATTACAGCAGGATGTAGGTAGGCTGGAAAATTGGTTGGAGAAATGGCGGATGGAATTTAATCCAGATAAATGTGAAGTGGTGCATTTTGGTAGATCTAGTGCAGGGGGGGAGCTATACAATAAATGGCAGAATCATCAGGAGTATAGACACAAAGAAGGATCTGGGTGTGCAAGTCCACAGATCCTTGAAGGTGGCAGCACAAGTGGAAAAGGTGGTTAAGAAAACATATGGCATGCTTGTCTTTATTGGACGGGGCATAGAGTACAAAAATTGGCATGTGATGTTGCAGTAATATAGAACATTGGTTAGGCCACATCTGGAATACTGTGTCCAGTTCTGGTCGCCACACTACCAGAAGGACGTGGAGGCTTTGGAGAGAGTGCAGAAAAGGTTTACTAGGATGTTGCCTGGTATGGAGGGTATTAGCTTTGAGGTGAGATTGAGTAAACTAGGGTTGTTTTCCCTGGAAAGACGGAGGTTGAGGGGCAACCTAATAGAAGTTTATATAATTATGAAGGACCTAGATAGGATGAACAGTTGGAAGCTTTTTTCCCAGGTCAGAAATGACAAACACAAGGGGTCACAAGTTCAAGGTAAGGGGGGCAAGGTTCAGTACAGATATGTGGGGGACGTTTTTTATACAGAGGGTGGTGGGGGCCTGGAATGCACTACTAAGTAAGGTGGTTGAGGCAGACACGCTAGGATAATTTAAGACTTATTTAGATAGCCATATGAACAGATTGGGAATAGAGGTTTACAAACAGATGGTCTAGTTAGGAACACATGATCGGTGCAGGTTTGGAGGGCTTTACTGTTCTTCGTTCTTTTCTTTGTTCAAATTTGCTACAATTGAAACAACTTGCATTTATGTCACACAATTCCCCATAGTGCTTCACAGAAATCTAGGTGAAAATTTTATCAAGCCAAAGAAGCAAGACATGTCTAAAGGTTTGCTCGCATGTCCGGTTGTTAAGGAGGATCTTAAAGGAAGAGCAGAAGGTGGAGACAAATTGCAGATCTCAGGGCCTTGATAGCTGATATCAAGGTGCCATTGATGGGATAAATGGAGTAGAGGATGCTCAAAATATCAGAGTTGGGGAAACTCAAGAATTCATTGAGGTTTGTTGGGCTGGAGATAGTAACAGAGATAAGAGAGGTAAGCCATGAAGTGAGAACAGCAGCAAGGGTTTAGATGGGTAAAAGTATGCAGGTTTGGGGGATTGTCAGACATGTGTTTTAATGGTTAAGTCTGTAATAACAAAAGTCATGGGTAAGGATTTCAGCAGCAGGTGAGCTGAGCTAAAAATGGAAATTGGTGATGTTAAAGAGATAGAAATGGTCACGCTTTGTGATGGATAGAATATGTCACATCACATAGTTTGCCAAGGTTGTGAAGTGTGGCCAAAGGAGCAGGTAGGGTGATGCAGAGTGGGTACAGTAATGGAACAGAACACAATCATTTTTGTGTTCTCCATAATTAACTGGAGAAAATTGTCGCTCATTCAAGATTGCTTGATAAAGGAGCTTTGGGACTAAAATGCCACCATCTCCTCACCAACTGCTGATCATGATCTATGTCCGAGCACAGACAATGAGATTGCTTTGTTGTAGGATCTCCAGGCTGTGTGGGAAAGCTGAGAGGTCTTGTTTCACAGGGATGACAGTGGGGCATTCATGTAAGACCAAGGCAGCCTGGACAGGGGTCCAGGTCAGTGCCATGGGGGCCCGTAGGAAAACCTGAGTCCAGGGCCAATTACAGATGAACAATCTGCTGCACTCTGCAAAGGTAAGTGGCAGCATGTAGACATTGCAAAGTGACACTCATAAAGGTGTAAAACAGTACAAAAGTGTGAGCATAGAGGGATGCCAGACAGGAATTTGCGTGCAGACCTCATGAATCAGATAGAACTTGTAGAGCGAATGTGTGGGAGCCACTTCATGCTGTTGTTTTTGTGTCAGTTACAGGACAGTGTCGATGTCCAACTTAGTGAGGAGGGCTCAGGAGTTGTTATGGGCTCATGTGTTCATAATGCATACACTGGGATGACATTCACATCATTTTCTGTTGTACGAGAAAAGAGCTCATAATCAGAGGGAGCACAATATGATTGGAGAAGAGCCATCCAATATAAGAATCCTCACCCACTGGACTTGCTGCAAAGGACCTTGACTGAACATGTGTCCATGGACAAAATGGCGTTTCTCAGAAATTTAGTGAAGGTGCCTTCAATCTGTTGTTAATAACTGGACATACAGGACTAACATCTGAAACACTGTTGAGAAAAAGGATTGTATACAATCATAAGCATTTTTCTTTTGTTCTCCACTGCAAATCCTCACAGCAGGTCCAAGAAGAGAAGAGACAGGCCACTAGCACCATACAATTCTGTCACTTCCCATGATACCATTTGACACATTACTCTGAATTGGGAACTTCCACCCAACCATATCACATTCTCACCTCTGACTGTGACTGTTCCCTTCACTGCCCAGTACCTTCAGTTCCACCCGCAGGGTCTCACCTTGTAGGATCTTAATGAAACATTTAAGATCCTGAGTGGGATGGACAGAGTGGATGCTGAAAAGATATTTTCCCATGTGGGAGAGACAAAAACTAGGGGGCACTGTTTAAAATAAGAGGTCTCCAATTTAAGCCAGAGATGAGAAGAATTATTCTCTCTTTGAGGCCAGGAGTCTTTGGATTTCTCTTTCCCAGAGAGTGATGGAGGCAGTATCATTGAATATTTTTAAGGCAGTAGCTGATAGATTCTTGACTAGCAAGTGAATTGGGGTAGGCAGGATTAAGGCTTTGAAACCACAATCAGATTAGCCATGATTTATTGAATGGTGGAGTAGAAGCTTGGGGACTAATGGCCTACGCCTGCTCCTAATTCATGTGTTCATAAAATATTGAACTGTTTAAAAGGCTTTGCTGATTATCATAGGTAATAAGAATCCAAAGTGAAAGTATTTTTCTCTCAAAGTACTTCACAGCACTGATTAAACAATGATTTTGTTTGGTAGCACATTAGCAATAAACACAGTAGAGAGTTTAATTTTAAGGTGGTCGTGTCTTCTGTGAGGAAAATCATATGTGGAACTAAATCTTTATTGCTGAACACATGTAACCTGTTAAAATGATTCTTTATGTCTATGTAACATCCTGGGTGTTACTCAGTTATTTGGTTTACCAGCTAGAAACCGCAAAGTTGCAAACGAGTCAAGTAGAACTTTGAGGATGACAAGAATTGAAAGACTTCAGCAGTCCGCATTCAAAAGGATGATTTAAGTTACATTAAAAGAAATAAGATGATTCTTTCTACTTGTAAGTAAATTTACCTTTCTTGTTAAACAATTGCAGAATAAAGAGGACAAGTTCAGAAATATTTTTTTGAGTTGGTCAGTTTAAATAAGCTACACAACTTGTTTTAACATTTGCTGAAAGTTTTGGTTAATATTGGGTAAAATGCTTCTAATATATTAGGATATAACTTATCATAATTAGTATTGTATGTTCTCAAGCTCTATACTTTTAAAAAGGTTCATTTGTGTTGGCTCCACAACAAACATGTAACTTAAGAAATTACAACACGTAAAACCTGTAAAACGCATTTCAACTTGTAACTAATTATAGTTAAATAATTGAAAATGTAAAATATTGTTGACTCATTGACAATTATAATGTTACTACACTGGAAAAAAAAACTAAGTTTTAATGACATTTTATAATATTGTAAAGTCGAATAGATCTGTTTTTTGCTTTTATTATTTTAGATCATTAATTTAATATTTTTGTGTCTATATTTGATATTTGCCACCTAGCAACATCTTGAAATTGTTTTGACAACCAAGTAAACAAAAAAACAGCAAATGAATCATGAATTATTAACTACACCAGTTAGATCAGATCAAATGAATATTCTGTATACCTCGTCCCACATGCTTTAGGTATACATTTGATTTAATTTGTCAAGCAACTTCAGAGACCGATTGCGTGGATGTGTTGACACAATTATGGAAGGAAAATACTACTTGCCAGGTCTAATGCTTATTAAAGTATGCCTTGGGAAGTAATTTATTGCAGCCTATTCAGAGATACATAAAGTTTTTATACTCAGTAATACTGAGACATACATCAAAATCGTGTTTTTAGTTAGACCTCGCTGAAAGGCAGGAAGCGACATAAAATACAGTTAATTGATGGTGTTATTGTAGCATCTACACTACAACATCCTTTAGCATTCCTGAGTTACAAGAGTTATTGCACTTCAAAAAGTAATGTTTTGACACATTGTGGGGTTGTGAAAGGTGCTACTTAAATATAAATTTTCTTTAAGAGGTAATGTTATATATTCAGCCAAATAATCAGGTTAATTAATGCTGCCTATTTAGCAGTTTCTTTTCCAGTACAACATTTTGATAAAAGACGATGGCTATTTAACAGTTTTTTTTTTATTTGGACCATGAAAGAGTTAATTTTATGAGATATGATACAATCTTTAAAGTCAGGAAGGTTGGAGTTTCCGCTAATGCTGTAGGTTTTCTTACGTTTCTCTGTTTCCTGCTTCGATAACAACACTGATGGAAATACGTGGGCCTGTTTTGTGTTCGACATTGGTGCAGTTTGCAAACTTCATTATGCCACAGAATTAATAATTTAACTCTGCTACTACTGGAAATGAATGTCATACTCGTTAATATAGTAACTCCCTTTGTCATTTGAGTGTTGCTAACTATTATTGCCTATGGTAGCAAAGAACAAATAAATCAATGGTGAATAGGTAAATATTCAGTGACATCAAATTAAAAGCTGCCATCTATTGGATTCCATCATTTACACAAGGCTTTTCTTCAGCTTTTCCAATATTATTATTGATTTATCCAGCAATAAGAACAATTATACAGATTTTAAAAATCCAGTTTCATTCTCACGTCTGTTCAGAGTTAGTTTGTCTCAACCAATGTTGCACTGTGTGCTTGGATTAAGGCAGGGAAACATGTACAGAGTGTTCTATTGCTGATCAATAATAAGTAACCCATGTTGAAGGTAAACATGTGTAGATAGTGCATGAGGATTGGATCAATTTACTTCAATTACATGAAGAAATTGAGTGATGCTGTCATTGTTCTCTGTAAAGTGGATAAAATTATGAATGGTTGTAGCAGAATAGGAGGTCATTCAGACTTATGTCTGTACTGGCTCAAGAGTAATTCAGCTCGTGCCATTCCCCAACCCTTCACTTGTAGCACTGCAATTTCTTTCTCTTCCAATTCCAGTAATTATCCTATATTCCTTTGAAAGGGAGAGATTTGATAGAGGTATAGAAAATCATGATGGGTTTGATAGAATAATTAAGGAAAAACTGTTCTCAGTGGTAAAAGAATTCCTCCACATAAAATACCGGGCTCACAGTTAGCATTCAAGCTTCAAATAAAATTCAGTATCTTCCAAGCATCCATTTCTTTGCATGGAATGAACATCTTCAAAAATAGCAGTAGGGAAAATTAAGAAATAGAGTTTCTTTGGTTAATTAGTACTGCATCTCTCTCTGCCCATACATTCAAACTAACCATTATTTTCAGTAGAATGCGTTGGATTTGTTTGTAGTGATGATTTTTACAATACATCTTTAATGGAGATGTTTAACTTTAAAATGCAACATCTATATTAGTAACCTGCTAAAACACGAGCATTGCAACATGTGTAATGCCATTATCATTGAATTTATAGAATGATAAAACACACAAGCAAATCATTTGGTGCAATTCTAGCTAATTGAAAGTGTTACTCAGGAGTACCAGTCCCTGCAGGTATTTTCCCTTGAAATATTTATTGAAGTTTTCTCTGAAAGTTGCTATTTAATCTGCTTTCATCATCCTTTCATGCATTTCAGATCACAAATTGCTGTATACGTTTTTTTACATTATGGCATCTTAGGTTCTTTTGCCAATTACCTAAACCTGTGTCCTCTATTTGATGACCTTTTGCCATGTAGAAATAGTTTTTCCTTATTTATTCAATAATAACCCAATACAATTTTAAACACCGCTGAAGCATTTAAACTTTGGTACCATTCTCATAAATCTCCTCTCCAAGTTCCTCTCAAAGTCTTGGAAATATATTGCTATCCCTTCATTATTGCTGGGCCAAAATCTTGGGACTCCCTATAACTTACATCACTGAGTGAGTATACTGCATTTACTGCAATGGTTCAAGTGGCAGCTATCACCATCTTCTCAAGGGTGATTAAAGACATGCAATAAACCTTGACCAGTCTTGTCCAAATCCTGTGAATAAGTAAAAGAATTAAGTTTTTGAGATCATATCTAATTGTCTATAATACTCCAGCTGGGGCCTAATCACTATTCTAGGAACATTTACCATCTTTGCATTTGTATTCTGTGCTTTATGTAGATACGATGTGGAGATGCCAGCATTGGATTGGGGTAAACATAGTAAGAAGTCTCACAACACCAGGTCAAAAGTCCAACAGGTTTATTTGCTACCAAATAAACCTTTTGTTACCAAATAAACCCATTGGACTTTAACCTGGTGCTGTGAGACTCCTTATGTAGAAAGCCAAGGATAGTGCATGCCTTGTCCTCTCAATTTGTCCTGTCACTTTCAAAGACTTTTGTATGCACAACCCCATATATCTCTGTTCCTATACTCCTTTTAAAGTTATACCATTTTGGTATATCCTCCTTCTTTCTTGCTATAAGAACATAAGATCATAAGAAATAGGAGCAGGAGTAGGCCATCTAGCCCTTCGAGCCTGCCCCGCCATTCAATAAGATCATGGCTGATCTGAAGTGGCTCAGTTCCACTTTCCCGCCCTCTCCCCATAACCATTAATCCCTTGCCTATCAAAAACCTATCTACCCGCATCTTAAATATATTTAGCGAGGCAGCCTCCACCACTTCAACGGGCAGAGAATTCCAGAGATTCACCACCCTTTGAGTGAAAAAGTTCCTCCTCAACTCCGTTCTAAACCACCCCCCCTTTATCTTGAGGCTGTGCCCTCTAGTCCTACTGATCTTTCTGAGCGGGAAGAGCCTCTCCACCTCTATCCTATCCATCCCATTCATCATCTTGTACGTCTCAGTGAGATCTCCCCTCATTCTTCTAAACTCTAACGAGTACAAGGTTTATTTGGTAACAAAAGGTTTATTTGCTACCAAATAAACCTTTTGTTACCAAATAAACCCATTGGACTTTAACCTGGTGTTGTGAGACTCCTTATGTAGAAAGCCAAGGATAGCGTATGCCTTGTCCTCTCAATTTGTCCTGTCACTTTCAAAGACTTTTGTATGCACAACCCCATATATCTCTGTTCCTATACTCCTTTTAAAGTTATACCATTTTGGTATATCCTCCTTCTTTCTTGCTATAAGAACATAAGATCATAAGAAATAGGAGCAGGAGTAGGCCATCTAGCCCTTCGAGCCTGCCCCGCCATTCAATAAGATCATGGCTGATCTGAAGTGGCTCAGTTCCACTTTCCCGCCTTCTCCCCATAACCCTTAATCCCTTGCCTATCAAAAACCTATCTACCCGCATCTTAAATATATTTAGCGAGGCAGCCTCCACCACTTCAACGGGCAGAGAATTCCAGAGATTCACCACCCTTTGAGTGAAAAAGTTCCTCCTCAACTCCGTTCTAAACCACCCCCCCTTTATCTTGAGGCTGTGCCCTCTAGTCCTACTGATCTTTCTGAGCGGGAAGAGCCTCTCCACCTCTATCCTATCCATCCCATTCATCATCTTGTATGTCTCAGTGAGATCACCCCTCATTCTTCTAAACTCTAACGAGTACAAGCCTAGTTTATTCAGCCTCTCCTCATAGCTCAACCCCCTCAACTCCGGTATCAGCCTAGTAAACCTCCTCTGCACTCCCTCCAAGGCCAAAATATCCTTGCGTAAGTGCGGCGACCAAAACTGCACAGAGTACTCCAGCTGCGGCCTCACCAGTGCCCTGTACAGTTGCAGCAAGACCTCCCTACTTTTATATTCAATCCCCCTCGCTATGAAGGCCAGCATCCCATTCGCTATCCAAATGAATTATTTCACACTTCTCTGCACTAATTCTTATTTGCTATACGTCTATTCATTTCATCAGTCTGTTAACGTCCTCCTGAAATCTGTTATTATTCTCCTCGCTGTTTATTACATTTCCAGGATTTGTGTCATCTGCAAGCTTTGAAATTATGCCCTGCATATCAAATCTTCCTTTCCTCTGCAGTCAACAAAATTTCACTTCAGCCTTTCAGATCCCACAGCAGGAGCATTAGGTAAAAGGGGAAACTCGGGAAACAACCTTCCCAGGTCTTCTCTCCATTCTGGAGGCTTTAGTTACAACACAACTTTTCTGTACCCTCAGAAGGCTGCCCAGCAAACCCTGATTGGCTTGCCAGGGGCCTGGGCATGGGGGTGTTTCTTGTTTTCAGGCACTCTGTGAGATCTGACATCAGGAAAAGGGTCTACTGAAAGTACCCCTGTCCTCCACCCTCTCCCATGACCTCCATTCAGCATTCTTTGATCTTGGATCCCATGATGGTCCTGGATTTCTGATAGGTTCGATGTCCCCATCAGTCACTGCTCCTGCTGGTGCTAATGGTGATGAGATTGGCGGAGCTTCTGTCAGCAGCCTCTCAGTCACAAGGAATGCTCAACAGTGGCCATTTAAGTGCTTGATAAGGTATTTGATTCCAACAGGTCTTCTCCACAGAACTGGCAAGGATTTCCTGCTAGCTCTCCAACTGCTTGGTGAGACCCCCGTCGGCCTGACAAAATCCAGCCTTGTGTCAGTGAACTGCCTTTCATGACATCTTGATATTTCTATAATTTGGCCACTGATAACTGAAAATAGTTCCAAAGGCTGCCAACTCGTCAGTCCAGAGAAAGAACCTCAAAAAAAAAGACTTGATCACTTTATTGTGGTGATCAAATCAGGCTTTGGGCATTTGGTTTTGGGCTGGACTTTGAAGGTCTGTAAAGTAAGAAATGAAGTCAGTGGCACAGGGGAGCAGATGTGCAGCAATGAGAGTTTGTGGTGCTGTCACAAATAGGGTCCATGGCTGATGTTATCTGTGCTTGTACATTAACACAAGATTCAATTGCCAGCTGTTTTTTCAAACAGTTTGATGCTATGCACCACAGCGTTAAATCCAATAAGAAGCACTGACAACAAATGGTTAACATCATTCTTTTATAACATAATTATGCTTCATTTTAAATGAATATTGGAGGGAGGCTAGAGCAGGGAGAAGTGCACTGACTATTTGACATGCCCTTAGAGAAAAAAAATTGTTAAAAAGAAGAGGTACAAGATTCTCTATGGATGAAACATACATAAATATTATCTATTTTTCACTGACTTCTTTTGCCGCTTTCATATAGTTTAACATATTTTAATAAATTAGGACTGGAAAAATTTGACTTCAATAAATCATTGAAACAGCAGATTGAACTACATGTGTTTGTATGACAGCTTGGTAACTTGTCGATTAAGGCCCAGAGTTATACACAAGAGCAGTGAGCTTCTAGTCACAGACTTGGCTGAGGGGAGGAGTTGTTAAGTGAAGATAAACCACTTCCACAGAAAGAAACTCAGATGATGAGATAATATGAGCCATTCTGATGCACCTGCTGCTAGTTTGATATGGGGAATATTTTTGTATTCATGCCAGAGGGGTCTGCAAGAGAGGCACTTGAATAAAAGACTTGTACACTACTAGTCCCCATATTACAGCAAATGGAAAGAGCCCAGAGCGTCATGTTCCTCTGAGCTCAGGCCACATGAAAAATTGAGTTCTTGTTGGATTTTGCCAAATGTTTTAATGGAGTGTTTTTGATAGGAGAGGGGATTAAGGGTTATAGGGAGAGGGCGGGAAAGTGGAACTGAGCAGTGACAGATCAGCCATGATCTTATTGAATGGCGGGGCAGGCTCGAAGGGCTGGATGGCCTACTCCTGCTCCTATTTCTTATGTTCTTATGTTCTTATGAGTGACAGCTCCAGCTGCTGCTGTTACATTATCAATATTAAAATGGATTTTCAGAGTCATATTTTCAGGGGCTGAGCACATGAAGTAATGGTACACACTTTAAGAGGCGGAGAAATAAAGATTATTTACGAAGGGGTTTATTAATGGGCAGCACAATGGCATGGTGGTACACAGCACCGGGAACCTGGGTTTGATTACTGGCTTGGGTCACTGTCTGTGGAGTTTTCACATTCTCCCCTTACCTGTGTGGGTTTTCTTTGGGTGCTCTGGTTTCCTCCCACAGTCCAAAGATGTGCCAGTTAGGTGGATTGGTCATGGTAAATGTCCCTTAGTGTCGGGGGAACTAGCTAGGATAAATGCATGAAGTTATGGGCATACACCCTGGATGGGATTGTAGTCAGTGCAGGCTTGATGGGCCAAGTGGCCTCCTTCTGCACTGTAGCTTCTATGATTTAATGTAGTTATTTCAGTGAAGTTATTTAAAAAGGTGAATAATATTTTGAGGAATGGCTCAACTTCTTAGCAGTGACCCTTTTATGTTTCAATTAGATTTAGCATCCCCACCAGCTTCCCTCTTGGCTCAGTATTACTGCTTGTTATGACACATAATTACACAGATCAAAAATATTCCAGGTTCTATTCATGGCCAGAGCTGGGTTGGTTGTTCTGAACTCATTGACTTCTGTTTCTCGTGTAAGTAGGTGAAAAATCAACTTGGCCTGCTGCTTCTGATTGCTAACTAGTAATTCCTGTCCATATGAAAATCAGATGATGACAGGATAGAATCATGCATTCAAATCATTAAACACCAGGGCATCCCGAACATGCATTTGGAAAATTCTGACTAATAATTTGCGAAGCTCCATACATATAGTCAAGGACTGGAGCAACCCAAGTATTAAAACAGCAGTAAAACACAAATTAGATCCATCACACTAACATTGTTAAATAGAGAAGCTGCTCAAAGCATCTTTATAAGTGCTGCTGAGGCTCACCGATCGATCACGCAGTCTGTAATAGAGCAGTGAACATGCAATTACTTGGTCTGTGTTATTTTTCAGTTGAAAATACAGGACATAGAAATATACAAATATAGAAAGCAGGAATAGGAGTAGGCCATTTGGTCTTCAAGCCTGCTCTGCTATTCAACAGGATTTTGGCTGATCCTTTATCTTAATACCACATTCAGGGACTCTCCCCATCCATATCTTTTACACTAGAAATCTCTCTATTTCCTTCTTAAATGTATTCAGTGATTTGGCCTCCAAAGCCGTCTGTGGTAAAGAATTCAATAGGTTCACCACTCTCTAAGTGAAGATATATCTCCTCATCTCAGTCCTAAGTGCTCTACCCATAACCTGAGATTGTAACTCTTTGTTCTAAACTCCCAGCCAGAGGAAAGATCATCCCTAACCCCAGATAGAAGCAAAATACTGCAAATGCTGGCATCTGAAACAAAACAGAAAATGCTGGAAAATTTCAGCAGGTTTGACAGTATCTGTGGGGAGAGAATGGAGCCAACATTTTGAGTCTGGATGACCTTTCATCAGACCTTTCATGAGAGCAAAGAGAATCAGCAGAGGTTTATACTATGAGGGTGGAGACAAGGGAATGTAAATAAGGACACAGAAGGCTGAGAAGGCGCTAAAAAGTGCCCTTTTAGTGATCAGAATGCATGAATGGCAGAACAGAGATACAGATTGTTAAAGGACTACCTGAGGAATGTGGCAGTGGCACAAAAGTGGAGGCAGGGAGGTGGGTGGCATAGGGGGCTGGCAAGGAGGAGAGCTGGAATGGAGAAGTAGAAAAATGAAAGTGAGAGAGAAGGATAATAAAATGGATGAATGAGATGAGAGAAAATGAAACAGAATAAATGGAAATTGGGTGAAGATGGAGGAGAGAGTTCATCCTCTGAAGTTGTTGAATTCAATGTTCAGTCCAGAAGGCTGTAAAATGCCCAATCGGAAGATGAGGTGCTGTTCCTCCAGCTTGTGTTGGGGTTCGCTGAAACATTGCAAAAGGCCAAGGACGGACATGTGGACAGGTGATGGCAAGCAGGGAGGAGGTAAAGGGGCAAGTGTTACACATCCCACTATTGCATGGGTAGGCGCCGTGGGTAGGCGGTGGGGTGTTGGGTGTGATGGAGGAGTGGACCAGCGTGTCCCAGAGAGAGTGGTCCTTGTGGAATGCTGACAGGGAGGGGTGAGGGAAAGATGTGTTGAGTAGTGGCATTGTCCCTGCTCACCATCCCAGGTCCAAAACATTCCTTTCAGGTGAAGCAGTGTTTCACATGCGCCTCTTTCAACCTAGTCTATTGCATTTGCTGCTCCCAATGCGGTCTACCCTATATCAGAAAGACCAAATGCAGACTGGATGATTGCTTTGCTTCGGTCTGTCTGCAAGCAGGACTCAGACCTTCCTGGCGCTTGCCACTTCAACGCATCACCTGACTGTCCTTGAACAATCTGCACCTTTGTTCTGCCATTCACACATTCTGATCACTTAATGGGCATTTTTAGCACTTCCTCTGTCTTCTGTATCCTCATTCCCTTTGTCCCATTCCATCCTCCCCACTCTCCTAGTACAAATCTCTGCTGATTCTCTTTGCTCTCAGCTCTGATGAAGGGTCATCTAGACTTGAAACGTTGACTCTATTTTCTCCCTACAGTTGCTGGGGAGAGAATAGACCTGCTGAGATTTTCCAGTATTTTCTGTTTTTGTATCCCTGAATCCAGTTTATTCAACCTCCTCAGAATTTTACATGTTTCAATTAGATCCCTTCTCATCCCAGCGAATGCAGGCCCAGGTGCCACAATCTCCCCTCATGCAACATTCCTGCTATCGCAGAAATCAGATGGTGAGCCTCCGCTGCACTCCCTCCACGGCAATCATATCTTTTCTTATATAATGAGACCAAAACTGCACACAATACTCCAAATGTGGTCTCACCAAAACCCTGTAAACTTGCAGCAAGGCAACTTTGCTTCTGTACTCAAGTCCTTCTGCAATAAAAGCCAACATACCATTTGCCTTCCTAACTGCTTGTTGTACTTGCATGTTTGCTTTTAGTGACTGATATGGTGACACAGTTGTTAGCACTGCTGTCTCACAGTGCCAGGGAACCAGGTTTGATTCCTGGATGCACATTCTCTCAGCGTCTGCGTGATTTTCTTCTGAGTGCTCCAGTTTGATCCCATAGATCCCAAAAGATATGCTGGTTAGGTGCATTGGCCATGCTAAATTCTCCCTCAGTGGACCTGAATAGGCTCTGGATTGTGGCAACTAGAGGATTTTTAAAGTAACTTTACTGCAGTGTGAATTAATGTAAGCCTACTTGTGACAGTAATAAATAAACTTTAAACTTAAACTTACTGGGACATCCAGGACATTTTGTACATCAACATTTCTCAATCTATCATCATTTAAGTAATACTCTGCCATTCTGTTTCTCTGTCCGAAGTGGATAACTTTACATTTATCCACATTTGTTTATCTATCTGCCTATCTTTACTGCCATACAGTTCAAAACACACAGGCATAGTGTTAAAAACAAGAACAACAGCAATATCAGATAGTACATTATTATTCAGCTATTAATTTAACACCCTCCAAGCATCCCAGGTTAATGTGACAAACAAAAACAGGAGTTGACTGTTAATTCTCTTAACAATCTTCCTTTATTTAACATTTTGGGTACCCAACGCAAAATTAAAACAGTAGCAACACTTTAACTCTTAACTGAACATTAACTCTAATTGAACTTTAACTCTTAATTAAGCATTAATTCTTTAACTGGACATTAAGGATGGGTGAGAGCATAAAATTCTGTCCGAGGCCAACGGAGATTTCCGTTCAAGGAATCTGGTTGAGTTTCAGCCTAGCTTTTTAATTAAAAACAAACGCTACCTGGCTAGAATGAAGTGGCCAAGTCCATTCTTGAAGTAGAATCTGTCTTCATAATCTCTGAAGATGTTCTCAGGGCACTTCTTTTTGCAATGGTTGATCTCTAGAATTGTCCTTGCAACCAAAAGGCTGAAACATCTTTTTTCTCCACAAATTGATTTCACATGCTTCCAGAAAATTCTCTGGTACCCAGCCAATGATATAATTGGATCACATGGTGCAAGCAGCCAGTGAAATTACTTGTAACCAATGGCATTATGCTTGGTCCAGATAGCACGTAGCTCATACAAAACCCATGTGCCATCATGTCTAAGTCAATGTAAACAAATTTCCATATTTGGCCAACACAGGAAGCTTCAGGTCACAGTTCCCAGACTGCATCTTAACATCCTCCTCGCCAGTTATATTTCCATCAAGTTTCATGTCATCAGTAAATTTGGAAATATTACTTTTGGTTCCCTCATCCAAAACATTGATATATATTCTGAATAGCTAAGGTCCAAGCACTGATCCCTGCAGGACCACACTAGTCATGACCTACCTTTGGAAAATACTCATTGATTCCTATTCTCTGTTTCCTGTCTGCTAACCAATTCTCAATCTATGTGAACCCCAATCCCTTGCACTTTAAATTTGCACACTAACCACTAATGTGGAATTTCATCAAAAACTTTCTGAAAATCCAAATACACCACATGCACTGGTCCACTCTTACCTATTCAACTAGCTACATACTCCAAAAAAACCCAGTAGGTTTGTCAATTGTGGTTTTACACCAGTAATGATGATGGCCAGTTTGATAGTGGGATTACTGGAATTGCTTATATAAAAAAGTAATCTTCAAAACAAATCTTTGAGGTCTGACGGGACAGCCTTTGTCCAAATTGCCATTTGAGCTTTATTAGGGAAGAATGATTGCAAATAATGTTTCTGTTTCATAGCTTTGTTGTTGATGGACATCAACAACAAAAGCCCCGTAAATGATCTATCGTATTTATATAATTTACATTTCCCTGAACTTTTCTTTGATTGTTAATGTTCCATTTACTCATGAAGTGAGCAGTAAGAAAGCAAAACTACACCTCCTACAAGCTTTGGTATAATTCATATCCTGGCTGGTGGTGCTGATGTTTCATATCTAAAATGTTAACATCTTTATGGGCCTGTATCTAAAAATATACCATCCGTTTTATAACTTGTTTAAAGCTATCATAAAAATTCACAAAGCCA
The DNA here is from genome assembly GCF_965287045.1 of Carcharhinus amblyrhynchos. NCBI lineage: Eukaryota > Metazoa > Chordata > Chondrichthyes > Carcharhiniformes > Carcharhinidae > Carcharhinus > Carcharhinus amblyrhynchos. The sequence continues at coordinate 81,595,217 of NC_137324.1, forward strand.
ATCAGTTTGATTTTATTTGTGGGGAAGAGCATACCTAGAACCATCAATGGGAAATCATCAGAAAGAAATCCAATAAGAAATTCAGAAGAAACATCTTTACCCAAAGAGTGCAGAGAATGTGGAAGTGGTTACCTCAGGGAGTGGTTGAAGGGAAAAGTATGGAAGGGGTAGTTAAACAAACACGATGGGGAAGGGAATGGAGAGTTCTGATGGTAGATTTAGATGGGGAAAGATGGGAGCATGGATTGGTTAGATTGAATCTTCCTCTGTGCCAAAAGTGTTGAAAGGCATTGGTGACATTTGAAAGTGGGATAACCATCTCCCAGGCTTTGACTAATACCACGTGGCAATGACATATGTTGCAGGTGTAATGGACCAGTACGGTAATAAACTTCCCTTCCATCTGTCTTTAATCATGTAGCTGGAATTAGCTGGATTTTTAAAGCTGCATTTTCTGAGGCTGCTGATATTTGTGGCATTTGCAATATTTGCCCAAATCATCACTTAGTCCAAGCCAAAGGAATTACAAACTCGAACAGAAGCATGATGTAAAATATATTAAATTTTATACATACTTTAGCAATCAAAATATTTTGAAAATGTTTGCAAATCTTCCTTTGTTCCTTCATTTCAACATTTTCCCTGTGTTCAGAATTATGTTAAAACCGTCAACTTTCTATAGGAAAGGAGAATCTTTGATAAAATAGTGATTGTGCTCTGAAGCTGGTTAGCACTAAGTGTCCACTGAATCTTATATTGACAGATAAATAACAGGAGTATTTCAATGATATCTTCAGTGCCCTGTCTTCACATCTTTTATTTCTTTCTGTTTTCCAAAAATTTGATGTTCTCTTTTATTGGTACTGCAAAATATTTTGAGTAATTTACAGCGGTTGTTATCCAGGAAGTTTTGGATAAGTTTTAGTTGCACAATATTGACTTGCTGAAATAAAATTGGTTAAAATGGAATCTGTTAAAATGTGAGACTTGCATTATTATTTTTTGTACTGCCAATTTATCATGATTTTGATTTCATTGTCCATTCAGTAAATTGAGAGAGCTGTCTCACAGACAAGTTGAGAAATAACCTGACATTTTCACAGAATCCTACCTTACAGATAATGTCCCAGACACAACCATCACCATCAGTGAGTATGCCCTGTCCTACCAGCAAGCCTGACCCAGCAGAGGTGGCGGCACAGTGGTATACAGTTGGGAGGCAGTTGTCCTGATAACCCCACTATGAAGTCTCATGGCATCAGGTCAAACATGGGCAAGGAAACATTTTGCTGATTACCACATACAGTACCAGGGTGAATCAATGCTCCTCCATGTAGAACATCACTTCCAGTTTGTGAGGGTGACAAGGGTGCAAAATGTACTGTAGGTGAGGGACTTCACCAAGAGTGACTTGGTAGCACCACTACTGACAGAGGTGACTGAGTCTTAAAGGACTTAGCTGCTAGACTGGACCTGTGGTTGGTGGTGAGGGAACCAACAAGAGGGGGAAAATATACCAACCTACTTGCTGCAGATGCATTTGTCCTTGTGGAAACAAAGTCCCATCAAAACATGGAGGATATCCTCCATCATGTTGTGTAGCACTACCACTGTGTTCAATGGGATAGACTTTGAACAGATCTAGCAAGTCAGGACTGGACAATGATGAGCCATCAACAGCAGCAGAATTATATTCAACCACAAGAGAAGGTTCACCAGGCTGATACCGGAGATGAGGGGGTTAGCTTATGAAGAGAGATTGAATGGACTGGGCCTGTACTCGTTAGGGTTTAGGAGGCTGAGGGGGGATCTTATAGAACTTACAAGATAATGAAGGGGACGGATAGGGTAGAGGTAGAGAGATCCTTCCCGCTTAGAAAGGAAAACAGAACTAGAGGGTACATCCTCAAAATAAGGCGGGGGGGGTGCAGTTTAGATCGGAGTTGAGGAGGAACTTCTTCACTCAAAGGGTGGTGAACCTCTGGAATTCTCTGCCCATTGAAGTGGTGGAGGCTACGTCATTGAATATATTTAAGTCATGGGTAGATAGATTTCTGATAGACAGGGGAATTAAGAGTTATGGGGAGAATGCGGGAAAGTGGAACTGAGCCACTTCAGATCACCCATGATCTATTGAATGGTGGGGCAGGCTCGAAGGGCTAGCTGGCCTACTCCTGCTTCTATTTCTTATGTTCTTATGTTCTTACAGGGCCATTTGCTCATTTCTTGAGCTCATTACTGAAAACCACCTAGATCGCAAGACAGCATTAGATCATTGTGAGGAAACGGAAAGTTGAGTTTCACTCATGAGTGATTTGAGATAAGCAAGCTGGAGCAAAAAAACTTTTGAAAAGATGCATCGTAGCTCCCTATTAGATCATGTTTTTATCTGGTGACTGTTTCCCTAAGGGAGTTGGCGCTCACTCTGAAAAATTAAATACATTATTTAATTCAGAATGTCGGCAGTGAGTTTATTCTAAACCCAACAATCTGCTTGAGACTCGATGATATAAACTTGAGGCTGAATGTCCAGCTGCTTTACTCCATTAATGCAGGTGCAGCAGCCAGAACATTCAATGAAGTACCAGAGGTGGAGTTATTTACAGGATGGAGGCTAGCTGTCTGCTCCTGTAAGAGATGACTGTCCTGAACCAGTGATGAATAGATGATAAAAAGATCCAGAGGTACATCCTTGGGGCAGATAGAAATTACAGTATAGAGTTTCTGGCGGTGTAAACTGGAAAATGCACCCAGAAAGTGTTGGGTACTGTACGATTTTGCTGAGTTGAAGTTACGCTTATGTTTCTGAGTAAACTTGTAATTAACATACACCTGAACATAAAATGTCCTGTGAATCTGTGCAATCAGTAACATTAGGACCGGAAGCAATTCTTGACTATAACATGACCAGTGGGTCAAATGACTGAGTTTAAATGAGCTTAAACTGAAAATTTGTTTAAATAATTACTACAGCTGAACAAATTGAGGCCAATCAACAGTTTTCAGTTGACTCCTGATCATCGGCTCAAGGCAGATCAGTGAACTGGTTTTGAAATAATTTAAAGTATGAGAAAAAGATCTGAGTGAAGCTTCAACTGAATATTGTTCACCGCAGTGGCAGATCAATAAAGATGGAGGATCATGTGCACTTAAAACTTTGGGGATAATGTGACAAACAGCCCAAAATGGTTCAACTGATGGAAACTCACCATTCCAACCCAGAGGCATGGCAAATCTGGTGGATGTGAATTGCTTCAGGTGAATGGACTTTTGAATTAATGTTAAAATCATGGATAATTCAGTATAAAGTAGCTATGGGTTGTAACTCACGTGCTTCAAAATCATGTGATACTTCAAGTAATTGTTATCTGGGTAAAAATCTTACGGCTTCCATCTTTCAGCCTTCAGATACTAATGAAGCAAATCAGGTCTAAGTAAGGTAATTGACTCATCTGGCATTCAATTGCCGGGATTTTACCACCTCACCCACCCAGCGCTCGTAAGATCCTGCCCGACGCCAACAGATTCTGGCACGGGAGTGCCGAATAAAATTCTGGCCAATATCAAAGAGAAATCCAGTCATTTCCACACTTTAATCTTAACCCTTATTTTTGTATTTTTTTCTCCTTGAAGCATCTATCTACTTTTTTTTGAAAGCTACTATTGATTTTATACCCACGACCCTATAGGCTGCACATTTCAAATCCTAATCATTTATTGCGTATACGTGTTTTTTTCTTGTGTCATCATGATTCATCTAAAATCTGTGTCCACTGGTTATCAACCCTTTACCCATTTGAAAGTTCCTCTTTATTTACTCTTTATTTATTCTATCCAAACCCTTCATGATTTAAGCACCTCGGTCAGATCTCCTTCTCAGCTGCCTCAGCTTCTTGAGCCTATCCATCTAACTGTAATCCCCAATCTCCTGGAACCTTTTCAGTAAATGTTGTCTGTGCCATTGTCAAAGTGTGATGTTCAGAATTGGATGCAATTTTCCATCTGGGGTGGAGCTAGTGTAGTAGTCCTTATCTCTATTTATAAAATGCAAGATCCCACAATTGTGCCACCTTTAATGATTTGTGCAGAAACTTCCCGAAGTGTTTCTGTTCTTGTCATTGGTGTACCATTTAGCATGTATTATCTCTCTTCATTCTTCCTACCAAAGTGTATCATGTCACACTTTTCTACATTAAATTTCACCTGCCATTGCTATGCCTCTGCCACCAGCCTGTCTATGTCCTGTTGAAGTCTATTATTATCTTCCTCACCGTTTACTGCACTTCTGCATTATGTCATCTGAACATTTTGAAATCATGCCCATTATCCTTTAGGCCACTCATTAATGTACAACAAAAGCAGCAATGATCCTCAAACTGAACGTTGGGGACTCCACTGTATGTCTTTCTCAAGTTTGAGAAACAGCTGTTCATCATAATACCCTGTTTTATATAAATAAAAACAGAACACTGTGGATGTTGGGAATCTGAAGAAGAGTTGTACAGACTCGAAACATCAACTCTGTTTCTCTCTCCACAGATATTGTTAGATCTGCTGAGTTTATCCATCATTTTCTGTTTTTATCTCTGCTTCATATCCCTGAGCCTATTTTGCATCAATATTGCTACTATCCTTTTTTATCACTGAAGCTTTTAGTTTGTTAACCAGCTCAATATGTGACATTTCGTCAAAAACCTATTGAAAGTCCTCTTACACAACATCAACTTCACTACCCTCATCCACCTTCCCTGTTTTTTCTTCAAAGGAGTCAATCAAGTTAGTCAAACACAATTTGGCCTTAACAAATCCATGTGACTTCTTCTTTATTAGTCCGTGCTTGTTCATTTTCCCTCAGACCATTTCTACAAATCTCCAAACCATCAATATTAAAATAATTGGCCTGTAATTTCCAGGTTCATTCTTCTCTCTTTTGGAAAAAGGGTTTTCAATGCTCCAGTTCCCTAGCATTGTCTCTGTATCTAGGCAGTATTGCAAGGTTGTGGTTGGCACCTCAGCAAGCCCTTCTTACCCACAGCATCCTGTTCCAGGATCTGTGCCATCCAGGCCAGCTGACTTATCTCTTTAAGTGGCAGCCTTTCTTGTAGTCCATCTATATTTTTAATGTTATCCAATTATCTAAAAACTTTCTCATATATCACAGCTTTAGCAAAGTTTTCCTCCTTGGTTATCACAAATGCAAAATATTTGCTTAATACCTCAGCCATGGCCTTGTACCTCCACCAATAGTTCTCTATTCTTGTCCCTAATTGACCCCACCACACCTCCACTTTTATGGTTAATAAGCTTACAACATACCCATGAAATTCCTTTTATGTTAGCTGTAAAAATATTCTCTTTACCCATCTTATTTCTTTTTTCACCTCTGTTCTGTACATGTATATTCGATCTAATTCCCTCCTTTTAATATCAAGCTGACGTCTCACTTTGCTTCATTCCCTTCTTTAACTCCTGAAGACATGCTAACAGTCTCAACTGACATATTTAGAATCATAGAATCCCTATAGTACCGAAGAAGATCATTCAGCCCATTGAGTCTGCACCAATTCTCTGACAGAGCATCTTACCCAGGCTTGTAATTTTAGGATCTTACATTTTGAATCAGATAGAACTCAACTCATCTCTTGATAAGATCTGGGGGCATTCCTCTGGCCATTCACTCCGACCTGATTCTCCGGTGCTGCCAGCAGTGCATCCCTCCCGTGGGTTTTGCGGAGGTGTGGGGTGACATCAGTGGGAAATCCCGTTGACGGTGGTGAGAACAGAGAATCCCGCCACTCGTGAACAGCATGCCACAGAGAAACATGCCGCTGGGAGACGGGAGAATTCTCCCCACAGAGAATCTGTGTTCCTAAGGAAAAATTATCAATATAGGTTCACTTTCAGAATAGCATTTTGCCAAAATAATTATAGTTGTACATGCACAATTAAAAAAAAAGCATATCTGATGAATTGCTCACAATACTGCCTTTATGAATGGTCTCACAAGCTGCAAACACAGACCCTGGGCAGGATTTTCCAGCCAAGCTCACCCAAACCTGGAAAATCCCACCGGAGGTCCATGTCCGCATGCTATGATTCCCGTGACTGGCAGGACAGTAAGATTCCACCCCCCCGGATTCATCCAGCTAATCCAATGAACGAAATGTTGCCACAATCCTAGAGGCTGCTGTCCCTCAAAGGGTGGTAATGATTTAGCCTGAGGGTCACCACATCTTAGGTGAGCAACAAGGTTGAGAAAGTGGAACATTCATGAATACTCACAGCCCATACAGGAATTGAGCCCATGCTGTTGGCATTGCTCCACATCATGAACTAATCCGGCCAACTGAGTTAACTGGCCCCCAATCAATAACAAAGAGGCAGCATGGTAACACAGTGGTTAGCATTGCTGCCGCATAGCACCAGGTACCTGGGTTTGATTTCCAGCTTGGTTCACTGTCTGTGTGGAGTCTGCACATTCTCCCTGTGTCTGTGTGGGTTTCCTCCGGGTGCTCTGGTTTCCTCCTACAGTCTGAAAGATGCGCTGGTTAGGTGCAGCAACCTGAACAGGCACCGGAGTACGGCGACTACAACGACAATTTCACAGTAACTTCACTGCAGTGTTATTATAAGTCTCACTTGTGACTACTAAATAAGCTTTTACTTTTCAAGCACAATATTTGATGCATCTTACAAGGGTTCTGATGACATCTGATTGAATGACTGATGTGTTGAAAACCTGAAACAAAAATATAAAGTAAAATAAGAGCTGGAATAAAACGTCTGATGACAGATTATGAACCTGAGAAGTGAATTGTTTTGCTCTCCACAGATACTACCTTACTGAGTATTTACAGCATCCCCATGCTTCTTCTAACCCTCTGACCATCTTTTAACACATGTAGATCTAGAAGCATCTTGGTATTTAGGGGGGATTTTTAATCTCAAAACATAGCTGATTTTCAAATAGAAGGTTGCCTTATAGTTAAGACAAAATTTTTTTAAAATTGCGGAAAAAGTTAGGATTTTTAAAATGTCTATCACTTTGTTTTGTCCAATGCAATACTGACTATCTGATTAGCCATTATATGAGAAACATCCAAAATGATCGATCATTTCACTTTGTTGGTAGTTGCTGAAATTTGGTGAAGGTCAATATTTATCAATGAACAGAGTCAGCATTTGTTGTTTTAACACCCATTCCTTCGACACTCACGGCACATTAAACCAACACAGCATAATCGACTAATCAACAATGACATTATTTGCTGGTATAGCTGAGAATACACTTTTCACATTTTAACTTTATAATTAAGCCTTACTCTGTTCAAACATACAGGCATTCTGTCTGATTAGTTTAACTTGTGTGGCTAAGCATAAAGGATAGTATTGTATCAAATAAATATTAATATATTATTTAAAGCTTCTGGCATTCTCAAAATAACATGCAGAGAGTATGTTGGAAGAAGAGTTGATATTAGCAATATTCCAGTGAGTGCAAAACTCGTTCTCGACAGTCTAATTTGGATTGGCACAACAGTTAGAATACGGAATATATTTATGCAGTTTTGTAATCAAAGATTGATTATATGAGTGATAATGTGAGTGAAATACGTTTTACTGTGGTGTTGACTTAAATTTAACTTTAAAAACACATTTAATGTCTTTGTCCAGAATTTCTTATCTTAGTTTCAGATTTCTATTTTCAGCCGTATTTTGCTTTTGATTTTTCCTGAAATGTACATTACTTTGTGGCTGAACAAGTGTTGATGCATTGAAATCTCATCTTTCCACAGACCAAAACATCCAGTCAGTGTTCTGCTGTTGCTGTTCTGTTCAGAAGCGGTAAGCCTGAAGTTTCAAATACCTTCTGAAGAGATTGTTCTACCTTTCTTTAATATACATTCCTTTTAATCCTCTAATTAATGTTATATTCATTTGTTTATTTCTGTTATTGAATTTCAGTGCAGTGACAACGCAAGTGAGTTTAGATGATAATGCTGATCTCATGGATGGTTATCCTATGAATGACCGCCAGGCATCATACCCTTCAAATATTTACCGAGTAGGTGATATGCTTTTGATATATGTTCAGGCTGCATTTATAGGAAGATACCTGCACATTAGGAGAGATTTTAGCTTGGATTTTCACTCACAGGTCAGGAGTACAGAGTCAGCACATTTCCCAGCTCCTTAAGGCTGACCAGGAGAAAGTATCCTGGGAATTAAGATTTCTGTTCTGGTATGACGGGGTTCCTGGGAGTTGGGTCAGATGGCTCTGGAATGAATGCAGAGGATGCTGAATGTGGAGGTGGGCCGGGTGGAAGGCTCGCCTCGGTGCACCAGCACTGAATCAAAGTGGGTTTTTTTTAAACTGAAAAACATAAAACTGCCCTCACTCCTCACACCTCATCACCACCCCTACCACTCCCCATCTCCCATTTGTATCGACCAACCTCATGTTTCCCCACCCACCTCCTTATGATCCCTCGTACCTTCCCTGCCAACCCTATGCCATCACCATCCCCTTTATTGCTCCACTTTCATTCATAAAACTCATTTTATACACTTGCATTCCTTTAGCTATACTGTCCCTTATAACAACAATCATTTCCTTCAACAGCATAATCCCATCTAAAATCAAATTCATAGTTCCACTTCAAAGAGCCCATAACCACTTGTAACTGCCAAGCAAACTGTGGAATGTCAGGTATGCTACTGTGTTAACGGACTGTTGCAAAATCAGTCATGCAGCACTAATCCAGTAATGGTAACCCTAAGGCTTATGTCAACAGACAGAGTGAAATAGCAATTATCTTTTAAAACTTCAGTTTTTGCAAAGACTTTAAGGATTGGAGTTTTAAATGCTTTGAAAGCTTGACAGCCCCCTTTGACAGTTCATCTTGATACTTTTGACAGTTTCATTGACTTTCTAAATTCCAATTAGTTTATGCACATTTTGCATAAATTCATGCCTGGTTTCAGAAATCCCAAAGGACACCTGAACTCTTCCAAAGATCTCCTGACGTCCTCAAACGTATCGCATGACCATATCCAAAGGGGTTTCCTACCTCTCCAAAAGAGTAGCCTGCCTATCCAGCTGCATTCACAAAGTTCAGACCAGCTTTCATCTGCATCCATCGGGTTTCTGATACCTCTCACCAAAATCACATTGAGTGTAGGCAGCTGCTGATTTCTAATGGCAGCTGTCTCAGTGAAGTGAGCATGTATGAAACACAGCCTGATCCCATTCCTGCCCTTGTGAACATGGTGGGTGCCACCAGCCCAATATGTGTGAGATAGCAGGCATGCCAGAAGCATGGCTTTCATTGGTTACAATTGATCCTGGGGTGGAACAGGCCCTGTCTTCATTCACAATGCCTGTATTAAAGACCAGCGAAGACCCAACAACACATATGATAAACCATAGAATTTCTTTTGATTATGTAGGCTTGCCAGTGAAGCATAGCGTTTACTTATACAAATCCCCTCAGTTTAGCTCCCTGATTAGAGAGCAACTGAAATATGGTTTTACAGTCAGAATCATAGAATTCCTACAGTACAGAAGGAGGCCATTTGGCCCACTGAGCCTGCACTGACGACAATCCCCCCCAGGCCCTATCTCTGTAATCCCACATAATTATCCTGCTAGTCCCCTGACACTAAGGGGCAATATACCTTGGCCAATCAACCTAACCTGCACATCTTTGGAGCGTGGGAGGAATCCAGAGCATTCAGTCAGTGTCAAGTGGATTTATTAAAACCCTGATTGGAAAAAACTCACCACCAAGTCATGTGTGACTAATGACTCTGATGGTTAGCAGTGGTTACTACTGCTGCCTCACAGCGCCAAGGACACAGGTATGATTCCTGACTTGGGTCACTGTCTGTGTGGTATTTGCACATTCTCCCCGTGTTTGTGTGGATTTCCTCCTGGTGCTTTGGTTTCCTCCCACAATCCAAAGATATATGGTAAGCAGGATTGGCTGTACTAAATTGCCACTTACTGTCAAGGAGACTAGCTAGGTTATATGCTGAGGGTTATGGGGATTCGGCCTGGGTGGGATTGTGGTCAGTGCAGACTCGATTGGCTGAATGGCTCTCTTCTGCGCTGTAGAATTCTATCATTCTATGGGGCCTTTGTTTATAAATGGACAGATCAATATGTTCTTATACTAAAGCTGTGACTGGTTAACACACAGGTTTGGAAATTACACCAACAGAATATTTAAAATAAAATGTTTTAAAACAAGCTTATGTTAATATACTAAACAAATTAATTTTATAGGGAGATGTTAAGTGTTGGTCCACTGTTGCTGTCTATTTTCAAAGTGTCTCAGGATGAAATTCACCTGGGTTCTTCCATTTGCTGTAACTTTGACACGCAGCATATGTGTTTGTCCAGGATTTCCACCACTTTTTTGCTAAAGTTCCTGTAAACAAGTGGGAGAACGCTTCATGTAAATTCACCCCCTTAGTGTTAGAAAGATATCGGAACTTATGTTTCACCATTGTCAGTGTGGAGTTTGGCTTCCCTGAATTGTGCAAGTATTAAAATCCTTACTTTTCCAAACATTGCCAGTGTAGATTTAGCACTTTGTGACCACGAACCCGGCCAAAGGGTATATTTATAAAACAACAGATTAGCCCCTTCCTCATAGACTGTTGCTAACGTTACATTGTGAGACTGAATTAAGGACCAGTAGTAGTGCGGGGGTGGGGAGGGAGATGTCCCTGAAATAGATCTCCATAACTTTCAAGAGAATTTATTTTAATATTACACTGGTAAATACCTTTCAAGAGTAAATAACTAATGCCAAAACAAATTTCAACATATGCATTTTCAAGATGTATGCACTGTGCAGAAAGACTGTATGATACTATGCCTCTAATCGTTTCCCAGTGTTCTTCAGAAAAGTGAAGAATGTATTTAGCACTGCTGTATTTGAACAATTCACCAGTATTCTTCAATCAATTATAATAAGGTACATTTTGGCATGGATTAACAGATAAAGCCATTGTTATATGTGTTTTTAATATTTGGCTGTATCATTGTTCAGGTGAACAGGCCAGTGGGGGTTCCGTCAAGAAGGAAGCCACCACCCCCACCTCCAGATGATGAGGAGGAGGGTGGGGAGGTCAGGGTGATAGCACTGTATGATTTCTGGGCCCGGGAGTCTACTGACCTGAGTCTCAAGAGATATGAAGAATATGTTATTCTCCAGAAACCTGACCCTCACTGGTGGAAAGCGAGGGACAAACATGGGTAAGAATGATGTTTCCTTTATCATACTTAGTACTATAAATGCTATGATATTGAGTTAGAATGCTTCACATCTGGATAAAAATCACCAGTAACATATGGTGCGAAGCAGAACCTTTGGTCTGATCATAATTTAAAAGAATGAGTAAATTGCTAATATCCAAAGCTCCTTCCACCCGTCATTCTGGGAATAGCAACCACAATTATTGTCTCTGAAGTTTGATGGGGATTCCCAAATCTTCACCCAGAGTTACAGAGGAGAATGGCAATACCCAAGAAGCAACCTCTCCTTCTTGCCTCATCCCACCATACATGCACAAACTGTAGAAACATTAACCTGGACTATACTGTGTCTTTACTTTTCCCATGGATCAAATTATCAGGGTCATTACATTCACAAAGTGACTTATCATTTAAATACCTCCACCAAAGTACCTCTTTGCAGTGTGGTTATTATGTCTTGTGATTCCCAGCTGTATGAAATATTGTTTTCTTTACCCTTATTAGACACAAATGCTGGAGCTAACATCAGATGTACTTCTTCAGCCCTCAGCATGTGCTGCAGACTGATACATTGTAGCTCAGTACACTAATTATATTGCAATAGTATCTGAACATACATGTATATATTTCATAAAAATATATGTTTTAATTATTTTTGAATAAAATAACAATATAATGGTTGTTATGCACAGCCAATTTCCATCACCACTGTTCCATATACAATATTAAGTAGCCAAATTTATTTTTGCAGTGTTATTAACCAAGAAGGAGAGCTGGAGAACTCCCTGCTCTCCTTCGTGGAATCTTGAACATCCAACAGATGTGACCAGGTGAATCTTGGTTTAAAGTCCTCACCGAAGGTAGCTCTTCCCAATTCTCTTCTGGAGTGTCAATCTAAATTTTCTACACAATCCTTGATAAGTCACTACAACCTGAGGCACGAATGTTTTTTTAAATCCATTCATGGGATGTGAACATTGCTGGCTAGAGCAACATTTATTAGCCATCCCCAATTGCCCTTGAGAATCTTGTCCTTTTGATAGCAGTCATGGGTCATGTCTAGGGAGCTTTAGTGAATTCCTGCAGTGCATCTTGTAGATGGTACACACTACTGCTAATGTGTGTTGGTCTTGGAGGGAGTGAATTTTTGTGGATGGGATGACAATCAAATGAGCTGCAATATCCTGAATGGTTTGAGTTTCTTGAGTTACTAAGTGAAAATAGACATGAATAGAAAAGATTAAGAAGCAATTTTTAGAATGTAGGGAAAATAATTTTACTCAAAGAAAATAATTTTTTTTCAAATAATCTGGGATTCATATACCTACATTCAATTCTAAATATTGTTTCCTATCTATCTGTCTGTCTGGTCTTACTGTCTAGATAACATGGCACTCCTTTTGTGTTTTGTACTTGGCTCTGTCCTGAGCATTATCCGGTTTGTCCTTGTACATGGCTCGGATCTCTTTTTACCTTCCTCTCCATCTCAGCTAGCTTCATTTTGACAGGATAGGCTAACTTTACTTGTGAAATCTTATGGGATAACTAAAATGAAATCTCAAGGTTTTTACTTTAAGAAAAATGCGAAATTAAAGGCAATTTTTCTTTTCACTTGTACTTTAGATCACTCACTGCCAAATGTCTTCATATTGTTTCATTCGTATTTTCATCTTAGATTTGTCTAATATAATCCTTTTGAAAGATTCCTATGAAACAGAAAATAATTAACTTATATTATTTCAGAAATGAAGGGTTAATTCCAAGCAACTATGTGACGGAGAAGAAGTCTAATAACATAGAAGCGTTTGAGTAAGTTCACTATATAACTATTGTATTTGCTATGTGAATGCGAACAAACGCCAGCCCTTTAAAAACACATCAACATTAATATTTCAGTCTAGTTCAGCATACTCTTAATAGTGTCATGGGCTGCTACACTGATGGTATCTCTCCCCTGATATAAGCAAATTACTGCCGATGCTGGAATCTGAAACCAAAAGAGAAAATGCTGGAAAATCTCAGCAGGTCTGGCAGTATCTGTGAGTAGTAGTCATGATGTGGGTATGCCGGCGTTGGACTGGCGTAAACACAGTAAAAAGTCTGACAACACCAGGTTTTAGTCCAACCTATTTATTTGATAATATACTCACTAGCTTTCGGGGTTACCCTCCATTCACCTGACGAAGGGGGTAACCCCAAAAGCTAGTGAGTATATTATCAAATAAATAGGTTGGACTAAAACCTGGTGTTGTCAGACTTTTTACAGCATCTGTGAGCACAGTAAAAAGTCTGACAACACCAGGTTTTAGTCCAACCTATTTATTTGATAATATACTCACAAGTATATTATCAAATAAATAGGTTGGACTAAAACCTGGTGTTGTCAGACTTTTTACTGTGTTTACGCCAGTCCAACGCTGGCATACCCACATCGTATCTGTGAGGAGAGAGAAAAGCTGACGTTTTGAGTCTAGATGACCCTTTGTCAGCATTTTCTCTTTTGGTCTCCCCGATACAATTGTGACATTACGGGCTGCTCAAAGTGACAGGGAGGCTTGGAAGGATGCAGTGGTGTAAAAACTTTGTGCTTCAGATATCCGTACTTCATACCTGTGGAACAGGTCGGTGTGCAGGTCATTGGGTAACGAATGGCACAGTTGTATGGCAGCCTGTCTAATAATGCAGAGGTGGTAAGGACCTGTCTCCTCTGAAATACCAGTACATGCCTTGGAATAATAATAGGTGCTAGCAGAAAGCCTCAGGAATTCTTACAGCAGTCCCTAACAAACCTCTTTCATCACCCCAGTTATGCAGTCCATTTGGGTTTTCCAGTAGAATAACTATTCTCACTGGGGAGTGAAGCAGGATATTTGGTAAACTGGAAAATTCAGAATTAAGTTGTTGCAGTGCTTGTGGGGAAGGGAGCAGAGGGAATGTGGCATTGTGGGGTTCAAACAGAAAATGCAAGAAGGGAAGTTTACTCAGCAAAACGGACTAATGCATGGAACAAATTTCGAACAAAGGATCACGTAGCGCAAACAAGGTTAGTTTTTCCTTTCAGCAGACAAGATTTTAATATCTGACTACTAAATTCCTTTCTGAATTTCTCCTGAGGTAGTCAAAATTAGGCCTCGGAAATTTCCATCAGAATTTTAACATGTTAATAAGGCTGATAACAAAGTCGCATCTTTGGCTTCAAATCAAATCAGTCTCCAGGTGAATTAAAATTTTGGGCGTTGTTGCAGTTTGCTTCTACCCTGTTTAAATGCTGTTCATTTTGGTCACTAATGATCCGGGTGCCCCCTTCAGTACTTTCCCGTCAGGGTCTGTGGCTTATTTGGTTAAAGCGCCTGCTGAGTAAACAGAAGACCTTGGGTTCAGATCTCAGCTGGAGTCCTAATCCCTTTTAAGTGATCTTTGCAATTACGCAAGGCGAAATATGCCTTTCTCGGGGCGGCAGGATGGCATAGTGGTTAGCACTGCTGCTTCACAGCTCCAGGGATCTGGGTTTGATTCCTGGCTTGGGTTATTGGCTGCGTGGAGTTTGCACATTCTTCCCATGTCTGCGTGGGTTTCCCCTGGGTGCTCCGGTTTCCTCCCACAGTCCAAAGATGTGTGGGTTATGTGCATTGGCCATGCTAAATTGACCTTTAATGTCCCGTGATGTGTAGGTTAGAGGGGTTAGTGGGGTAAATATGTGGGGTTACCGGGATAGGCCTAGGTGGGATTGTTGTTGGTACAGACTCAATGGGCTGAATGGCCTCATTCTGCACTGTAGGGTTTCTGTGATTTTATGTGTGTTATCCATTGGAAAAGTGGAGCAACCAGTGAAGTAGACCGCAAAACCCCATTCTGCTCAATTGAGCATAAAAGGCAGAGCCTTAGCAGGACGGAGAAAAGCTCACTGAAACAGAAGCAAAATGTTACGGAACATAGAAATCTGAAATAAAAATTCAACTGCTGTAAATTCTGAATGGGTCAGGCAGCATCTGTGGAGAGAAACAGAGTTAATGATTCAGGTCAATGAGAATCAGCAACCTCATGGGGGTTACAGATAGTGTGACATGAACCCAGGATCCCGGTTGAGGCCGTCCTCATGTGTGCGGAACTTGGCTATCAGTCTCCGCTCAGATTCAGGTTAATCAGAGTCAGCAACTTGAAACATTAACTCTGCTTCTCTCCGCAGGTGCTGCCTGTCTGCTCAATATTTCCAACACTCTGAGTTTTCATATAAAGAAAAGCTTGTTGGAGGAATCTATACGCTAAGAAAAAGGCATTAGTTGTTCAATGTCACTGTCAGTGAAGCAATGTCTCACACACATGATCTGCTGAAATGACAGCAAAAAGGAAATGCAAGTAATCTCTCTTTCTCTGCAGGTGGTATTGTAAAAATATAACACGGACCAAGGCAGAGCAGCTTCTCCGGCAAGAGGTAATTTATACCACAATTCCAACAATATTATTTGGATGTACGTATAAATTCAGGTTACTGAATATATTTTAGAACTTTTACAATTTTGACAAACTGTACAAGGGCAGTGATTTTCTGGCCACGACGTGCCCGGTGCAGAACGTGTTAGAGTGGAGCAGGGCTGGAGAATCACGGGCAACTGCTTTAACACATTCTGCAGACTCACAGCTCGCTGCAAAAATCAGAGCCATTCTCTTCCATTTTCTGCTCGTTCAGCACTTTGAATGTTTTTTGTAAGATTGCCCCTTTGGTAACGTTTTGGGAAAATTCCACCCAACATTAACAAACTAAAGGTAAAATAAATGAGCATGAGTAGCTTTTCCACACACTTGTCTTATTACACAAGACTGCATTAAGTAAGCAGCAATAATAACATGAGTAATTATTTCACTTAATCAGACTGTTTTTATCTTTAAGCTCTTGATTTATACTTTCAGGAGCAAGGGTGTGAAATTGCTCTTCACTGCCTGTGTTTGCTGGCAGTAAGTTTTACACCAAGCTGTTTTATTTTCCTTTGATTGCAATATTTGACAGGTGTAAAGAAGGCAGCTTATTTGTTCAAAGTACAAGGGGTGCCACGGTGGCACAGCGGTTAGCACTGCTGCCTCACAACGCCAAGGACCCAGATTTGATTTCTGGGTTGGTTTACTGTCTGTGCGGAGTCTGCACATTCTCACAGTGTCTGGATGGATTTCCTCTGGGTGCTCTCATTTCCTCCCACAGTCCGAAAGCCGTGCTGGTTAGGTACAATGGCCATGCTAAATTCACCCAAACAGGTGCCGGAGTGTGGTGACTAGGGGATTTTCACAGGAACTTTCATCACCCTAAATCTTTTCCAAGTGTTAGTTAGCAGGTTTTGTTTGAAAAAATATAAATCTTTGTGTATGTTTTCTTTCAGGCTAAGGAAGGGGCTTTTATTGTCAGAGACTCCAGACTGCAAGGGGTTTACACCGTGTCTGTTTATACCAAAGCTGGAGGGTAATCAATGATTTTATTTCATGAACTTTCAACCATAACATTATGATTGTATGTACTTTAATTTGAGTGTGCAACTATAAAAGTAGGTAATGTTTTGTGGAGCACTTTTTTTGTGTAATTGTTATTTTGTTTGCCTAAGTTAAGATATGTTTCAGTGGGCATTGCCCAAAGTTCATTTCAAATGCACCACTTGAAGATTAATAATATTATGCACACCAGTACTTTCCCTTTGAGTGGACATGTCCACATTGATTCATGTTTGTGCAATACCCTTTCACCTTGAAACTATTACTCGATTATTCCAGACTCTAAAGAACACGTGGACAGAAAGTGTTTCCACTTCATGGAGACTGGAGTTTATTGAATTTAGAACTCATCAAAGCAATCATGATATTACAGCATGACTACTGTCCTCAAAGCAAGTGTCCAGATGCCATCTATAAAATAAGGACACATCTTATTTCAGCTTCTAGCTAATTCTGATCTGAGATAGATGATTTATAATAAGAAGTCTCCAACACCAGGTTAAAGTCCAACAGGTTTATTTGGTTGCACAACCCACTAGCTTTCGGAGCGCTGCTCCTTCATCAGGTAAGTGGGAGCTCTGTTCACAAACAGCACCTATAAAGACACACACTCAATTTACAAAATAATGGTTGGAACGCGAGTCTTTACAGGTAATCAAGTCTTAAAGTAACAGACAATGTGAGTGGAGAGAGGGTTAAGTACAGGTTAAAGAGATGTTACTGTCTCCAGACAGGACAGTTAGTGAGATTTTGCAATGCCAGGCAAGTTGTGGGGGTTACAAATAGTGTGACATGAACCCAGGATCCCAGTTGAGGCCGTCCTCATGTGTGCGGAACTTGGCTATCAGTCTCTGCTCAGCGACTCTGCATTGTGTGTTGTGAAAGCCACCTTGAAGAATTGAGAATTTTGTAAATTGTGTTTGTGACTTTATATGCCCTGTTTGTGAACTGAAATCCCACTTACCTAATGAAGGGGAAGCGCTCCAAAAGTTAGTGGCTTGTGCTACCAAATAAACCTGTTGGACTTTAACCTGGTGTTGTGAGACTTCTTACTGTGTTTACCCCATCCAACGCTGGCATCTCCACATCGTGGAAGATTTATCACACATCAATCTTCAGGCCAATTTCCTGACCTGAAATAAAGCTTGCTTTTCACAGGACATGAATTTTCCAGAATTGAATAGTCACATCTTCACTGAAGTGTGACACTCAGTTGCAACATGAGGGATGGGCAATATATACTGGCCTAGTCAACAATGCCACACCCATGAACGAATACACAAAACATATATGACAGATTCAGAGACCTAGGGTGGAGCACATGGGCTTCTAAAGACCCTACAGACATCTTCTATTTATTTTCTGTATTTTGTGGCCTAGCAATACTTCAGATGCTTTATGAATTACAGTGATACACATTGGAAGAATCATCTGCATCAATTCTTGCGCTGGGTATTATACTGCCTCCACCCATACTGTAATAAGCTGAAGTAGAGCTCGGTACTTGCCTGCACATAGACAAAGTGGAGTTACATTCATATCTGACACATTAAAATCTGTATAACATTTATTACACTGTCATTTTAAAGTTGTATTTGAGAGTCTTGCAGCTCATTGCAAAAACCAGCGCCACTGTCTCCCGTTTTCCCACTCATTTGGCACTTAGAATTTTTTTGTAAGATCGCACCGTTAGTAAAATTTTGGGAAAATATATAATTTATATAGTCACCTGTCAGTAACGCAAATTTTATTAGACTAGCTGCTTGAGGTGGTCTTAGGCTTCGTGCCAAAATTTGCTTCAAAATGGATGACTTAATAGTACAGTTCCACTGCAAATGTTGTGGCAATGTGACACAAAAACCATATTGCATTAACGTAGAAATTACAGAATCATTAACTCACAGAAAGACACAGGGTATTTTTATCTTATTGACTTTTGCTACTAGGCAACTAAATGTCACTTTGTGGTAGAAAATACAGTAACATGAGCAGTCGACAATGATGTCGTTGTACTGATGACAACTATTTCCCTTTGGTTCCGCTGCTTCCAGTGGGGAAATATTCTCAAAGGTATTAAGAAAGGAATATTTCAACATGTTTGTTTAGTTATGATCTTTATATGTTTCTACAGTGATCAAAATGGATCAGTCAGACACTACCACATAAAACAGACCCAGACAGCAAAGAGACAGTACTACGTGGCAGAAAAACATCTATTTGATACCATCCCTGAACTCATTGAGTATCATGAACATAACGCAGCAGGTACAGTGTAAATATGATGCTATGCACATATTTGAAATACAAAACGCCGTTACGTGTGTATTGTTGATATTGGTTCATTTTGGATTTTGATGGTACAAGAGTCCTAATCAGCAATAAGTTTGATGAAAGACTGAAGCCCCAATAACTACAGTCTCCATAAAGATTATGTCAAGTGTCAATTTAACAAAGTTGGTAACATGTTTATCTTTGGGCCAGGAGGTTGTGAGCTCTACATCAGGAGTTTGAGCTTATTATTCAATCTGACATTTCAGGCAGTGCTGAGGCAGTACTGCACTGCAGCAGCTGCCACCCTTTATGTCAGTCATTACACAAAGGCCTTTTCTGCCTGGTCCAGTTATTCATTTGGCTGTTATGAATCTCATGGTTGTGGTGAACGCTAGGCATCTTTCCTTGGCAACATTGCTTAACACAATCAACGCTACTAAATTTTAGACTGCATGCTCATTCATTGCTTCTCTTTGCAACATCTTGCCACGTTCAAAATGGCTACTGCATTTTATTTATTCCTTCGTGGGTTGTGAGTGTCGTTGAAGGACAGCAAAGTTACTCTTGAGAAGGTGGCGGTGAGCTGCCTTTTTGAACAGCTGCAGTCCATCTCGCGAGGAATCTGGGAGGGAGCAAGTTCCAGGATTTTGACACAGTGGGGGAAGGGCAATATAGTTACAAGTCAGCATGGTGTGTACCTTGAAGGGGAACTTGCAGATAGTGGTGTCCCCATGTGTTCATTGCTCTTATCATTCTAGGAGGTGGGTAGGTCATGGTTTTGGAAGGTGCTGTTGAAGGAGCCTTGGTGAGTTCCTAGAGTGCATCTTGTAGATGGTACACACTGCTGCCATTATGTGTTGGTGGTGGAGGGAGTGAATACGGTAGATGGGGTGTCAATCAAGCAGACTGCTTTATCCTGGATGGTGTTGAAATTTGAGTGTTGTTGGAGCAGCCCTCATCCAGACAGAATGCTCCTTCACACCCCTGGCTTGTGCCTTGTAAATGGTGGGCAGGCTTCGAGGAGTCAGGAGGTGAGTTACTTGCTGCAGAATTTCCAACCACTGACTTGGTTTTGTAACCACAATATTTATTGTTTATGGCTAGTCCAGTTCAGTTTCTGGCCAGTGGTAACATTGATGATGGGTGGAGGATTCGGTGATTGAATGTCAATGGGAGATGGCCAGATTCTCTCTTGTTGGAACTGGTCATTGCCTGGCAATTGTGTAGCTCGAATATTATTTGTCACTTATAAGGACAAGACTGAATATTGTCCAAGTGTTGCTGCAAGTGGACATAGCCTGGTTCAGTATCTGAGGACTTGTGAATGGTGCTGAACATTGTGCAATCATCAGCAAATGTCCCCACTTCTGATGTTATGATGGAGGGAAGGTCATTAATAAAACAGCTGGAGATGGTTGGGCCTAGGATACTACCTGAAGAACTCCAGAAGTAATATTCTGGGACTGAGATGATTGACCTCCAATGACCACAACCATCTTTCTTTGTGCTGGGTATGACTCCAACCAAGGGGGCAGTGTCATCCTGATTTCCACAGACTTCACTTTTGCTAGGGCTCCTCGGTGCCACTGGTCAAAACCTGCCTTGATGTCAAGGGTAGTCACTCTCACTTCCCTTCTGAAAATCAGCTCTTTTGTTTGTGTTTGGACCAAGCTTAAACTGAGTTCAGGAGCTGAGTGGCTTTAGCAAAACCCCAACTGAGCATCTGTGAGCAGATTACTGCTGTGTAATGCAGTTTGGATATGTACTATCAGCAATAACCTCCATTGCAATTGCCTCCATAACAAATATCTCCACACTTCAAAGTAATTTGTGGTCTGTGAACGACAATCAGAAGTTATATAAATATGTCTTTTTCTAACTGCTATCCTTGAGTCTTCTTCTATGGCGATCACTCATAAATGAGTGTGATTGTCAGCCTAAGAAATGCCGTGTTATTGGACATGAGTCCTTGCATGGCTGATCCTAGAGCCTAGTGCATCTTTGAGCACACACTTGGTGGGTGTTTCTGGGAGGTGTTCCCATCCAAGCCACTCATCACCCTGACTTGGAATTATATTGGTCACTGGGTCAAAATCCTGGAACTCCCTTCCTAACAGCACTGTGGGTGTAGCTACACCACAGGGACTGCAGCTTTTCAAGAGACAGCTTACTACCCCCTTCTCAAGGGTAACTAGGGATGGGCAATAAATGCTGGCCTAGCCAGCAACGCGCAGATCCCATAAATGTATAAAAAAAGTTATGCTTGATTGTTAATGCCCTCAACATTAGGCGACAATTGGACAATAATTTATTGTCTTGTTATATTATCCACATCCTAGGACAAAAATAATAAGAACTTTAAGGTAATTGACTGTGGAGCACTTGGGGCATTCTGAGCAATGCCATTACTTTTCATTTAATTGTGATGACTTCATATGCCATAACACAGAGCAATTATACTTATACAAAACATGAATGTACTTTTTGGTTTGGCTTGAACGGACAGTGTTGTTAATTTAATTGTACTTTATAAAAATCTGAGCATTATGATGAACAGAAATGTATTTGGTTGGTGAAATAATAATCTATGCATATTTATACTTTCTATTCCATAACATTGCCTAGGCCTTGTCACAAGATTCCGCTATCCTGTTGGCCTAATGGGAAGATGTACTCCTGCAACAGCTGGCTTCAGCTACGGTACTGTCTGTTATTCTTTATATCCCTGAAAAAGGTTTAACATCCTACTTCCCTTTCCATTAAGACAGTAAATATGAAAAATAGTCATGATGAACAAAAACATGCAAGATTTTGGCCAGAATTCTCCAGCTATTCACGCCCCGGCAAGAACAGAAAATTTGGTGCTTAGTCAAAACTCTATTCACTGCAGCAGGATTGGAGAATCCCAGCTGCATGTGAGATTGGAGAATTTGGCCCTTCAACATTTGCTAGCTGATCACAGATAATATGGGTCATGTCTGAATGGAGCAGTGCCTGGTCTGGCTTGGTCCCACATTTGGATGGCATGGTGGCACAGTGGTTAGCACTGCTGCCTCACAGCGCCAGGGACCTGGGTTCAATTCCAGCCTTGGGTGACTGTCTATATGGAATTTGCACATTCTCCCTGTGTCTGTGTGGGTTTCTTCTGGGTGCTCCGGTTTCCTCCCACAATCCAAAGATGTGACTGATTGCTCATGATAAATTGCCCCTTAGTGTCAGGGGGATTAGGACTGTAAATATGTGGGGTTACCAGGATGGGACCTGGTTGGGATTGTTGTCGGTGCAGGCTCGATGGGCCAAATGGCTTCCTTTTGCACTGTACATCCTATGAATCTATGTTTAATTCACTGATGCAGGAAGCTGCAATGAACAGGAAGCCAGTGTTGTCTCCATTGAGTGTATGTGATTCTCTCTGTTCAGGTGGTCAAAAACATCCAGTTGAACAAAAAGCAAAATCTGCCCCTTTAACTTCCAAAAAGATTATTCTTGAAAACTCTTATGTATTTGAAGCTTGGAGGATGGGGTCTCTGGCTCATCATCTGGGGTGGCATGGTGGCACAGTGGTTAGCACTGCTGCCTCACAGTGTTGGGTACCTGGGGTCAATTCTGGCCTCAGGAGACTGTGTAGAGTTAGCATGTTCTCCCCATGTCTGCGTGGGTTTCCTTTGGGTGCTTCAGTTTCCTTGCACAGTCCAAAGATGTGTGGGTGTCGTTGATTGGCCATGCTAAATTGCCCCTTAGTGTCTGAAGGATTAGCAAGGTAAATACGTGGGGTTACGAGGATAGGACTTGGGTGGGATTATTGTCAATGCAGGCTTGATAGGCTGAATGGCCTCCTTTTGTACTGCAGGGATTCTATGATTCTATGAACTGGAAGAGCCTTGGCTTTCCTGATGGATAAATGGGGAAGCACTGCATGGAATAGTTTATTAAGGATGTCATGTCAGACATATATTAACTTGTGAAATTATTACTTGTGAATAATGTGAATAGTTTAAAAGTAATCACAAGTTTAGTTCAAAGGTTTGCCATAACCAATACATTCTTGAGTTAATATGCATTGTATTATAATGATCTAGTTAACTTCAGCAAGCAGTAGCGTATCACGAACTACAGGTCTAGTGCCAAACATACCAGCCTAGCACTCAGCCTCAGCATCTTCTGCCACAACTTCACAAGCATTCAGTGTCTTTCTAAACCTTTCTTGTCTCATTTGTTGATTGTGTTTTATCATTTCATATTGTGATATTCCAATGAAGTTTTTTTTTAATGCAAATTGAGTGAGGCCCTGAGACATTTTCATTGGGATATATTAAATAAATGCAAGTTGTTGTTAGATGCTCAATTACTTAAAGTTGATTTTTCAAACAGAAAAATGGGAGATCAACACATCTGAGTTGACCTTCATGAAAGAGCTGGGAAGTGGACAGTTTGGGGTGGTGCGTCTAGGAAAATGGAGAGCTACAAATAAAGTAGCAATTAAAACCATTTCAGAAGGTTCGATGTCAGAAGAGGACTTTATCGAGGAAGCTAAGGTCATGATGTAAGTGCTATTAGTTGTATAAAAAAATCCAGAGATATGTGTGTGCAAAAGAAAGAAAGGAAGACATAGATGGAAAGTTTTCCTTTATCTGTGTCAGGGCAAGGGTGGTAGGACAGAACCTCCATCCTCAAGAGATTCATGTGGCTGACCACAGACAATATCCTAAGGACAGTCAATTTGCACTTCTCAGTTCTGCTTCCAGTGGTGTTCTCACCTTTGCCAGGGAGGCTGAATTTTAGAGTCCATGAGAGGGAATTCTGCGCCTAATATTTAAAGGTCACATATTGGAGAAATGAACTAAGCTCAAGTGAATGATCCTATTCCATATGGACAGATTTAAAATGTAAGCTTTTCCACTGGCCTTTTGCTTCACTATTAATATGCTAACGTTATCAACATCAAGATGATTATATAAATGGTAACAGAAAAGATACTTCATTATTGCCACTGACCTCGAATCACATTCGTTCATATTGGGACCAACATATTCGATGTCTGTTGTCACATCTGACAGAAATTCAGGAAGTTGAAGGAATTGGCGGGGAGTTTTCCAATCACATTTTCACCTCCACACTCCCCAATAACCCCTCTAATGCAACTATCTGAGATTGGAAAGATTTATGGCAGACAAATTATGTGAAAATGGGGATTATGAGGAAAGACATAAGACTAGGATTAATTTAACAGTCAGCTTGCTGCTTCTGAACTCAGTATGAATCAAGACTCAAGTTTATTCATTAATATATTAAATGCAATGTCACTAATTTTGTATATCTGACTGATTTCAGCATTTGTCATGGCTTTCTTGTTCACACACTGTCTCAAGTGTAAAATATAGATTTATTTAACTTTAGTAATACCTATTCCCATTAACTTGGGATCAATATTTAACTGATATAGTCTTTGGATCAAGTGATCGAATTTAAATTCAAACATCAAAAAGAGTTTAAGAACTCTGCAACTTTCATATGCTGCTCAAAAGGACATTAATCAATGCCTTTTTCTTTCCTCAGGAGATTATCACATCCAAATTTAGTGCAGCTCTACGGGGTTTGCACACAAAAGCGGCCAATCTGTATAGTTACTGAGTTCATGGAAAATGGCTGTCTGCTCAATTATTTGCGACAGAGACAAGGCCGACTCCTCAAAGAAGTCTTACTGGGTATTTGTGAAGATGTGTGTGAAGGGATGGCGTACCTTGAGAGGAACCATTTCATTCACCGGGACTTGGTAAGTCTTCCTACTACAGTTATAACTCAGTTCAGGAATATTAACCATCAATTTGTTAGGGTGCTATTTATAGAATATCAGCATCTGTTACAAGATAGTTGGTTAAAGTAACATAAAGTAAATAGCACTATCACACATTGCTCTCTCTTATGAAAAACCATTTGTAGATTCAGGATCATGCTTAGTTTAGATTACAAATCTGAAATAAAATACTTCTAAATAATTTACAGGTAAAATTACGAACTTATGAACAAGGAGTGGGAGTAGGCCATTTGCCCCTCACACCTGTTTTGCCATTTAATAAGATTGTGACTGATCTGATACTAACCTCATATCTGCATCCCACCTACTTACTTACCAAGAATCTATCCACATCTATGTGTTTTGCCTGTATGGTACAATATGTGGGAATAGGAATTTTCTTTTCCGTCTGTTATTTAATAATTTATAGACTCAGGAACAGATCTAACTGCTCATGCAAAGTAGAAATCCGTTAATCATGGAATTAATCAATGGCTTTGTTCTTTTCTTCTTATTACTAGGCTGCCAGGAACTGCTTAGTGGGTGACAAGAATGCGGTGAA
Organism: Carcharhinus amblyrhynchos; assembly: GCF_965287045.1. NCBI lineage: Eukaryota > Metazoa > Chordata > Chondrichthyes > Carcharhiniformes > Carcharhinidae > Carcharhinus > Carcharhinus amblyrhynchos. The sequence continues at coordinate 81,620,585 of NC_137324.1, forward strand.
AGTATCTGATTTTGGAATGGCAAGGTAACTTCTTTCTCAGAAATGGAATTCTAAATTTAATTTAAAATTTCTTTAAGATTACCATTGCCAGTTGAATGCTAATAGATGCTACTTAACTTCCTTGGGGTTTTGATGGAAACTTTGTTTGGCAGTAATTTCAACAAGGTATTCATAAATTGCTGAAGTGAAGGCATTTTTGAAGACTGAGATCAGATTATTGCTCTCTTCCATTTGTTTTAGAGTTGTTCACAAATGGAATTCAGATCTTGTTTGTTATCAGTTTCATCGGGTGATGAGTTTCATATATTTTTCATGTAATTTTATCCTTGTTTGATGATTATAATTACAATGGAATTACCACATGCTTTTCTAGCAAGGTATAATGTCTCAAAACTGCCAACCATGTGACCAAGTCTGTGTTGAATTTTGGATCTTGCCAGTTATCAGGTCAGGAAGCTTGTGTTGGGCCATTTGGGTTAGATCGGTTAGGTCAATTGTTGTCCCCATCACTTGGTGCATGGGTACAGAGAGGGGTGCAAAGCCAATAACTAGTTGGCATGCCACCACAATGAAGCACCTTGCTCAACAAGCTGTTAAATTAATTTACTTATCCAACAACAATAAAAAGTCATACATGGCAGTTCAGACATTGCAGGTTTTAGAATAGATGGATTTGAAACACTGTACCTGCAACAAAGGAACTAATACTGGATGCAATGAATTACCAACTCATAAAAATATCCACATAAACAAAGTACTTGCTTATCTTTCAACTGAGAAAGATAGGTTGTAGCCCAACAGGTTAATTGTGGATTTTACGGCTACTAATTTATTAGATGCATTTTGGTGAAAAAATATATTGCCAAACAATAGTCCAGAAATTAATTTGCATTGAAAATGGGACAGCTGAAGCAGGGCACTTGACCCCAGGAAATGCATTCAATTTGGGCCCCCGATTGAGTAGTTTAGCCAGTGCTATCCATGCTTGTCTGATTTGTTTGATATTTCTGTGTGGAACACCGGGGACCTTTTACTATGTTAAAAGTATTATATAACTGCAAGTTGTGTTTTTTTTGCACTTTATTCACAATAACATACGAAGATCTCTAATGTGGTGTTTGTCTGTAAATGTAGATGTTGATGCAGGCAGGTGTAGACCGGATGTTATTTTACAAGTTTCCTTCCTGAGAGACTTTTCAGCTATGGGTAATCTGAAGGAAATAGCTATTCATTATGATATAATTACTAGCTGCTGTGTGTTCAGAACATCAGTGTCAAATGCAAACTATTAATTATTGTAAGGTAATTCAGATTTGTATTTTTAATAATAATGCCACCCCAAAAGAGTAACCTGATCAGTTCTGATGTACTAACAATTGAGTAAAACTAGCCACTGTGCAATTGCTAGTTTTGTGAAAGAAAGTAACTTTTGTACCAGAGAACATAGCAATAGAGGAACAGGAGCTGAGAATTTTTTTACTTGTTCTCATTCTGGCAAGGCAGCATTTCTTGTACATTTCTTATGGGACAGTGATAGCTGGCCTTCTCCTTGAGGTGCCTGCCAACCCCTAGTCCTACAAGAGTGTTCAGATAGGTAACTCAAGGATTTTGACATAGTCAGGATTGTATGCTACTTAGAGAAGATCTTGGAGGAGATGGTGATGTTATAATGGTGTTGACCTTGTCTTTCTTGTGATAAAACTTATGGAACTAAGAGGTGCTGTCAAAATAATCTTCATGAGTTCTGGAGTGCATACAGGAGACAGTATACATTGTAGCCACAGCACCAGGGGTGGAGAACCCAGGAGCGCTGTCCCATCTTCCTCCTCCTCACTTATTCCCCCAACCTCTAATCCCTGTTGACTTCTTCAACCCTCTCCCTACCCAATTGGCATTGCCCTTCAGTAGGTGACCTGAAATTCATTTATCTCATGGGGGTAAGACATCTGTGAAGGTGACAACATGCTGCAAGCATGTAAGTGATGCCAGCAGTTGAATATCATGTCTACTATGGATTGAGTTAAGCCAGAACAGTTTCTGCTTCAACTTGTCTGTGATGGATGTGTTAATGAAGATGAGGTGGGCAAAACCTTATAAATATTTAACCTGAGCATGCTAAAATGTCTCAGTGTAATCTGAATGGAGGCAAATAATAATTGAAAACAAACTGGTTAATGATCGCTTTTAAAATAGCAAAGAATTCAATGCAATTGCATTAAGAATTTGTACAGTAATATCTCACACTGTTTCTAACTGGAATTTTAACAAGTTGAAAACAAGGGTTAAGAGGATAGGGCCTGAGTGGGATTGTGGTCGGTGTAGACTCGATGGGTCAAATGGCCTCCTTCTGCACTGTCGGATTCCGTGATCCATTCCATGATCCAAGAATTCGTAAATTTAACTCTATCCACTCACCATATTGTTCAATCCCTTCTTCCGAAAGGAAATTTCTTGCTATTGAGGGAGTCCAGCGAAGGTCCAGCAGACTGATTTCTGGAATGGGAGGACTGATATATGAAGAGAGAGTGGATTGACTGGGCTTGTACTCACTGGAATTTAGAAAAATGAGAGGGGATCACACAGAAACATAAAATCCTGTTGGGACTGGACAGGCTAGATGCAGGACAAATGTTCTCGAAGTTGGCAAAGTGCAAAACTAGGGGTCACAGTCTAAGAGTAAGGGTTAAGCCATTCAGGACTGAAATGAGGAAGAACTTCTTCACTCAGAGGGTTATGAACCTGTGGAATTCTCTACCACAGAAAATTGTTGGGGCCAGTTCATTAAATATGCCCAAGAGGGAGCTGGATGTGGCCCTTGTGGCTAAAGGGACCAAGAGGTATGGAGAGAAAGCAGGAGTGGGATACTGAAAGTGCATGGTCAACCATGATCATATTGAATAGTGGTACAGGCCTGAAGGGCTGAATGGCCTACTCCTCCACCTATTTTCTGTATTTCTATGAAATCAAGTTGTCCCTTGAACTTACCTATTCTATCTTGCTTAGCTCAGCAGAGCTAACAATAATCCCTTTGTAGATCAATACAAATATAAAGTCATTCTTTAGACATTCCAGTATTGAAACCCATTATTTGGCATTTTGTTTCTTCATGTTACCAAAATAGCTGAAGGTGAAGTTGAAAGCGATCTTCTGATGTTTGTGCTTGGCAGTCAACATACTAAGATCAATGAATTTTCAAATAATTTTCTTTGCATCTTAATTTTCTTTAATCTATACTAAACTAAAAGAATTATTTTCATAGTAAATGTCAGGACTGTGCACTTTGAGATGCTAAAAAATGATTCTAGTTTCAAATATAACAATCTGACATGTAATTGATTGCCTTTCCAAACAATTTTTCTTTTCTGCTAAATTTCTACTTAAAACAACACCAGTGTCTGTTTCCTAGGTATGTCCTTGATGATGAGTACACCAGCTCAACAGGGTCCAAGTTTCCTGTCAAATGGTCGCCCCCTGAGGTCTTTCACTTTTCTAAATTTAGCAGCAAGTCAGATGTCTGGTCATTTGGTAAGGTGTTTTCTTATTTGTTCAGAGAACTTGTGGGATTAAAATTCTTTAGAGCGCTACATACTTTTCGAGGCCGGTTGGCATGTGAGACACACAGCTCTGAGAGCTTTGTGATGAGTGCATAGAAATGTAATTTGCTTTTCCTTCTGCTTGGAAGCCAACTGATACCTATTCGTTTCTACTGATCACTGTATTGGAGTGAGTAGGGAGCCTTGGGAGCAATCCTTAGATCTCTGTGTCTGGTGGCTGGTGGCTTCAGCATTGGACCAAAGTTAAGGCTGTTCATTAATTATTTTAAATGGCACTTTAGCCTATGTAATTGATTTTTTAAGGCCCTCACTGCAGCCAGAATAGCCTTACATGTATTCCTGATGTCAAAGTTTTCCTAAGGTGAAGTGCATGATGTTACTCCTTGTTCTGATTTTAATCCATTACATTGTGTTCATTCAAATTTTGATGGACATGTTATTTGTCCCCATCTTTTTGTCCTTCTGATGGAAAATCTCAAACAGCTGGCCTGCTTCCAACTAAAACATAGCCCAGGACCTCAATATAGGCAATGTCAAATTTGTAGATGACACTGGTCTGGTAGGCCAGTTTGGGTTGGCTATTGTGGGGGATAAGATTGATTTAAGGGCAATTCGGCACTTACAAAAGGAATGAAATCAACTTTGTAATGGATAAAACAACAGCAGAGGAAATGTAATATATGAATATCGTTGTAGGATCTGTATATTATTTGGCATGCTTTTCCTGTACATTATTGAAACAGTTGAATGAGACTTTGGAAGAGATATGTTAGCACTGTGTGTCAACATTGTCAGATAAGGTAGTATACCAGTCAATTAGCAACAGAATGCTGAACTCTATTGCTAAATCAGCAGATTATAATTGCTAGACAATCAAGGGAAAATTGCATCATTCTCAGTTCACTCTTTACCTTGATCATCCAGGCAAGGGAAACATTTAAACCTTGCTGGTAACACTATCAACTTACATATATTCACAATAAAATTAAAACAAAATGCTCAACACGGCAGGCAGCATCTGCAGAGAAAGGGGAAAAAATGACTGAAATCCTACTATTCCCTCTATTTCTCTCTCCACACATGCTGGCTGACCTGCATTTTCTGTTTTTTATTTCAGATATGCAGCATCCACAATGTTACTTTTTTATACTTTCTTCTCCAATGTTGCAGGACCAGGCTATGTGGGTAGATTGGAGGGAGAAAGTGGATTTATTTAATCTTAAAAGAAGGCAATCCTTTTTGGGATGTTATAAATCTAGATTATGTTAAATGCGAGACACCAACACCTAAATGGGACAGGCTAATATAGATTCAGAACTGATCTGGCTGCTCAATACTGGCCATCCATGAGTTGCTGTGGACCACCACCAGTGGCATAATTGTATTCAACCACTATTTGTAACATCATGGTCTATTACATCCCTCATTCTACCATCATCTTCAAATTGGGGATCAACTCTGGTTAAATGAGGAATAAGAACATAAGAAATAGGAGCAGGAGTAGGCCATCTAGCCCTTCGAGCCTGCCCCGCCATTCAATAAGATCATGGCTGATCTGTCGTGGCTCAGTTCCACTTTCCCGCCTTCTCCCCATAACCCTTAATCCCCTCGCTTATCAAAAACCCATCAACCCGCGTCTTAAAAATATTTAGCGAGGCAGCCTCCACCACTTCAACGGGCAGAGAATTCCAGAGATTCACCACCCTTTGAGTGAAGAAGTTCCTCCTCAACTCCGTTCTAAACCGCCCCCCCTTTATCTTGAGGCTGTGCCCCCTAGTCCTACTATCCTTTCTGAGCGGGAAGAGTCTCTCCACCTCTATCCTATCCATCCCATTCATCATCTTATATGTCTCAATGAGATCTCCCCTCGTTCTTCTAAACTCTAACGAGTACAAGCCTAGTTTATTCAGCCTCTCCTCATAGCTCAACCCCCTCAACTCCGGCATCAGCCTAGTAAACCTCCTCTGCACTCCCTCCAAGGCCAAAATATCCTTGCGTATGTGCGGCGACCAAAACTGTACACAGTACTCCAGCTGCGGCCTCACCAGTGCCCTATACAGCTGCAGCTAGACCTCCCTACTTTTATATTCAATCCCCCTCGCTATGAAGGCCAGCATCCCATTAGCCTTCCTGACCACCTGCTGCACCTGCAGGCTGGGTTTTTGCGACTCATGCACAAGGACCCCGAGGTCCCTCTGCACCGTCGCCTGCTGCAGTTTTTCGCCATGTAAGTAATAATCCTTCCTACCATTATTCATACCAAAGTGGACCACCTCGCACTTGCCAACATTAAATTCCATTTGCCAGTTCCTGGCCCATTCGCCCAGCCTATCTAGATCCTTCTGTAGACTCTCCACACCCTCCTCAATAATAAGTGAAGCCAGGACGACTGCATAAAAGACAAGGCTGAAGCATTTGTAACCATCTTCAGGCAGTTCCGAGTGACAAAACTTGGCCATCATAGTTGCCGTCCTACAGACAGTTTGATTCACTCCATTTGATGTCAGGAAATGACTGCTGAGAGTAGAGGCTAGGGGCCCCAGCCATATATTGTAGCTGCAAGAGCACGGTTGAAGCTAGGAATTCTGTGGCGAGTAAGTTACCTCCTCACTCTCCAAAGTGTGTCCACCGTATACAAGGCACAAATAAGGAGTGTGATGAAATACTACCTATTTGTCTGGGTAAGTGTAGCTCCAGCAACACTCAAAGAATTCATTACCATCCAAGACACTGTCACCATCTTAAATATTAACACCCTCCACCCCAGACATACAGTGGCAGTAGTGTGTACCATCTATAAGACACACTGCAGCAACTCAACAAGGCCCTTTAAAAAGCACATTCCAAACCTGTTTCTTCCACTGTCTAGAAGGACAAGATGTGGATATGCCAGCGTTGGACTGGGGTAAACACAATAAAAAGTCTGACAACACCAGGTTTAAGTCCAACTGATTTGGGTTCATGTCGACATGAACCCAAATCGGTTGGACTTAAACCTGGTTTGTTAGAAGGACAAGGGCAGCAGACACATGGCGACACCACTATTTACAAGTTTCCATCCAAGTCTCACACCATGTGACTTGGAACTATAACACCTTCCATTACTGTCAATGGGCCAAAATCCTGGAACTCCCTAACAGCACTTCATGTTATGCTATCATGTACTGAAACATGTTCAAGAAGACAGCTTGCCATCACCTCCTCAAGGGCAACTAGGCACGGGGAATAAATGCCAGCCTAACTAGCAATTCTCATATCCAAAGAACAAATAAAATTAAACTAAACAACATAGAAAAGAAATGAAACTCAGATGCTATTTCAAGTTAAGCCAAGACAAATTCAGTGTGATTAAGGATTTAGGATTGATGTCAAGAAAACTTTCTTCATCAGATCCAATTTTGGGCAGCTTTATCTCTCCAACTTACTGTGTGCACTGCCTGCAAAGCAACAAATGCAGATGAATTTCCACCTAACCCAGTCTCCTACTTTGATTCTATTGATTGAATTAACATTCTTAAATCTCTACTGATCCTCCATTCTTCTTTCTTTTTCCTTTCAGGTGTTTTGATGTGGGAAGTTTTCACTGAGGGTAGAATGCCCTTTGAGAACAAGTCAAATGCTGAGGTTGTGGATGAGATATCTCGAGGAGAACGGCTCTATCGACCATCACTGGCTTCACTCACAGTGTATCAAATCATGTACAGCTGCTGGCATGAGGTCAGTTCCTCCTGCAGCCCTTTATACTATTTTCTCTTTGTTACAACATGCTGTCACTATGGTCACGAGGCAGCTTAAGAGTATATTAGCAGAGAGGAAATGTGTGATCACCAGACAGTCAAGGAGGATCAGGCAGATATTGTAGGAGTCCCATGAGTGTATCTAGCTATCCAATTGTTCTGAATACAGGTGGGAGTGATTGTTTATCTGGGGAATGCAGACACAGCCAAATCCACAGCACTGTGGGTGACTCCAATGTATATGGGAGGGGGGAATGGAAGCAGGAGGAAGATTAGAAAAGCAGTAGTGTTCGAGGATTCAAGTTTGGATAGGCATTTCTGTGGCCACTGGCAATCTTTCAGGATGGTACGTTGCCTCCCCGATACTTGTGTCAAAGTTGTCACTGAGCAGATGCAGGAGGAATAACCAGTCATCATTCAGAGGTAGAAAGTGGGATACAATCTTGCAGACAGATATAAGTACAAATAAGCAGGATATCAAAGGTAGACCCACTGTGCCATGCTCTATAAAAATACAAGGTCGGAGCACGTGAATGTGTGGCTGGAGAGATGATGCAGAAGGAAGGACTTTAAATTCCTGGGCACTGGGACCGTATATTGTGCAGATGGATTGCACCTGAACAGAGCAGCAACATTGTTCCCACCGGGCAGTTTGCTGTTTGCTATCAGAAAAGGAGCAAATCAACTTGGCAGCAGAATGGGGACCAGGTGTGCATGAAGAACGATAAACAAGGACACACAGAAGCAGATAACGCCAGAGTAAGAAATAGGTAGCAGGTGAGGTAAAAAGGAATGCAATAAGATTTAAATTAGGGTGACGTGCGTGCACGTAAATACAAAAGTATGGCAAATCTACAGGTGCAGATGGCCACACGGGAATATGATGTTGTGGCAATAAAGAACAGGACTGGTTAGTAAATATTTCTGGATACTAGCGGTTCAGGAAAGATAGGGATGGAAAGAAAGAAGGAGTAGTGATGGTAATGATTAGGGAAAATATAGTGCTGGAGCTACAGAAGCCAAGAATTGAACCTATTTGGTTAGAGTTAAGAAACAATAGATACCATTACAGTACTGGGTTTATTCTATAGGCCATCAACTAGTGGGGTAGTGCGAAAGATATAGGGGAGCAAAATTGAGGGAAATTCTACAGGTGCAAAAGCTATGGTGTAGTTACATGGTGGACTTTAAGCATCATAATATAGACTGGGATAACAATAGAGTAAAGGGCCAAGGTTAGCAAGAGTTTCTAGAGTATGTTCAGGAGAATTTTCTTGATTTTGGGCGCGATCTTACGACCTTGTCCTGCTTGATGTCTGGCGAGGTGAGGTGGCACATCCAGGTGAGAGGCAAAAAATGCGCTTGGTTTCTCGCCTCCCCTGATTATAGCGGCCAAATGGGAGGTGATGTGATTTGGAAGGTATACTGCAAAAGTAAAGTGCACAGTAAATGGTTGAGCCCTTAGAAATATTAGCACACAGAGGGATCTAAGCATGCAGATCCACAGTTCCCTGGAGATGGCAACTCAGGTGGACAAGGTGGTCAGGAAGGCATATGGCATGCTGCCTTCATTGGTCAGGGCATAGGAATTGGAAAATCATGTTGCAGCTGTATAAGATTTTGATCAGGCTGCATTTGAAGGCTTGTGCACAGTTCTGGTCGCCGCACTGCCGGAAGGATGTTGATGCATTGGAAAGGGTGCAGAAGAGTTTTACCAGGATATTGCCTGGTTCGGATGATACAGACCATGAAGAAAGATTGAACAAACTTAGATTGTTTTTACTGGAGCACTGGAGGATGAAGAGAGACCTGATAGAGGATTACAAGATTATGACAGGTGTGGATAGAGTGGATGGTCAGAGTCTTTTTCCCAGGGTTGAAGCATCAATTACTTGGAGGTTGAAAGTTGGAGGGGGAAAGTTTAAAAGAGATGTGAGGGGCAAGTTTTTCACACAGAGGTTGGTGAATGCCTGGAATGTGCTGCTGGAGGAGGTGGTGGAAACAGATTCTGTAACAATGTTCAAGAGGCATCTGGATAGTTACATGAAGAGGCAGAGAATAGAGGGACACGGATCACATAGAGGCAAGAAAATATTAGATTAGAGAGGCATCTGTGTCGGCACAGACTTGATGGGCCAAAGGGCCTATTCCTGTGCTGTACTGTTCTTTGCTCTTTGTACCGGCCCTGCTTTGCCAGCAAAATTGGTATTGTGCCCAGAAAGGGGGCAAAGGTGACTTAAATATGAATGACATCATCTAAATGTCATGCTGGTCTCCACCAGTGGGAGATCTGATATGATAGCCTCACCATGGAGATCGGAGACTTTCGAAGTCCCCAGGTGGTCAGGGTCAATGCCAGCCTCCAGCACGCACAGGGCATCCTGGCACTGCCTACTAGGCATCCTTGTTCCTGTCTATTTGTAAAAAAATGCAGCAAATAATATAATTGCAGCTTTGAAATGCTTAGATTTGTGTGGGGTCAAAGGGAAGATTTTCATGAGGTGGAGCTGGAATTTGAAAAACAAGTGGTTTGAGCTGGACACTAGCCAGATTAAAGTGACTCTTTAAAGAGGCATTTCTCCTCCTTCTTCTGTACTTCTGATGGATAATTTCTGTAGAATCCTCAGGCCATGCATTTCATCTTTATTGAGAGCAAATGTCTTTGAGAGCAAAAATCTTTGCTGGGAAAAGTTCATTGACCCTCTCAGGCAGCAATCACTTTGCCGAGAATGCCTGCCTCTTCCACTGAAGATCACAATGCAAATTTCATAAGTCCCTTCCTTCCAAGGTTCCTTCTTTGTAAGGGGCATGTTGCTGCTTTGAATTCCCAGCTAGTGGATTAAAGGGGTCACCAATGAAACACCATGGTAGGTTTCCCACTCCCAGGCATGAAGGCTCCCTTGTGCCCACAAGTTGGGATAAATTGAATCACAGCTTTCAAAAAGTGTAAGAACTATGACACTATTTTGAAGAGGGGCAGGGAAATTCTCCCTGTTGTCCCTGTTTATCCTATATCATTACCACTTTGTTTTTTTGTGCTATAAGCAAATTGGCTGTGAATTTCCTACAACAATTACTGTAGTTCAAAATGCTTCATTGCCTGTAAAATGTTTTAAGGCAACCGAGATCGTAAAAGATTCTATATAATACAAACCCTTCTTCATAACTTCTTGCGGTGAAGTTGGAATATTTTTCACAGGTCAAGCAATGGAAATTATTTGTTGGTGACCTCAAGCTTTATTTCCAACCCCCATGCTGTAGTCTACCCAATCACAACGGACTTGCGTACATGCATATTTCCCAGTAATACTCCAGTGAGTATTTTAAAGTTAGAAGAGAGCTGACATTGACATTTTAAACTGACACTGCTTATAGTAACATTAAAATTAAGTTTGAAACATTACAAACCTTCAAGGGAAATTCCATTGTCACACATGACATCAAAGGCCACCTTTGTTGTTGAGACAACTTTACGAAGTATATAGTGTGTCCTAATCCTAGTTGATTACTTATACCTTAATTAGACAGTAAAGGATGACATTTCAGCCAGCCCAAGATATTGGGTGAGCTTGGTGGGGAGGGAGGGATCTACAGGTTAATTCTGTCGTGCAGGTGTCGGTGCTACATTTTGGAAATCAACCCAGATCCACTGCGTTTTGGACTTGTGAAGTCAGGTCATAAGAAATAGCAGCCAGAAGTAGGCCATTTAGCCCATCAAGCAGGTCCCACCTTTCAATTAGATTGTAGCTGATCTGACTGTGGGCTTTTTTCCCAGGCCCCATAAACCGTAACCCAAAATCCGTCAAACCTAGCCTTGAATATATTCAATGACCTAACCTCCACCACCCTCTGTTAAAGAGAATTCCAAACACCAGCAACCCTCCAACTGTGCCTTATTTTAATCTCCATCTTAACTGGGAAACATCTTATTTTTAAACTGTGCCCACTAGTTCTAGATTTCCCATGAGAGAAAATATCCTTTCAACATTTAATATTTCAATATTAACTCCATTGAGTATAGGCCCAACATGCGCAACCTCTTCTCAAAAGACAACCCCTATAACATTTTTTTTAAATGTATGGGATGTGGGTATTGCAGCATTTATTGACCACCCCTAAGCCACTGAGTGGCTTGCTAAACCATTTTTGGTTCAACCACATTGTTATGGATCTGGAGTCAGATATAGGCCAAGGCAGGTAAGGTAAGATTTCCTTCCCTAAAAGATATTAGTGAACCATGTGGGTTTTTACAGCGATCAATAATGATTTCTTTTTCAATTCCAGATTTTTATTGAATTCAAAATTTCTATCTGTCATGATGGGATTCAAACCCGGATCTCCGAAGCATTATCCTGGGTCTCGGGATTACTAATTCGGTGATAATGCCACGATGCCACCACCTCCCCTTAAGAATAGCTTTTGAGACATTCCTGAGCTACGCTAGGAATTCTTTTTTATATATTAATCAGATGCATTTCTAACTTTCTATTTGCCCATCTGGTTGCTGTTATGTTCGCTGTCCCCCCTCCTTCAGTTTAAATGAACGCTCGTTTCCTACTTATCCGTTTTGCCGGTATATTAGTGTGATTGTTCAGATTTTGTATAGACTATCCATGGGTAACTTTACAGAATGGCAGGGAGCTATTTGGATTTCTCCAAATGTTGCCATGCCTCAGTGATTTAAGATGAGGTCAGGGGGACAGTATACTCGTGGACAGTTCCTGTGCAGATGATCACTGTAGCTTCTTTAAAAAATATTTTTCAGAAACCAGATGGACGCCCTAATTTTGGTGAATTGTTGGATTTAATCAACGAAGTCTCAATGAATGGATATAAGTAAGGTGGCATCTCACATGTTCAAAATCCTGGATGTGGAATGAAAATACATTGAGAACTCTCAAAAACTTTCTGCGTAGGTATTTTGTCTACTTTTGTTTACCAGGCAACTGGCCATCCAATAGCCACTTACCAAGTATTGGTATATGGACAGCCATCAGGAGCCATGAGGAGATGAAAGCAAAATGGATGAGTATCAAATAGCTAGAATGGTGTCCAGATTATTCACCGCATCAGATTGCCCAGCATTTATGTGCAATATTAGAAAAAGTTTCAAGAAAGGATGCAGGACAACAATATGACAATTTTGTTTGAAAAGTATGTTGGAGATTTGTGGCAATCGTGGTTCAGGGGATATTTGTAAGTGACATTAATATTGGTATTCTCACTGTCTGAGCTGATAGAATCTATTGCAATTATTTAAACGTATGCTACTTTGGTTATGAAAGTGGTTATTTAAAGTTATCACAGCAACTAAGCTTTAGTTTTGTTAAAGAGTCGAAATCTGTCACATATTCACTGGAAAGTATACAAAAAGTTAAACTTTATTAAGTTTTAAAAAAACTAGCATGGACTATATAACTATAAAATAATAATTAAAAGAAGCAACCTAAAAGATAGCATTAAAACCAATACTGCAGGATATATTTGATAATATAGGGCCATTAGCTGTTCAGTATTGTGCTGTTCTGGATAGCAAAAGTGATGCAAACATGCGTAGCTATCAGAATCAACATTCTGCAATAGACCATTGAGGAACTTGCAAACATTATTATTTAAAAGGGAATCAATTAGATAATGTAATGATCAAACTGGTATTAATAGATAATACTATTAATTTTTTTTCTGTCCTGTGAATAACTTGGATGATGTGAATTTGTTCTACATGTAATAATCTATTTCAATAGGTTCCCCACCCTGTATTATAAGATATTTTGTGGGCTTACACTTTTTTGAATCTCTGTACTCATCCTTGAACAAATCTTTGTAATATAAAAAGTTTATATTACTTCTGTTTATAATTCACTTTGAAGTATATCTTATATGTGATATTGACAAGTTGTATGTAATAATGAAAGTAATGAAGGCTGGTCCTAAATGTATTAGTTTCAATAAATTGTTGATTTGATTTGATGTATTATTGTCATATTTATTAACATAAGATGAAAAGTGTTTTTCCTGCACACTATACAGACAAAGCATACCGTTTATAGAGAAGGAAAAGAGAGAGTGCAGAATGTAGTGTTACAGTCATAGCTAGGGTGTAGAGAAAGATCAACTTTATGCAAGATAAATCCATTCAAAAGTCTGACAGCAACAGGGAAGAAGCTGTTCTTGAGTCGGTTGGTAAGTGACCTCAGACTGCTGTATCTTTTTCCTGAAGGAAGAAGATGGAAGAGAGAATGTCCAGGATGCATGGGGTCCTTAATTATGTTGGCTGCTTCGCTGAGGCAGTGGGAAGTGGACATAGAGCCAATGGATGGGAGGCCAGTTTGCATGATGGATTTGGGCTACATAACAAGTTCTTTGTGATCTTGGACAGAACAGGAGCTATACCAAGCTGTGATACAACCAAAAAGAATGCTTTGCAAGGTGCATCTGTAAAAGTTGGCAAGAATTGTAGCTGACATGCCAAATTTCCTTAGTCTTCTGAGAAGGTAGAGGTGTTGATAAGCTTTCTTAACTATAGTTTCAGCATAGGGGGACAAATGTTCTCAATGCTCAAATATTTTCATTGTGTTGCTGGTGAGGTGGGAGGTGGGGATGGGGAATGGAGATGGATATTGATGTGTAAAACTAATAGGGTTTAACTTAACTGCAATCAACAATATGTATATATGGATACATTATCTATATTTTATTTGTCACATCATGTATATTTGCAAGTAGACAATTGCTGAAAGTAATATTCAAGTATTTTCATTGTTACAGTATTATTCGTACAGATCAACCTCAATAGTGAGCTGGATTTTCACCATGTACTCAGAAAGCACAAGTGAGCAAATCAGCTGACCTGGCAGACTCACCTGCATGAAAATAATCACTGCATGCACAGTTTTTGCTCAAGGTGGAGAGGGTATGTTTGAGTCGGGCTTGCTGCTTTCGGCAGCAGTCAAAGGTGGTCATGGAGGTGGACAAGTGCCGAGTTAGAAGGCCAGCCTCAGTTCTCTGAGCTTTCAGTCCAGTGTTGTGAAAGGTTATTAGGGTCGGTAGCTCTCGCATGGAGTGTACTCAGGATATGGACTGCTGTACCTGAAAAGCTGGTGGAAGCTGATTCCAAAAATCATTTGAAAAGGGCTTTAAACAAATTCTTGAAGATGAAATAATTACAGCGCTTTGGACAAAATGTGGGGATATGAGCCTAAGCATGACTGCTCTTTCTAATCCAGAACATAATTGGTTCCTCCAGTCTGTCATCCCGACATGTGACTGCAAATCCACTGCAATGTGATTGACTCTTAAATGACTCTTAATTGACTCTGACAGCCACTCAGTTCAAGTGAAAACAGGGATGGGCAATAAATGCTGGCCCAGCCAGTGATGTTCTTTTCCTATGAATAAACTTTTTAAAAATGCCAATAGTTCCACCGTCAGCGTCACTCTTCATGAAATGAGAACATGGTGTGGATCGAACCAGTAAATGTAAGCTTTAAGGAACTCATACAGTCTGTATTTGGCAATTTAATGGTGCAATTTTAAAGTATTAAATATGCATGTGGGAACTGTGACCTTAAGAGTCTATGTGAGAAATGAGTAGGTGCGAACCTTCAGTTTCCTGTGCAGATGTGACATTAGTTTCTCTGCCAGTTGAAGTTATATTTCCTGTTAGTTGATATGTGTAAAAAAGAATTGAGGGTGAACATAGAGAGAGAGAGAGAGAGAGAGGCAACTGATAAACTGGAGAATGAGCAAAAGGGCAAAGGCAATGGATCTCAAATTCTCCCTTCAGTTCCAACAAACGGTCAAATGGAAATTTTGCTTTTTAAAGTATGAATCAGTGAAAACATGATCAATGATAACAGTGTTTTCTTTGAAGTTGTGTAGATTTTTTTCATTGTGGACAGATTTTCCTTTTATCAGTATAAATAATTACCTGAGTGAAAGGACATTTAGGCAGGGAGGATGAGGTGTCCGTGTTGGACCCCTGCTCATGTAAACACCTAAAAGTTGGGGTAACTCTGTGATGTGTGTGATTCACTCTGCCTGGCATTGCACTAGGTCTTCTAGCCAAAATGTAATAAATCAAAATCTATTCCATATGCAGCAATTGTTGACAGAGAGCACAACAAACTACTTAAAAAGAACCTGAATAAATATCTGATGAGAAGAGCTTGCATTTATGTAGCACCTTTCACAAATGTAGGACATCTCAAAGCACTTCACTGCAAGTTAAATCACTATTGTTTTTGTAGAGTAACACATTAATCAATTTGTGCACAGCAACAGTCCACAGACAACAATGGAACAAATAATAATTAATCTGTTTTGGGTAGAGTGATAAAGTTAGCCAAGATATTTTATTAGTGTCACAAGTAGGCTTACATTAACACTGCAATGAAGTTACTGTGAACATCTCCTAGTTGCTACACTCTGGTGCCTGTTCGGTACACTGAGGGAGAATTTAGCATGGCTAATGCACCTAACCAGCACATCTTTCATACTGTGGGAGGAAACCGGAGAACCCAAAGAAAGCCCACACAGACACGGGGAAAACGTGCAAACTCCACACCAACAGTGACCCAAGCTGGGAATCAAACCCAAGTTCCTGCTGCTGTGAAGTAGCCATGCTAAACACTGTGCCACCATACCACCTGTATCAGGGGAACTGACCTATCAAGGCATTTTTTTATATACAACTAGCTGATAGACATAACATCAGTTTACTATGTTATCTGAAAGATAGGAAAATGCAATGCCTCTAGTAGATTCCTTACTAGAACCTTGAAGGAGGGCACAACATACATAACCTGAGGCAAGAGTGCTGCCATTGAGTCACAGTGACACTGAAGGATGGGGAATAGAATCTCTATAATGTTCAGCCATTGGAATTTTTTTAGTGACTACTAATGGCCAAATCATTTTCTGGAAAGAATCATAGAATCCCTACATTGCAGAAGGAGGCCATTTGACCCATCGAGTGCACCAACCACAATCCCACCCAGGCCCTATTCCCATAACCCCTCATATTTACCCTGCTAATCCACCTGACATTAGGGTTAATTTAGCATGGCCAATCAACCTAACCTGTACATTATTGGGCTGTGGGAGGAAACCAGAGCACCTGGAGGAAACCCACTCAGACATGGGGAGAATGTGCAAACTCCACACAGGCAGTGACCCAAGACCAAAATTGAATCTGGGTCCCTGGTGCTGTAAAGTTGCATGCTAACCATTGGGCCACTATGCCACCTGGTAGTAATAGGTAGAATTATTCAACTCACATATACATTTATTTTCTATTCATTGATTTATGTTTATTTATTTCTTTAAGACAGCGATAGACAGGTTCTTGATTAATAAGGGGATCAGGGGTTATGGGGAAAAGGCAGGAGAATGGGGATGAGAAAACTATCAGCCATGATTGAATGGTGGAGTAGACTGGATGGGCCAAATGGCATAATTCTGCTCCTATGTCTTATGGTCTTATGGTCTTATGTCTTGCACGCAAGGCCAAATCTTGTAAGAAAACAATATGGTTTGAGAAAAGAACTATCATTTTGGTGCAAGCTTTTCAGAATTGATGGATTAACATTGGCAGTCTGGAACATACTACTAAAACTGGTGTAACTCTAATTATACTTGAGCTGAAAGTTTGTATAGTTGGCCCTTGTTACACAGTGACATATAAACAATGCTGAGCAACTTATTCCATTCACATTTCAAACCTATTGAGTTTCGAGCTGTCCCAGCTAATCACACCAAGCAAGTAGAATATTAAGACCCAATGAAAATGTATATCCACCCACAGCACAAGGAAAACCATGGCATGAGTCACTCTCGTGATTTCACACTGCTCAAAGGCAGTGAATCTGGATGATTTTAGGTTTTAAGCACCCAGATGACATTTGAAACAAGTTATTTTTATCAAAATCAACAAAGCCAGCTTGTGCTTAAGTTAAAAAAAACGTTCCAAGGTGTTTTACACAGTGAGGAGATAACTCAATTCTAGGTCAAAATACCAGTTTTAGGATGGCCTCTTGAAGAAGGGACATTGCAAGGATTTAGGATGAGGGATAGGTGGAAGGAGGCATAGTTGATAAACTATTGTGACATTTGGGTGTTGTGCCTTGTGATCCCCAGAAGCCTGAAATATTAACATTTTAAACAAATATTGGAGATTTCATCAAGGATATTTTTGCAGATCTCTCTATGCACTGCAGTACAACACATTGTCACTTTAGTACAATGGCTAGTGCAGTATCGTAGAATCCCTACAGTGAGGAAGGAGGCCATTCAGCCCATGGAGTCTGCACCAACCATAATCCCACCCAGGCCCTATTCCCATAACCCCTTGTATTTACCCTGCTAATCCCCCTCACACAAAGGTCAATTTAGCATGGCTAATCAACCTAAACTGCACATCTTTGGATTGTGAGAGGAAACCAAAGTACCTGAAGAAAACCCAAGCAGACATGGGGAGAATGTGCAAACTCTACACGCACAGTGACCCAAGCCGGGGATCGAACCTGGGTCCCTGGCACTGTGAGGCAGAAGTGCTAACCATTGTGCCACTATGCTGCCCAACAGTGAGTAATGTGGCACTCTCAACACACGTATACGTATGCATAACAATATGGTCCTTAAATCATATTAGAATAATGTAAAATGGGCAACACAGTGGCACAGTGGTTATCACTGCTTCCTCACAGTGCCAGGGACCCTGCTTTGATTCCCGACTTGGGTCACTCTCTGTGCTGAATCGGCACGCTCTCTCTGTTTCTACGTAGGTTTCCTCTGGCTGCTCTGGTTTCCTCGCACAGTCTAAAAGATGTGCTGGTTAGGTGCACTGGCCATTCCAAGTTCTCCCTCAGTGTACCAGAACAGGTGCCAGCGTGTGGTAACTACGGGATTTTCACAGTAACCTCATTGCAGTGTTAATGTAAGCCTACTTGTGACACTAATAAATAAACTTAAACTTAAAAATATAACAGTGGACTTTCGCAAGAGGCAAAAGGTAAAAGAAAGGAAATAGTGGGGGAGTCTTTTTACCACTGAAGGTGTAAGATAAAGGAAGGGTGAGGCATTGGAGGTATTAAATACAAAGCTCCATTTATTTGTGCCACAACACTAGGGGGAGCACTTCCTGCACATGTATAAAGTGTTGGTCACAGTGAATCAACCTGTGACTGTTCAAAGTGAGAATTGCCTTTGAGTGTAACCGACATTTTATTTCATCATTTGCAAATAGATATCCTAAATTAACTTTTAAAATGCACACTGAAATCTGATTACAGATATCTAAAATGGAAATAGTGATTATATGAATTTTCTGATTCAAGTTGGAAAGGCTTTGTGAAAGCAATTCCAAGCTAACCCAGATAGTAGTTAATCTTAGAGTTATGGGCTTGAGCCCCTCAGTGTTGGTGATTTTTAAAGTTAATATTGTTTAGTAGATTTCTAAAGTTCAAAACATTGAACATTCCAATGTGTAATTAGGGAGTAAATTAAAGCAGAACCATGCTAGGATCGACTATTCCCCAAAATGATTCAATTGTCAGTTATTACTATTAGAGTTTGTATCAGAAGTATATCAGGGTACGATATTTTAAGAAGGGTTTTTGCAGAGACTTTCAAAAGACTTTGAGAAACATCAAAACGTATGGGCTTCCTCCATCTTGGATTGTTTATTAACTTCTGCTATTTTCTACAAATGAATGTGTTCTTTGTTAGCTGGATTCTCCCAGGAAGCCACTGTTTCCTATTGATAATTCTTGTACTTGTGACAAGGGTCTTTATACATTGGAATGTTCAATGTTTTGAATTTTAAAAATCTAACAAAAAATATTAACTTTTAAAATTACCAATATTGTGGGCTTCAACTACTAACTAGCTACTATCTGGGTTAGCTTGGAATTGCCTTCGCAAAGCTTTTCCAACTTGAATCAGAAAATTCATATAATCACTATTTCCATTTTGGATATCTGTAATGCATTGTAAGTTGAACAGGCTTATCTCTGCAATAGGGAAGAGAGTTGAAGTGGGATTTGATGCCCTGCAGCAGTGCCGAACAGATCTTATTGAACGGTGTAGAGGATTTCATGGACCACATGGCCTACTTCTGCTCTCATGTTTTTGGATCTTAGGATCAGCTGTGCATGTCACTGCGTGGCTGAGTGCCCACATGCAACCACTCCTAACACCTTTTGGGTTGGTGGCAGGAATTACAGTTTAAACATAAGGGTGAGAATTTTAAGGGTGAGGTGTTGGAACCACCATTGGAAATCCTGTGCTTACACTGGGAGAAAATCATCTAACTCTGCAACACAGATCATCAGCCAACAGGCAACATGACACTGTCTGAATTTAATATGTATGTCAGTTTCAAATTTACAAACTTCATACAATGGAACTACAACACAACACAACAACACATACCCACAACACACAACACAGCACGGGAAACAGGCCCTTCAGCCCAACGAGCCCGCGCCGCCATCTTAACAATGTATTTTTCCTACACCTCCCTTGACCCGTGTCTATGCTTATGGTACCCCCATTGGAAACCAGGTTCAGAGGAGAATAATTTAGGGACAATTTGTTACACCAATCAGCCTAAGAGCACATCTTTGGGGTGTGGGAGGAAACCGGAGCACCCGGAGGAAACCCACGCAACCACAGGGAGAATGCACAAACTCCCACAGACACTGGCCCAAATCCATGTATCTGCACAGCTAGCAGTGATAGTCACCGAGCTGTTGTGGTGCCCATCTGCTGGTCCAGTTTTAAGCATACACAAATGACACGAAGTACTAGGCCGCTCTTGAAACATCCAAGAGCAGCCCACGCACGACCCACCGTGTGCATGCCCCTTGTTAGACAACAAGGTGGACCGACGCACCTGCAGAGTAAAAGAGACAAAACATCAACACATGTTGCATTAGATTTCCAGGAACGTCCTGAGGTTCTGATCCTTATTTAAAACTGTCTTCTATAACCCTCCATCCCTGTTTCGCTCATGTGTCTACCTAAGTAAACCTTAAACAAGTCCAGCGTGCCTGCCTCCACCACCTTACTTGGTAGTGCATTCCATTCCCCCACAACCCTCTGTGTGAAAAACCTCCCTGTAGCATCCAAATTGTACTTCTCCCCCCTCAGCCTAAGCTCGTGGCCCCTTGTGATATTAGTGCAAACAAAACTTGCCAGTCATCATCTGTTGGTAATCCAGGAGCATTAATTAAAATACAGGGGAAGATGAAAGATGTCCACAACTGGCATGCAGGTAATGGTTTATCCAACTTGGATATTGGACAGAAAGTTTTAGTACAACATCCAACTGATTGTATCTGGAATCCAGCAGAAATCATTAGCACATGACCTCCAACAGCCACAACCATCTTCCTTTGTGCCAGGTATGTTTCCAACCCATTAGCTCCAGTTTTGCTTGGGTTCCTTGATGCCACAGTTGGTCAAATGATGCCTTGATGTCAATGGTAGTCACATTCAACTCACCTCTGGAGTTCAGCTCTTTAGCCCATAGCAGTAGGGAATGAGTTAATGAACTTTGTAACACTTGAAAGAATGAGAAAAAATATCCAGTAGTCTAGATGCAGCCTGTTTTCATATATTTCAGATAAATGTAACTTTGTTTTCGTGTGCCCAGACAGTAGCTGCTCTTGCTATTATACACAAGTTTATGATAAGCCCGCTCAGAAATGTAGCTGACCCAGCTTGTAGTTAAGTTGTGTCTTTAATTTAGTGGACTTTTGCCTAATATAGTGAAGCCTGCATGTCCTAAATATATTTCATATATAGATTGTTATACCGGCCCGTTAAGTTTAACTTGTCTTGTCAGCCTGTATGTTAGCTAAGGGCTAATGACACACGTCAATCGTGGCCTTGAGATAACCATGAAGAAGTGCCGAGGCAGCCATGTTCCCACAATGGAGGACAACTCACAGCCTGGTAACCTGCTGAGAATGGGAAGATGCGTACGTGACTGGGGGGGGGAAGGGGGGGGGGTGTATAAATATATGCTCTTAACTTGTGTTTGGGGAGACACCTGGGGAACCACTGTTAGGTGACAGGTGTATCCCCCAAAAGCTTTTGAATGAACTGCTGTACTTTGACTCACAATTAGTCTCAAAGGTATCTTTATCTACAACACCCATGTTTGAATCTGAACCCAATGACCTAATCTTTAATGAAGAGTATTCGAAAATTGTAGGAAAGCACAGTACTTACTTACTAAGATTTTAATGGCAAGTATTCTTCATCCTGCACTTTTTTCCAGGATGTTGGATAGGTAGGTGTACCTGGGGTTTATGCTCCTGTATTGAACTCACCATCCCTGGATTTGGTGGATCAGGCTGTTGACTTTCCCAATCACATCTCACTTCAGCTTGGGAATGTAGCTGGGATTACAGACTCAGACTCAGACTTCAGGGCCTCCTAGATGGTGTTGATAAACAGGATTGTGAAGACCTCCACATCCAGAGGTCTATGGATATTCTGGAAGAAAAGTGTTGTCCTTATTTCCTCATGCCTCCTTTCTCTTCTTGCCTGCACCATAGATACTCTAATCTTAGAAGGTTCAGGAACAAGGCTCAATATTAGCTTCACAAGCGGCCTTGCAACAAACCTTGATGAAGATCAAGTAGGATGGCTAGAAATACCCCTGCCCAACTTAATTTCATGGCCACTCTTCCACTGCACTTATTTTAGATGTAGGCAGTTCATCTACCCAGAGAGGGAGCCTTGGAGATCCTGGGATAACGTGAAGAGGCACAGAATCTATTCTCTTCTCTTACATAAGAACTAAGAGCAGATGTAGGCCATCTGGCCCTTGAGCTTGCTCCACCATTCAATAAGATCATGACTGATCTGTTCGTGGACTCAGCTCCACTTACCCATCCGCTCACCATAACCTTAATTCCTTTATTGTTCAAAAATCTATCTTTCTTTGCCTTGCAAACATTCAATGAGGTAGCCTCAACTGCTCCACTGGGCAGGGAATTCCACAGATTCACAATCCTTTGGGTGAAGAACTTCCTGCTGTACTCAGTCTTAAATCTGTTCCCCCTATATTGAGGCCATTCCCCCTAGTTCCCCACCAGCGAAAACAACCTCCCTGCTTCTATCTTGTTTATTCCTTTCATAATTTTATATGTTTCTATAAGATCGACCCCTCATTCTTCTAAGTTCCAATGAGTATAGTCCCAGTCTACTCAATCTCTCCTCATGAGCCAATCCTCTCAACTCCAGAATCAACCCAGTCAATCTCCTCTGCAGCCCCTCCACTGCCAGTATATCCTTATTTTCTTAATTTTGCATCTAGGAAATAAGGGTTCCTTGAGTACAAATCAACTGAAAAATCAGCCCCACAGCAACATTTGCTGCATGCAGCATTTCTGTTGGTGATTTTCTTTCTTTCTTCTTTCACGGGATGTGGGCATCAATGGAAAGCCCAGCCAATCCATTGTTCTTGAACTGAGTGTCTTGCTAGCCCATTGCAGAAGACAATTAAGTGTCAACCACATTAGTGTGGGTCTAATATCACATATAGCAAAACAGAGTAAGGATGGTTGATTTCAGAGAATCCCTACAGTGCAGAAGGAGGCCATTTTGCTCATAGAATCTGCACTGACTGTCTGACAGAGTATCTTACTCAGGCCCACCCCCTTCCCTATTCCCATAACCCCACACATTTACCCCACTAATTCACTTAACCTACACATCTTTGAAAGGACAATTTAATGTGGCCAATCCATCTAACCTGCACATGTTCATACTGTGGGAGGAAACTGGAGTACCCAGGGGAAATCCACACAGGCAGTCACCCAAGGCCAAAATCAAACCTGGGTCCCTGGCACTATGATGCAGCAGTGCTAACCATTGTGCCACTAGGTAATCTCACTCCTAAAATTTCCATGCCTAAAAGACATGAGTGAACCAGATGAGTTTTTACAACAATTGATGGTAGTTGTCACAGTCACCATTACTGATATTCCAGATTTATAATTGAATATAGATCCCACCTGTTGCCATGATGGGATTTGAACCTGTATTTCCAGAGCATTAGCCTAGGCCTCTGGGTTACGAGTCCAGTGACAGTTACTGACAAAGTCACTTTCAATTTATAATCTACATTGGTGCTGATGGCTAATTACAACAGCTGCCAATTACAGAGCAAGAAAGTGGAAAAACAGCTAAATTACACATTAAAAAATACATTTACGTAATATCTTATCTCATCTCTCGGGAATTTGCAAGCACTCGACATCAAACAAATCACAATGCTGTCTTTGTTGTGTAAGCAAATGCAGCAGCTACTTTGTGCATAGCAAAGCCCCACAAGTGGGAAAGCAACAACTGTCTGGCTTGTTTAATTTTTAATGGTAATGTGTGAAGGGAAAATGTTCATAGAATACCTAGTACAGGCGGAGGGCATTCGGCCCATCGAGCCTGCACCAATAACAATCCTACCCAGGCCCTATCCCCACAACCCCACTTGTTTACCCTTCTAATCTCCCTGATCTCAAGGGGCAATTTAGCATGGCCAATCCATCCAACCAGAGAGCATCCAGAGGAAGTCCACGCAGGTATGGGACGTACATGCAAACTCCGCACAGTGATCCAAGCACAGAGAATTGAACCCAGGTCCTTAGCACTGTGAGGCAGCAGAGCTAACCACTATGCCACCTACAAACAGCAGGAAAACACATTGCTTTTCTTCAGGAGTCAAGTTAACTCCTGTCACTGAGTGAGGAGGTCCTGAAATTAAGCCAAATTTCTTAGTCTTGATCTTATAATCTAAGAATGAAATTTCAGTTCAATAGTATGTGAATGCTGCATTATCAGAAATACATCATTCAGATGAGACATTGAAAGCAGTTTCCTTGGCAATAGTACCTGAGAATGCTTACTCATCAGTGTTAAGTATAGGCTATAGGAGTGGAAAACTATGATGCTAAATTTCCTGACCATTCGTGTTATTTTGTGATTTCTAGCACTGCCACTAAGGGGAGGTAGATTTCCTGTGCCTACATTAGGAGCAGGCTCTGCAATTTAAATGCAGAAGGAGAAAAGCATTCCCTTTCTACACATCTCTTGGCACTGTATTGTGACGACTTTTTTGAAGGGAGCTCTGAATAACTGTATTTTAACTGTATGCTCAGGCAAGAGCTATGAAGGATTAACTGAGTCACTTTTCTTGATGTATGGTCAGTAAGTTAGGGTTTAATTTTGAAGGCCTTTGTCCTGTGATTTTTGGAAAACAGCTGGAAGGGCAAGGATGTAAGAATGGAAATATACCAGTCAGTCCTTCAAAGCTGTTCTAGCATGCAATGATATAGCTTTTTGTTACTCTTTTACCCAACACAAAAATAATTGGAAAGGTCAGCATTTTGGAAGGTGCTGTTGAAGAAGGCTTGATGAGTTGCTCTAGTGCATGAAAGGGAGCAAGTAAATTTCAAACGTAACTGGGAGTAAGAAGGTGGGGGAAGCCGGAGTCTGAACAGGATGAGAACCGGGGAGTCAAAGTCAGATCCAGTGGTGGAGCAGAGGGAGGGGGTGTGGGGGGATTGGCAACTTAAGACATGGCACCTATGATGGAGCAATGAACATTAGCGGAGATGATCTTACAAAAATGATTCTAAGAGTGAAAATGGGAGAGTTTCTGATCTGTTTTTTTGGGCGAGTCAAAATCTGCAATCTTACTTACTTAGAGTTAAAAAAAAGTAAAAGCCTTTTCTCACCTGCAGGGGAGGGGGCAGGGCTTAAATTGCTCAAATGCAGGCTGGGAGCTGCACATATGCAGGTCCCTCTGCTGCTTTCAGCCAGCCTCCATGTCTAAAGCAGGCCCCCAGCTCCTGTGGATGCCTGCAGCCTATCACATCCACACCCCCACCCACTCCCCTGAACAATCTATCCCTCCCTTTGGGCACGACCCTTATTTCTTAGCTCTCATGTGATCTTACTGTCTTGTCCCACCCATTGAGTGGTGGGACTCAATGGTGAGATTGGGCCCTAGAGCTTCAGAAGAGAATGAAGGATGTATGAGCTTTCAAGCAGACTTGCAGACAGTGGGTCAGCCCAGGAGTGGATTTGTGCCAGAGTATGAGTTTCTTATTCCAACGACATGGTCCATCAAATTCTGATGCGCTTTGTTTAAAGAGGCAGATTTTTCAAAGGTTCTGCCTGCCCCATGAGGTTTGTTTATTTTCCATATCTTTATGCTCTCAAAGGGCACATGTGAAAAAATGGAATAGAATGGTTAGTCTCAAACAGTGGAAAGGCTGGTGCCAAAATGTTGCCAGGACCTGTACAATCAGCAACTCTAGTCAAGCGATTTGGCTGGGGTGGTAGGGAGGATGGGAAGTAGCATTGTCTACCACCAGCTATTGTGCATCAACAAAGACAGGGATCTGTATTGCAGCACCATGACCATTGCAATGAGGCAGATGAAACTCTTTATTTGTCTGCTTGTCAGTGGATTTATCATGTTGAGTATCAGAGGGTAAACAGTCTTTGGTAGATTGGAGCATAGAATCTCCATAGCACCAGTTAAAATATTGATGGGAGAAGATAAGCCTGGGATCTCCAACCTCGCTGGGATTTTAGGGCATGTTAAGGCCTTAGAGTCACTACATGATAAACTGCAGATTGTTACTCAGGCAGGTATTACACAGATGCAGGTTGTGTGCAAACGGAGGCACAATCTCAAATGACTCCCACAACGTGCTGCAGCTGATTTACTAAAAAAAACAACCAACTCCAGAGAGATCTGAATCTGAAGAAAGATCCCCACTGGCCAGCAGTTTGCAGCACCTGTAATTCCATCTGCTCTCTCACAACCCTACTTCCACACAATACTTCACCAGTAATGCAGAGGGAAACTGGGCACTAGATTAAGCTGCAAAATTGGCTGTTATCTCTTCCTCTTGGACAGTTAAGGAGGTACTTGAAGTTGCTTAAAACACCTGTTAGAACTTAACTGTACACATGCAAGTGATTAAATGATTGATTAAATTAAGAGATAAGCAATGAAAAGCATAAGGGAGCGAGCCATTAGCTCAGTGGAGATACAAGATTTCACCTGGCCTCATTTCCTTTATTGAACAATGACCATACTCTTCATGGTCTTTTCATCATAAGATGTCCAACATGACCTTTCCCTTCTCTGCAATAGTTGCCTCCTTTTAGAAGCATAAGAAGCATTACTTGAAAGGAAAAAGACCAAGGTCATATAATTATCTTCTCATATCTTGACAGTTAAGTAATTATCAAATTATCTTGATAATTTTTAAAAAATCACTGGCTCTTGTGACGCTAGTGTGCCTGTAGGAAGTGTTTTTTCTAAAAAAAATCACATTCTCTGCAGTTGTAAGCAGATCTTTTTAAGAGTTTTTTTCCTCATTGTTGCTGGGCCATCTGCAAGAAGTCCTTTTATTGCTACTTCAATGGCTTAAATGGGTCTTGTTTATTTTTACTCTGGGATCCTTTATGACTTTGCATTGTGAGAGGAAGATTGGTTGACAAGTCAAAGTCAGGTGGTTCCTCCTCAGGAAAAAAATCTGAGGATTCATTTTCAGTTTTGGTTAATAAAGGGGTAGACATCAAGCTGGAAAGCAGTGTTTCTCTCTCTCCCCCTTTTGCTTCCAGCTAACAGTTGAATTTCCATGTTCCTGGCATAGGAAATCTGCTGTTGGTGGTTGGCTTTACCAGAGTCTCTCTCCCTGGTATTTTGAGAAGCTGTTCTGACTCCAAGCTTGTCTGTGTGCTTCAAGAGAACATTCAAACAAAGAACTAAATTCCAGTATCATATGAACATTAGTCTTTGATTTGTTAAACCTGTGGCAAAGGTTTTGTTTATGGGATTTGTTTCATTGCAATGGTGTTTAGTTGTTAAGATTTATACAATGTCATGGTTTTGTTTGTAATTGGTAAAAAAAAATACTAATTTTCTTTCTATAAATGTTAATTGTATGTTAAAATAAACATTGTTTGATTAAAACTTATGATCCAGGCAGATTTCATAACACACATTGGAATTTTTAGCCTGAATTATAACACCCTATGTGAAAGAAATTTGGAAAGCCTCAAGCCAATGTTTACAATGTTTGAATTGACCTGTATACAAAACTGTTACCTATTCACAATCATGCTTTGAGGGACCAGGGGATGAATGGGTCATGGTATTTTATAATCACTAAGTCACATTCAACAGTCACTGAAACATTTGAAATTGACCTTAGTGCCCAAAATGAAATTTAAAAATTGACCAATTCTGCAGATTCTGCACCTTGATGATACTCAAAGTAATGTAAATGTATAAAATCACCAAGCCATTGTTACTGAATGAAAACAAAACGTCCAACAAAAAGGAGATACAAAAGACAATTTGCTCAATTTAGGGTCAAAGTACATATTAAGAAAAAGGAATATTATGCGCAAGCGATTCTCTGTAACAAAACTGCTGATTTCTGTTTCCATTAAAGCCAAGATAATCAAAAATTAAGAAATCAAAAAAAATTCCTTTAAGCAAATGTTTGCATCTCAAATGCGAGAACAGATCTTTTATTAGTAAAAATTTATGAAGCTATATGCAAACTCAATACATTGAGTTTAACCCGTTCACCAAGGAGTATGATGTTCTTTATAAAGCTTCAATTATATATAAGCATTAATATCAAATGCCAAATAATTTTCACAGCATGCAATAACTTAGTTTAAAAAAAGTACTGTCACAATATTTTAAAAAGCCTTATGTAGTATATATTACAGTATATTTGCATTCCAGATTTTGATCTTTACACTGGCATGAATCATTTTGATTGTGCTTGGTATTATGCACAAGAATTCCATTATCCAAAGACAGAATATTCTATTTGCTCTCATCATGTGAATCCTCAAATTAAAACAGTTTACTACTTAGAAGTTAAAATGCTTTCAAGTTATATGATCATGCAACATGTTTCTCTTCATTGCATCATTCTGCTTAATTGGGATTACTGGCTAACCCATTTTAGTGCAAAAAACAATTTTGAATAATGAGTAATAAACTGCAAAATCTGTAACTGAATACATCTAAGAATTATGTCCTTTTGATAGCAGACTGAAGAATGTTGGAATCCATTAAATGCATTGATGGTATACAATGTTTCTGCTGAACTCATGATGTTCCAGGTGATAGTCATTTATTGGAAAATAATGCAAGTTTTTCTAGTTACCTCAGATTAGAACACTCCTTAAAACCAACATTTCTTCCATTAAAGAATAAATGTATGTCATCATCATAAATAGCAGAAGGGCTGTCCACATTGTCTAGCAATGTTTGATGGTCATCATGGCCAAATCTATTTATTCCCACTGTCTCATTTTTCTTAATGAGAGATGTTAATTGTTCCCAGGTGAATTGAACATCCTTAAAAGCATGAAGTAAAAAGATGCCTAGGATGATGGTGCAGAATCCACTGATAATCCCAATGACATCCTTAATTGCCACATTGTTCCATTCTTTGAAAAGGATAACAGAGCAAATTAAGACGGTGGTAGTGAAAAATACATAGTAAATAGGGGTCACCATTGAGGTGTTGAAGGTATCAAGAGCTTTATTTAAGTAATTGATTTGCGTGCTGACAGACGCTATTAAGATGGCGAGGAGAATCCAGCTCAGTGGTTTATCGACTACTGGTTTCTTGTCAAACAGCTCCTTTATGGCAATACCTAATCCCTTCACAGATGATACCGAAAAGGCTCCAATCAGTGAACAAATGGCGACATAGATCAATATATTAGTTGGTCCCATTTTGGGTGCAGCAAATATTATCAACAAAAGGCAGGCTATAACTGTTACGCTGGCAAATATGATGAACCCTGAAAGAGAGAGACAAAATATAAAAGATAAAATTATGAACAAACATAAATTTCTCCACAGATGATATGCAGTTTGTTAGCAGTTTTATGTTTGCGTTGGGTATTTTTGCTGGATACAATGGCACTGGTGACTCACAGGAGAGTCCCAAACATCTTACATAAGATAAACGCAAAATACTGTGGATGCTGGAATCTGAAACAGAAAATACTGGAAATCTTAGCAAGCCTGAGAACTGTGGGGAGAGAGTAGGGCCAATGTTTTGAGTCTGGATGACCCTTCATCAGAGGGGAATGAGAATCAGCAGGGATTTATACTATGAGGGTAGGCAGGAGTGGTGAAATTGGACAAAGGGAATGTAAATGAGCATGCAGAAGGCCGAGAAGGTGTTGAAAGTGCCCATTAAGTGAATGGCAAACAAAGATATAGCTTTATAAAGGATTGCCTGAGGAAAGTGGCAGTTAGCCTGAAGGGGGGACAGAGGGAATGGCGAAAATCTTACATTCAGCAGTCCCTACACTATGCAATATTGTTGTGAAAATCTAGTTTTTAACTCTAAGCTTTAGAATATAATTTATAGTTTTAGGAATTAAATTTTAGCTAGAAAACGTATTCGGATTGGCGGATGGTGACTAGTGGAGTGCCCCAGGGGTCGGTGCTGGGGCCTCAGCTTTTTACCATTTATATAGATGATCTGGAGGAGGGAACCGAGTGTAGGGTGTCGAAATTTGCTGATGACACCAAGATTGGGGGAACGGCAAATTGTGCGGAGGGTGTGGAGAGTCTGCAGAAGGATCTAGATAGGCTGGGCGAATGGGCCAGGAACTGGCAAATGGAATTTAATGTTGGCAAGTGTGAGGTGGTCCACTTTGGTAGGAAGAATGGTAGGAAGGACTATTACTTACGTGGCGAAAAACTGCAGCAGGCGACGGTGCAGAGGGACCTCGGGGTCCTTGTGCACGAGTCGCAAAAACCCAGCTTGCAGGTGCAGCAGGTGGTCAGGAAGGCAAATGGGATGCTGGCCTTCATAGCGAGGGGGATTGAATATAAAAGTAGGGAGGTCTTGCTGCAGCTGTATAGGGCATTGGTGAGGCCGCAGCTGGAGTACTGTGTGCAGTTTTGGGTGCCGCACCTGCGCAAAGATATTTTGGCCTTGGAGGGAGTGCAGAGGAGGTTTACTAGGCTGATGCCGGAGTTGAGGGGGTTGAGCTATGAGGAGAGGCTGAATAAACTAGGCTTGTACTCGTTAGAGTTTAGAGGAATGAGGGGAGATCTCATTGAGACGTATAAGATGATGAATGGGATGGATAGGATAGAGGTGGAGAGACTCTTCCCGCTCAAAAAAGACAGTAGGACTAGGGGGCACAGCCTCAAGATAAAGGGAGGGCGGTTTAGAACGGAGTTGAGGAGGAACTTCTTCACTCAAAGGGTGGTGAATCTCTGGAATTCTCTGCCCGTTGAAGTGGTGGAGGCTGCCTCGCTAAATATTTTTAAGACGTGGGTTGATGGGTTTTTGATAGGAGAGGGGATTAAGGGTTATGGGGAGAGGGCGGGAAAGTGGAACTGAGCCACGACAGATCAGCCATGATCTTATTGAATGGCGGGGCAGGCTCGAAGGGCTAGATGGCCTACTCCTGCTCCTATTTCTTATGTTCTTATGTTCTTATGAAAAACCAGTAAAAGCAGCCCTAAAGTAAATGCAATTTAAACAAGATTGAGTTTATTACACCCAAAAGGCTGGGGCCAATGGCAAGATCATAAAATGACAGGTGGGATTACAGAGATAAAGAATTGGAGATATCGGCCGGAATTCTCCAGCTGTTCACGTCCTGCTGATGTCACCAGTGAGAACGGAGAATTTGGCATTCAGCCAAATCTCCATGAACCACAATGGGATGGGAGAATCCCAGATGCCTGCCAAGGTTGGAGAATCCAGCCCACGATGTTTGCAGTTATTCCAGTGAGGAATTAGTTGTGTGTTTTGCCAGAATTTGAGTTCAAAAGGTATTTACTTTGCATTTCTATCTGGGGACAGGTGTGTCACATTGCCATGGAGATGGGTAGAACTTAGTTATTTCTGTGAATTTAATTACAGCATAGCCAGCAGGCAAGGCTGAGAAGCAGGTGAACGGCTGCGTCAGTTTTGGGTCTTGTAGCTCCTTAAAAGCCGAGAGTTAAAGCCAGATGTTCACCCGAGATACAATAAGGTTAGACCCACCAACCATGTTTCAGTCTGTGATTGGAAGCTGGCATAAGGTATAAGGCATAAGGCATGACTGGAAGATTTGTTTAGCTGGAAAGGAAGAAATCCACAGTGAAGTTCAATAAAAAGCAGTTAAACCTATTTCAGTTGGAGTTCTGGAAGGAATGAGCTTGGCTTCAGTCTGAAACTGTTAGCAACAAGTTATTGTAAATGTAGGATTTTTTCTAACATGTTAAGCCATTACACAGGAGCCGCATGGAGGCCTCTGCTAAGACAGTGAAATTGAGGATCACAAGGTTGTAAGGGTCCCTCAGCCGAAAGCAAATTTTTAATTTTAAAAATTAATTCATGGGATGTGGGTGTCGTTGGATTGGCAAGCTGCCTTCTTTAACTATAGCTGTCCATGGATAATGGAATAACCCCCATGAAATTTGTACCTTGGTGAATAGCTGGAACTTTGAAGAGAATACAAGTTGAATTCTGCAGAGTGCTGGTAAACTCTGAGTTGGATCGAGGAAAAGTGAATGAATCTTATAGCACAAGTTTTTATAAGCTATGCTCTTAATGGTGCTCAATTTCATAGAATCCCTACAGTGCAGAAAGGGGCCATTAGGCCATCGAGTCTGCATCAGCCACAATCTCACCCAGGCCCTGCCCCACATCCCTACATATTTATCCACTAATCTCTCCAACCTACACATCTCAGGACACTAATGGACAATTAACCTAACCTGCATATCTTTGGACTATGGGAGGAAACTGCAGAAAACGGAGGAAACCCACGCAAACACGAGAAGAAGGTGCAAACTCCACACAGACAGTGACCCAATCTGGGAATCAAATCCAGGTCCCTGGAGCTGTGAGGCAGTAGTGCTAATTACTGTGCTGCCCTTGTTCAGTTTCTTGATATTCAATAAAATTGTTTTTGTTTTAAAAACATAAATCTTGTGGTGTTGTTCTGTCAGTTCATTGCGGCATGGTGGCCTAGTGGTTAGCACTGCTGCCAGGGACCCGGGTTCGATTCCTGGCTTTGGTCACCATGTGGAGTTTGCATTTTCTTCCCGGGTCCGTGTTAGTCTCCTCCTGGTGCTCCAGTTTCCTCCGAAAGGCATGCTGCTTAGGTGCATAGGCTATGCTAACTTCTCCCTCTGTGTACCCGAACAAGTGCCGGAATATGGAGACTAGGGGATTTTCACAGTAACTTCATTGCAGTGTTAATGTAAGCTTATTTGTGACAGTAATAAATAAACTTTCATTGTTCAGATTTCTTCTTTAAATATTATTGGTCCCCAACAGGATTGTAACAAAATCTAATTAAAAAGTAAAATAATCCCTGGGTTGTAACAATAGGATTTCTTGGGTGATCAACTGGGTATAATGTATTCCATATTTTCCTTTGTTTGCATTCTCCAATCTTTCCAAAGTAGATGTAAACAGTTATGATGTGAATTGTTAGGCAACTTTATTTCTCCAAGTCAATCTGGCAATAAAAATGGCATGGTGACACGGTGGTTAGCACTGCTGCCTCACAGGGACCTGGGTTTGATTCCCAGCTTGGGTCACTGTGCGTGTGTGGAGTTTGTATGTTCTCCCTGTGTCTGTGTGGGTTTCCTCCAGGTGCTTCGATTTCCTCCCAGTCTAAACGACGTGCGGGTTAGATGCAGTGACCCTACAGGTGCCAGAGTTTGGCAACTAGGGGAATTTCACAGTAACTTCAGTGCAGTGTTAATGTAAGCCTTACTAGTGACTAATAAATAAATTTTTATTTTTCAGAACCTGGCTAAATATCCTTAGGATGAAGAAATTAGCCTTTTAGTGCCCAAATTAAAAATAAATAAGGACCTGTGACTTCCAGGTTGATTGGTCATGCTAAATTGCCTCAGCGTCAGGAGAAATAACAGGATAAATGTGTGAAATCATGGGGATAGGACCTGGATGGGATTGTTGTCGGTGCTGGCTTGGTGGGTCGAAAGGCCTCTTTCTGCCCTGTTCTATGATTCTATCATCACCACCAATCATCTATCATTTCAGCAGTTACTTCTTTTTCAATTCTAAAATGAAAGCCATCAGGTCTTGGACACTTGGTGTCAACCTTTACCTCTGCTATCTTTCCAAGTATCTTTCCCAGTGGTTGTTTAAGTTTCTCCTTTCTCTTTATCGCTTGGTTTTTAAGTATTCTTGAGACTTGTGTGTGTCTTCTACTGTGAAGAAGACACACACAAATATTTTCTTAAAAATAGTTAAGAACAGACAGTAAGAGTTTCTGTGGCCTGTAAATTAGTGGTTCTCCAGCACTGCATTTGGAGGATACCCCAGTGATGCACTGGGGGATCCCTTTTGCATGTTTCCATCTAAGGCAAGGTTTACGCAACAATACTCCAGAAGCTCTGACTTCCCCTAGGCTAGGAATCATCCAACAAAGCAATTTAAATTGCTCATTTTGGATGGTTCCGCCAATTTTACCCTGACAATTACTTTGAAAAAATTAGAAGGTTAAAAAGCACTTCTAGCTCCAGAGAAACTATTTAAAAACACCCAGACTAAACCCTGCATGAAATACCCAATGCCATCCCAACCAAGCATACATCCCAGCCTTACCTAACAGAACACCCCCTCCGCCACTCTCACCCACCTGATCCCTCCCCCATCTCCCATTTTGACTCTCTCCACGCTTTCCCCCCCCAACCCCCAGCATCTCCAGCTCCGACCCAATTCCAGTCTCTTACCATCCGACATTCTCCCTCCCAGTCCCAATCTGACTCAGCCTCTTTCCATGCCACCCGTGCCCCTCCCCAACTCCAGACTTGCAGGTCTGACCATACCAACCCCACCCCCCATTAATGGTCCAAATGCTGTCACCTCCCCACCCTGCCAGTCTGATCACCTGTCAAAAAGACAGACAGGTTGAGTGGACAAACGACTGCTGAAATTTAATGCAAAATGGTTCATTTTGGTAGGAGGAATGCAGGGACACAATTCTGAATGGAGTGTGGGAGCAGAGGGACCTGGGTGTATATATGTGCATAAATTGAGTGTGGTTAATAAAGCATACAGTATCCTAGCTTTATTAATAGGCACATGAACAAGGATATCATGTTAAACACTGGTTCAACCTCAACTGGAGCATTGCATCCAATTCTGAGTGTCAAACTTTAGGAAAGATGGAGGCTTTGGAGACGGTGCAGACAGGATTCACAAAAATGGTTCCAGAGGTGAGGAACTTCAGTTCTGTAGACAGATTGGAGAAGTTGGGACTGTTTTTCTTGGAGACCCAAAAGTTGAGGTGATTTGATAGAGGTATTCAAAATCAAGAGTGGTCTGAACGTAGCAAAGAAGAAGAAAAAAAATGCTCCTATTGGTGGATGGTTCAGGAACAAGAGGACACAGATTTAAGCTAATTGGTACAAGAAGAAATAGTGACACGGGGAAAACATTTTTTTGAAGCATCAAGTGGTTAGGATCTGGAATGCACCAAGAGTGTGGTGGAAGCAGGGTCAATCTGAAAAGGAAGAACGTACAGAGCTACAGGAAGAAGACAAGGGAATGGCAACAGGCAAATTGCTATTCGGTAGAGCCGCGCAGACATAGCGGACTAAATGATCTACTTCTGTGCTATAACAATCCTATGAATACCAGACAGGTTTTAAGAGTATGAGAAGAAAATAAAAATACTGTACTAAAATACAAAAAGAAACCCAATATATGCCAATCGAAAAGTTCTTTCCGCACATACCCTTAGCTCCCATTACAACAGAGTGCAAAATTAGTACAACTATACAATTGTGCCTAATCTTCAAGAATTTTTAGTGTCGATTGAAAAGGAGTAGGTTTGAAGTCTTAAGAGCCCTTTGTCATGCTAAATTTTAAGTTCTTAGTTTACAAAAATACATCATAATAAAACGTGGGGCAGCATGGTAGCACAGTGGTTAACGCTGCTGCCCCACAGCACCAGGGACCCAGGTTCGATTCCCGGCTTGGGTCACTATCTGTGTGGAGTATGCACATTCTCCGTGTCTGCGTGGGTTTCCTCCCACAATCCAAAGATGTGCAAGTTAGGAGGATTGGCCAGGCTAAATTCTCCCTCAGTGTACAAGAACAGGCGCTGGAGTATGGCAACCAGGGGATTTTCACAGTAACTTCATTATAGTGTGAATGTAAGCCTACTTGTGACTAATAAATAAATTTAGCTTTACCTGGGTCTTTTAACTTTTCTTCCATCTCTTGCAAGGAATGAACTCCTTCCTCTTCTGGAGAATGGATCACTATTACTGTTGACCCAACAATGCTCAGCATGCATCCTAACTTGCCATGAATATTCAATCGCTCATTTAAGATGTATGATGAGAGCACAGCACTGTGTAAAGTATAAATTAGGAAAATTAATAGGACATTGCAGCAAAAATATGTAAACATATGAATGTGTAAGCTGTGAATACTACTCTTGGGTAACCAATCATTTTTCTATCTTAGCATCAGGAAGCAATCCCTGCAGGTCAGCTACAGCAGAGATTAGGTACATAACAATCTGACATGCTCCACTAATTTGTCTCTCCTGCACATTTGCAATATTCTCATGTACAAATATCTTGTCAATTTGCTAACAATTAGTGCTGAACTACAGGTAGTTTTATGCTTTAAACTCACTCACAGTGAGTAAGTTCCCCTAGCCATGAAGCACCATGGCATGTGTTGTGTTCCTGGATGATGCCTTGAACCACAGATATTTTAAAGTCAGTAAGGTTTTTGAGAATGTCCCATGTGAGGTTGTGGGATAAAACAGGCACAAAACTGGCAACAAAATGTAAGGTCTTAAACATAAGATCTCTCACATTAACAGCTGTTAAGCTGACTTAACAGCTCAGCTGGACCAGCTAGGTGTGTCACATCATCTTCATCCTATTTGCCTCTGAAAAAAACATGAAATTCCAGTCCTGGCACAAGATTCAAATTCCTTTGTTTAAAAAAAAGGTTAAGTTGCCATAGTTCCAGATGACTACCTCTTTAAGCTGAAGATCACCAGATCTAAGTTTACTTATTAATGTCATAAGTAGGCTCACATTAACACTGCAATGAAGTTACTGTGAAAAATCCCTTAATCGCTACACTCCGGCACCTATTCGGGTACACAGAGGGAGAATTTAGCATGGCCAACGTACCTAACCAACATGTCCTTTGGACTGTGGAAGGAAACTGGAGCAAGACCTCATGAATAAACTCAGCTAATACAGGAATTGAACCCACACAGTTGGTATCACTGTACATCACATATCAGCTGTCCAGCCAACTGATTCCCCATGTCAAGCTTTGTAGAGCTGAGTCAGTATGTTGGTGCTAAAGA
This sequence comes from Carcharhinus amblyrhynchos, assembly GCF_965287045.1. NCBI lineage: Eukaryota > Metazoa > Chordata > Chondrichthyes > Carcharhiniformes > Carcharhinidae > Carcharhinus > Carcharhinus amblyrhynchos. The sequence continues at coordinate 81,657,285 of NC_137324.1, forward strand.
GGACAAGCATTTGCAGAGAAGCTCTGGAAGGCTGTCACAAAAGGACAGATCCATCCTATTTCCTACCTACAAAAAAATGTTTCTGGAGTGACCGCCAGTGGTTCCCATAAAAATGGCCATGTTATGTTTAATCCCACCGAATGGGATTTGTGGAGTATGTTGCATCGTTAAAAATGCATTAGGTCCTATGATCCCAATTTGCAATAGTCTAAATAGTTTTTTATTAGACAGGGATTAAGGGTCATGGATCCATGACTGATGAAGGAATTAAGATATATATCTGCCGTAATCTAATCAAGTCTGTCAGCAGTTCAAAGGGCTGAATTGCCTATGTTCTAATGCTCCTATTTCATAAGCTTCCACCTGTTTCAAGCAGGGACATTGGATACTTATTTTCTAGTCAGCTTTAAGGAGCATAATGGGCCAGATATTGTCGGAGGCTGAGCATTAATGACTGCACTTGTCTTGCTGAGCTGAAAATTGGACATAATATTTTTGAGATTAACTTCTACTGAGAAACTGAATCCAAAACCATAGCACCACATTAGTCATGAGCAAGGGTCAGACTAGGTAACTGATGATTCAGGTTATCATACATAATTTGATTATCCATAAATAAGTTATGAAAACCATCTTCTTTCTATTCTGAAAATGTTACCACATTCCAGAGTATAGTCTCACTGACACTCACCACCCTTGGTGCTTTTGCAACTTCAATGAGTGAGACAGCCACATGCTGGCTGGCATTCAATAAACACCACAACCTGACCCAATTGTGCCACGGTTACATCCAAGCTGGTATGCTTTGTTTCTCAAAAGTATTCCCATCATTGTATTAATAAAAAGAATCATACCTTATAAGCACACTTAGTGCACCTAATGGTGTGACCAGTGTGGCAGGTGCAAATGCATAGGCAGCAAAGTTAGCAGCTTCTCCAGCACCCACTGCAAAACAAAATGTGAGAAATCATAATCTGAGCAGCCCTGTGATTAAAACTATTACTTCTATTATCAGCTACATACTGAGTGTGTAGATCGCTAAAACCACATTCAAATTACAGAACTTGGCAGGTCAGGAGTTGGATGGTACTTACCCACATTTAATTAGTTGATATTGATCATGGTAAATAGCTTTTGGAGAAGGCAACCAATTAGGAAAGATATTTTAAAAATCTGTTTCTTGTGTTGCAGCAACACTCAAAATCATGAGGGATTTTAGTATATGGCATAAGCACCAGTATACCAGAAGAGACAGATTCAAGGTATTGGCAAAAGAATCAAATTCAAGAGTAACTTTCAGAAAGAAATTAGATAAATATTTTAAGGGGGAAATAGCACGTTCACAAGCGAATGGGGAAATAGCAAAGAATTGAATCTATCAAAGAGCTAGCATTGGGACAATGGCCAAATGGTCTCCTTCAATGTATTCATCTATTTATTGCTGGATTCTGAAATAACGAGCAGAATAATGTCCCCCTGAGGTGAGTTTGAAGAGCAGGGACAGAGGGTGGAGGCCGCAGGCCAATTGCGGCCCTCAGGTAGCCACTTTAAGGGGATCATCACACTGCCACTGGTATGTGCCAACCGGGAAGAATGTCAATGAACTCTGTAGGGTTTGCTGGTGGTCTGCACCTTTGGGAAGAGGATGGGGGGTGATGTGCAGTGAAAGTCTCCTTACTGCCCTTGCTTCTGACTGACCCCTTCTCCAGTAATCCCTCCCCGTGATCCCCAGCACACATCTGTTTGGGGGCCCTTGGCTGATTCTCCTTCTGCAGACCTTAGTGTAATAGCAGCAGTGGCCAACACTCCCTGTGGCATTGCCAGTGCTGCAGTGCTGCCCCCCCACTGACTGGATGCTTTCTGGACTATGAGGCCTGGTAAGTACCTGCAATTGTGTCAGACCTGCCGGAGATAAGCAAGGTGGGGCTTGCATTGGTCTCCAAACAGTGGGTGAGACCATCATTGTACTAATTATATTTTGCCCAATGTATTTCTTGCAGTCTCCTTGGAGATAGTACCAGAATGCATTTCAATGCAAGAAACAAAATCTCAAAAGAACAAAGAAAAGTACAGTACAGGAACAGGCTCTTCAGCCCTCAAATCATGATGCCCTAATTAAACTAAAAAAAAACTTCTGCCTTACTCAGTCCATGTCCCTCTATTCCCTCTTGATTCATGTACCCATCAGATGCCTCTTAAATGTTGCTAATGTGCCTGCTTCTACCAGCTCCCACTCTGCATGAGAAACTTCCCCTGCACATCTCCCTTAAACTTCCCCCCTCTCACCTTGAGCATGTGCCCCCTTGTAATTGACACTTCCACCCTGGGAAAAGCCCCCAGCTATCCACCGTCTATGCCTCAAATTCTCAATTCTGTTAGTGCAGAATTGTGCACATTTTAAAGTGATTTGATATTTCCTCCAGTAAACCAGCTACTTTCTGGCAGAGATGGATCGCTGAAAAAGAAAAATGGAGGAGACCTTCCACCAAATCACTGCTGCATTAACAGGGATTTTGGCCACCCACCCTTGGGTGCCTTTATAGACATAAAGTATAGTGAAGGGACAAGGATTGGAAACCCAGTTGACTCCCTTGCTATCCCATTGCAGTAGTACCAGCATGTGGCAGGATGATATCACACAGGCTTCAGTTGTGGAATAAGCTGAGTTTGCAAAGGAGCAGGAAGAGGGCTTAATTTGGGCCACATCTTTCTTACCCTGTACCTTTCCACTACTGAGATATCCCCAGTGATCACTTCAGAAAACATGTGGAAAGCTCTGGGTAACTTCCGTCCCTTTACCTTTCAGTTCCACCCCTTAGGAGGTGCTGCAAAAGAATAATGTTACATAATTGTAGAGATGAGGTTGATCTGCAGAGCAGTGGTTCCACTGGAAGACCCCAAACCAGGGTGCCTGCTTTAGGTGAGAAACTTGCTCGTGTGATAATTGTTTAAAATGACTGCCATTACACTTTAGTCAGAAATCCAATGGTAAGATTGTGCCCAGAAATGATCCCTCAACTCTTAAATTTTCACCAAAAAAAAAAATTACACATGATGGGGGATCAGCATGCCCTCCACAGTATCCCCTCCACAATATTCTCCATTCCACAGGGTAAATGCCTTGGGAATTTCATTAGACATTATTATTTGTCCCTCTCAACAGCCAGTGCTGCTAATATGATCAAGCAGTAAGAAGTCTCACAACACCAGGTTAAAGTCCAACAGGTTTATTTGGTAGCAAAAGCCACTAGCTTTCGGAGTGCTTGCTGCCCCTTTGTCAGGTGAGTGGGAATTCTGATCACAAACAGGGCACACAAAGACACAAACTCAATTTACAGAATAATGATTGGAATATGAGTCTTTACAGCTAATCAAGTCTTAAAGGTACAGACAATGTGAGTGGAGAGAGTGTTAAACATAGGTTAAGGAGATGTGTATTGTCTCCAGACAGGACGGTTTGTTAGATTTTACAAGTCCAGGCAAGTCGTGGGGGTTACACATAGTGCGACATGAACCCAAGATCCCGGCTGAGGTCATCCTCATCTGTGTGGATCTTGGCTATCAGTCTCTGCTCAGCAACTGCACTGTCCTGTGTCGTGAAGGCCGTCTTGGAGAACGCTTACCCAAAGATCAGAGGCCAAATGCCCGTGAGCACTGAAATGTTCCCCAAACGGAAGAGAACAGTCTTGCCTGGTGATTGGCGAGCGGTGTTCATTCATCCACTGTAGAACTCCCACTCACCTGATGAAGGAGCAGCAAGTGCTTTGAAAGTTAGTGGCTTTTGCTACCAAGTAAACCTCTTGGGCTTTAACCTGGTGTTGTGAGACTTCTTACTGCGTTTACCCCAGTCCAATGCTAGCATCTCCACACAATATGATCAAGCCTCAGACATATAAAGTGAAGGACAAACTTTCCCACAGCCCCTAAAGTGCATCCAAAGTGATTCATTTGCAGATGGTCCTCCACCAGGGTTCAAAATGATTTGATTTATTATCATCACATGTATTGCATACAGTGAAAAGTTTCTTGCATGCTTTACAGACAAAACAGAAGGAAACGAGGAAGTGCAGAATGTACTATTAAATGAAGTTTTAGAAGTGTGGAATGAGTGTAAAAGATAGAATTAGAAGGTATGCTGGGCACAGCTTACAAGAAGTCGCCTCACTCTGATGCCATCTTGGATGTTGACAATAAATGATGAAATACCTTTGTGAGGCCCACTGTAGCCCGATGTTGCAGCAGGGACCTCCATCAAGAAACTCAACTGCATGATTAGTAAACGATTTAAGCTCAGATGGAACAAGAAAATTGCTGTGGTTAATAGGTTTTATTATATGGCCTGTTGTCTGAGCTCAGTTTGCCAACTCAATTTATTCCTGAAGGTCAATTATTATTTTACCTCTTGCTTCCAACAGCCGTGGTCCCTATACTTGCACTATTGGTCAGACAACATGTCCATCATCATAGTGCCTCACCCAATTGGGTGATCATTGATAGTTAGACAGGAGGAGGAGTTTTTTTTTACAACTTTCTTTTCATCCTAATCTCCAAAACTATATCTAATAAACAGAAAAGGGTATTAAGAAAATGAAAACTTCTTTAAAATTTTTCTGTAGTCTTGCTCAAGGCAATGCCCAGGAGACTTTTAAGACAATATAGAAGATTAGTAACCCTAGTCTGAACAGGGTGTGTTCCTTACGTTGACTTTTCTCACTTTGCAAGTCAGTCTTGTGATTGTTTTCAAGCTCTGCAGCTGCTTCCTAGAACATTGCAATAATTCAGTCACCCTTCTGGCAAAAATATTGTACCCGAAGTCAGGAGCAGCAGTTGGAATTCTCAAAGGAACAACACCAGATGGAACTGCAACTTTGCAAGGCAAAATACCAAGAGTGATAGATCTTACCCCTGAGACAAAGCTGTGAACTGAACAGTTTGCATCTGGTCTTTGATGAGAGACAGTGATTATGCCCCATGGGGAATGGTTTGCTTTAGGGATTGCCTGTTAATACATGACTCTGGTGAATAAACCCTGACAAGTGGCCTTGTAACGGAGGTGTTAAAAAGTAGAAGAACAGAAATTATTTCCTCTGGTTGGGGAATTCACAATGAGGACATAACTGTAAAATTGGAGCAAGGACATTAAAGAATGTTCCAGTGAAACTCAACGCAAACTCGAGGAATAGCATCTCATCTTCCAGCTAGGCACTTTACAGCCTTCCGTTCGCAACATCAAATTCAACAACTTCAGATGATTTGCTATACCCCAACTTGGCTCCCTTTGTTTTCGTTCTATTTTGTTTTTTTTAATCGTTCTCTACCTCTTACTTCTTTATTATTTTTCTTCAGTTTTCTTCCCCCCCTTCTTTTACTCTCCACCTTTCCCCTTCCCTTACTTTTCCTCCCCCCACTTCTCCTTCTCTACATTCTACCTCTGTCCCATCTCCCCAGCCCCCCACCCCCAACATTTTCAACTGTCACAACTTACAGCTCCTCTGCTGCTTGGCCATTCATATCCTTATTCTCTCTGTGGACAACTATTTGAAGTCTTTTCCCCTGGTTTCTATGGCTATGACTCATCTTTTATTCTCTCAGTATAAATATCTCCTACTTCTTATACCTTTTAGCTTTGACAAAAGGGTCATCTGGACTCAAAACATCAGCTCTTTTCTCTCCTTATGGAAGTTACCAGACATGCTGGGATTTTCCAGTGTTTTCTCTTTTGGTTTCCGATTCCAGCATCCGCAGTAATTTGCTTTTACTTTTATTAAAGAGCCAGCTCCTCGTCATAACAGTAATGGCATTCTGGAGCAATCTCTGCCACCATGTTGTTTTGGCTGAGCCAAAAGAAAATTTCAAAACTGAGATGTGTACATTTTTATTAGGCAAGGGTTAAGGAGCAAGGCAGACAAATGCAGTTGAGATTAGACAATCTAACTGAATAGCAGAACAGACTCAATTGTCTACTCTTGTTCCTACATTCCTAGCACTTTTTATTACTACAGGTTGTAAGATCTGGAAAAGAGTGACAGTCTGAGTTTCAGGATCTAGGGGATCTCAGACCCTCTTGTGGGGAAATGGTGGTGTAGTGGTAATGTCACTGAACTAGTAATCCAGACAGGCTGATGCTTTGGGGACACGGGTTCAAATCTCACCACAGCAGCTGGTGGGACTGAAAGCTAGTCTCAGTGATGGTGATTGTAAAAAGCTATCTGCTTCACTAATGCTCTTTAGGGAAGGAAATCTGCCATCTTTTCTGGTCTGACTTACATATACACACCTGAGTCAGGTCCAGATCCATGGCAATGGCCACTGCACAGCCCTCTGAAATGGCTTAGGTAGCCACTCAACTCAAGAGTAACTAGGGATGGGCAACATACTGCTTTATCAGTGACACCTACATCCCATGAAAGGATACTTTTTTTTTTAAAAAGAGTTTGATATTTTGAGAGACCCATACATTCCCTTAAGAATTTGGAACTTTTGCCAGCCAAGGAGGTTTTGTACTGCAATAGTTCTCTCAATGGCTTTTGGCAAGCATCATGTTCACTGTAGATTAGAGAAGGTTGACATTACATACTTGTGTCAATATTAGATGCTGAACCATCAGGTGAAAACAGGGCAACTGGATTAGTTTCAAAGTGATTGGCCACAATATGTCAAATGATCTCTGTGCTATCAGTGGTTTATGGTTGCACGTAGTTGTTTTGCCGTTTTTTATGGTGCATCTCAGAACCTTATGCAAATGTGCAAACAAATTTTTACAACAAATATTTTATGTTTTCATTGCGCCCAATAATAAATAAGGTGCTGTATTTTGTACAGCATGTCAGAAATTGGAGCAGATGTACTGGGGAAGATATTCTGAATGTATGCCTCTTGCGTGGACCGCAAGGTACAAAAGCAGAATTAGATCATTCGGCTCATCGAACCTGCTCTGCCATTCGATCAGGCTGATAATTTTCTTAACTGCATTCTCCCACCTTTTCCCTATAACCATTGATCCCCTTACCAACCAAACCTGTCTCTCTCTCTCTCTTGTCTTAAAACATTCAATGACCTGGCCTCCACAGCCTACTGTGGCAATAAGGTCCATAGATTCATCACACTCTGACTGAAGAAATTCTTCCTCACCTCGATTTTAAAGGGTTGTCCCTTTACTCTGAGGCTGTACCCTCGGATCTTAATCTCTCCTACTAATGGAAACATCTTCCCCACGTCCATTCTATCCAGGTCTTTCAGTATTCTCAAAGATTCAATGAGAAAATGTGGCTGCGATGTGACTGAGGGGAATTACTGAAAACAACTGTGCCAAAGGGATTTTCACTATACATAACATCAGCCTGGACTGCACAGAGACAGATAATTACACTTGGCCAGTACAGGGATCAAACCCATGACCTTGGTTTCATCATCACTATGTTTTAAGCATCTGAGCTAACCGGCCGTCAACTCGAGTGGAGTCTCAATCGAAAGAATATATGAACAGGAGTGGGCCATTTAGCTTCCAGAACATCTTCCATTGGTTAGAGAGATCATGGGGGGATTCTCCTAGCCCATTGCATTGCTCTGGCATAGTGACTGGTTGAGTCCACAGCACAGGTCCTTCCAGGACATCATGAGTCACATACTGCCAAATAAATTACCTCCGCATTATCCCTACTCTGTTTCCTCCCATTCAGCTAATTTCCCAACCAGGTCAATAATTTATGTTCAGTTCCATGAACTTCAACTTTAGCTAGCAGCATATTATGAGGAACTTTAGCAAATTCCTTCTGAAAAAATCAATACAAATAATATCCCTCAATATTTCAAAAACATTCAACTCTTTAAAAATCCATGCTGGCTCTCAGAGTAGCTGAAAACTTAAAGTGTCCATCACCCTCTCCTTAACATATACTGTAGTAATTTCCTGACAACAGATGTTAGGCCGAGCAGACAATAATTATCTGGTTTCCTCTCTCACCTTTCTGAAATAGTGGAGTGATAGGCAAAATTTTCCAACTGAAAGGAATGGTTACAGAATTGCAAATACTTTAGAATAATATATTTAGGGCATCTGCAATATTCTCATCTACTTTCTTTACAACCCTAGGATGAAATCCATCTGATCTGGAAGATTTTTCACTCAAGTGAAGGAAATGGAATTTCTGTTTCATCATATATAATAGACAATTGAAAAGAAAAATGCACCTTTTGGATACTTGTAAAAGTCAAAACACTGAAGTGAATGCTCTGCACCTGACAATAATGGGGTTCAGGCAATGTTGGAACAGGGAGCAGAATTTTTAGAAGAAATTTAGCAAGCGGTAAACTTAGTGATTTTGTAATGATTTGGTGGAGGGTGGTTTAGATGATGAAAAGGAAAGTGAAAAGAGTGACAAGTCTGGAAATAGTCATTCGGGGTGGGTAGGCTCAATGAAGGTGAAAGTTCAAGAAAGGAAGAAGAGGAAATTTGAGCCATGAACATGTAGGAGTAGGGAGGTGTGTGCTATTGTTGGTTTATGAGAGGCCCAAGCGTTGAGGGAAGACATTGCGGAAGGCAGCTCACAAAAACTATCAGTAGGCCTAGCAAAAAAAAAATCCTTAAATTAGTCTTCCCTCAATGTGGAATGCCGTAAGCATAGACAAGGGTCATGGGGTGGAGAGGGGACTCAGTGTTAAAAAGGCGGCGCAGGCTCGTTGGGCCTGTTTCCCGTGCTGCGTTGTTCTTTGTTCTTTATTCTTTATTTTCTTCTTACTCTTATTTTGGTGGACCCCTGGCCCTGATTCAACACTGATGCAAAATAATTGTTCAACATGTTAACTATTTCCTTATTTGAACTGGCAATGTCACTTAGTCTTCAAAAGCACCTGGCCATTCTCTATTTCCCAGTATAATTGTGTGTTGATTTTGATATCCCTTGCAAGTTTCTTTTCATTCTCTCTTTTTGCAGGTCTTCCTTTTTTGTCATCCTTTGCATCATTCCTATTTGTGGGTACTACATTTTCCATTTTTGTATGTTTTTTCTTTTGTTGTCCATACTGTCTGTTCTGGCACACAGTCTCTTAGGGTTATAAGCTGGATTTGTGCCACAACTTATTTTTTGATGGCCTCCCATTGCCTTTCACCCATTAACTGATATTCCTCTGCACAGCCTCTGTCTCATCACATTGCCATTGGCAGCCACAATGTGGAGATGCCAGAGTTGGACTGGGGTAAACACAGTAAGAAGTCTCACCAGGTTAAAGTCCGACAGGTTTATTTGGTAGCAAACACCACTCACTGTTAGACTTTAACCTGGTGTTATGAGACTTCTTACTGTATCACATTGCAGCCTTAAATTTAGAATCTTAGTAGCTGTTTTGTTTTTCCTTTCTTTCAAGCACTATGATGAGCTCAATCATATTATGATTGCTATTAGATAAATCTGGCTAATTACTCATAACTATATCTGATATGGCATGCAATCTCATCAGTTCTAGGATATATAATGCAACAGGAAACTATCCTGAATGCATTCAAAATACTAAGGGGTGCACATTGAGAAAATCATAGGGTTCATGCTTGCTAAATCACAACATGCACTTATGGTAAGAAAGACTTCTTGACAAAAGTACACATATGAAAAAATTGGTCCTAATGTTTCAACTGTAAAAGTGCATAATACATTGTCTGGGTCAATGGTTGGCATATGATAACTAACAACTGGCTGTATACTTTCTATTGAGCTTTGAATTCCAACTTTGTGGCGCAGTGCATCTTCTGCTCCCCACCCTCAATCCCAGCCCTTTGTCAGCTTGTTTGGCTCTTATTGATATACCAACCATTAAAAAGTGTGCAGTTGATCAATGGCTGCGACCATTATAACTCACCATAAAAATAAATCATTTAAATTAAACTTGGAAATGTGAGACATAATCACCTACAGTGAAAAGTAGCACAGTGGTTAGCACTGCTGTTTTACATCGCTAGGGACCTGGAATCAATTCCTGGTTTGAGTCACTGTGTGTGGAGATTGCACATTCTCCTGGTATTGGCGTGGGTTTCCTCTGGGTGCTCCTGTTTCCTCCCACGCTCCAAAGATGTGCAAGTTTGGTGGATTGGCCATGCTAAATCGGTCCTTAGTGTCAGGGGGACTAGCAAGGGTAAATGCATGGGGTTATGGGGATAGGGCCTGGTGCAGATTTGATGGGCCAAATGGCCTCCTTCTGCACTGAGATTCAATGATTTTAAAGTGCCCTTGGATAACCACAAACTCCTTTTGAACACTTCTTTAATATATTTTATTTTTTGTTTGAGGCTTAAGTTAAAATCCAAAAAGTGTATTAAAAAATACTTACTCGAAAGGAGTCCTCCCCACCACAGCCATTCTTTTAGATAGGCATATCCTCCTTCACCTGCAAAATTACAGAACAATCAGAATGATGGAATGAATTTGAGCCTATGTTTGCCCTGACAGCTGCTGTCAGTGGGAACACCAAATGTTAGTGATTTCCCACCCCATAAATGCTCATTGCATTTGTTAAGGATCATTAACTTTAATCTCTTCACTTGGACACAAAACATTAGTCAAGAGACAAGCCAACACAAGTTATAGATTTTCTCTTCGGACCAGGATTTTGAAATATTAAGAAAACCACCTTTGAGAAACTCAAGGTTTTTCAAAAGTCCATAAAACAAATGTTATTTTCTTAAAATAGTATTTAAAATACCACTGCAAAATGAGTAAATATTTGAAGGAATATAAATTTATATAAAATTATGAACTGTGTTGATATTTTAATTTTAAATATTGACAAGTCAGAAAATTATACCAAAGTTTATTTATTACTTACACAGTACATAAAATTGGTCAATTCATTGATTGTAGTTACTTGACTTATAATTCCAGGTGCAACCAACAGAAGAGATAATTAAGTTGCCAAAGTGGTGTTGGAATTTGGACCAAAGAACCTTATCAATTAATGTTGAACTTAAAACTGCATCCACATGACTTTGTCAAATTTCTATGACTTTTCTTTAATTCACTGATGTGGGCCTTTATTGCTTCAGAGCAAAAGATGAGGGGGGGGCGGGGGGGGCGGGGGAAGAACAGAAAAATATCAAAATCGTATTAGAAGAATGTAAAACAACCTTCTTCTGTACGTTGCATTATTTCCATTTTTGTATTACCAGTCAAATTCTTGTATTTGCAGAAAACAATTTTAAAAAGTCAAAGCCTTTATATTTTTAGCTGCTGAATCCAAATGACAAACTGGATTGCATAGCTGGACACTACACAAATTACTAAATAGCAATCTGCTGCAACTAATGTTCTCTTGTCAGTGTTGGCAAAATCATATTAGCTATCCATCTTCATTACTTCGTTATGTTAGTCAATCTGGATCCAAGTCCTCCAAATGACAAATACTTTTCATTTATTTGTGATATTTGTTCCAAATTGTAACGCAAGCATTAACAGTCCACTAATGAAACAATGAGACCAAATATATACAGCCACTTCATTTCACATAGAAAACAAGAATTACTTTTATATTGTGCTTCATCACATCTCTAAGCTTACACTGTTATTTGCAATCAGATGAAACACAAACCAATGTTTTTGGGCATGTTGTAGATAAGGAGAATATCAACAAGGAGACCCGGGGAACTCCCTGCTTCCTACAGTGTCATTATATCTTTTTACATACACTTATTCTCCAGGTGTGCTTTGTATCAAGGCTTGTTGCTTAGTCTATTAGGAAGGATAAGGGCATATGAAGGGTAACGTTGCAGGCAGCACTCTAAGGTTAACAGCTCCCTGTACATGGGTGAAGTTATCATCATTTGCTTAGATCAGCTGTCAGTCTGCGTGGATTTCCTCCCAAACTCCAAAGATGTGCGGGTTAGGTTGATTGGCTATGCTAAATTGTTCCTTAGTGTTGGGGGGATTGGTGGGTAAAACATTGGGGTTGCAGGGATAGGGCCTGGATTGGATAGTTGTTGGTGCAGGTTCTATGGGGTGAATGGCCTCCTCCTGCACTGTGGGTATTCTATGATTCTATCAGAAACCATTGCATCTATTTCTAGATTTCTTTGCAAACGCACATTCCAGAAAAAGATGGTCTTTTCCGCACTGTATTAGCCTCAGACAGCGTTCAGCGGTCGTGAGATATCGGATGTCTCCTGACCGGACAGCCCTTCTCACCATCAGATAGCAACATCTCTTTGGTTGTTTGAAAATTCTACCTGATGTCTCAGACCCTTCTGGGATCTTCTTCGTCCTTGATATCCTACTGATATTTTTTCAGAGACAAGTGGCATGGATCATCGGAATGTAACATTCTACTAAAAAAAATGGGGCCAGAGCTATCCTGGGACAGATCAAACCTTAATGCAGAGTGACATTTCTTGTTTGTCTACTAAGGATTTATGTATAGCTTGATGCAGCTGCACAGAAAACTGACCATCAGGATGAGAGTGATATTGAGTAGGTTTTCTCCTCTTATCTGATATCTTATATGTGGTCCATTTGATCTCCAGATAAAATAGAAGCCAATTCTGGTGATTAGCACTGTGTAGATAAAAGGTCAGGGACAAATCTGCCTCATGTACAGTAAGACTGAACTGAGAGCACACATCCACCTGATGATCTGGTTCTTAACTCTTAACGGAGATGGGACATTACCCCATTATTCCTAGTTTCTGCTCAGCAATCTAGTCACTGTCCTGACCCCTCTGAATCATAGGAGAGATCAGCAATGACCTTATTGAATGGCAAAGCAGGCTCAAAGGGCAGAATTTGCCTACTTCTGCTCCTAATTCCTATGTTCCTATGTTCCAATCTCAGTAAAAGACTTTCTTTGGTCTGCTTGAAACTTATTAGTCTTACAGTGCAAAGAGCTAATCATGACCCAGTATTGTACAGTGGCATATTCCAAGGTCCAGGACAACCAGGAGTCAGACAGATAAGGAGAATGAATAAATGTAAGGTGAAATTTAATTCAAGGAAATGCGAAGTGATACATTTTGAAGAGCGAGCAAATAGATGCAATATAAAAGTTACAATTCTAAAGAGGGCAGAAACAGACAGAACTGGGGATATAGGAGAACAAATTGCTGAAGGTGGTGGGGGAGTTTGCAAAAGTGGTTAATGAGACACATGGGATCCTGGGTTTGATAAGTTGAGACTGATTACAACAGCAAGGCAGTTATGTTGATTCTTTGTACAAGTCTGGTTTGGCCTCAGCTGCAGTATCATGTCCAGTTCCGGTCACTATTTTATGAAGGACGTGAATGCTTTGATGAGCTTGCAGAAACGATTTCAGGAAATGGTTTCAAGGATTTGAGACTTCAGCTTCTTCAGTGAGGCTTGATACAGGTATTCAAAATTATAGAGGGGTCTGGCAGAGTAGAAAGAAAGAAATAGTGCTCATTGTCAGTATTAAGAAACAGAGGAGGCCAATTTACGGTGATTTTCAAAAGAACCAATTACAATACGAGAAAAAAGCATTTTATTCTGGAAAGCATTACCTCAGTGGATGCAGATTCAAATGTGATTTCCAAACGATAACTGGATAAGCACCTAAAGAGAAAAAAATCTGTAGGGTTATAGGGAAAAGTAGGGACTGTCCGAATTGCTCTGAATGCTGGCATGGACATGATGGGCTGAATGGCCACTCTTTGCTCTGTAACCATTCTATGTGCTGAAGGATGCACTGATGTTTGGTGTAGGCATCGTAAAGAGCACAGTTTACAGCCCTTCTGTCATTGTGCACAGAGTAGCTGAAATGAGTTGGAAACCCGTTGGGCTATATGTATCAGGAAATGTTTAATGTAATGCAAATGGAGATGTAATCTGCACTGTCAATTGAGAGGGACATCCTAACTCATCTAGTTGGCCTTGCCGTCATCTTGTGAGCTGTGACAATTGGACTGCACGATTACATATTATGGATAAAGTCTGTTTTTTGAAAAAAAGCAAAGAAAATGGCATTGGTTTTATATCTTATTTTTAAAATTAAGCAACACATCAAGACTGCGTTGGACTATCAGCTGTAGATTATGTGCTGAGGTACTTGAACCTCAATCTTTGACTCAGGCAGAAGAAGTGCTGCCACTGACCACAGCTAACAGGAAAGACGTCAGAATGAGTGGAGTGCATGAAGGGGAAGTACTCAAACCTTGAATATTATGTACATGAAATATATATATGAATATATTGTTTTGTCACAGATGGCACAAAATAGAAAAGTTTAATGTTGCACCAAGTTAAGCTGCACTGATCTTTGGTTAATAAAGGAACTGCCAAAAAAATAAAAATCTCAGCCTCACGCTCTGCTCTCTATTCCCTGCTTCCCCACTCCACCTCACCATAAAGGCAGAGAAGGATTGGAGAAGGGGAGAAAATCTTTCAATCTAACCTCAAACCTACCAATTCCTGGCTCCTGTCATAATAACGGCTGTTATTCAGGTCATCAATAAGATTCCTGTGAAAGGCTGTCAGTGGCCTACTTAAAATTTTAAGAAGTTACAACACAATGATGTTTTCAGTGTCATGATGTAATAGGGTGTGATACTGTCTGCAGAACCACTGCACAAGAGCAGACTAGCTATAAGAAATCAATATAAACGTTAATACATTTCTTTCTCTCCTATGGACTAGAAAGAGCAGAAATACATAACCCCCCGAGGCATCTCAATGAACCCTGAACCTTCTCCAATTAAGGCAACATCCAACCTCAGCCTCTCTGATCTTGAAATGCCAGGATTCCCACATACCCTCAGCTGCAGTTTCTTGCTGTATAATTCTGGCTGTGAATCTGGCCAGCTGTCAGACACCAGGAACTTTTACTTATGGTGACTCAGTAGTTAGCACTGCTGCCTCACAGCGCCAGGGACCGAGGTTCAATTCCCAGCTTGGGTCACTGTCTGTGCAGAGTTTGCACATTCTCCTTGTGTCTGTGTGGGTTTCCTCCCACAGTCCAAAGCCGTACTGGTTAGGTGCGTTGGCCATGAAAATTCTCCATCAGTGTACTCAAACAGGCGCCACAGTGCAGCAACTAGGGGATTTTTCACAGTAGCTTCATTGTAATGTTAATTTAAGCCTTACTTGTGACACGACTAAATAAACTTATATTGGCAGGGTTTTCATTTCGCTGAATTTGTGCACTTTTTCTCATGCCCTCTCCCACTCCCTGTAAATATCAAGGTCAAGATGTTAGTACAACATAAAGCATCAGAATTCACTGGATACAGTAAAGTGCTGATTACATCCAGGCTGATCAGTACTGACAAACTGCATGTCACAACTAGCCAAGCTACTCCAGTGCAGTTGTAATGCTGGAAACTACGCAATAATGTGGAACATTGCTGGGTGTGTCTCACCACTAAAAACAGGTAATTCAAGCATGATAATAGGCTCCTCCTCAGTCATCAGTAAAGCAATGCCAGGAGTCATCAATTGTGACCACGTAAATATTTAAGAATGGGCCGGATAGGTGGTTGAAAGTGAAGAGGAATCAAAGGACACAAGAACAAATTGATGGGATTAGGATTACAGCTCATGTGAAAGAAAATGGCAGAATGTACTATTTGGGACAAGTGGTCTGTATCCATATTGTAACTTAATTGTTTTCATGAAAATCTGGGTATTATACCACAGGTGGAATTTGCCTTTGTGGAGACCAAATCTGATGATGGGAGGGATGGTCAGCATGATTTCTGCTGGTGGAGGGGTGGGTAACACACACTATCATCATCTTTTGCACTAGTTAATTATGCATCCCCGAGGAACTCAGTGAATTGCGTGGCTGGGGGCAGGAAGTCACCACCACACCATTAACTCATGGTGTTGAAGGTTCACGCAGCATACATAAGGCAGCATCCGGCCAGACATTCACTACAGGCCAGGAGCTCCGTATTACTCACCCAGAGTTCCTGAGGCTGTAGCTCACACTGGAGAAGCTGGCAGATGTGAGTCACCCGGGGCTAATGACAGCACCCTCAACACTGCCTTTTGCTTATCTCTAGATAAACGAGACACTGGCTATACTTCCAAGATGTAGAGATGCCAGCATTGGACTGGGGTAAACACAGTAAGAAGTCTCACAACACCAGATTAGAGTCCAACCAGTTTATTTGATAGTAATCTCACCAGCTTTGGGAAACAGTGTTTCTTCGTCAGGTGTGTGGAAGGTTCCCTTTAAAAAGGTGTCCCTTTATTCAACTACTTGTGTTGGCCACGAACTCCACCCACCCAAAAGACCCTCCTCCCATCAAGAGATTTCACTGACTGACCAACTGCATCAAGCCCAGTTTGGAAAAATGTTGCATGTCACCTTTCAAACTCACTACACCACCCCTACACTCCATCATTACCATTCCTCTCAATGGTTTTCCTGAACCTCCACCAGTTGCCTGAAACTTATCACAATCCACCTTCACTTACTTTTCCTTCCCACAGAAAAAAAAATGCCCATTACCATCCTCGTGCCACCCTGGCCCTGCCCCCTTCCATTATCTGAACCACCTGCATTGTCCTCCTCTCTGAACCAACCGATGAGACTTTACTATTGGACTCTCACCTTAGACCTGCCATTCTAAAGCATCACATCACCCCTTTTTACTGTGACTGTTCCCTTCTTTCACCCATACTCCAAATTCTTCCCCCAGGTCCCAACCGTCAATACCAATGACCTTGCCCCCATGAAACGCTCACCCTCTTCCTTCTGCTGACAGAGCACCTCCCCGCTGCAAGTCTGTCTTCCCTATCCAGCCTTCACTCCATACTTCCATGTTACAAAGTCCTACTTCCGGCCATCACCTGCATCCTTTTGTCCAGCTTTGGTGTTTGGTATCAGTACTCGAGTGAAGTTATGTGAGGTCCCCGAGAAGGAGAAAGCAATATCTATGGACCTCAAAGTTATAGAACAGTTGAAACTCAGCGGTGAACACCACTTATATCCAGTGGAAAAACTGAATGTTCTAAATTCTCACTGGTGGGAAACTTAATTTGGAAGATGTACTTCATTCCTAGAAGGTAGCCTTTTCATTAGCATACGAGATGCTAATGCATGCAAATGGAGTACCGAATTTGTTGTGTTTATTAGGAAATCCAATCCGCCTTAAAAATTGAGAATAAATTTGCACGGTTTATCTTGCTTACTACACCAAGCCAATGTTCTAGCAAATGCCAATGTTCTAGTAAATTACATGTAGTACTTGAAACTCAAGACTAAGGGAATGCTCACAATGCAAACAAGGATGACTCACCAGCTCTGGTGATCCCTTTTTCAGATAATTGCAAGAGGCCTTTCTTCTTAAGTATAAAACTGCAGCCAATGAGGAGACTAGAAGTGACTGCTAAGGCCAGCCCAATATACAAGTTGTACCGTGTTTCAGGCCACATTACTGTTCCATAGTCAGTCCCATTGAATTTTTCATGTGTTTTGTGGAGATGACCATCTTTTACTTTGGTAATATTGATGATCTGACACAAAGCCCACTGAGTCGCATTATGGCAGGTTAATGAAATGAAGGAACCTGTAGAAGGAAAACAACCTTTTAAAAACCCATTTAATATTTCAAGCTTTGCGACCTACAGGATAAAAGCATTTCTATTCCACATTCAAAACATAATAACCAATATATGTGAAATTTCTACAGTTAAATTTTAACATCTTGCCTGTGATTGGCTGCTGCTGCTTCTAGCTACTCCTATCAGGAAATATGAAGTCATGGTATGTCACACTGGCCCTTCTTGTGCCAAGTATGATTAAATGTTTAAATAAGGTGAGGATTTAACAAAAATTAACAAGTACCTTCCTCATCTAATATTTTTTTTTGCAATTAAGCAAAATATATATTGTTTAGGGGAGAATTTATTCAGCTTAAGTTCCAAAAAGTGCGCACAAATGGTTGAAAAATTTGAATACAACCTTTTGGCAGTTTATGCAGGTTTGTTCTGCATACCTAAATATATTTTAATGCATTTTTAAAGACTTTCTTGCATAGATGTGGTTAGGCAAGATGTTGACACATCTGAAAACACCTAGTTACTATTCATTTGAAAATGAAATGGTGCAAGCTGTAGTCACGTTCAGATGTGACAAAGGGAAACAAGGATAGAATCTGGGGGAACGGGGTCTCTAGAATTACTTATATTGCGGCACAGAGGAAAATGGCAGAGGCGCGCTCAGTCCATTTCAACAGGCAGTACTACAACCACGTGAAAGCCATCACAGAAGGCGGAACAAAAGAGGATAATGGCAGTTGACTATCAAATACTATAAGATCTGTCAAGTTACAGAGCAAGTCATTTCTGACTTAATGCCAAGGCTAGGCTGCCTCGCTAAATATTTTTAAGAAGCGGGTTGATGGGTTTTTGATAAGAGAAGGGATTAAGGGTTATGGGGAGAGGGCGGGAAAGTGGAACTGAGCCACGACAGATCAGCCATGATCTTATTGAATGGCGGGGCAGGCTCGAAGGGCTAGATGGCCTACTCCTGCTCCTATTTCTTATGTTCTTATGTTCTTATGTTCTATCATGGTCAGTCAGCAAAAGACAGGTGGATGGGGTGTGACAGAGCGCTTTGGGAGCAATGGCAGTGATGAAACATTTAAGGGCTTAACATACAAAAACAGCGTTGGAAATGGGACAGTAGTTGAAGAGAATGGATAAGGTTAAGGCTACATTTTCTGTAGAGAGAGTTAATTTTGAAAAGGGGCCATGTCCAATCACAGAAACATGTTAAAAGTGTGAACCAGCTTAAGGGGTTAGTTGAGTGTCATGGAGTGGGGATAGTTGCATGGTCCAAAGTTGTATAGTAAGGGAGACTAAGGAAAAAGGGCTCAAGAAAGGGATGGCCTTATTCAAAGAAGCAGGAAAGAAAACAGATCACAGCTAAAATTGGAGACTAGGAATACTGGAAGGAAAATGCAGCATTGATGACCTGTACAGATGTCTTTAGTCTTGAGTGGAAAGAAATCCACTACTGGAAATCAGTATGAATAGGGTAGGGCAAAGATATTGGAGGTAGCCCTAAATCATGGGGGAAAATCAATTCTGGCTTCTCTTTGGCTTCCAGAATGGTCATTGGAGGATTTTGATGAGTATGTGCAAAACTTGGTCATTAATGACATTATATATTCTTGCTTTTTAATTGCTGATTTGACCCACTGTGTACTGGATGCATTCTAATTTAATCAAACAAGCACAGGAACCTTATTAACAAACTTCACAGCCTCAGAATTTACAAAAGCAATTTACTGCCAGTCAATAGCTTAAGTATGTTCACTGTTGTTCTTTAGGCAACTATAGCAAACATATACATATCTAATACAAAGGGGAATAAAAGATAAGTGGATGAAAACCTTGAAGGTGCAAAACATGAACATTGAAAGCAATGTTTGCATTAAAATTGGTGCTTTCCTTTCAACAGGTTGTTAATCCTTAGTAAGAAAAGAAAATGTGATTTTTGAATTTGAAAATGGAACTGGATCATTTCCCCAAAAGCTAACTCAACAGTTACTCTCGTACAAGCTTCAATTCATGGAGGCATTCTGCCCCTTCTGAACCCAGTTGGGAAAGAATTAATCCAATTAGCCATCATTTCACAGAAATATTTTCATCTCCTCCAACCCCCCTACTTCAGTGACAAAAACAAATAAGGTCATAAAATCTCAGCAGGTCCTACAGCATCTGTAGAGAAAGAACAGAGCTAATGTTTTGAGTCCAGATGACACATCCGGACTTGAAATGTTGGCTCTATTCTCTCTCCACAGATGCTGTTGGACCTGCTAAAAATTTTCCAGCATCCAGAGATTGCAGATTAACTGTCTGTGCTGTTATATGCTCTGTCTGAAGCCAGAACTCTCCATTCACCTGACAAAGGGGCAAACCCCAAAAGCTTGTGAGTTTACTATCAAATAAATCAGTTGGACTTAAATCTAGCATTGTCAGACTTCTTGCTAAATTATTTGAACTGCTTCAGAAAAAGTATTGGAGTTAATGCTGGCTAAATTACAAGGACCAACAGATTTAAATTACTGACCACGTCCTATCTAAATGGCTCAACCATCCAAGGGAAGAGGTAAAGAACCCTTACCAAGTTACTCCTGTCCACCACCGGATGACCACATCCTAGCTTTAAAAACTTGGAAACTCATTTCAGGCAACAAAGAAAATATCTGTCACAGTTAACCCTCTAATTTCAGCTTCTCTGCCATTTGGCAATTCACACATTCTATTCTCTCTATGGCCTGCCTCTGGTAGCCTTTCCTCTTGTTTTTGTGGCTATGATTCATCTTTCATTCCCTCACCCTACAGTATAATATCTTCCACTTTCTATGCCTTTTACTTTTGACAAAGTCACCTGGACTCAAAATGTCAGCTCTTTCCTCTCCTTAGACATTGCCAGACCTGAGATTTTTCAGCATTCTCTTTTGGTATCAGATACAAGCATCCACAATAATTTTCTTTTATCCAGTTTTTTTTTAAATTGTCTTTCTAGAAGTCATATGTACTTGAAACATAATTCTGTTTCTTTCTCTACAGACACTGCCAGCCCTGCTGAGTTTTTATAGCATCTTCTGTTCTTATATCAGAAATCTAGTAGCGTTTGGAGTCATTCTTTGCTTTGTCGAACCCTAAGATTCTGCATTAGGAGATTGTTTGCAGATCAGTGATTTACCTACACTGTAATATTACACATGAGCCAGAACCCCCAAGTACGTAAACAGGATTCTACTCGGAGATCAAACCGTATCATCTGGTTTCTGAGGAGTAGCTGTGGTGCAAATGTACACTAAGTGTTACATGTGAACAAAATGAAGGTAAGTGGGAAACCCCGATATTCCCAAATTTATTTCAGAAATTTATTCTCATTTGAGCAATTCCTTCTCAGAGAGGGCAGAAGCCTTTTAAAGACAGCCATCTGAGTAGATGTGTCACTATTAAACTCTAAACAAACTCCTCTATAAAAGCAGCAACATTAATATAAATATGAAGATATATTTGCTCGAGACACAAAACACAATAATCCTACAGTACAACAGGGCATTTAGCTTGTAAGTATAATACTAATGTTTAATAGGTGCAATATTAAGTTGGACAATGCGCTAAAAGTCTGTAAATAATTTTCCCTATGCACCATTAGCAACCACCATTATAGCCACATTTACTGGAACAAATTCTCATTAGATTGTAATCTTTGCTCTCCATTTTCAATTAAAAATATCAGTCAAAAAAAACATGTTTCTCTACCTATTTATCCAAATTATAATGCAACAACTATGGGGGAAACAATGTGTATATTTTTATTGCATTTAGATGCAAGTTTATTTAGTTTAAACTGTGATCACAGAACTCAAGAACAAATACCATAGATGTGAAAGTTTTCCCCTCAAAGGAAATGTTATTTAGTATTACAACTAATTAAAGGTGATTAATTCAAATTGAATTGCAAGATTTATGTTTTTTTTAAAGTACTTACTCATTTTGGGGCCAAGAGATATTTCACAGGCTATTGGAAGATTTCACTTTAGAATAATCTTTAATTATTAAGCAAATTTAATTATCTAATGATTCATATTAATGGAGTAAAATAGAGATCATAACAGTGCAACTTCTACATGGTTTGTTGGATGAAGTGGGTTTGATGAATGAGTTTTTTTTCCCCTAATTCTAATAAGAGTCATACCTTAATTGGATAAAAGTTAATTGAACACAATGTTTTATGCCAATACATTGAGAAGTTTTGAGCTCTGTACTAGAGTGCGTTAATGCATTGGGCCAGTTACACTGCTCTATTACTAAAGGAGATACCTGGCATGAATGAATACAAATAAGAGGACTTGAAAATGTCAGATTTGCCTTCATTAGACCAGAGAAGGCTGTATGGTAATTTGATCATTTAAACTAAAAAAAAGAGTAAGCAGAAATACAATGCGCATTCATTGGAAACAATCTAGAATAGTGTAAAATTAGATACAAGGTGATTTTTTTTTAAAAGAGAGGTTAATGAGGCTGTGAAATTACCAAAATTTGTGACTGAATTAAAAATCATGTCACCACTTAAGACTAGGTTAAATACATGGTTAAAAAAGGAAGAGTGGTATACGGAAACAGGAAGAGTAAAATGAACTAGGACTATGGCTCAGTCAGACGATAGACAACAAAGCAGAATAGTTGAGCTAAACGACTTGTTTCAAAGTTATGTATGTGTCATTTCACTCTGACTTCTCAGCCAAAATCGGACAACTTGTACCTAACCTGCAAAACGTTAACACCTGTGGACTGAAGTCAAATTATTAAATATTTCTACTTGAAATGGCTTGTATTATTTACGCAGTACAAATAATAATGCTGCATTGCACAGGAAAACATATCTCTCCGTTAACCGCATCAGAAACATTAGACAGAACAACGGCAGTACAAGCTGTAAGGCATTACCCTCAACACACTGTTGGTGTCCTGGATCCATTGAATGATTTCCGTTAGCGGTTGGAAGTGATATTTGAACAAAACAAACTCATCTGATCTTAGTCAAAATGCCTTTTGTTAAGTTTCTCTCGAAAATGTTACAACTATTTTTCCCCCTTTACTGCACGGACCTATCCTCTGGTTGCCGGCTCTGCCAATGCTAACCTCTATTACCTGGGAACTTCTGCTTTTGCTTCCTTGAGCTGTTTGCATTTCTGTTGTGGCTCCGCCCTCCAGCCACACGTTACAGGTAACCATTTATCACTCAGCGTTAGTGAGTATCCTATGGGCTGCATAACATTGCACCACACCTCCCCATCTCATATTACACGATACCACATTGCATTACACACCTCACATGATGTCCCATAGCCTGCTGCCCCACCCTACAATTCACACGCACAGCACATCATTGTCTCAACTACATTCCACAATATCACATTGCAATGTCCTCAAGGGTGGCCAGCTCTGAAGAAATAACAGGAGGGGCACTTTGTGAGACAAGGAGTGCAATGCGCTGGGTGGGGCATGCAAGAATTCCACCTAACTAAGGGAAAGAACCTGTATGTGCACCATCAATCTAGCAACCCTGTTCTTCACAGGCTTTCTCTCTGCCATATGGCTTGTCAGGGCCCACTGTGCCTTTGCAAAAGGGAGAGATAGCCACACAATAACTAGCCATCCTCCCACCCCAACAAGCATCGTAATCAGCCCCCTCTCCCACCCAAACAAACTATATTTAGTCCCAACTAACTTGTTCCCCCACACACAGTAATTATCCCTTCTGCCTACCTCAACCCACAATTAGGTACTTTTTGGGGCTTTTACTTCTTTTTGGGAAAGAAACATTAGTTATTTCTTTTCAGTATCAGGTCTTTCTTTTCAATTCGATTCATCAGGTAGTTCTTTTCGCGCGCCAAATGAGTAAAACCAACTCAAATTAACTTAGGGACAAATTAAGAGGGGCAGCCCCCCAAAAAGGAAGCAGGGGGGATGGCCCAAACAGAAACCAAAGTCCAAAGGAAACTTAAAACATTAAATCAAAATGTGGTTGTGAGGGTCTATAATGCACACCAGCCCCTGCGGTGCCCAGCGGGCGCGGAAGGCATCGACTGCACCCGTGGACACCGCATGCTCCCTCTCCAGGGACACCTGGCCGCGAACGTAGCCGCGGTAGAGGGGCAGGCAGTCGGGATGGATGGCCCCATTGATCGCCTGCTGCCTGGACCTATTGATGGTGCGTCTTGCCAGGCCCAGGAGCAAGTTCGCGAGGAGGTTAGCATCCCGATACGCCACTCTCCGCACCAGGTGCCCGTAGGTTAGGAGCGTGGGACTGAAGTGCAAACAAAACATTAATAAACATTAATAAAAGATTTTTCAGGAAAACAAAAAGAGTGTGCAATCTAAAACACAAAATGTAGACGTGGTCCACGGACTCCACAAGGCCACAGAAGGAGCAAGCTTGGGAGCCCGTGAACTGGAAAAACCTATGGTTGTACAGCACGGCTGTGTGCAGCACCCTCCAGCCCAGGTCCCCAAGATAACTCCATAGAGGGACCACTACTGGGGACCTCCACTGCCCAGCAGCAACAAGGCCCACCAAGGTAAACACACAATTAGATACGTATAAGTGTCGGAAGCCAATCATCTTATTCCCATGACATGGCTGCAGGAGTTTCACAGTGCATTGCCCTCGATCCAAGAATCTTCAACTGTTTCATCAGTGACTTTCCCTCCATCATAAGGCCAAAAGAATTTGTATACTAATTCTTGTAGTGTTTAATTTCATTGCAATTCCCTACATAATGGTGCAATCCCTGCCAACATGCAGCAAGATATAGTCAACATTCAGGCTTGGGATGATTAGTGACAAGTATCGTTCACATCACAGATGTGCCAAACAATGATCATCTCAAACAAGAGAGAGGGTCTAACTATCTCCCCTTGACATTGAACAACAATCTGCATTAATTTACAGCTTTTATATAATAAAATGTTCCAAGGATCACAGGATTCTCATAAAGCAATGAGCCACATAAGGAGCTATTAGGACAGATATTGACGAAAGGCTTTGTCAAAGAGGTATGTTTTCAATAATACCTTAAAGGAGGAAAGAGAAATAAAGAGGCACAAAGATTTGGATGGTCAGAGGCTTTTTCCCTGGTGGAAGAGTCAATTACTAGGGGGCATAGGTTAAAGGTCCGAGGGGCAAGGTTTAAAGGTGATGTACAAGGCAAGTTTTTTACACAGAGGGTGGTAAGTACCTAGAACCTGTGGCAGGGGGGAGGTAGTGGAAGCGGATATGATGGTGACTTTTAAGGGGCACTCTTGACAAATACATGAATAGGATGGGATTAGAGGGATTTGGTCCCCAGAAGGGTAGGAGATTTTAGTTCAGTCAGGCAGAATGGTTGGTGCAGGGATGGAGGGCTGAAGAGGCTGCTCCTGTGCTGTAATTTTCTTTGTTCTATTTACAGAGGGAATCCCAGAGCTTCCAGCTTCGGCTAGAAAGCTAAGGACAAACCACCAATGGCAGAATGATTAAAATTGAGGATGCACATGCAGTCAGCATTAGAGGAGTGCAGACATCGTGAAGTGTTGTGCAGTTGGAGCTTGCAGAGATGGGGAGGCGCAAGGCGATGGAGGGACTCAAATACAAGGGGAGGAATTTTAAAATCAAGGCATTGCTTAACCGGGAGCCAACGTTGGTTAGTCATTGAACACTGAAGTCATGTTTGTGGATATTGTCACTGAGGGTGGCATGTAAATGAGAAAAAGAAGGCGGTACACAATTGATTATTGCGCTATACCAGAGATAATAGCTTGAGAACAGGAAGAGAAGCCATTACAAATGATTCCCTGGCTACAGTTAGATAGATAAGAATGGAACTAAGTAATCATAGTTAACAATTGGACATTGGTGCTGAAGCTTTGGTGAAGAATGGTATGGTTAACCATGTCAAAGGTTATAGTTAGGTTAAGAGGAATAAGAGGAGAGATGGTTTACCTTTGGCACAGTTACTTAAGTTTGAAACCTGATTGGAGGGATTCACGACCACCAGATGTCTCAAAGTATGTTACAGCCAACGAAATACTTTTAAAGTGAAGTTACTGTTGTAATGTAGGTGTGCATGTGAATGTCAAGTAACAACATGATGAGACTTTGAAGCTATTGAACCATCATTTGTATCAGATACAAGACCCTTAAGAAAATTAAAATTATGCAGAAGCCTTAAAGGTGCATTCAAAGATGCACAAAATTCATTTTAGATCACAGTGAGAATAAATTTCAAAGAATAAAACAAAAACAACTTAAAATGACTTTTGGTTCTGTTTTGCCAAAAATATTAGGCATGAAATCATAGTCTGTTTAGAACTGATATAAATAGAAGTAATCTGTAAAAATGAAAGGTTTTTAAGGATTTGGGGAAACGGATGGGATCATGACAAAGATGTGTTAAAGCTTTGGAGGAAGGATTGGCAGATGTAGCCAAAAAAATGAAGGAATTTAACTATAGTATAAAACTGGCCACAATTCATTCACACTGGAAATTATTGAAATAGAGAAATGCTGTTAAAGCTTTTTATCTCGCACTCATCAGGACAGATGCATGAATGCCAAAATGGTCAGCACTTGCTGAACATTCCCAAGCATAGTAAAACTTATACTAACAACCAATTTAATATTACCAGGTGGGCTTGTAATGTGGCTCATTTATGCTGGCTAGAAGCTATATATATTTATACACAGGCAGCGGTTCGCTGCAGGGAAAAGGAACATGTCCAGGCATTGTGCCTTCTTTGATTGAAAAAAAAGGAGACAATAGCTACTTGGTACCTTCTCCAATGCAACACCTTGACTAATCACAGTTGATTTGCCAACGAAATAGTGCCCTCCTCTCATGCAGTATAAATTATTGCTCTTTTTTAATGATAACTAAATTTTGTCTGTTCCGTTGAGTGCAAGATTAAACAGCATGCCTCTTTTTTCAGCTATACTCAAGTTCCGTACTTCTAAGAGAACACTTAAAATTTCTCAATATCTTATGCAAATATTAGCATTATGGTTTTACAGGATAGGTTTTCATACCTTGCTGGTTACGCTTCTGAATGTAATCAATGTATCTGAGGGTGACCAGTCCCATAGCAACATACAACAACAGTGTATGCCCAACAGTAATTCCATAACAATATATTGCTAAATCTGGAGCATTGTTTTGCTTCAACCCCACAATGCATTTGGAAGGACACTCCCATAATTTTCTGACTACTGATATTAATGCCAGATAACACGGTATACATTTTGCATTTTCATTGGGCGCGGCTCCTTGACAGGAGTGGAAAAAGAACTTGTTCGTACATATAGACAAAAATGCTTATGGGAGAGACAAGAGAAACTGTAGTGATCATAATTAGTAGTGAGTCATGCAGGGCTAAATTGGTTTGTTTTGTTGTATGCAGAACAGAGTGGTGTTTTAAATATGAATACTAACCTGTTGAACTGCTAAGAATGTATATAGTTTGCAAGACTGTAATTGGGAAATAAACATTAGTTAAGGCTGTTATACTTGTCGAGCAGTATTCATAGCTGGATCAAAAGCAGTATTTGCTGTTAAAATCTGATCATAACTTTGTGAACATTCCCTTAAAGTGTAATAATACATCAGGTTTTGCTGGAGTGTGACACATTATAATACATCCCATTGGTTAGACTACCAATGGGTTCTACTTTTCAATCAAACATTTTAGACCACAAAATTATTGGAAGTGCATACTGATATTGATACATAATAAAGGATAATAGTGATTTAGGAACTTAGTGAACCATGGGGCAAACAATGAACTTGTTTAATTAATATGATCTATAAAATGAGTATTAAACAAAGGAAAGAAAATAGGAAGTTAGAAGTGGGGTGGTGAATTCAATGTCAATTTGGCACAGAAAGAAAAATATAAAGAGGGAGATATTGGCTTTACTGAAAGAAGACAGAAACAAAAGTTTTTTCAAAAACTGTTTGACCATAGAATTCCTACTGTGCAGAAGGAAGCCATTTGGCCCACTGAGTCTGTTCCAACTCTCCAAAAGAACATCATACACAGGCCCACACCCTCACCCTATCCCCATACATGGCTAATCCACCTTATCCATACATCTTTGGACTGTGGGAGAAAACTGGAGCACCCAGAGGAAACATTTGCAGACATGGAGAGAATGTGCAAACTCCACACAGTCACCAAGGCTGGACTTGAACCCAGGTCCCTGGGACTGTGAGGCAGTAGTGCTAACCACAATGCCACTGTGCCACTCTGGTTTAATTTAATATAACTCCCCTAAAGCAACCCAGGAGAGAAGTCATTTTTTTCACATGTTCTCTGAGCATTTTCATTTATTACCTGTAAAAGATCTGGAGCTGGGAATGAAAGCTGTTTGACCAGGATGAGCATTTAGACTGGAAAGTCATGTGATTAAACCTTAACAAATATGTCAAGCAGAGTCGACAATCCAACTTTGAATTCCATTCACCATGTTTCAGCTCAAGTCCCAACTTGTCAATATTTCTTTATAGTTTCCTTTCATTTTCTAAATAATTAATTAGTTATAGCTCCAATTTTGGTATCATCTGCAAATTTTGGCACCGTTCCCCCTCGGTCTATAATCCAAATCTTGGATATGCCCATGAACAGAAGTGACTCCGGAATGAAAGCCGGAAGTTGCTCTCCAATGCCGCCTTATAACGTGGAACTTGCAGTTGATGCTGCAAATGTTGCCACAAAAGGAGGCTTCTTAATTGGACTTGCACTCTGTTTAGGAAACTGCAGCAAAATCATTGGGGTAAGATCACTGAGCAGGTCAATGCACTGTTACATCTGAGCTGGACATCCAATCGCAGGGAATCAAGAAGTTACCAAATTAAGTTTGTCAGCGTTTAGCTGTACCAAGTTAACTGGGATAATGTACCTACAACAAACCTTTTTACCTGAAATAGCTTCATCTGAACTTCCAATACATCTGAAAAGTGTGACCTTACATAAACAATATTAATCCAGAGACCAGGCTACATCATTCAAGTAAATCCTGTAACATTGTAACTCAGATTTGGAAGACAGCCTATTAATATTTTACCAGCACTACTTTACATGCTTATGGTCTCTGATTTGTAAGAAATTGGCAACTCAGAATTCAAGTGATCCTCAGCATAATGAACCAAAACAGGGCCATGAAAACTGGAAAGTAAACCAGTTATTCTCCTCAGTGGTTCTGGTTGAATACAGGAAGGGATGGGCCCAGTTCTGCCCCACTTACTGCTGCTTCTCAAAGCTGGCAACATGAAAAGAGGAGGTGGGACCTGAAGAGCAGCAATAGGCACCTTGTGTTGTTCATTCCATGCAAACCATGGAACTTGTTGAGGCAGTTCAGGAGAAGAACAATGGCAGCAGTAATCATCAATGAGGGAGGGGTGCCTCAGGACAAGTCCTGACAACCATGGAACCCAGCTGGCCCATCTGCTGAGTCAAAAGGAGGTTGTGCAATCAGACATGGTGTGAGCAGTTCTAGAACCATCTTATCCATTTGAACAGAAGGAGGCAAAGAATATTAGAATGCCTCATTCTTTCTATTATGATGCAGATTGATAAATTTCTGGCTGTTCCTTTAAGCAACCAATGGTAAGGACATATAAGAGCCATAATTGTGTGTGAAGACACTCTGCAAATACAGAGATATATAATTTTTGTAAATATAATGTAATAGTCATGATCACAAAAAGGATGCGTAAAATGCACAGCATTTCGTTTAAAAATAACTCAAAAGAGCTTCCGCTGCTGGTTGTGAAAACAAAGTTCACAGCTGTGCTGAAACTTCAATCTTATTATGAAACGCTATTTGTTTAATTATAAAGAGATAATTGCACCAACAATGGTATTATATAAACCATATCTTTGGGTTGAAATATGAAGAGGACCTAACACATATTGAGTAATTGAGATTTACAAGGGTAAACTTTTAAATAAGGGATTTTATTTATAATGCCAAAACCGGTTAAATTTGTTGATGTAAATATATTTATTTCTCAGCACATAATTCTCTTTATCTTCAGGAGCTTTCAATTTTGACAGCGGAGTGAAGCTGGAGGTCAGATCAATGAAGGGAAAGCCATGATGGTTTTGAAGAGCAAAGCAGGCATGATGGGCTGTGTGGTCTACTCCTGCTCATATTTCTTATATTCCATTTACACCTCACACCTCATGCCCAATAATCAAATGGAAAGGAAATTCAGGTGAGTTTTATAACAGGCAGCCATTTCAGTACTGTTAGCTATACAACACTGCCTAATATTATTCATCATTCCTGTTCTAAAGATAATTAATATTTTGTTGTAGTGCCAGTGTAAGGGGGATTGTGGCACAGCAGACAGCATCCGTGCCTCTGAGCCAGAAGCTCTGTGTTGAAGTCCCATTCCAGGGCTTGATGGACAAGGAAGGAGCATTCATAATACAGCCAAAAAGATTGAATATCAACATACCAATGGCAGGTTGTAAGCATAGGAGAGATATGTGATCAGCCATGTGATGGAAAAAAATGGACCCTCGTTTTTCATAGCTCCTGACTATAACATGCATGTAAGAGTGTAGGTTGCCACAGTAGTAACTCAGACTTTGCCTCCTTTGGGAACCAGTTGGCTGGATGGATCTGAGTGGATCGGATTGGTACCAGCAGCAGGGGTTTGATCCCTGGTCTAGCTGAGATGGGTTTGAGATCTGCCTCATTGCCCTATCTGTGGTGTTGTGGGTCAGACTTGCCTTCTGGTAGAGAACTGAAATGTCAGTGTGTATTACATAAATAGGACAATGTTCTTACTTTGGAATTGGAGAACAAAAAGCATTTTTCTCTACAGTAAGTGAGGTTTTGCAAACCCAGACAAGTCATGGGGGTTACAAATAGTGCGACCCCCATGACTTGCCTGGGTTTGCAAAACCTCACTTACTGTACTGTCTGGAGGCAATACACATCTCTTTAACCTGTGATCAGTGCTCCTTCCACACACATTGTTGGCCACTTTAAGACTTGAACAGCAGGTTAGGTGTAAAGATTCGCATTCTAATCAGTAATCTGTAAACTGTCAGTGCTTTATATGTTGTCTGAGGCCAGAACTCTCCATTCACCTGACGAAGGGGGTAACCTCAAAAGCTTGTGAGCTTACTATCAAATAAATCGGTTGGACTTAAACCTGGTGTTGTCAGACTTTTTACTGTGTTTACCCCAGTCCAACGCCGGCATATCCACATCATTATACCAGGACAAAGTAATTTTCTTTCCTCAAACCCTTTGGAGAGTGCGACTGCAAACTGGTGTATTTCTGAAGTGAAGGTGTCAAATGTGCTGTGGTGAGTCCTGCTGCTGAGAGGATTTTGGTTTGTGGCCTATCTGAACCAACATGAAAAGCGCACATTTTATGTGCACATAGTTGGGCATGTTTTTGTTGTGACATAAACAGGAAATGGCACATTTTGTGGCACATTTAGGATCTCACTTTAATCTTGCTGGGACACATCTGCACAGTGAGAGTATACCAGGCTGGAGTTCCTGCCTTCCCTTGACCTCGTACGTCACATACATTGGGTGAGATTTTCCAGCCACGCTCGCCTCAAAACGGGAAAATGCTGCATGAGGTCAACAGACCTTTGCATGGTCTGTGTCCTGCCAGCTACGATTCCCATGGCGGACGGGATGGGAAACTCCACCCATTGTGTCCAGTTTCTCTGACAGTGCCCTCATGCAAATGTCAGTGAAGGAAATTAGATTTTGGATGGCTAACCTGCTCCATGCATGTGTTTGTGTCTTATGTTGAACACAGTTTTGACAAGAAAGTAAATACAAATTGATCAGTGGGGCAGCTTTATGACCTGATGCATAATTTATCCTGATGTAAGTGACATTGCCTACATGGACAGAGGGAATCTATTACGGCTGCTTACTATCTCTTCAGGAGGTTGGGGGCCTGATTAAAAACTGGAAACTGGGCAAGAGAAGAAGAATCCATCCAGTAAAATCTTCCAACAGTGCCTAACACAGAGAAGAAGAATGCAAAAAGTTTTTATTCCAATGCTTAGTTTTCCTTTGAAATCTACAGTCCACTTTCATGCTAAAAATCACTGTTTTGTGGATGAAGGTTCAGTAAAGCAGAAGCAGCTTAACAGTGCCACCAGTACATTCAGACAATAACCTATAACCAGTTAAGGCTGTGATCCTCAAGGTACTGCAACTTACAGAGCTAAACTAAGTCTGAATACTTGTTTCTAACCCAGGTATTCTTATTAATCCTGCAAAAAGCCACAGGATGACAAAAAAATTTCCAACTCTTAGAAGGAGGCCATTCGGTCCATCAAATCTGCACCGACCGTGATCCACTCAGCCCCCATTCCCGTAACCCCACATATTCACCCTGCTAATCCTTTGACACTAAGGGGCAAATTAGCATGACCAATTAACCTAACCCCATATCTTTGGACTGTGGGAGGAAACTGGAGCACCCGGAGGAAGCCCATGCAGAATGGAGAGAATGTACAAACTCCACACAGACAGTCATCTGAGGCCAGAATTGAACACAGATCCCTGGCACTGTGAGGCAGCAGTGCTAACCACTGTGCCACTGTGCCGCACCATAATTTTTTTAACATTATGTAAAGCACTGGTGAGGTCACAGCTGGAGTATTGTGTACAGTTCTGGTCACCACACTACAAGAAGGACGTAATTACTGTGGGGAGAGTGCAGAGGCAGTTTCTAAGAATGTTGGATAGGTTGATGTTATTTTCCTTGGAACAATGAAGGCTGAGGGGTGACTTGAGAGAGAGGTACAAGGTTATGAGGGGAAGAGATAGAGTGGACAGGATAAAATTGTTTTCCATGGTGGAGAATTCTAGAACCAGGGGACATAGATCCAAGATAGCAGAAGGTGTAGTGGCAATGTGAGGAAGAACATTTTTATGCAGAGACTGGTGAGTGTCTGGAATTTGCTGTCTGCGTTGGAGATGGAAACAGAGACCTTAAATTCTTTTATAAAATTCCTGGATCTGCACCTTAAGTGCTGTAAGCCACAGGGCTGTGGGCCGGATAAGGAAGGTAAGATAAAAAAGGGCACCTGGGTGTCCTCGGGCTGGTATGCGCAAGATGGGCCAAATGGCCTCCTTCTATGCTGTAACTTTTCTATGGTTCTAACATGTAGAGCTCTGTTTCTAGATGTTAATAATTCCAAACCAGGCAAACAAACTATTAAGACCATTAAGACCAAATGCAGTGAAGGGCTCCATAGACAGAATGCTTCAGTTCAGCTTGACAATGACCTTAAAGCTAACAGACGACCAAGACTCAAAGATCAACTACAAGTGAAACTCAACTTCTCAATACACTTTCTGGAACTGTTGTCTTTTAGGCAACAACTGACAGACACCATTGATCAATTCATATTTAGATGCAACAACAAGGGATGTGATTGTAACTTTATGCTGTCAGAGCTAGCAAACAGAATAATTGAGCTTGCAATAGTATCTACATCAATAGAAGCATTCTAAAATGACCTCTTAGACCACCCAAAGATTATAGCATGGAAACACTACTGCAGAGCAGACGCGAGTAAGGTGCCATTCTACTGGGTAGGCCAAGTCTACAGGCTATGTGTGATTTATCCATCAATGATAGGAAAGACAATGCAGGCAAACTTAGTAAACAATGTGGTAATGTGACCTTCAACATGTATCCAAAAATTATCCACTGTTTAATGACATATGGCGCCAATGCAGAACGAAAAGACTGGAAGAAGTGGTTCAGCATCATGTGAAATCATAATTAGAGACCAGACAGGTACAGAATTTCAATTAACTAAGGGTTGGCAGCAGACATTTTTAAAATATGATCCATGAAATGTCTAGCCAAGCTATATGGTCAGATGACGAGGATAACTAGACCATTGATACACTATTTGAGCAGACATTTCATGTCGTGAACAGCAAAGAATGTTTTGGCACAGATGTCTTTGCCATTATCCAGGTTTTGTTCTTACAAATAAACAGAAGGCACAAATTGGATGCAAAACAGGATACTGGTGCAGATGCAAACACCCTTCCACTTTGCAAGCTGAAATGCATGTACCCACATGAACCACTGCCGGACCGTGTACAATGGCTCAGAGAAACCATCCCTGGGATCCAACAATTCAACCTGATCACCCCAGATATTTTATGCATTGGACATTATGGATCCAGTGATCACAAGCTACTGGTATACAGGGATCTGCCCTTGGTCACCATTCCTGGTATTGTTAAAACAAGGATCCAGAAACACAAGGGAGCACTATTAGAAACCCTATGCTTACAGTGGGAGAAGATCACCTAACTCTCCAACACTAAACATTAGCCAAAGGCTACATAGCACAGCTGAACCAAATACATTCACGCATTCCAAACTCAAAACTTTATAAATATGCAAAACGAAGATGAAATTATGATTTGGCAGATAAGTACACACAAGCCTCCCAAACCATCAGACATTCATACTTCAAGGAGTAAAGAATGCAATAACGGAAATACAGGAAGGTGAAGGATGCCCACAACCAGCAGAAGATAACAAATTACCCAACCTGAATGTCAGACAAAAGATTTGAATACAATACATAACCGATGGCGCATGGAACCCAGCAGAAATTGTCAGCACGTCCCCAGAACAAGGACCACATCAAGTATGAACACCAAAAGGCATGACAGTATGAAAAAACAGATGTCAAATCAGAGTAATAGTACAACTGGAACACAGAGTAATCTTATTGTGAATAGAAGATGGCTTAAGATGCAGCACAAACACAGTGTCCTTAAGCAACCTTTGGAAAACAAACATCAGCCTCTAGCTAAAATCATTGAACTAAGTCTGAATGGATAATTTCAGAGACTTGTAAATTTATTGCCTTGTATTAGAGTATATTCAGATATAATGTTACTTTCTTTT
The DNA here is from genome assembly GCF_965287045.1 of Carcharhinus amblyrhynchos. Lineage (NCBI taxonomy): Eukaryota > Metazoa > Chordata > Chondrichthyes > Carcharhiniformes > Carcharhinidae > Carcharhinus > Carcharhinus amblyrhynchos. The sequence goes on from NC_137324.1 coordinate 81,691,723, forward strand.
GCTGTCATGTAAATAGTTTGATTCTTTAAGGTAAACCTTTAGTTTAGAAAATAGGGGGATGCACCTTTAAGGGATCATTTCTTAAACTGCTGTCAATCATTATCCATATCTAGACAGGATGTAATGCGTAATTCGATGATTCTGTACTCAGAATACAACAGTAGTTACAGAAGTCAGACATGTATACATACCTTCCTGATTAACATTGTACGTATATCATCTCATCTTCAGATTATTGTTTTACAAATTCTTGTCATATGATTGGTATGTTCACATCATTTAGGGGGTGGCACGGTGGCACAGTGATTAGCATTGCTGTCTCATAGTCCCAGGGGCCCGGGTTCAATTCCAGCCTTGGGTCACTGTCTGTGTAGAGTTTGCATGCTCTCTTCGTGTCTGTGTGGTTTCCTCTGCATTCTCTGGTTTCCTCCCACAGTCCAAAGATACATGGGTTGGTCTTGCTGAATTGTCAGGGGGATTAGCAGGGTAAATATGTGGGATTACAGGAGTAGGGCCTGGGTGGGATTGTGGTCAGTGCAGACTTGATGGGCCAAATGGCCTCCTTCTGCACTGTGGGATTTTATGATTCTACGATAGAACCTATATTAGCTTCTGGTTAAATAACACCTTGATTTTAACATTCTCACCTTTGTTTTCAAATCTCTCCATGGTCTCATCCCTCACTATCTCTCTAATATCCTTTAGCCCTATAAGTCTTCAAATTATCTGCGTTCCTCCAATTCTAGCCTCTTGAGGATCCCCAATTTTAATTGCTCTAGCATTATTGGTAATGCCTTGAGTTGCCAATTTCCTGAGCTCTGAAATTCCTTCCTTAAACTTTGCTGTCTCTCTTTCTTTCGTTCCTCCTTTAGGACATTCCTTAATACCTACCTAGTCAAACTTTTAGTTGTCAACCCTGATATCTTCCATGTGGCTTGATGTAAAAAAAATTGTATGATAAAGTTCCAGTGAAGTACTGTGGGATATATAATTGCAAGTTATTTTTATAAAATTTCATCTATAAATCTTGCTTTAGGCCTTTAGCACTTTGATTCCAGTTATTGCAGAAATTCACATTCCAGAGTTGCAATTATCCTTGGTGCATGATTCATGCTGGTAAAATGTCTCTAGCTGTTTAAACCTTATTGATTGAGGAATTTTTCTATTGGAAATTCAGCTGTAAGTAATCTGAATACACCTTTATAAATCCCAGTTTATAGAAAGTCTCTGTAGGAGTATCTTAAAGGGGTAAAGAAAGCATTTGTTTAGACATGGAGATGGTATAAAAGAAATACTGATTTAAATGCTGTAATTTTAAGAAAGATTTTACAATATGTTTCATATTTACTATAATGTAACACATTTTCAATCAACAAGTATAATAAAATTGTCAAAATTTCACTTGCTCATTGCACTATATTTCTAAAGTAAGCAATCTCATCCTTCCATGTAAAATTCAATACTAGTGCATTTGGGAAATAACTTGGCAGCCCATAGCCATTAGAATGAAATGAGTGGTTAAATATTTTAGGCTGTGCACGTAATTTCTCAAGATACAATGCCAGCAGGATGCCTTGGGAGTAATCAAATGCAACAGCAGTCTTTAAAATCTAAATTGGGATGAAATCTGGTCTGTCCAGGTCACAACCTGATGCTGAGTTCCCACAGGTCTTGTTGGAAGTTAAGCTTCTCCTAGACCCAAACAAGAGGAAAGGTCAGTGTGGGGAGTGCCAACACTAAAAGTTGCAGTTCTCAGAAATACCTGGTAGAGGGACAGTGGAAATGTGTAATGACCTGCATAATGTTTTGTGGTGTTCAGAAAAATGTCCAATTTATATCCCCACGTGGAATGTCAACCACATGAGGGCGACCTTACCAAGAAAAATTCTAAATGCCAAACATGTGTGAAAATGGGAGATATTTGTGTCCACTTTTTCGGCGAGAGAAAAATTAAAATCTTATGCCATTTAGAGAAAAAAATGAAGCAAATTGTGATTTGCGCCAGTAGTGGGAGTGAGTGGAGTCTATTCATGCCAGGAAGCAGGCTGCTAACTGCAAGAGGGTGCCGTTTCATGTGCATGCACTGTGTAAAGTACGCACAATTAGTGCACTGGGAATCTTACACTCCCTTCAACCCATGATTGCAATCCCACCCAACCCAATCGTGGCTCGCCTGGCCAATCACAGCCATTGTTCAACCCCTGCCCGATCATGGCTCTGGTTTACCCTCTGGCCGATTGCAACTCCCATTCGCCCCCATAGGTCAATTGCAACTCCCATTCACCCCCATAGGTCAATTGCAACTCCCATTCACCCCCATAGGTCAATTGCAGCCCCCATTCATCCTCTCCCAGCCAATCATCGCCCCGTTCACCTCCACCCCAGTCGATTGCCGGTTGCAGAGTGCACAGCTCCCCATGTTCAGCCTCCCTTTCAGACCCTGCCCCCTCTCCTTACGCCCAGTCCTTGTGCCTTAAGACCCACCCCTTAGCACTGCCTGTGTGCCCAGTGGGCAGTGCCAAAGTGCCAGGCTTAATCTTAATTTTTATATTATTAGTCACACACTTAAAATCTTAATTGAGATTAAAATAAGATCAACCTCTTAATTAAGAGGTTGACCTGGCCAGCAATCCAGTGATGGTTCATTGTGAAACCAGACACGAATCTGATTTCTCACCTCTTGCAATCTTACCAGCTCACCACGCCAATCGACTGGCATGACGATCCAGTAAGATTGCCCGCACAATGTTTACAATTGTCAAGGTTGTCCAGATGTTTGGCTCCAATGAAAGAAAGCATTGAGTGAACATAGGGTTGTAACACTGTTGCCCAATTGTCCAACCCTCTCTGAAGCACGATTTCTGAGCAGCTGGTAATTTATGCTGCGCACTGTGACATTAATTATGATGTACCAACATTCAGTGAGGAGTAATGGATGCTCATTGCGTGCTGAGTGTTATTTTGGGATGAGACAATTGATATGTGATGACACTGGGCAACCAGAACCAGATTGTCAGAGTCAGGGGTACCTAGGTGTTAAGTGACAAGGGGCACAATTTTTTTTTGCTTTTGACTCTGGTCTCCCCTTCAGTACACAATCAGCTGCTGCATTGTCCTAATGTTTTCACCTGCATCATAGTGGTCACTTTAACTTGTATCAAAATCAAGGGCCTTATAGTCCTGGATCATAGGCTGTGTACAAGCTCCCAACGGCTTTTGCACCACCATCCACATTACAGGTACCATAGGCCTTCATATCCGATAATACAGAGGCTGGGTGCCAGGCGCATTTTATGGTATCAGGCTCCCACCATTGTATTATCTACCCCTATTTATTATGTTCTGACCAATTGCATGCAATCTATTTTTAAAATGATACACTGATTAAAGCTTACAGATGGGGCTAGTTCTAATAGGATTTGAAAGAATTATGCAAAGCTGACCAAGCAGCATTTGATATGAGATTAAATCTAGCCTAGTAAAAGAGAAGTCCCAGTGCAACATCACGCATTGTTCAAGGTTACCTAATTGAAACAATGAGCAACAGAACTTTACATGCGTAAGGGGAAGGGCATAAAGAAAGATATCAGTTGCAATAGATGCAAGATGCATTCACTGCCAGCAGAACCCTGTGATATTGGTGGAAAGGATGTTTTAGTAGTGATGTACAACTAGAGTTTAGCTTTAGCAGCAGGCTATTAGCTAGGAGATTCTGAAAGTGTCTCATGGCAAAATTTATTTTATTTGTTAGAGTGAAGATTTTTAGAGGATAAATGTGAATTGTGAATATTGCAACGCAGCTTTAATATATCTTTTGGTTCCTTTCTCATGTATTTAGTGCTAATGGTCAAATTTTGTTTTGGTTATGGTCTAATAGTGTATGAGCCCAGATCAGACGAATCCCATTGCTGCAGTAATGATTCAACAACAAGTGCCAAGGAACAGGAGGCCTAAGCAAACTTTCAAGGAAGTTGGATCTATAAGACTGTTCCCTGCACAGAGGATATGGTATTGGGGTGGTTGTGGTTCAATCCAGAGGATGTGAGATGAAATCCCATTAAACTAAATAGGGAAACTGAATTTAATTAACTGGGTAAAGGCAAGTTGCTGCAGATGCTGGAACCTGAAACATAAACAGAAATGCTGGAGAAACTCAGCAGGTCTGACAACATCTGTGGAGAGAAAATAGAGGCATTGCTTTGTGTCTGACAAAGGGTCATCTAGGCTCGAAACGTGGGCTTTATTCTCTTTCCACAGATGCTGTTGAGTTTCTCCAGCATTTTCTGTTTTATTTAATTGGGCTGGCAGCTGGAAAAATGACCATAAAAACAGCTGGTTTGTTGTAAGAACCCAACTGGTCCACTAATTTCCTTTGCGTAAGAAACGTTTCATCATTACCTGTATTGTCTGTTTTGGAGTCTAGTTCCACACTAATTGAAATAGAAAATGATGGAAATACTCAGCAGGTCAGGCAGCATCTGTGGAGAGAGAATCATTTCAAGTCAATGACTTTTCATCACAGCTCTAATTCTAATTCTAATACTCACAGCGCTTATTCTTAGGGCAAGAAATTTGGTTCATCACTGCTCATTTTTAGAGACAGCATTTAGAGACTAAAATTGGCTTCAGCCTATTAGCAGCTAATTAGCTGTTAATTGATGTGGGGTAGTCATTCTTCCCATGGTGAGCTTCCCTGAAACTTTCTAACATGTGGGATGGAGGCCATGGTGTCCTGAAAATCCAGTCCATGTTTCTGCTGTCTGGCTGACTGCAGAGGAAGTCTACAGTACTTGGCAGAGCCGATTTTAAGATTCATGGTGATCTTGCACAATCTCCCAATCCTGAGAGGACAGACCTTGACACCAGCCAAAAGGCTCAGGAGCAGCAGCATGAGGAGGAAGAGCAGCTAGAAGACAAAGGGTGGGAACTTACTCAGCTACTTTCTGCTCCAGTTCTCCTTAAGGACTAATTCAAATGAAATACCAATATCCACATTCACAACTGTCCCACACCTTTCCTTCCATGTCCCAATGGTCTTCACAGTGTCTGCTTAACAACAATGCAAAAATAAAAGATGCCATAAAATAAACATTACAAATTAAAATTATAAGTGAAACAATGGCACATTGTGCTCTCCTTCACTGAAAGCCATTAGCCTTTCACCAGCTGAGCTGGAGCCACTGTAGTACTGGGTAGGAGCACTAGGATAGACAGAGATACCCAGCAGACAAATGCTATAAGGGTACTTCAAGGTGATTCATTGACTTTTGAATGCATTGTGTCTATCCTAGTGCTCCTATCCAGTACTCCTGTGACTGCAACACGGCTGGTAGTAAGCTGCTGACTTTCCGTGAAGGTGGCTGCAGATGACCTTGCAGAACAAACCTGCTCAGCTCTGTCTTTAGGAGGGCCAGTGCCAGATTGCGTGACAAGTATTAGCTGGTTGGTTGACAGGCAATGACAAGATCACTGGAAGAGTGGGGTTGGGAGGATGAATGCTGTCATCCTGAGTGAGGACAACAGGATTATGCTTCATGGAGCCACTGCCATTCCCCTGGGGCAACACCTCAACAATATTAGTAATTTGTTTGACTGCTCTTTTGTATGCTGTAAGCCACAGTAATGATAGAAGCAATCAGAGCTTGTATGGCAACAAGCTGACCTGGCACTCCCTTCATTGTAATACCCAGAGGTCAGGTAGTTACTGCTTGGGCTGCAATGGAGGCTGAGACACTGACCTTTTGGTTGGATCCACAAGTGTACTAATGGAGTTGGTGACCGCTTCCATACTGGAGGGATGGGGCTTCAAGCTCTGTGTGTTGTCTACACTTCTTGCTGCTTTCAGTCTGCAGTTCCCATTGCCTTGGAAAATTATGCCAGCATAATTAAGCACCCCACACACCCAGGACATTCTCTCTTCCACCTTCTTCCATTGGGAAAAAGATGCAAAAGTGTAAAATTACATACCAACTGACTCAAGAACATTTTCTTCCCTGCTGTCATCAGACTTTTGAATGGACCTATCTTATATTTAGCTGGTCTTTCTCTATACCCTAGCTATGACTGTAACACTATATTCTCACCCTCTCCTTTCCTTCTCCCCAAATATTCTATGAATGTTATGCTTTGTCTGTTTGGCGCGCAAGAAACAATAGTTTTCATTGTATACCAATACATGTGACAATAATAAATCAAATCACGTTAAATCAACAACATTGTTGCTGGACTTCTCCATGCTTCTTGAATTTGGAAGCAAACTTTCTGACAGGCTTTGCACGAAATCAAACATTTTGTTATATATACCATCAGCTTCCCTCTGTAAGCTGAGCCATTGAAGTGCTTGTCAGAGTCCTCTACAGTGAAGCCCATGTGTCAGATCAGTGAACTGGCATCAGTGCTATTCTTGTCCTTGGCTGCAGTCCATTCATGTTTGGTATCACATCCCATGTAAATTATATCCTTAATCCATCTGCTAAGAGCTCGGTATCTGAGCTGGTGAGTTTGGAGTGAAAGGGTAGTGATATATCTTCATCATCATTCTTTTCCAAGGTTTTCTCCATTCATTGGCCAGGTTGCACTTCTTGGGTATTCTATAAGAAAAATGTAGATGGGTTGGGGGAAGTTAAGAGGTGCATGCTTATACCATCGACAGCTTGCGTATAAGATGAGGGTGAAAGGGGAGGTGTGAAGGAGGGTTAGGTATGAGAATTTTGTATTGTTGATACTTTCTGCCCATTGCTAGTGATCCCTACAATGAATAACATTCCATCTCCTCCTTGGGGGTTAGAACATGCAAGTGCACACATCCCTCCTCATTGGCTCCTGGTGCCTCTGGCTGTGGCCACCTTGTCCTGAAAGAGAGAAGGAAGCCTGTCAAGCAGGGTCGTGCAATCTCTTTGGCTTATTTTGCTGTAATACTTGAATAGCTGGTAATGTGTGCAAGCTGAGAAATGAGGAATTGAGGCTTGCAGTTCTGTTAAGTGAATGCCAATGAGGATGAAGCCATTTGCATGTTAGGTCTGAGTTTTAATGATAAAGATTTTTGTCTTTGCAGCGAATGGAATAGAGAGTATGCTCTTGACTATAAAATGCTTGAATGTTTGGAAAATTTGACCAGTGTAGAAATGTGTGGCCTTGAGACCTAGGTGTTGGAAGAGAAAGTGCATGGCAGGTACAGGGTTGAGTGAAGCTGAGGATTACAGGATGAATATCGGAAACAAGAGTCTTGGTTTTCCTTGACTTTTCTGTGAAGTCATTGAACATCCTGTATTGTGTGGTAGTTCTTGGGGTGGTGGAGGTTGCACTGACTGCCTTTCTAATCTCCCTTCCGACAGTCTGTGTCACTTTCTTATGGTGCCACCTCACCTTGGTGCCTGTCAGATGGTTTCTCGTGGGCCTCCCAATTGCGAGAAGAATGCTACTGACCAACCAGAAAATCAGGGAGCTCCTCCAACTGTTTTCTGATGCAAAGCTGCTGCTTTTCCTGCCATCCCACTGAAGTGATGTTGATCAAACTACTTTCACTTCTTTCCCAGTAAGACAAAGAGTGCGAGTTTTCTGGCTTCCAAACTATGTCACACTGCTAATGAGTGACTGGGAGAAAATCACAGTGGTTGGTAGCGATTTTGTACTAGTGATAGGACCATCCACTGTAATCCTGCTGATGGGAAGAGAATTCTGCATAACGGAAGGAAATTATTCCTTTGGAAAGGCAAGTTTTCTATAACAGCTCTGCAACCAAGCATCATAGACACAAAGTTCTGTATAGATACATATTCTCGCATCCAGTTTCCAAGTCTCAGGGTTCTGACATCTGCAATATAGAATCGTAGAAACATAGAAACTAGGAGTAGACCATTCGGCCCTTTGAGTCTGCTCTACCATTCATTATGATCATGGCTGATCATTAAATTCAATATCCTACCCTGCCTTCCCCCCAAATCCCTTAATCACTTTAGCTCCAAGAGCTATGTCTAATTTCTTCTTGAAATCACACATTTTGGCCTGAACTACTTTCTATGGTGGTGAATTCCACCATTGTATCACTATTCTTTGGGTGAAGAAACTTCTTCTCACCTCAGTCCTAAAAGTTTGACCCTTTATCCTTAAGCTATGAACTGTAGTTTTGGACCCCGCCCCCCCCTATCAGGAACATTCTTTATAAATCTACCCTGTCTAATCAGATTAGAGTTTTATAAGTTTCTATGAGATCCCTTCTCACTCTTCTAAACTCCAATGAATGCAATTCTAACTGCCATATCTCTCCTCATGATAGGGGACAGAAAGTGCTTGTGCCAGCTCTTTGAAACAGCCAACCTACTCATCTGAATCCCCCACTCTTTACATATAGTCTGTTTTTCCCCTTCAGATTCTTAGCCAATTTCCTTATGAAAGTTATGATTGAATCTGCTTTCTCCATCCTTTCAGGAAATGCTGCATGAAAAAGATCGACCGTCACCTTAAATCCGTATCCTCTGGTTAATAACTTTCTGCCGCAATTTCTCCTTATTTACTTTCAAATTCTTTCATGGTTTCAATGCCTCTATCAAATTTCCCCTCAATCTTCTTTGCTCTCAGGAGAACAGCCCAGCCTGTATAGTTTTGCAACATAACTGAGGTCTCTGACCCCGTATATTTCGAGTAAATCTGTGCCCTCCCTCAGGTTTTGACATCCTTCCTACAGTATGAAGCCAAGATTGGGAAAAAAATACCCCAGCCGAGGACTGACCAATGGTTTATAAAAGTTTGCAACAACAATTTGTATTTATACATAGTCTTTCAAAGGTGTTTCACAGAAACATTTTCAAACAAGATTTGCCAAATTATTCTGGACTATCCTGCGAGCATTGGTAAAAGCATTTTTCTTAGCAGCTGATGATGGGTTGTTCTGACAGGCCCGATGAAGATGGTGCTTTTCAACAAGTAGAGCCTGTATCTCCTCATCATTCTCGTCGAACCAGTCATGCTGCTTGCAGGTAGAGGGCCTAAGCATCTTCAGTACAGATGTTTGGATAGCATCCCTGAAGCGTTCCCAGTCATCCTCAGCACTGCCTGCGAGGTGTAGGTCAGCAAGCTTGATTTCTAAGTCTTCAGCCAGTGCTGAAACTATGCTGGTGTTCTTTAGCTTGGCCGCATTGATTCTTTTCATAACCTTGCTTCCTTGTGATGGCTTCTCCAATATATGTAGTCAGTTTAGTTGCAGTGTTCCTCAACCTCAGGAGTTCAACCCCTTCTCAGATATACTGGTGAGTCTGTTTGCTAATGAAGAGTAGCCAATGCCTCCATATCTCTCTCCATCTTTAGTGGCCGACTGTTCACTAGCAACACCATTGTGATTGGGGCTACTTTGCACACTCTCACATTATTTAGAGGCAAAATGTTCCATTCACCTGCTTGGCAATCCTCCTTGCTGTGCACTAGGGCTGGATTATTGATTCTGCTGGTACTGGGCAGGCACTACTTGTTTTACACTTGTGCTCAAATGTCCACTTCTTCCACATGTGAAGCACTCTTCTTATCTAAATCTACCCCTTTCTGGGCAGTGATTTCCACTGCACCAATAGCAGTCTGCATTATTCCTAGGCTGTTGTTTTAATCTTGTGACTTTTCTGCATTTATCTTTACTTAAACCAACACAATCACTCTTGGCACTCACAGCTTCTCACCCTAACTGATGGATCTTGTCACTTTGTGTGTTTTGTATATCCTGGACACCCTTCTCAGTGCTGTTCATCGCTGATGCCATTTTTGGCATCTTTTTAAGGTTATCTCTGATTCAGCTAATAAGTTTCTTTGTATAGCTGCATTGGTTACAACGCATACCAATCAGTCTCTTAACATGTTGTTCAAAGCTCACCAAAAATCACAATGCTCTGCGACAAAGCCTGCAATGATCTTCCCTGGAGCTCTCCTTGTGGAGTTAAATTTGTATCTTTGTAATATTACTGAGGGCTGAGGACGGTAAAGCCCCTTCGCTAGCTCAACAAGCTCTCTAAATGTTTCTATGTCGGGAGATCTGGGGATGTTAAACTTTTGGTCATCTGGGTACAACATATAATATATCTTTCTTCTTATCCTCCCCCTCTATTTCATTAGCATCAAAGAAAATTCCAAATGCTTCAAATACCATACCCAGTTTTCTGTAGCAGCATCAAAATCTTTTAATTTTCCGAAGAGAGACATGTCTATTCTTCATCTTTTATGAATTGGACTTGTTCTGCAGCTATTGCAAGCTAATTTTACTTCAAGTCTTTCATTGCAATTTGAGACGCCATTGTTTTCCTTGTCATCAATGTAATAAATGCAGTAATTGTCAATCAGCTGACAAACAAACAACATCAAGTTTATTACTATTCACAACTACACGCAGAGTGCTACAATCGATGTGTTTCTCGGTTCTTGGACCAATCTGGCTGTAAAAGCCCGCACTCTGCCCCAAGATCCCGACGCTCTTTCCCCATTGAGCGATTGGGTCAGATGATCCTTCTGGTGCACATTCCTTAAGGGGATAGCTACTTCAATATTTTTAAGGGAAAGCAACATTACATCACTGGAAGGGCCGTACATCATGTGATCCAGTCTTAGTTTCACTTTTGCTATTGTGTAAAGCACAGAACACAGCTCTGTTGCTGATATCTTCAAGCTTTCTATCCATGTATAAATGTTCTCTTTTGCCTGGTCTAAATAATGAGCTCACAGTACATTTATCCAATCCCTTGTGATTAATTGGTGCCTTTATAACAGCACGACACTACACAGAAACTAACTGCTTTGTTTCCCTATGTTACAGCAGTGAGTAGATTGCAATTAAATCTTCCAATATATACTACCATTTGACTTTAGTTTACCCATCAATATCTTAGCTGCTGCCCGGGTCTGATATCATCTATTTGACATCTGTATTTTCTTCCATATACTGAGAAATTAAAATAAAAATCAAAGTTGGGATTGGTGATGCTAATATAAGAGGAGATTAAGTCGTAATATTCAGTATTATAGTTAGTGGGCTGGCCCTGGTAATCACCTCAAGTGGATCTAACAGGTTCAAGGTGGATAGCAAAGAAGATATTGCTGAAGTTACAGCTCTGCAAATTTACTGATCTTTTGTTGTAACTGCAGATGTTTGCTTTATTTTTGTGCTATTTTTCACGTAATGTATAAATTTACGACTTTGACTTGTCTGAGGGCTGTTGCTGGAGTTGAATGAAGACAACATTTTGCATAAAGTGTTGACAGCCTAGTCTCTTTACATAGATCCAAAATAAATGTAGATAATTTGTGGGTGTCCAGGACTTGTATCAAGAGCCCCATCCCAGTGTGGTAAGTTTTGTTTAATTCTGTGTCACAAATAGATATGTCATGGATTTTTTTTATATGTGTTTACCTGGTTTGTTGAATATGATAGGTTTAGATTTATTCAGTGTACTGATATCTATTCAGCAGAGTGAAGCTTAATTGATGACACATTAAGTCTTTTATTTTATGGAGACACGATGAATTCTTACAATTGTTTCTCTTAGTTATTGAATTTCAATGTGAAACACTATTTGGTTGCTCAATGTAATCTTTATTATTCTCTTAAGTCAAAGTATTGGCTTATCTAAAAATACGCCAATAAAAGAAAGTCAGTACATTTTTAATACAGCAGTTATTGCTGTTTGTGCATGATTAAATTCCACAGTTCCATTACCATTCAATTGATGGCAGTATTGGGTCATATTTACATTTTCTTTAGTTGAGAAGATGAAACAAAAGCAAAAGAGAGGAGGTTATTCTTAGCATAAGTTTTTCAAAGATTATTTTGCTGTCGTTATAATTTCTTGTTAAGCATTTTGCTACTTCATTTATTACAGGATAGGTCTGGATTATTTTAATGGGAAGAGTCAGGAAGACCAAAGTTGCTTCACAGAGGATAGTAAATCAATTTAAAATGTCCAAGAGGTTAGCTGTTGAGTATAGATAGAGCATAATCCTTTCTAGAGGTTATGTTTCCTCCATCCTCATGACTAGTTCAGTTCATTTGATAATTTTAGTGCCATTGTTTTATTTCCTTGCTCTCGTAGGATCAGCAGCCTGTTGTTTTGTGCTGCAACATTAATTATTTGGCAAACAAAATATTGAAAGAAGATTCTATATGAGCTGTGCTTTGGAAATTACCTAGATTTCTGCAGATAAAAATAAGGAATATAATTACTAAGGGGGAGGAAAGGAAGAAGTAGATTAAAACAGTCTTTTCAGTTTTATTATTTGGGTCAAAATATAGCCCAGAATGATGACTTAAAAGCTTAGTTTCCTTTATTTTGTGCTCCTAACGTGTGTAAAATACACAGAGCAAATCTACCCCCAAATTGGAAAACAACATTAAATTAGCAAATTCATTAGTAAATGCAGTGAGATTAGCTGGTATGGGAAATGAAAATGGGACATTTGTATGGGTTGGAATAAAGATGTGTTTTGGAGCATGACAGAGAGGTTGGATGGGACTTTCTGGCCACACTTGCCGCGAGACTGGAAAATCTCACCCAAGGTCAATGGACCTTCCCATGGTCCGCTCCTCGCCTGCACTGATTCCCATGGTGGGCAGGGAGGGAAAATTCACCCATTTACTCCAAACTCATTTCTCCCTATACCTGACTGGAGCAGTTGATGCTGATGGTGAAAAAAAACTCATTTCCTAAAACTGACATTTCTCACTTTGAAGATCATGAAATACCACAAAAGCGAACAGAAATAAAAATGCAATTAGAATCCCTACAGTGCAGAAGGACGCCATTCGGGCCCATTGAGCCTACACCAACAACAATCTCACCTGGGCCCTATCCCCACAACCCCACCAATATATCCTGCTAATCCCCTTGACACTAATGAACAACTTAACCCGGGCAATCAACCTAACCTGCACACCTTTGGAGTGTGGGAGGAAACCAGAGCATCCAGAGGAAATCCATGCAGACACAGGGAGAACAGATAGTGACCTGAACCCAGAATCGAACGAGGGTCCTTGGCGCTGTGAGGCAGCAGTGCTAATCAACTGTGCCACTGTGCCACCTGTAAAAAAACCTATAAGTAAAAAGACTTGATAGGAAGAGTGACTAATGCCTATTACACTGGCCATATTGAGTAATGTAAGGAACATACTATTGTGTTTATAAATGTTCTTTGAGGTTTGCATGTTTTTGAAAATCTGGCGATAAGTAGCATTCAGGAGTAGAGTTTGAAAATTATTCAAGACCAGTAACTGAGAGAATTGGCATTAGCTGGGTTAACTTCATGATTATGTGACTGTATGAACTTATGGATCAGTTGCATAGCAGAGTGCTCAGATTGACGCTGGGAACCTGTGGATGTGGTTTTATTGCTTCATTATGCTTGTCTTTATTTGATGCCTTTGTCATATAAATGGAATTTAGTTATAAATCTGTTTGCCTACCCATCTGGATACAGCTGATTATGTGAAATGCCAGAGGTTTAATAGGATTAATGAATTCTTACATCTTTGTCGTGTTCATGAATGTTCAACAATGTTTTAGGATAGTATTCACAGTTCATTCATTCCTAATGCCCCGGGGCATATACTTAGATTGGATAAGGACTGATGTGACTGCCAAAGTAATCATTACATTGTGCAATCTGTGATTTTTAACAGCTAAAATAGAACAGCAAGTCCAAGTTCTTATTGTCACATTGCATTAGTTGTTATGGGTGGTAATGAGAGTTAGTTACAAAAGTAGATCATCATTGGAATGACCTACCTTTCAGTGTGGAGATTAGAAGGATCATACCAAGTGTTAAGCGTATCTGTGCTGTTGCTCAGACATGTAATTATTACCTGCTTGAAAGGGTCACGCAAACTAAGAGCCAAGTGCCAAGATGTTCCAAAATAGGTGCTATTTGGATCTGAACGGTTAAAAGCAAGAGGGTAGAAAACCCATTGGTACTGTTGCACTGCCTGGCTTATGGGGCTGGACGGAGGACTCAGATAGTGATGGCACTGAAAATCAATAAGAAATGTCAAAAATTTCTGAAGCTTTTAGGAAGGATCAGAAGGCACCTCAACCCATCTGTAGAATTTGCCAAGTTGAATGCCGTGGGGATTAGGAAGTAGCTTGGAAAATGAAAAGGAAGAAAACCCAAGTGTAGCATAGGCTCTGATCTTCTGCTTGATGAATGTTGTAGTGGAGGCGATACTGGCTGAGAGAGGTCAGCATTTCTGCATATTCACATAGAGGTGGAGCCAAGTTTCAAGCTGCAGCTGACCACTGCTGTCACTGGATGTGCCAGTACCACAGATCATTGTAATTACAGGTGTAATTATGCCATCTAACCATGTGAAGTCAGTTCCCAACCTGGTATGTCTTATTTCATGATATGTTACTGAAAACATGATATTGGAGGCTTTCACATGCAAAACATTTTAGGTTAGTCAAAATGTATCCTTAGTTTGGTGTTTGAGAGTAGGAACCACCATGCACACTAATCGCCTTTCAGACTGAGACAAGCTCACTATTTTTCCAGATGTGAGCAAGTTGATAGTGATGGATTTGTGCAGAACACCTTTTGTACAGGTTGAGTCCATGTGGTGTAGGTACACACACAGCACTCATAGGAAGGGAGTTTCAGGATATTGACCCCATGACAGTAACTTGCAGGCGGTGGTGTTACTATGCATCTGCTGTCCTTATCCTTTGAGGTGAAAGAGGTTGCTGTTCAAGAAGTCTTGGTGAGCTGCTGCACTACATCCTGATGCACAGTTTGATGGTGGTGGAAGGAGTGAATGTTTACGAAGGTGGATGAGGTGTCATACAAGCGAGCTAGTTTGTCCTGGATGGTGCTGAGTTTCACGTATGTTGACTTGTATTCACCCAATAACTTCTGACTTACGCCTTGTAGATGGTGGATAGGCTTTGAGGAGTCAGGGGTTGAGTTACTCAAAGGAAAATTCCTAGCCTCTGACCTATTCTTGTAGTTTTTATGGCAGCTACAACTAAGTTTCTGGTCAATGGTGACCCCTCAGAATGTTGTTGGTGAGTGTTTGGTAACAGTAATGCCACTAAATGCTAAACAGAGAAGATGTTTCTTGTTGAAGGTAGCCATTGCCCGGCACGTTATGGTGCAAATGTTACTTGCCACTTCTCACCCCAAGCCTGAATATAGTCCAGGTCTTGCTGCATACTACTGTGGACTAATTCAGTATAGGAGGAGTGACAAATGGTGCTGAGCAATGTGCAAGCACCAGCAGACATGGCCACTTCTGACCTTATGATGGAAAGAAGATCACTGATGAAGCAGGTAAAGATGGTTTGGTCTAGGGTACAATCCTGAGGAACTCCTGCAGCAATCGTGTGATCATTGCATCAGAGGGTAGGCCGGGAAGGGAGGGAAGGCTGGAGCTCCCTGTTCCTAGAAGGGATGGTGCCCCAACTCCAAAGGCCTTCAGATTGAGGGCACCCCCACTTCCTGTCCACGATTGAGAAATGTTGGAAACAGATTGACGACCCACCTATTCTTGATTTGATTTATTATTGTCAAGTGTATTAGCATACAATGAAACATATTACTTCCTGCACGTTATACAGACAAAGCATACTGTTCATAGAGAAGGAAACAAGAGAGTGCAGAATGCAGTGTTACAGTCATAGCTAGGGTGCTGAGAAGATCAACTTAATGCGAGGTAGGTCCATTCAAAAGTTTGATGGCAGGAGGGAAGAAGCTGTTCTTGTGTCGGTTAGTATGTGACCTCAGACATTTGTATCTTATTCCCAATGAAAAAGGTGGAAGAGAGAATGTCTGGGGTGCGTGGGGTCCTTAATTATGCTGGCTGATTTGCCGTTGCAGCAAGAAGTATCAACAGTCGATTTGATACCCTCCTTTGTTTCCTTGCATATCCATGGCTGATTACCTCTTTTTCTACAGTCCCTTCTTATCACTAGTATATTACTTTTACTAAGCACTGTGAAAGATACTTCATCAAGCTTCATTACATGAAGAAGCTACACTTTGGCGACTATTCCAGTGAATGTCATTTAATTTACATTGCATCAGATTGTATAGGGAATAATGTCCGTAATTGGTTGTGTTGCCACTAAAACATAAAAATATCAACATTTTTAAAATTGCGGAATATCAATAGGGCTGCTAGAAAATACTGTGGTTAAAAATTACAGAGACTTTCCATGAAAGAGATTGTAGTTAGCCCAGAGGTGTGGCATATATCTCTTTCAGGTACATTCATGTAATCCTTTTCAGTTTGTCACTCTCTCCTTTTAAAGTTGATGACTCAGCGAAGACATCTACCATATGTAGTTGTTTAAAAGTCAAATATTTTAGACCACTTTTTTAGGACGAGTGATTTGTCTAACTTTTACACGGGCAATGTTTTATAGGAATTGGCTTGATTGGGGCCCAAAAAGACTATCACAATGAAATAAAGTACAAATAAAATACCCACTGCAGTGAAGAATTCATTTTAATTCTCTACCTCTCACCTATTTATAACGTTGCAGTTGTAACATATTTCATCCAACACAAAATAAATATATACAAATTAACTACAACATCTCCCAATAAAATCCTTTGAAATCAGTCTAATCACTATCTGAGTCACCAAACAGTTTGCCGCAATGGGCTGATTGTATAACATCATCATATGGATATTCCTCATCTTCTTCTTCATCATAAACAATATTGGTCACACTGGTAACTTCAGCATCATTATTCTACAAGTAATTGTCCTTGATATCATTAAATGCATTCGTTACCCCACACTTTAAATTTTTTGATGATGTTGGGATCAAGTTCATTCTACACATCCACTATTGCTGGTGAGGGTGCTGGCATTATTACGCCTATAATAAATGTTTTTGTGTAGTCCTCCTGGTCTCAAATTCAAAACTTCCTGCGCTATTTCTTGTGACCTCCTTCATCCATCCAGCTTTTCTCATGAACATGGATGACAACGTCTTTCTGAAATTTACCTTTGAGGAGAGCTTTGGGCTTGACGATCAACACTATCTTTAATTTTATGCCATTTGCCAAACCAAATGGAGCCACCAGGAACCATATCTTTTGGTGACCAACTACAAGGTCTATTTGCTGGTGTGTCAAAGTTCATCGAAGTTTCATCCACATTTCCAGTGCAGGCATTATGTATTATTCTCTCGTTGCTGGATGACAAAATGGTGGAACTTGATGATCTTATCTTTGAGTTCAGGTGGTAAATGCTATGGAATTTTCATTTTCTGACTGAGTACTAAATCATGCCTTTCCATAAAGCTTGGCACTGGACTTGCATCTACAATATCATCTTTCTTTGCTTCTCTGACAGCAGAAAGTTGGATGGCTTTGGGCTAATAATATGACCATTCTGCTGATGTGTGTTAACCCATTCTGCTACAGCTGTCTCCAGTTTAAACAGAGTTGTGCACCTGTTATTCTTTCTTGAATGCATCGTAATGGATCGTGTAGTATGCATTAGTCTTGTTGATTAACTGAGAGACTCCCACTGGAATTGATAGTGGGAAAATCTAAAGATTCCCATGTGTGCCTTTACATTAATGAACCATTGTAATTACCAGTAAATAATTAATAAACAGAATGTGGTTTGATCCTTGAAAAACTTAGGTTGATGTTTGCATGAGGTATATGACAGAACTTTAGGCTAGAAGTCATTATTTTTATGTGAGATTGACATTTACAGGAGTATATATGGTATTTCCAATTATATAGAGCCTTTGCCATATGGAAATTTCCCAAGAAATTCCATGTAAGCTGTTATCATTAAAAAGTTCGACAAGATTCCCATAAGGAAATATTAAGACAGGTGACCAAATGCTTTGCCAAAAGGGACATTTTAAGGAGTTGCTTAAAGATGGAAGGAGAACTTTAAAAAGAGAGAATTTCAGAGCTTAAGGCCTAGACAGCTGATGGTAGAGTAAAGAAATCATGGATTTGCACGAGGCCAGAATTAGAAGAAAGATTTCAGAGACTGTAGGACTGGAGGCAGTTACAGAGATAGGTTTGAGGTGAGGCCTGGGAGGCATTCTGAAACAAGGATGTCTATGCTTACATGCCAGCTGGATACTGAAGGAATGGAATACTTTTCAGTTGAGGTACATCCAAAGTAGACATATGGTGCCCACAGAGCAATGTGTGAACAGTCAGTAATACCTTACATGATGGGGAAGCTCAGAATCTCAGCAAAGCCATGTGTTTAGTCGTCTGCTTCTGGCAAGCTACATCAAGTGCTCCATCCTGTTACTTAAATGTTCTCATCCAGGGTCACCATCAGACCTTCACAGCTGTTGGCGCTGCCATTCTCTTCCTGCTCTAAGGTTGCAGTTGTGGCTGCGATGGGTGACAGATTTCAGTGACCCTTTCCTTGATGAAATGCAAACATCCCACACACTGTTCCTGACTAAGGATTAAATAGAAAAATTTCCCCTTGAACACTCTGGATAGACATGGCCTTCTGCTGGGAATCCTTTATCCTTTCCTCCTCTTCTCCCTCTTCCAGTGGCTTGTTTCGCTCTGTGCTACCTCTATCCATTCTCCCTTTTGTGTGCTGTCCTACTACTGTGTACATATCTGGGAGAAACTGGTTTGTGCAGAGGCTTTGAAGTCAGCATCAACTTCTTGAGGATCTCCCATACCATTCCCTGTAGCATTTAGCAACTTCAAAGAACTCAATAAAGCACCAAACTCTTGTACAATCATAGTGAAAGAAATTCATCAGTAACTCACCTGAAAGTATTTGATTCCCTTAAATAATATGGGTACATCCAAATTTTGCACTGAATATAATTTCATAAAATACAATAAAATGCCATTGAGATCTGGGTTCTATGTCAATTCTGACCCCATGTTGGCAAACTACCAGTTCATGTACCTCTCTAACCCTAGCATTTGCTAATCCATCTTTTCAGAATTTAAACCAAATGGACAATTTGTAATCTAAATTAACTAAATTCATCAAAGATATCAATTATTTTGAACATTACTATCAAAAGTCATTGATTTCAATTTTGCAACTGAATAAATTTAGTTCTTTCTTGGAATTTAAACTAAAACAATTCCATTCCGATTACTGACCAAAGCTTAGAATAGAAATATTTGATTTGCACTTTAAATTGATTTCACACTAAGCTGCATTATTTTCTACTCATCTGAGTAACCTTCAGACTAAAACTCTTTGGATTAGAGTCTCAAGATAGACCAGACTGGGAAGGAAAG
The DNA here is from genome assembly GCF_965287045.1 of Carcharhinus amblyrhynchos. NCBI lineage: Eukaryota > Metazoa > Chordata > Chondrichthyes > Carcharhiniformes > Carcharhinidae > Carcharhinus > Carcharhinus amblyrhynchos. The sequence goes on from NC_137324.1 coordinate 81,710,950, forward strand.
ATTAGAATTGTTAACTGACAGCATCAAGGACAATATCTATGAGGATGTGGAAGTTCTGCTTTGCCTTGCCCCAGATCTTCCCACGGACCTCCTCAGATAATTCAGGACTGCAACATCAGATGGACCAAATTGAAATTCTTTATGCAAGTTTATGTGTGACAAAAAGAACTGGAAACTATTGGAGTTCCCAGGAAAGCATCATAAATGCTGAAAACGGTAACTTCAACATTTTTCTCAAAGCCCTTCTTGCCTGCTGCCAGAGTTACAGCAGGAAACCAGTAGAAATCCTATGGAGTTTAAGAGCCCTGGTTTATTTAATTGCAAAGACATTGAACCACTTAATTAAGAAACCTGTTTGATTCGTATTGGCAAGTCACCTATTTATGTATCTTAGCAGACAAAATAATATATGCTCTTATACGTAGTTGAAATCTGTTTACTATGCACCATTATATTAAATATAATGTGTAGCAACTTGTCACTAAAATCAAATAGTTGGATGAGAGATTAATTTATTTTAAATAGGGAAGAGATATGCTCTCACTCATAATGCTTATAATTGCAGTCCCTCTTGGGCTGCGGCGTGACAGAGTGATGGCGCACAGACAGCAGAGAGGAAAAGCTGTGTACAGAGGGAGAAGGAGGGCTCTCAATAGGGAGCTGTACACACTATGCCACCTGCTCCACCTACGACTGCACAGTAGGTCAATGCTGAACTTGCAGTAGAATGAAGATCAACTTGTCCCTCAATTCCTACACCAGTGAATCTTTCCAGGCTGGAATCAATGAAATTGCCAATATTTCACATTTTAGCATGTATTGCTACATCAAGGAGGTGAAAATGCCCATGGACACCAGGACAGGGTACTTCATCATCTTCTCTCTAACTGGAGGGAAGCTGGAAGTGCAAGCACATGGCTTTGCCAGGATAGCAGGGTTCCCAGTGATGCAGGGAGCCATCAAATGCATAGATTTGGCTCTGCTGGCTCCTCATATTAATGGGGAGAGATATAAGAACATAAAGGGTACCAAACCCTGAATGTGCAGGTGACATAACCACCCAAGAGTATCATATTGGTGAATGCCAACTATCCTGGCAGCAGTTTCACTGCTTTTATTCTGTGCTAATTAACAGTTCCATGACAAACCAGAGATAGCACTTTGGTGACAGGTCTACCTGCTCTGGATGTAGCTCATGACTCCCCTCCATCAGCAAATCAGATGTGTGGGTGGCACATAAGCCATGCTGCTGCTGGAACATCATGAGGTCATGGTCTGAAATGATGAGTCTGCTGCCTGGACCACTTCAGATGGGCCAGCTACATTATACACCATATCGCCAAACCTTCAGTAGTCTACTGTGCCCAGCTGCCTGAAGGTCCTACCCTTGACACCAATTCTTTGAGGATTACCTTGATGGGAGTGAGAGCTGGAGGAGGAGGTAACTGGGATCCCATTCCTCTGGGACAGATTGTCTCTGAGCGGTTAGTCAGTCTTCAGTTCCCCTAAAATCATCCTCACGTTACTGTTACTCCACAGTTTCCAACCTGTCGATGTCTTGCCCACTATACCATCGCAATGTCCTCTTGACCCAAATGCTGAAATATAAAAAAAAAATTCCATAATAATTTTATCCAACAACAGTCCCACTAATGCAAACAAAACTAGAGTATTCACCCTTGTGTCTCACCATTTAATGTCTGTTTTACAGGTGCCTTTGCCTGTCCTATTGCTCCTGCACAGTATTATCCCAGTCATTGCAGTATGGCTAGTAGGAGGCTGATAGGGGAAGACTGCAAATTGCCTTGCAGGATGCCATCAATCAGTCCTGGGCCTTCAGCGTTGTTTTTGGATTGTACAAACATGGCATGGGCGACTGCAGTATCAGATGGTTGGTAATGACTCAGGCACTAGTAGAATTGGCAGAGGGAAGAAAACAGGATCATGCAACATAGAGCCAATTCAGCTTCACAGGATGGTACTTTCAGTGATTTCGATAATCTGTTGGTGCAGAGATTGTTGGACTGCTGTCTGAAGCCGCAAAGTCCCTTAGAGCCTTGGTGTCTGCAGTTATGATAGCAGCAGTCTGATTCTGAGCTTCGGCAGCACTGAGACATTGGGTCATAACTTCTGAGCTCTCTAGCATTTCATTAGGGAGGGTACACCAACTTTACGCTGGGAATTCTCTTCAGAGGTTCCCAGGTAAGATTTTGCACGGCAACAGCCCAGAAATGTAAATCACAAACTTAGGATGTTTTTGACTCGGTTACATCAATAGTTATCCAGAAAAAGTTAAAAGGAGTAAAATCATCTCTAACTTCACAGTAACTATTGTGCAGACCAAGACTGACCATCCCCCCACTCCTCATGGGATACTCCCCCCCCTCAAAGGAACATCCCCCACCCACCAATTACCCCATTAAGGATTCTCCCCAGCCGCTCACCCTCTAGGCCCAACAGGACTTGACCTTAGGTCTGACCTCTGACCTCCCCCTCTGACTTCGTGATCTCTAAATCCATCCCCAATCCCCCACATCGCCCAAATCCCTTCTCCACCACTCACATGACGGAAAGGATGGGTTACAACTTTGCATCAAGTTGGTGTTAGTCTCCTCCATGCACTTCAACAATGACAATGCACTGTCTGGCAGGTCTCCCAATGCACAAGTACCTTTGGTGTAAGACGAACAGAATTCTCTCTGCTTGCCACCCCATCAAATTTCTCACCTGATTCCTCTGCAGCTGAACCCACCCACAACCTTGCCAATACAGAGCATGTGCTATCCTTTCACCCTGGCCTGGCAGCAACACCCTTAATCCCGCCTTTATAACTACACTTAAATATGCACAATGCCAGCATCTGAACTGATGGCTGTGGCTGTCAGACCAAATAAGAGTGCTCCTTCAGCAGACATCTGCTCTTGCTTGTGCCCTTCATTGTGAAGTTGGCTAAGTGGAAGTTCTTGGATGTCTAACAGTAGAAACGTAGGAGGGAAGGATTGGGGTGAGGGAAGGGGGGATAAGAGGTTCATAATCATACCTGCAGCTCGCCCTTTATGTCAGATAATAGGACGACGATGAAGAAGAAGTTGAGAAGAAACTTAAGGCTGTGACATACCATCACCTGAAATTTCACAGGAACATCAGTTGCAACAACCTCAGAGATGGCTCCATGACTGGAAGACCACTTCCAAGGGTTTCAAGAAACTCAGATTTATTTGTTCCCTGCAAGTTTTCTGCTTCCTGTTATATGTGACTTGGTTTTGCAAGAGAGAAGGAAGAGAATCAGTGATTGTGTTGCAGTAGGTTTGGGTGATGTGACCGTTATAGCTGAACCATTGGAAGTATGTGGTGGCTCTGTGTGGGACTGGGCCCTGCAGCAGTGATAGATATCAGAAGGTGAGCTAAGACATGTGAATATTAATCATGTGCCCCGATTGCTGATATGGGTGATTGTGATAGGGATGTGATGTATTAAGCAGCAAGGGGATTGGTGGTACAGTGGGCAAGTTTGAAGATTTGGAGACCACAGCTAGGTCTCTGGAGCAAAACACCTTGAACTGACCTCCTGCTTCCTGCTCACTTACCCTTCCCAGTGTGTACCTGGAAGGCCTCCTGTGGAAACGTCGGCTGGAATGTTATGACCATTCATGCCAGCAGGATTTTTCCATCCAGCTGCACTGAACAGAGATTTGCCTGAACACCAAATTCCCCTACTTCACTGCAGCGGGAGCATGGCAAGAATAGCTGGAAAGACTGTACCGACATCTCTCTTCCTTTCTACCTTTTATATAAAGGTCTCCAGCTGTGTATCAAAGAAACTGAGAGCCTTCTTTCTGGTCTGCTGCACTGTTGGTACTTTTATTCCTACTCTCTAGCACCCTTGGAAAGAGTTCCTCTGGCTGCTGCAGCCTATATGTACTTTCCCTTTAGGAGATGCAGGCTGCATTTGAAAAATGCGGAACCTCTTCGAATCGCTGGTCACGAGCATCTATCTGCCTAGCATGTGGCCAGTCTGTAATGTGTTTCTTGCTAGGCTACATTGTCACAGTGATGCTGATGAACAGGCAGTCTGAGATTTACAAATTGACTGGGCAGAGAGTCATTGTGTATCAGAATCATCATCTCCAAATCAAGCACTATCTAATTTTACCACATGGAGTTAAAAGGAGCTCAGAGCATGGGAAGTTCTTCCAGAAGTTCTTGGTCAATAGGAATTGTGGATCACTCTTCTTCAAGGATCTTGTGTTAGATTGGAGATAATATTAAGTCACAATGCAATAGGAGAAACTTTGTATGTAAAATATATAGAACTTGAGCTAACCCAGAAGTTCTGTTTAAGAAGAATGATTAACACATGACACACTTTCTCTGGATCTTTATATTATATTTGATGACTGCTTTATGGGGGCAGCTATCTGCTTCATGCTGTGTGCTGGACATGAGATGTGAGATTATGTATTGGATTCTTGGTGCATACTATGTGTAATTTTATTATATTTGACACATTGGACTTTTGTGTCCTGGTAAGATTCCTCTGAAAAGGATGAAGTTGTAATATTTCCTTCTGTGTTAGGAAGCATGAGGAAAGGAAGGCAGCTTGCACAGAATGTATAGTTTGATATTGTTTCAAGAGGCAGTGTTTTGTTACAAGGGTTAATTTTTCTGGTAAGCATACAGCAGATGCTAAGAATGCAGGCTAATAATTAATTTTAGCTAGGAATGTATTACATGGTAGAGTTAATGTTTATTTAGATTTTCTGGGATTTTAGACTAGGTATGCAGAATCATGTGAGTTTTTGATTAAATTGATTGACAAGGGCAGTCATGTGACTAATGGGAGGAACTAAGCTCGCAGGAAAGTCAGTTTCATTTTAATTTTTATAATACAAGGAGTTGCTGCCTGGACTGCCAGAAGAAAAGAGTGTCTCTCTGTCTCTCTGTCTCTCTCTCACCTTCTCGGGTAGTGTCAGTCCACGAAAAGATCAGCCATGATCTTATTGGATAGTGGAGTAGGCTCATGGTGCTAAATGACCTACTTCTGCTCCTAGTTCTTTATGTTCTTATATTTGGACTTTCAGAAAGCATTTGATACAGCGCCACATGGCATGTTGGTTAGCAAACTAGAAATGTTTGGGATTGATGGGTCCTTGGCAGCCTGGATTAGACGCTGGCCAAGAGATAGGAAACAAAGGATAGATATAGATGGGCATTTCTCAGATTGGAGATGAGTTGAAAGTGGTGTTCCCCAGGGATCAGTGTTGAGACCCTTGCTTTTTCTGATTTAGAAATGGGTGTTGAGGGCAAAATCTCTAAATTTGCAGATGATACTAAGATAGGGAGAATAGTGAATTGTAAGGATGACACTGAACGACTTCAGAGAGACACTGACAAGTTGGCCAGTTGGGCAGACAGCTGGTAGATGAATTTCAATGCAGTGAAATGTGAGCTAATGCATTTTAATTGAAGAAACATGGAGAGACAATACAGGCTCAATGGTACAACTTTGAGGGGAGAACAGGAATAGAGGGACCTCAGGGTTCAAGTACATAATTCTCTGAAGGTGGCCAGGCAAGTTAAAACCGTTGTTAAGAAGGCTGAGAGAATCCTGAGGTTTATAAATAGTGGCACAGAGTATAAAAGCAAGGAAGTGATGCTGCACCTCTACAAATCATTGGTCACATCATATTTGGAGTATTGTGTTCAGTTCTGGGCATCTTATTTAAGAAAGGATGTTAAAGCCTTAGAGAGAGTCAAAGAAGATTTACTAGAATGATACTAAGAATGAGGAATTTTCAATACAAGATTAGAGAAATTGGGCTTATTCTCCTTGGAGTTGAGAAGATTAAGAAGTGGTCTTCTTGAGGTGTTCAAAATTATGAATAATTTTGACAGGGTAATGAAGGATATGCTGTTTCCACTATTTGGTATGTCAGTGACTAGCGGTCACAATTTCAAGATGGTCAACATGAGAGCTAGGAGTGAGATGAGGAGAAACTTCTTCATTCAGAGAGTTGTTGGGATTTGGAATGTGCTGCCTGGGAAAGTGGTGGAGGTGTGTTCCATTTGAGGTTTCAAAAAAGAGCTGGATACATATTTAGAAGAGATGAATTTAGAAGGTTACAGAGATGGGTCTAGAGAATGGAACTAGCTGAGTTCCTCTTTTGAGAGTCGGTGCAGAAACAATGTGCCAAATGGCCTCCTGTGCTGCAAAATTCTATAATTCTATGATTTTGTTTGCCAACTCTTATGCTTCATTTTGTTATTTGTTTATAAAGCTATAAGTGGCTCTGGATTATAAATAGGTCTGTGAGGTAATAATTGTCATTTTGATAAGAATGTTGTCCCATTTAATCCATAGATGATTAGTGCAAATATGGCAATTATTAGCCCTCAGGATGTATTTCAGAAAGTGCAAAGGTACATAAGAAATAAAGCATTGAGATTGCAAGAAATAAAAAGTTTGCTTATAAATTTTAGCTATTGACAAGAAGATGGTGATAAAGCTGTGTGTTTTACTGAAGACACATTAGCTATTGATTGATTATTTGTAGTTGATATGTTTATACTGTTTAATTGCATTGCCCATGTGTATACAATCCCAATACTTGACCTGTCCAGATACAAATTGGCAATTTACTTTTTGAAAAGCAGAGACAATTATCTATTTGCATTACATTCCCTTTTATAATATCAGAAATATTATTATTTCTAGTAAAAAACAGCTGTGCTTTTTATTATAAATATCAGGCAAGGGAGGAATGCTCAGTTACATTGGACTTTTTCAGGAAAAACTATTTGGCTAATTGCATATTTTCTGGACTGGCGGAGAAATGTTTGGGTTGTAAAATTGTGAGCATTACTCTTTCAACTGATGTTACTTCCTTTTGAAGGGAAATGATTTTTTAAAGTGTAGATAGGTACTGAACTGATTCCATGTGTGCCGAGCTTATCAGTTAAAAAGCAAGCAGGTGATGACATTTAGCAAAATGAACTGACTGAGTGACATTATCCAAACACGAGTATTAGCTTCTGTTCTTATCATTATCTTGTTAAACTGGCTGCTTCAATGAGAATTCTAGGCAACGTCAGATATGTTTTGCCTAGTCCAATGTCATCAAGATAGGCAACTGGAAAATGTTCTTTAATGTATTTGTAAAGATAAAGCTCTGGACATAAATTATCTCAAAATTGCTCGAGGAAATGGAAATACTGTGTAACTGATATAAGTGCAATAATTTCAAAAGTGCCAGCATAAATTCAATGTAAACATAAACTTGTGACACAAGTTACCTAAAATTGTTAAATTAAACCGTACCTATCTGAAAATGATTGCAAATGAATGTATTCATGCTAATCTACCATAATATCTGTCAAAAGTATTCTGTCTATTCTGTGGGCAAATGTCATCTGCACAAACATGCCTGCTATAAGTGGTGAGAACAGTATTTAATTTACAATGCATTCAGTTTAAGATAAGCATTGTACAAATTACCAGGATTCAAGATTTCACATTTTTAACCTAATGAAACTCCAGTCAACGCTGCTGGAAATTAGGCTGCAACATTACAATGAAGTCAACAGGGATTCTCTATTTAAAATTCGAAGCACATGCAGGAATTTCTTCTTCAAGTTTATATAGCAAAGAAAGATGTCATGGACCGGCCAGTGGCCAATGTTTGATTCCTTGCTGATTGCGACCACATTTGTCTAAGATACAAAACAGTGATCAACTATTCTTTTTATCTTGTGTCCTGTGATGTGTGAAAGGATCAATCTCAGTCATAACTTCTTTGCTTGTACACTCTGTGGGCAGAATTTAACTTTGGGGTTGGGGGTCCATTTAATCAGGCGATTAGCTCCTGTGTGGACAGCGTATCACATTCCTGCTTCTGGCTTGAGGTAAGGACTGAAAAGGGTGCAACAACATTGATGTAATATTTAGAACACCAACTCGTGGAAGGGATAGAGAGCAACAAAGTTACAAAGAAATTACAGAGAGATGTGAGAATAATAATTATAATGAAGGCTTCAATTATTTAAATATCTACTGGGATAGGAATAATGTAAAGACAAGAAGGACAAGAGTTCCCAGAGTGTGTTCAGGATCACTTTCTGCAGCATGTTTCCAGTCTAAAAGAGGGCAGGTGCTCTCAGACTTGGTTCTTTGGAACAAGTTGGCCAAAGTGGATCACACTGGGAAAGCATTTGGGGCCAGTGACCGTTGTACCATAAGCTTTAGATTGGCCATGGAAAAGGACAAGGAACAATCCAGAGAAGAGATAATTAATTGGGGGAAAGCCAATTTCAGTGGAATAAGAGTGCACCTGAGTCAGGTGAGTTGAAATCAATTGCTAGCAGAAAAGACAGTGACTGAACAATGGGCTACTTTCAAAGAGATAATATCACAATCAATGTCAAGATATAATCTCTTCAAGGGGAAAGATAGGGCAAATAAATTTAGAACACCCTGGATTGGAGGGGGAGGGAGGTGTGGCTGGGGGGGTAAGAATGGAAATTTTAAAGGCATTGATGATAATCCTCCAGTCTTCCATAGATGCAGGAGTGGTGCCAGAAAATTGGAGAATTGTGAATGTTACACCCTTGTTCAAAAAAGGATGCCAGGATAACTACAGACCAATCAATTTGGCTTCAATGATAAGGAACTTCTGGAAATTATAATTCAGGACAAAAGCAGTGATCACTTAGATAGGTGCAGATTAATTAAGGAAAGCCAGCATGTATTCATTAAGGAAAAAATATATTTAATTAACTTACTGGAATTTTTTGAGGTGTAACAGAGAAATTTGATCAGGGTGATGCTGATCATGTGCTGTATATGGATTTTCAAAAGACATTTGATACAATGCCACACAACAAACTTGTGTGCAAAATTTCAGCTCATGAAATGAAAGGGAAATCAGGCACTTGGATAAGAAATTGGATAAGAAAGAGACAGAGAATTGTGATAAATAGTTGCTTATTAGACTGGAGGAAGGTTTGTAATGGAGTTCCCCAGCGGTCAGTATTGGGATCCTTGCTCTTCCTGACATATATTAATGCCACAGACTGTAATGTGCAGGGCATGACTTCAAAATTTGCTGATGATACAAAGATTGGAAGTGTTGCCAACTGTGATGAGACTAGCCTGCAACTTCAAAAGGGCATAGAAATGTTAATGGATTGGGCAGACAATTGGCAGATGAGATTCTGTGCAAAGAATTGTCTGATGATTCATTTTTACAGTAAAAAGATGCAGAAACAGTGTAAAGTAAAGGAAGAAACTTCAAAGAAGGTGCAGGAACAAAGGAACATCAGCGTATATGTACACAAGTCATTGAAGGTGGCAAGGCATGTTGAGAGTGCAGTTAATAAAGCATATCGTGTCCTAGGTTTTATTAATAGCATCTTTGAGTACAAGAGTATAGGAGTCATGTTGAATTTGTGTGGACAGTACTCAAGTCTCATCTAGAAAACTGCATTCAGTTCTGGACATCAAACTTCAGGAAGGATGTGAAGACATTGAAGAGAGCAAAGAAGAGATTCACAACTATGATTCTAAGGATAAAGAATGTAGTTGTGAGGGTAGATTGAAGAGGTTGGAGAGTCCAAAAGACATGCTGGTTCAGTGCATTGACCATGCTACATTCTCCCTCAATGTACCCGAACAGGCTTCGGAGTGTGGTGACTAGGGGATTTTCAGTTCAGTGTAATGTAAGCCTACTTGTGACTAATAAATAAATAAGCTTTTAAAAACTTGAGACTGTTTTTCTTGGAGAAAAGAAGGCTGAGAGGAGAGTTGATAAAAGTATTCAAAATCCTGAGGGTGTGGACAGGGTAAATAGTGAGAAACTGTTCCCACTCAAGAACTAGAGAGCACAGATTCAAACTAATCATCAAGAAGAATAGGAGTGATGCAAGGGGTTTTTTTTCAGCCAGAGGGTAGTTGGAGCCTGGAACAAACATCCTGAGAGGGTGGTGGAGGTAGGTTCTGTTGAGGTACTCAAAAGGAAATTGGATTGCTTTCTGAAAAGAATATGCAAAATTACGGGGATAAGACAGGGGAATGAAATTAGATAGAATGCTCCTTCAGAGAGCCAGATCTGACTCAATAGGCCTCCTACAGCACTATAAAGATTCTGTGATTCTAAGCCCCAATTAAGGCTGGGGCAGAAAGCCTCATGGATGATCTTCCTTTTCCATCACCAATTGATGCACTTAAGGACTTTAACCTGTCACAGAATCATAGAAATGCTACAGCACAGAATGAGGCTATTCAGCCCATTGTGTCTGCACTGGCTCTCCATATGTGCATTATGACTTAGTGCCATTCTCCTGCCTTTTTCCATAACCCTGCACAAGTTTTTCTATTCAAGTAATCATCTAATACCCTGTTGAATGTCTCAGTTGAATCTGCCTCCATTACACTTCCAGACAGTGCAGTCCAGACTTGAAAAATTCTCTCGGTGAAAAAGTTTTTTTCTCACATCACATTTGCAAATCACTTTAAATTTGTACCCTCTTGTTCTTGATCCTTTTGTGAACAGTTACTCCCTATCTACTCTGTCCAGGCCCATCATGATTTTGAACATCTCTATCAAATCTCCATTTAGGCTTCTTCTCTACAAGGAGAATAGTCACAAATTCTCTAATCTGTCTTCATAACTGAAGTTTCGCATCACCTGGAACCATTTTTGGAAATCTCTTCTGCACTCTCACCAATGAGTTCATATCCTTCCTATAATGTGCTGCCCAGAACTGTACGCAATAATCCAGCTGAGGTTTAGATGATGTATCGTATAAATTCAAAATAACCTCTTTGTACTCTATGCTCCTGTTAATAAAACCCGGAATATTGCATGCTTTACTAATTACCCCCTCCAACTGTCCTGCCACCTTCAATGATTCATGTACATATACACCCAGGGAACCAGCCAGAGTCAGGCACTGGAGTTGCCACATTGTGAGCCCAAAATACAAAAGCTGATGTGTTTGCTTACAGGAACCTGGGTTGGATGTCCCTCATTGTCAGTCACGTAGTGCCAGATTGAGGAATCCAGCATCGGGAAGAAGAGGGGGTGCTAAAAGCACACCTCTGCCCTTGATGCTGACTCTCTCCCCCTTATCTGGCAAACCACACTGTGACTCCCTCCTGACCTTACTCACCTGAAGCCTGGGTCCCTCACTGATCCTGGGCCTCTGGTGTGTGAATTGCTGGCGGTTGCCATTGTTTCCAGTAATGGTGTCTGCAATGATTAGCTGCCAACTTCTTATTGGTTGGCAGCACTTGACTTATACCACTGGGCCATCGATCCTGGGGAAAGTCTACCACAGCTCAGTAAAGCACTTAATATGGCGCTCCTCCCACAAAAATAATGATTTCACCAGCTGGCAAGTGAGACTCCCATAGCTAATTTAGCTTTCACCCTATGCCTCTATTTAAAAAACCCAGAATCCTGTGTGATTTTTAACAGCCTTGTTAATTTGTCCTGCCACCATCAAAGATATGTATATGTGAACTGAAAGGTCTTTCTGGTGCTGCACCCCATTTAACATTGTATCAATTAGTTAATATTTCTTCTCCTAATTCTGCCAACAAAAATGCATAATTTCACACATCTCACGGACTCAACCCAATTTGATTTCCCTTTACGTAGAGGATTAGTGAAAATTAACATGGCTCTATAACAGGCAGAGACAGGTGAAATTAACTATGGAATGGCAGAGCGCTGACTACATTGGTCGGAGGGTCATATGTCCACTTTGATGCCTATTTCTTATACTCTTTTGTTCAAATATTGCAGTTGTGTTGGTTATGGGACTCCCAGAGTGCTACATGTCGTATGTCTCGAGAAATATGAATGACTTATTTTACCAGATTATCTTTTTCTGTGTTTAATACCGCATAATTTCTGAAATAAGCCTTTTAGTACAGAATCGGTTGTGGGTAATTACTTTCTGTGTAGTAAAATTTCATTTATTGCGTGTACAATTAATGTGCATAACTTATAAAAATCTTTACCAGTCAACAATCCAAATGACCATTATCCAAATAACATGGAAACATATTAAGGATAAGTGCATTGCAAAATATGTTTTCTCCCTTTGCTTTGCAAGGTTTTTTCACTCTTTGTTAGAGGAAGACACCTGGTAATTGTATACTAATATGTGGTAAGATGTAGACATGGTGTTATTACTTTTTGCTTGTAATTACTGAGGAATGTGCCAGTTTGCAATGAAGCTAGTTGACTCACAAATTTAAAATATAGAGATTTATTCATATGATCTTAAGGAGAAATTGAAAGGGGTGGAAGCAATGCTTCAGTTGTGTGGCCTTTACCAGCCTCTACCTTGAGCTTTGGAAACTAACTTCAGGATGGAGATATTGGTCTTGGAGGAAGTCAATTTGGAGGATTAAATTATGAGAACGGGTTGCATTTATTTGATTTGTAATCCCTTGAGTTTGAAGGGCAACCTGATCAAAGCCTTTAAAATGATAAAGGTTTGATAAGGCAGCTAAAATGTAGGTCATTTAGAAATGCAGTGTACAAACATTTTTCACACAAAGGATAATGTGTGGTAGGGAAACTGTTGGTGAAAATCCTGAAGGAGAGAATCCATCTCCACTTGGAGAGGCAAACATTTGAACAGGAATAGTCGGTGCAGCTTCATCAAAGGGAGGTCATGCCTAACAAATTCGATTGACTTTTTTGAGGAGGTGACCAGCTGTGTAGATGAGGGTAGTGCAGTTGGTGTAGTCTATATGGATTTCACTGAGCCTTTGACAAGGTCCCACATGGGAGACTTATAAAGAAGGTATATGGGATAAAAGGTAAGTTGAGGCAGTGGATTCAACATTGGCTCAGCTGTAAGCGACACAGGATCATGACAGAAAGTTGCTTTAGTGACTGGAAGCCAGTATCCTGTACTGTACCACAGAGATCTGTGCTGGGTCCCCTACTATTTGTCATTTATATACATGACATAGATGACTACGCGAAGGGTAGGATTAGTAAATTTGCGGATTACACAATGTTTGGCCAGGTGGTTAACAGAGCTACCGTTTAACAGGCATCTTAACAGGCACATGAATAAGCAGGGAATAGAGGGGTATAGATTGTGCCAAGGCAAAAGGTCTTTTGTTTAGAAAGGTGTCATGTGTTGGCGCAGGCTTCCTGTGCTATACTGTTCTTTGTTCTTTGAGGTTGAGTGTCTTGGGCTACAGAAAGATATAGAGAGGATTGTCAAATGGGAAGATAAATGGCAGATGGAATTTAATGCTGAAAAGCGTGCGGTGATACGTTGTGGAAAGAGTAATTTGAGAAGGAAATATTCAATGAATGGCATAACACTAGGAAGTTCTGAAGAACAAAGAGAACTTGGCATGTTTGTCCACAGATCTCTGAAGGCAGGAGGGCACGTTAGTGGAATGGTGAAAAAGGCATATGGGACCCGTGCCTTTATCAATTGATGATGTGGAGTTGCGGGCATTGGACTTGGGTAGGCACAGTAAGTAATCTCACAACACCAGCTTAAAGTCCAATGGGTTTATTTGGTAGCTCAAGCTTTCAGAGCGCTGCTCCTTCATCAGGTGAGTGAGGAGTTGTGTTCACAAACAGGGCACATATAGACACAGACTCAATTACAAGATGATGGTTGGAATGCGAGTCTTAACAGATAATCAAGTCTTTACAGGTGCAGACAATGTGATTGGAGAGAAGGTTAAGCACAGGTTAAAGAGGTGTGAATTTTCTCAAGCCAGAACAGTTAGTGAGATTTTGCAAGACCAGGCAATTTGGGGCATAGGTTGCAAAAGCATGGAAGTCATGTTGGAGTTGTATAGAACTTTGGTGAGGCCACAGCTGGAGTATTGTGTGTAGTTCTGGTCATCACATTATAGGAAGGACGTGATTGCACTAGAGAGGGTGCAGAGGAGATTCACTAGAATGCTGCCTGGGATGGAACATTCAAGTGATGAAAAGCAATCAGATAGATTTGGGTTGTTTTTGTTGGAGCACAGAAGACTAAGGGGCGACCTGATCGAGGTGTACAAGATTATAAGGGACATGGACAGAGTGGATAAGGAGCAGCTGTTCCCCTTAGCTAAAGAGTCAGTCATGAGGGGACATGGGTTCAAGGTGAGAAGCAGGAGATTTAGGGCGGATGTGAGGAAAAATATTTTTATCTAGAGGGTGGTGATGGTCTGGAATGCGTTGCCTGGGAGAGTAGTGGAGGCGAGTTGCCTCACATCCTTTAAAAAGTACCTGGATGAGGACTTGGCACACCATAACATTCAATGCTATGGGCCAAGTGCTGGTAAATGGGATTAGTTAGGTAGATTCAGTGATTCTCATGTGTCAGTGCAGACTCAGTAGGCCAAAGGGCCTCTTCTGCACTGTATGATTCTGTGGCTCTGTCTAATCTGGAACTATCTGCCCCCAGAGGCTGCATTTGTCAACTGAGATTTTTAAGTCAGAAATTAATTGATTCTTATTAGTTAGGGGTAATAAGGGAAGTTAAATGATAACAAATTGCAGGTCAGCTGATGTCTAATTGGATAATGCATCAGGTGAAGGGTTAAACATTCTACTTAATAGGTTATATTTCTCATATGCCTCTTTTTCCTAACTTCATTTCTCTTATTTAATTCTATTTATTTTATTTATTATGAAAAACTTAATGTTCAATGTATTGCTTTAGTCCTAATCAAAATGGACTTAAGCTGCAATTTATGAATCTTTATCTTGATATGTTTGACTACTGATCTATTGTTTAACTTGCCATTATTTTTCAAATCAATTGACGAGATGTATCAATTGACAAGACGTCCTTTTGTGAAATCTGCTGCCTTTTTAAAATCAATTTTCAATGTGGTCTGGAATGGATGAGCTGGTATGGAGTGGGATTGTGTGTTGGAGTGTGGGTGGGGGGAGGAGTGTGGGTAGGTTAGGGGTGTTGTGCAGGTGTGAAGGAGCAGGGGGTTCTAGTGCTGTGGATGGACACTGTGGGAGGTGTAGAGGAGAAAAGGGTTCAGAGGGAGGGGAAGATGATACAGATTCGACGGTGGGGGCAGGGAATTGTTCAGCAGGGTGAAGGGGGGCATGAGTATTGTTGCGGGGCTCAGCTGTTTGGATAAGTTTACATTTACCTGTAAGGAATGGAAGTGATGGGGGGAAGTCAAAAGTGATTCTTGGCCTGTCAATGGTTATTGGGGGGGAAGGTGTGGGTTGCCGGGAAGGGAAAAAGGTATTAGACTCAAACATTGCTTGCACCGTGGCTGCTCGCAAATATATGGAGCTGTATGATAGCGATGTCCAGGTGCTTCACGGGAGTTAGATCATTTGGGGTTGAATGGGGATGCAGGTCAGCTCAACTGGACAACTGAAAGAGAACCCCAGCACATTGTCTTCACAATGCCAGTGTCTTGAGACAGATGAGAGCGTGGAGGCCAAGCACTCATTATGCACGTGGCTCACTAGAGGCCAGGGACCTTTGACTCCCTGCACATGTCTCATTCTTGGATGGGTTTAGAGTTGGAGGAGTCGAGGTTGGTTTGATAAGTGGGGGGAGGGGAGGGGGCTGGTGGTGGTACACACAGGATTCTGGACTATCTCGACTATCTCAAATTTTGGCATCATCCTCTAGAGACCTGAGGCCTGGAGGGCCCAGGCTTACTTTGGCTGTCCTTCTGTGAAACAACTGCTTCTTTTGCAATCACAGAGGATAAGCTCAAGGGATTACGAACAAATGGGGTTTGAAAGGACCAGACCAGACAACCCACAGAGAATCCTGAGTGGAGGTTCTGGGATGTTCAAATGCCACTCCTTGTCCCTTTCTTGTCACTGCCTTATTCTTTGAAGGGAAGGGAGGTTGAAGATCCCCGTCCCCTCTCGTATAGCCACTGCACTCATGACTGCCGTGGAGAAATGGAGGTCCATGCGCATCTCCGACAGAATCTGCTGGACCAGGTTCTCCGCAGAGCCTGCCACCCTCCCTATGGAGACATCTATCTATTCATTTACAGAACAGCACCACTTCAGCCAGCAGCCAGATGGACTCCTCCACCTACTGAGGGTCCCTAGCACCTCTGTCTGATGTTCCCTTGTTTCTTGCTGCCTCTCCAGCAATTTCATCATCAGCTCCTCTGGGCTTGTGTGGACAGGGCTTCTTCAGTCTCAGGCCTTGACATCTTCCTGGAGGCACCTGTAAATGAGTGAGGAGAGCAGGTGTCTGCATGAGCTGCCTCCAAATTGGAGACACCCATGACTCTTGGGTTTCTGTGGCATGTATGGATTCTTATTGGAAGGAGACCACAAGCCAATCTCTCCATCTCCACAGACTCTGTCTCGTTCCACCCCAACTATTTAGGCTGCCCACTCCTCGAAATTGTTTGGTTATTATAAGTGAGGCCGGTTGTTTGCCATCATCTTCCTCGCTCTTCTTAACTTTTACTGTGCAAAGAGAGATGGGTTTGAGAGCAATTGGATTTCAGATATCTTTCTCATTCTTCCAGCTTTACAAATAACTCACTGGATTGTGTGCCATCTGACTGATACACTGCGAGTTGTCCAGTAGGTTTCAGGTGCAGCATGTTGAGAGCAGTGAGCCCGTACAGATAGAAGGATAAGGCTCAGGGAGGCAGGTCAATAGCGATGCTTGCTGCTGTCCTCAATACCTGAGCATTTGGGCAGCGGCGTTACCTGTCCTCGTCTCCACCATCTCCTCGATCAATGTTCTATAGGTTGTTGTCCGAATGTCTTTTAAATATGCCATTTGGATATGACGATGGGCCACATGCCATCCAGGTCACCCAACCATGCAGAGTTCTGTGGGAACACCCGACTTAATAATTAACGAGACCAGGGTTGTGTGATATGGAGAGAATTCCCGGTGGCCTCTGCTGCGGGAAATGTTTCCCATCCCCAATCCCGTCGTGGACTAAGTGCTGGAAGGGAAAATTTCATCTGTTGTCTTTTGGCCATTTGGCAGAAATGCATCTGTCACAGATAAAGGGAGTGAATTTTCCTGGCGGCTTCTCCTACAGAAATAATTAGAAAGTGAGAAAGTTGCAGGAGCACATCTATGGGAAGAGAAAAAGAATGGGCCTAAATATTTGTGATTTAGGGATCCCATCTGCTTGGAAACTCTGTTGTTTGCCAGCCTGAGGAGGCGGATCAATGGGATGTTTCCTGTTTCAAGTTTTCCTGGCAGGTGCCCATTCCACTATGACTGTCTCTTGAGTGCCAATTCAAGACTATCAAATCAAGTAGTTTTTTGTTATGCTTATGACCCCAAAAGAAAAGGAATTAATTCCTATCCATCTTACAGCCTCTGTGTTCAAGGGGCCAGGCCAGGATCCTGGCCTAGGGTGGCACGTATGCCTCATTTACCAAGTATGTTGGCCATAAGGTCTTAGGGTCATAGAGTTTTACAGCATGGAGACAGGCCCTTCGGCCCAACTTGTCCATGCCACCCTTTTTTTTAATCTCTAAACTAATCCCAATTGCCCGCATTTGACCCAAATCCTCCTATACCCATCTTACCCATGTAACTGTCTAAATGCTTTTTAAAAAACAAAGTTGTACCCATCTCTGTTACATAAGAACATAAGAACATAAGAAATAGGAGCAGGAGTAGGCCATCTAGCCCTTCGAGCCTGCCCCGCCATTCAATAAGATCATGGCTGATCTGTCGTGGCTCAGTTCCACTTTCCCGCCCTCTCCCCATAACCCTTAATCCCTTCTCTTATCAAAAACCCATCAACCCGCTTCTTAAAAATATTTAGCGAGGCAGCCTCCACCACTTCAACGGGCAGAGAATTCCAGAGATTCACCACCCTTTGAGTGAAGAAGTTCCTCCTCAACTCCGTTCTAAACCGCCTCCCCTTTATCTTGAGGCTGTGCCCCCTAGTCCTACTGTCTTTTTTGAGCGGGAAGAGTCTCTCCACCTCTATCCTATCCATCCCATTCATCATCTTATACGTCTCAATGAGATCTCCCCTCATTCTTCTAAACTCTAACGAGTACAAGCCTAGTTTATTCAGCCTCTCCTCATAGCTCAATCCCCTCAACTCCGGTATCAGCCTAGTAAACCTCCTCTGCACTCCCTCCAGGGCCAAAATATCCTTGCGCAGGTGCGGCGCCCAAAACTGCACACAGTACTCTGACAGCTTGTTCCAGATATTCACCACCCTTTTTGTGAAAAAATTGCCCCTCTGGACACTTCTGTATCTCTCCCCTCTCACCTTAAACCTATGCCTTCTAGTTTTAGACTCCCATCCCTTTGGGAAAAGATATTGACTATCAAACTGATCTGTGCCCCTCATTATTTTGTAGACCTCTATAAGATTATCCCTCAGCCTTCTATGCTCCAGAGAAAAAAGGCCCAGTCTATGCAGCCTCTCCTTATAACTCAAACCATCAAGTCCGGGTAGCATCCTAGTAAATCTTTTCTGCACTCTTTCTAGTTTAATAATATCCTTTCTATAATAGGGTTACCAGAACTGTACACAATACTTCAAGTGTGGCCTTACCAATGTCTTATACAACTTCAACAAGACGTCCCATCTCCTGTATTCAATGTTCTGACTGATGGAACCAAGCATGCTGACTGCCTTCTTCACCACTCTGTCTACCTGTGACTCCACTTTCAAGGAGCTATGAACCTGTACCCCTAGATCTCTTTGTTCTGTAACTCTCCCCAATGACCTACCATTAACTGAGTAAGTCCTGCCCTGGTTCGATCTACCAAAACGCATCACCTCACATTTATCTAAATTAAACTCCATCTGCCATTCGTCAGCCCACTGGCCCAATTGATCAAGATCCTATCTTTTTTCCCTTTTCCCAGTTGCTACCCCTTTGTCCACTTTAGGCTGGACACCTGACAAAAATAGCAGATGCTGGACCTAAATAAACAGGTGCTGGCTTACTTGCAGGCCCTGTAAAGGTCTATGAATTTTCAATTACTATTTTTATCTTATGAGCAATGTCATGCAAGGTCAATTAATGCACTTGGTGGGTGTTTAGGGGAGAATATTTTTTATAATTATGTTTTCCTGACAAACATTGCGACAATTTCTGTCCACTTAAATAATATGCTGCTTTTCTATGTTTCCTGTCAAGAATGGACAAGTTCATATTTTCCAACTTATTTCATCTACCAAATTTCTGTCCACTCACTTAATCTATTCCCTTTTCATATTCTCTTAATATCTTTTTCGCAAGTCACCCTCCAACATAGCTTTGTTCCTGGATGCTGCAAAGACCATGGGCCCTGACAAAATTCAAGCAAGACTGCAGCATTTCAAGAAAGTAGTTCACCACAACCTTCTCAAGGGCAATAAGGGATAGGTAATAAATGCTGGCCTAGCTAGTGATGCCCACATCCTGTAAATGAATAAAATGATTATTCTTGGCTTGTTTACTTTTTTCCGAAAATACTTCACTTGCATTGTAGAAACATTCAAATGAAGAACTCTTTATTTACACATCTTTGATTTGATTTGATTTATTATTGTCACATGTATTAACATACAGTGAAAAATATTGTTTCTTGCACACTATACAAACAGAACATACCATTCATAGAGAAGGAAATGAGAGAGTGCAGAATGTAACGTTATAGTCATAGCTAGGGTGTAGCAAAAGATCAACTTAGTACAAGGTAAGTCCACTCAAAAGTCTGACAGCAGCAGGGAAGAAATTGTTCTTGAGTCGGTTGGTACGTGACCTCAGACTTTTATATCTTTTTCCCAAAAGAAAAATATGGAAAAGAGAATGTCCAGGGTATGTGGCATCCTCAATTATCTATGTAAATAGATTGTGAAAGGAAAACATATGTGCCATATTATAAAAGACAAAATTTGAAGCTGTAATTGACTCTTTATTTGCCTTTTTCCTTTCCAGAGTTGGGAATCAATTTAGTCATCAAGATGGCGGCTCTGATTAATACACACCAGAGCTACATACGTATTCCCAGAGTGGCTGTACATCCTGCAGAAGACGAGGTGGAACAAATGGAGAATGGACAAAGCAGGTAGGACAGAATATTGAAAGTTGGATCCAAATCTTGTTATTTAAGAGAAGTTTCATACTGAAACTCAACAATACATAAAATATACTGTTAATTAAAAATTGCAATCTTTATACACTGAACTGGATGTAATTCTAAAGAAAAGTGCACACTTCCACTACTTTTGTATAATCAATGACTTTGAGATCCTTTTCAAGTATTATCTGTAAATTCTGTGCTGAAAAAAAATCTTTTTCATAAAAGTCCTGTTTACTCCTTCAACCAGATAAAGCCTTATAACAACAAACATCTCATTGAAGTGCACAATTCCTGATACCAACAAGCTAGTAGTTGTCAATCAAACTGTGAAATGGCAACAATGCTACCCTAATAAAAGATAGTTGTGAAATCAGTCATTCGATAATGGAAACTCTCAGGCTTATGTCATCAGAGTAAAATAGTAAGCAATCATGTTTTTTGAACATTCAAGACATAGTTTTTAAAGATTTAAAGGGCAGAATTTTAAATGCCTTGAAAGCTTGATAGCTCTTTTTGACAGTTCCTCTTGACAGGTGCTTGTAACAGAACAGTTTTGACAGTTGATTTTCACAGAATCATACTGTGCAAAAGACATCCTTTAGCCCATTGAGTCTGCACCAACACGAGAACACTAAACCTACCTACCTAATCCCATTTACGAGCACTTAGCCCATAGCCTTGAATGTTATGACATGCCAAGTTCCCCAAGAACTGTAAGAAAACATGGCAGCCCATATAAATGGTTATCTACAATTGGGTTTAATCATTATAGTTGGGACCACTAACCCTGACACAGTTTTTGTCCTCAAACTCTTGGATTATTGTGCAACAAATCTCTTGTGCACTACCAAATTACCACAAAAGTATTAAACTTTACCACACAAACTTAAGTACACCAGGCATCAAACTTGATCATACACAAAGTATTTAACCTCTGATTTACTTCATTATGCACAAAGTAACTAATCTTTCACCTACTTCTTCGTTATAAACAAAACATCCTAAAAGTGTCAAAAGCTTCACAAAATATCCAAATTCATCACTTGGACTTAGGGATACTACCTGTGGTGAGGCAGTGATCAGATTCCTCCCAAACTGACTTTGCTCTGATGTCACTGAGTCACAGATTCGCTATTGCTGCTTCTTCTGCAGTGGTTGATCCTAGGTTATTGTTGCCGATGTCTCTGAGTCTCTCCTTCTTATACAGATTTTGCTGGCACTGATCATGCTTCCAGTCACGTACTCACAGGAAAAGCACTAATCAATCACTGTCTTTATTTCTCACGAAAGCTGAAAATTGGTGTCTCTCTCAGGAGTTGTGATTATAGAATAATATAATCACTACAGTGCAGAAGCATTTGGCCCATTGAGTCTGTACCAACCACAATCACACCCAGGTTCTATTCCCATAACCCCACACATTTACCCTACTAATCCCCCTGATGCTAAGGCCAATTTATCATGGCCAATCAACCTAATCCGCATACCTTTGAACAGTGGAGGAAACGGACAACCTGGAGGAAATCTATGCAGACATGGGGAGAAAGTGCAATTCCACACAGACAGTGACCTGAGGCTGGAAATGATCCTGGGCCCCTGACTCTGTGAGGCAACAGTGCTAACCACTGTGGCATCCAATTCTCTCAGTATGACACACAGGGGTCTTTGTTCAACACTGCCTTTTCAATCAGCTCCCATGGCTGCACATCCTGTTCTTTGCTGCTCCCACAATGCTTAGCCTGATACAAAGTTAACTCTTTTAACCATTTAGCTTTGCTGGCGTCTTCACTTTGCTGCTGCCTTTATGAATACTCATCTAACTACACAGTGTAAATAAGGACACATTTTCAATTCCCAGGAGATCTTGACCTGTTCATACAAACTGATGGCTAGCCATTAACATAAAACATGAGTTGGGGAAAAGCAGGGAAGACATCAGACAGTTTTTCTAAACAACTGCTTGGTACAGAATTTTGGAGTTAAATTCATTATCAGTCTAATAATCAATATGTATATCTGGCTGTTTGTCTAAATTTATTTCAGATATTTAAGATAAATTTTGTGCAGAATAAAGCAATTGGCTTTATATATTGTCCACTTACGAAATGCATTACTCTTCATAGTAGCATGCATCAGACTACTAGAATAGCTGCTGAACATCTGTAACACATTAAATTTCCATTACACATTTCTTATTTAGGCATCACTATTCTCTGACATTCAATTACACCTGCAGTTGTACTCTCCACTATTACATGGGGCTAGTTGCTGAGGGTGGAATTGCCGCGATTCCTGCCCCCATCGTAAATGTCATAGAATCATTGAATCCCTACAGTGCAGAAAAAGGCTTTTTGGTCCATCGAGCCTGCACCAACAACAGACCCACTCAGATCCTATCCCCTCACCTTTGATGGCCAGTTTTACCCACTTTAATTTTTAAGACAATGGTCTTTTAATTAGCATGAGGTGGGATTACTATCTGGTCCAGGTGGAAATTTCACCTCAAAGAGCTGCTGGCCAATGAAGAGGCCATCAGCTATGCATCACACCAGGCTCGTTGGCCACTGCCGATATTGCAGGAGGCTATGCATTGAACACAGGCTTCTCTCTCCAAGCATTAGATTAGAATGTCTGAAGAATGAGGCTCCTTTTGGTTATTAATTGCCCACTTAAAGACCTCAGTTGCGCCATGAGTGGGCAGTCCACATGATGCTTCACCCACCGACTGTAAAACTGAGGTGGGGTTGATGCCATGATGCCCTAATTTATAGGCCCACCTGTCTTTTTCTTCCTCATGGGTGGCACATAAAATTCAACCATGTAGTTTCAATGCAGCAGGCATGGTGGCACAGTGCCAGGGACCAAGTTTGATTCCTGGCTTGGGTCACTGTCAGTACAGAGACTGCACATTCTCCCCATGTCTGTGTGGGTTCTCTGTGTGCTCCGGTTTCCTCCCATAGTCCAAAGATGTGCTGGTTAGGTAATTGGCCATGCTAAATTCTCCCTCAGTGTACCTGAACCATGTGCTGGATTTTCACAATAACTTCATTGCAATGTTAATGTAAGCCTACTTGTGACACTAATGAATCAATAAACTTTAACAATGAGCTCTTGATGTTGAGGATGGTTATCCCCAGACTAAGAACATTACTAGTGCACCCTATTGGATTTATTTCAGATTTCCAGTACCTCCAGTATTTTGCTTTTACCTACTGGAAACACACTTTGTCCTGAATTTCCACGAGCAACACCACTGAAAGCTAAAAGTCACAGTCAGTCTTACCAAAGTATGATCTCTGCCATACAAAAATTAATTTACATCCCAAACACAGTCACCTGTCCAATACTTGTACATGCAGAATTAGTCAACATCAATACTCCCAAGTGAATATTTTCCATTAGTAAAGTTTATGTTAAATTAACTTTATTTCTAACCATTGTACTATTGCTTAGGAGCCAGGCCTTTGATGATGACATGGAGATATCTAACATTAACAACAGCAATAACAATGAGTAAGTATAAAGTTGGATTTGTAAAACAAGACAATAGTTTTGCCATTGTGTATTTAATTCAATTTAAGAAAATACATTAATGTCAAATTTTGTACTCATCCCTTTAAGTTTAAAGGTTTTGATTTTAAACCCCATTGCAGTTACTTTAATATCTAACCTAGACTGAAACTTCGGTTCAGTACTAAGCGAGGGCTGCATTATCAGACGTCTTTTGGATTAACCTTGTTTGCCCTCTCCGGTGCACATACAAGATCCTATGGCATTATGTGCAGAAGAGCAAGGAAATTTCTTCTGGTGCTATGGCCCATACTTATTCCTCAACTAGTACCTGCAACAAATGATCTAGTCATTTTTCATTACTCATTGTGGGAGCTTGCTGTGCACAAATTGAGAATATAATGGTGACTAAGTCCAGAAATACTTAATTGGTTGTAAAGTGCTTAGAAATGCCTGACTAAAACTTAAAGAAAAAATGAGAAATGTTGCCGTTTTAATATTATATTTATTTGTGAACTTGGGCACAAATAATCTTTTAGATATAACTTTAAATGAAGTATAGCAAACTGAGTAATAAAAACATTTTCTTTCTTAGAGAGAAAGAAAAAAATAAGGAATCCAAAAAAAGTAAAAAAGAGAAAAAAGGGTAGGTGGAAAATAACTAATTACTTTTTCATTTATTTAAGCAATCTTTATTTCTCCCCTTCCTGTACAAGCGTTTAATGTCAGTCCATTTTACAGTAAATCTGATGGCAAAAAAGGAGAAAAGAAAAAGGATAAAGAAAAGAAAAAAGATAAAGACAAGAATAAAGAAAAGGACGAGAAGAAGGACGAGAAGAAGGACGAGAAGAAAGACGAGAAGAAAGACGAAAAGAAAGACGAGAAAAAAGATGAGAAGAAAGACGAGAAAAAGGATGAGAGTAACGAGACAAAGGATCTTTTGGAAAAGTAAGTGTGTTGAACTTTTAGTTCATTAGAGATGGGCAGTATTTGTATGGATATGGATACGTAATTTTAGCAACCAATTGTTTTTCATAAAACTTAAGACGCACTGCAAGAAAGGCAATGGTAAAGGATACCCAAGGTATTTCATAGAATAGTATTTTACAATAAGACATCCCTTTAAATCCCATTCAATGATTTAATCACAAAATTGTTAATTACACTCAAGAACTACTGCAAGTTAAACATCAACTAATTTGAAGAAAAAAAGCAACAGAGAAAACAAGAATGAGTTAGATTTATCCCCTATGCACTACTCTTAGCAATAGGGAAAGGTTGAGATTATAGTCTATGGTTTACATCTCAGCATTTCCTTTGCCTGCTCACAAGTAGCTTTCCGATTCCCAGGAACTGCAAGCAGGTGAGGATCCCAAACCTTATAAGGTAAATGCAATAATGTATGCAAACCGTGAGCATATATCACGTGGCCACGAATTATACGATCAAATGTCATTTAATCAGAGACCGTATGTGATGATCCAACTTGGATTTTGTTCTTTGGCTGCTGTTATCAAGAAGTGTTGGCCATTGTCACATTATCTGCACATTTCCAGAGATTTATACCTTCACTAAGCATCCAACAGAGTGTGTTTTAAAACAGTGTGATTCCACCTCTGAAACCCTCGCGCAGGTAAATGGCGATTGTGGTGGAAGAAGAGGAGGCCAGCTGATTGTGGCAGCAGCAACACACCTGTCACCAAAGAAAGAGCAACAAAAGATGATGGGGTTGAATGCCAATTAAAGTTGCGTGGGAGGAGAGGGCAGTGCAGGTGTCACTACCCTGCTGGCAGAATCTACAGACAGTGTGCCAATTACCTGCACATGATTGAGACACCATGCAGAAGAAGGCTTCACCTTTCAAGAGTGGCAGTCACTTCCATTTGCAAAATGATTGCCACAGAGATTGCCTCAAAATGCTTTGGGGGACATCTGAAACCAATCGCTTTAAAAGTGATTTCTACCCTGAAATTTACACTACCGGCTCATTCCAGGGCCTACAGGGACTCTCTGGGGACTATTATTTTCTGTTGCCAACCACTGTATAAAACTTGTGACCAATTCATTATTCAGGAGGATCAACTCTTTCATCAAGTTTACTAGAAGAGCCAAGCAAATGAGAGATAGGCTTTTGCGAGTAATACCTGGTTTCCCAAAGATGCAGCATACCATTGATTATATCGTGACAATAAAACCCCCTGTGAGGCACCTAGGGGCTTTTGCTGAACAGAAGGGCTATCACCCACTTAATGTTCAGTTTATTTGCAATTATCAGCAACAAATTTTCAAGGTTTTTTTCAGAATTCTGGAAGTTGCCATGATTCCTATATGTGCTAGAATTCCCAGGAACCAATGCTTTTCACCCCACACAATTATGCCACCCTCCCCACCCACTTCCCAGCTCTCACATAACTGGTTGGCAGTGGAAGAAAAAAGATATCCACCCCAGAGGTGTCTAATGATGCCTATTAGACATCCTCAAACCTCTGCTAAAAAAGCCAACCCACAAGGGCCCTGATGGGATGATCTGCTAAAGATGAGTTTTGGTGCCTGGATCGATCTGCGGGTGCTCTGCAGTATCCACCAATTTAAGTACCCCTGATGGTTATTGATTTCTTCTTCCTTCCTGGGCTGAGAATTTGAAGGAAGATGACCTAGAAGAACACTGTAGAACATCAAAGGAGGAGCACAACATCAATTCTGATGATGAACCTGAAGAGCTACAGGCTCATTTGGGGGAACTGGCAATGTAGCAGTTTCTTTAAGTAATGGATCCCAGTGAAGTACTGATCCGGAGACCTCACAAGTGTGTGTTCTCAACCCTTTACTTTATTTCTTATATGCCAATGAATGTGTGACAGCCAAATTCTCCTCAACTCAATTTTCAAGTTTGCTGATGACACCACCGTCATGAGTTGGATATCAAATAATGATGAGATGGAGTACACGAAAAAGGTAGAGAATCTGGTGAATTGGTACGATGACAATAATCTCTCCCTCAATGTCAACAAAATGAAGGAGATAGTCATCGACTCCAGGAAGTGTAGAGAAGAACATGTCCCTGCCTACATCAACGGGGATGAAGTGGAAATTGTCGAGTGCTAGCTTCAAGTTTCTAGGTGTCCAGATCACCAACAACACATCCTGGTCCCTGCACACCAATGCTGTAGTTAAGAAAGCCCACCAATGCCTCTACTTTCTCAGGTGGCTAAGGAAATTTGGCATGTCTGCTATGACTCTCACCAACTTATGCAGATACACTATAGAAAGCATTCTTTCTAGTTGTATTACAGCTTGGTGTATGGCTCCTGCTCTGTCCAAGAATGCAAAAATCTACTAAGGATTGTAAATGAAGCCCAGTTATCGCTCAAACCAGCCTCCCATCCATTGACACTGTCCACACTCCTCACTGCCTCGGAAAGGCAGCCAGCATAATTAAGGACCCCACACACCACGGACATACTCTCTTCCATTGGGAATAAGATATAAGAGTCTGAGATCACGTACCTACTGACTCGAGAACAGCTGTTTCCTGCTGCCATCAGACTTTTGAATGGACCTATCTTATATTAAATTGATCTTTTTCACCATCCTAGATAAGACTGTAAGACTACATTTTGCATCCTCTCCTTTTCTTCTCCCCTATATACTTATGTACGGTATGTTTTGTCTGTATAGCACACAAGAAACACTTTTCACTGTATACTAATACATATGACAATAATAAATCAAATCAAATCAAAAACATGCAATTGGGTGCCACAAGCCTCATGAAAAACCCCTACAGAGGTGAACAAAATCATTGACAATAATCTCAGAGGCTCATTTTTACGTCCTCTACCACTTACCCATCATAATCATGCAAAGAGTCAGGAAGAGAATGTCCTTGAGCTTATTCTTCATTCATGAGCATGTCACCAACATCTAGTGGGCAACATCAGTTCAAAAAAGTGCATTTACACAACAGCACATTCACGTTACACATATATACATATAATATATCATCTGTGGTGGCTTGATATGATTTTCAGGCACAGTGGTTAGCAATGTTAACCATCAGCGGCAGCAGAATTTTATTCAACCACAATCCATAACCTCATGGCCAAGCATATATCTAACTTTATTATTATCATCAAGCCAAAGGATCAACACTGATTCAATGAAGAGTGCAGGAGGAAAGACAGGAGCAGCACCAAGCATACCCAAAAATGACACACCAATCTAGTGAAGCTGCAACATGGGCTGTTTGTTAGCCAAACAGCAGAAGCAGCATGAATAGACCAAACTAATTGATCCCATGGATCAGGTCAAAGCTCTGCTTTCCTGCCACATCCATTTATGAATGGTGGCAGATAATTAATAACTAACAGGAGGAGGAAGTTCCAAAGGTATCTCCATCTTTTAATGATTGAGAAGCCCAGCACATCGGTGCAAAAGATAAGGCTGACGCATGTGCAATAACTTTCAGGCATAAGTGCTGAGTGGATAATTCATCTCAGCTTCTCCTGAAATATCACAGCTGCCAGTCTTCAACCAAGTTGATTTACTCCATGTGATAAACAGCTGAAAGCATTGGTACCGCAAAGGATATGGGCCTTGAAAACATCCTGGCAATAGTGCTGAAGAATTGTGCTCCAGAACTAGCTGCACGCCAGGGAAGCTGTTCCAATACAGGTACAGCACTAGCATTTATGCAACAATGTGGAAAGTTGCCCAGGTATTTGCTGCTCATAGGAAGCAGGACAAATCCAAACTAGCCAATTATAGTTTTGCATACATTTCCCATGCTTCTCCTTGCAATCATTTTTTTTATTTTCTGACCTTTTCTTTTTCTGTTATCCTTTTAGGATGAATGCATGAACTAACAAACTTAAAATCTATATTGTGACTTGATAAGGGTTATCATAACAACTAATATTTAGAATAATTTTGTACTAATTATTGTTGTAACAGTGAAGCATAACTCACTGGTAACTTTTATCAACCCCTGTAAAAAAAAAACATGATCAGAATTTTATCAGCGGGTCAATCAGAATTGGTCAATCTCCTGCCATTCTAAAAATTCAGGCCCATATATTTGCTTTTTCATTAAAATAGTAATTTTGAAGAACGCCAAGTGATTAAAATTCTCACTTCCAATGCAACACAGGCTGTTAAAGCAATCTGACAGTATGAACTGTCCATTAATTCTAATGCATATGGTTGACAACT
The DNA here is from genome assembly GCF_965287045.1 of Carcharhinus amblyrhynchos. Classification (NCBI taxonomy): domain Eukaryota; kingdom Metazoa; phylum Chordata; class Chondrichthyes; order Carcharhiniformes; family Carcharhinidae; genus Carcharhinus; species Carcharhinus amblyrhynchos. Next base: position 81,739,723 of record NC_137324.1, read on the forward strand.
ACAAATGTTAGAACTGTGGATGGTTGCCACCTGAGAGTGCTGTCACTAAAATGTATTTTTTAAACAAATATTATGTTCAATAGAGCTTTCCTCTTTCAAATTCATGTCTTTTTTAATGGTCATACATGTTCAATGCCTTTTAATATACTAATAAGATTGTTTATATATTTGTTCTGCCCCACTTTATATGCAGGTTCGAGAAACTGGTTCCCATTCTCGATCCAGCGGGAAACATGTACTACAATTGGCTCTTAGTAATTACAATGCCTGTAATGTACAACTGGACGATGATCATAGCTAGGTAGGATGAGACAACAAAAAGTGGCCATATAATAGTATCAATGTTATGATGGCACAGTTAATGGGGATTGTGATTGATTATATGCTGACAAAACTGGCTCCACAGAGGTCAGAGCACTGATCAGAGGAAGAAATAACCTTCCCTCAACCCACCATGGAGGTCTCAGGTGCTGACTGCCCCCATCGCTTCCCCTACCTCCTACACCTCCCCCAGACAATTATCACTGGCATTTCCCTTACCCAGCCCCTTCCTCTGATCATTGCTATCATTTCCCTCACCCACTCTATCACCCATCATGCTGGTGGCTCCCTCTCCCCCACCATACTACCCCTACCCCCATCATGGCCAGCATCTTCCTCTCTTCACACCCCCATCATCGCCAGCAACTCTCTTTCTCCAGTTCCACCCCCTACCATCATCATGGCCAGTATCTCCCTCTCTACCACCCCCCACCCCCCCCCAGCATCATTGCCAGCATCTCCCTCTCTCTTCCCACCTTTCCACCGCCATTCCCCCACCTCCACACCCCAATCATCGCTTGCACATGCTCTCTCACCCACCCCCAATTACACATACATGACTTTATCCCCCACACCCAATTAGACTCCCAGTTTGGCGGTGCCCAGGCATGTCCCCCTCTCTAGGGGCTGTACTCAACTTTACCCGGAGGGACACCCAAGACAGGTTTACATCTGGGCGACCCTGTTGTAAACCTCACCGACATTGGTGGTTTGAAAATACGGCAATGAGGGAAAATATGATGGAGGAGGGGCTGATAATTATATTCAAATTTATGCTATTAAATTAAAATTAGGTTCTCACCTTTTGTGGGCGTGAACCTGGCAACGCTACCAGCGGAGAGCGGGGAAAATCACATTTTCTGATCCTCCCTCGATGTTTAACATGGCTTGCTGTTCTCCCTGATGGTGAAGGGGAGCTGAAAATCATTTCCTTTAATGATACAGTTTGTGGCTTTGCGGACACTGGCTGGAACTTTACCAGGACTCCTGCCCCGGAATTATGATGGGGGAGGTTCGCAGAATGGAATTCTCCATTGGCCTCGGGCAGAATTTTCCGAGGCTCACCCGCGCGAGGTTGTAAAATCCTGGCCATTATCCATTATTCGGAAATAAATTTTGCTTATGATAGAAGCGTAGTGTGGTACAGACGAACAAAATAGAATACATACTTTTTTATGTGTGCACTAAAACTTTGAGATGTGAGCTTATGCTATAAGATCAGCTATTGACAGACAGCAGGGAATCATCTAGTTTGTTCATCTACTGCACTTGGTCATTTGTTCTCTAGCTTGGGAATTGGTCAGTGGATGACTTTCTCAACTGAGGGTGATGCATGAGATCAGAAAATATATCAGAAGTGGAATAAGTGAACATCAAAGATATGCAGGTTAGGTGATTTGGCCGGGCTAAATTGCCCCTTAGTGTCCCAAGATATGTAGGTTAAGGGGATTAGCAAGATAAATATGTGGGGTTACAGTGATAAAGTCTGGATGGGATGCTCTGTCAGAATCAGTGCAGACTTGCTGGGCCGATTGGACTCCTTCTACACTGTAGGGATCCCATGATTTTGAAAAAAATATAGAGAACAGTATCAACAACAGGTCATATTTTCCACAGTTCCTTACATGCAGATAAACATCCAGAGCAATTTACAGAGCAAAGGGAAAATGAAAAAGGTAATGACGAACAGGGAGCTTTAAACACAGGCACAGATGACATTTAACAGAAAGTGAGGGAAGGCACGTAGGGACATCTGTAGGGCACAACATGACACTCAAGCAGAGGGAAAAGGGATAAGGGGTAAACTAACTTCAGATGAGTGCTGGGTGTGTGCAGGGAAACTTAGTGGAAGGTGATTATTGAGACTGGTGTCAAAGGTCACAAACAGATATGGAAAAGAAAATACGGGTCTTAAAAAAAACACCATAACTCGTGGATTTTGAGCGCAACAGGATTGATGCGATTTCAGAGCTTGGTGGAAATGTAGACATTTTGTTGGTGCAGGCACAATGGCTGGCTAGTGGAGCACCTGAGCAATTCAATTTCAAGGTGATAAAGATATGGATTAGGAAAATGTTTATAGAGATCTTGCAGTGGAGAAAAATGAATGTACCTTTGTGTTAGTGTATTACTGTGCACATCATTACAGATAAAAGGAGTAAAATACATAATAATATGTGATAACAATGAGGGATGAGGAGTTTTAGTTATGAGATTAAATTGGACAGGCAAGGGTCATTCTCTTTGGGGCAAAGGGAATTGAGCGGAGATTTAATAGAAGTATACAAGATTATGGCAGGCTTAGATAAGAAAATCTCTTCTTATTAGCTAATGATGGAAGGAATAGGGAACATGGATTTAAGATGTTAGGCAAGAGATGCAAGGGGAATATTTTACACGGTGAGTGGTAATTACCTGGAACATGGTGCCACGAGGAAGCAGAAATAATCAATTATTTCAAAAGGAAATTGGACGGGCACTTGAAGGAAAAAAACTTGCCAGGCCACAGGGGTTGAATGGAGAATTGGGGCTGACTAGATTGCTCCTTGAGGAGCTAATATGGGCTTGATGGGTGAAATGTTGTCCTCTTGTGCTATGACTCCCTCTGATAGCGTAACAAGACTACATAGCTATATAAGATTAGGATTCCAAGGAGAGCCCAGAAAGTTACTGTAATCTCAAAATGGACACTCATAGCTGCAAGAAAATCACTACTGATCCCTGTAGACATGTCGGGCAGGAGTTTCCAGCTGTGCTCACCCCAAAAGCAGAAACTTCTGCCCAAGGCCAATAGACCTTTGCATGATCCACTGCCCCTACCCCCTCCCCCCGCTACCACAATTCCCATGGTGGGTGACACGCAAAAAATCCCCCCGATTTGTTGAAACATCTGAGAGAGCTTGATAGAAAATGTCATTAAATTTATTTCAATTCATACTGAATTATTTTTTATTTCTTTTATTTGCTTTTCCCCTTTTAGAGCATGTTTTGAGGAACTTCAGTCAGATTATATGAGCACGTGGTTGGTCCTTGATTACGTATCAGATCTTATTTACATACTTGACATGTATCTCAGAACAAAAACAGGTAAGGTTTAACTTTTGTCACCATGTTCGAGGGGTTATTTTCCATATGTGTCAATTTTAAGTTGCTCTGATGGGCTGTAACAAAATACAAAATAGCAGCCCAAGGATCACAGTGCTGTGCTAATTTTCCAGTTCCCAATTCTTCCCCTACCATTGCCATTCTTGGCATGGTTGACCCAGGAATCTTCATGCTTCAAGCAGTAGCCTTCTTCCACTACATTAATTGAGGTTGCTGTCTTATGACATGCATAGGAAGGACCAAAATGTTTAAGTGCAATGGATCATACACAGTCCATTCATTCGAACCACATGTTAAGCAGCCCAACTAGAAGGACTTGCTTTGAAAAAGGTATTTTTTTAACTTTTTTTTGAGCCTTGAAGAAATATAATTTACTTGTTAAAAGTGAACTAATATGAAATTGAGTCACAAAAACCCAGCTTGCAGGTGCAGCAGGTGGTCAGGAAGGCGAATGGGATGCTGGCCTTCATAGCGAGGGGGATTGAATATAAAAGTAGGGAGGTCTTGCTGCAGCTGTATAGGGCATTGGTGAGGCCGCAGCTGGAGTACTGTGTGCAGTTTTGGGCGCCGCACCTGCGCAAAGATATTTTGGCCTTGGAGGGAGTGCAGAGGAGGTTTACTAGGCTGATACCGGAGTTGAGGGGGTTGAACTATGAGGAGAGGCTGAATAAACTAGGCTTGTACTCATTGGAGTTTAGAAGAATGAGGGGAGATCTCATTGAGACGTATAAGATGATGAATGGGATGGATAGGATAGAGGTGGAGAGACTCTTCCCTCTGAAAAAAGACAGTAGGACTAGGGGGCACAGCCTCAAGATAAAGGGGTGGCGTTTTAAAACGGAGTTGAGGAGGAACTTCTTCACTCAAAGGGTGGTGAATCTCTGGAATTCTCTACCCATTGAAGTGGTGGAGGCTGCCTCGCTAAATATTTTCAAGAAGCGGGTTGATGGGTTTTTGATAAGAGAGGGGATTAAGGGTTATGGGAAGAGGGCCGGAAAGTGGAACTGAGCCACGACAGATCAGCCATGATCTTATTGAATGGCGGGGCAGGCTCGAAGGGCCAGATGGCCTACTCCTGCTCCTATTTCTTATGTTCTTATGTTCTTATGAAATTCATTGAACAAAGAACAAAGAAAACTACAGCACAGGAACAGGCCCTTTGGCCCTCCAAGCCTGCACCGACCATGCTGCCCAACTTAACTAAAACCCCCTACCCTTTCAAGGCCCCTCTATTCCCATCTTATTCACGTACTTATCAAAAGTCACTACCTCCCCTGGCAACGAGTTCCAGGCACCCACTACTCTCTGTGTAAAAAATCTGCCTTGTACATCTCCTTTAAACCTTGCCCCTCACACCTTAAACGTATGCCCCCTAGTAACTGACTCTTTCATCCTGGGAAAAAGCTTCTGACTATCTTCTCTGTCCATTGCTTTGTGACAAAGCTCTGAAGTGCAAATTAATACTTGAGTTTGCAGCAGATTTGCTTGGCACGACTTATATTTTGGTTCACTTTGTTTTTTTTATTTTTAGTTGCCCATCACACTTAAATCCACTGCCACATCTGATTCCAAAGACCCTTTCGGAACAGTCCTAAAATTAATTATTTTTGCTGCTTTCTTTTCCCCCTACAGGTTATCTGGAACAAGGTCTATTGGTCAGTGATGCCAAGAAACTCAGAGCCAAATACGTTGCCACACTCCAATTCAAATTGGATGCTATATCACTCATACCTACTGATTTGCTGTACTTTGTATTGGGACCGGAATACCCAGAAATTAGATTAAATCGTTTGACTAGGATTAGTCGTATGTTTGAGTTTTTTTCAAGAACTGAAACTCGGACAAACTACCCAAACATCTTCAGGATTTCCAACCTTGTCATGTACATTGTGATCATTATCCATTGGAATGCATGCGCATACTTTTCAATTTCCAAAGCAATAGGGTTTGGGGCAGACACATGGGTATATCCAGATATAAATATTCCAGAGTTTTCTCGGCTTGCTCGGAAGTATGTGTACAGTCTCTACTGGTCAACACTGACACTAACCACCATCGGTGAAACACCTCCTCCGGTCACAGATTCAGAATATTTCTTTGTTGTGGCTGATTTCCTGATTGGAGTGTTGATTTTTGCCACCATTGTTGGTAACGTTGGCTCCATGATTTCTAACATGAACGCAGCTCGTGCAGAGTTTCAGTCAAGGATTGATGCCATCAAACAATACATGCACTTCCGAAAAGTGAGCAAAGAATTGGAGAAGAGAGTTATCAAATGGTTTGACTACTTGTGGACAAACAAAAAAGCTGTAGATGAAAGAGAGGTCTTGAGGTATCTTCCAGATAAGCTAAGAGCAGAGATTGCCATCAATGTCCATCTCGATACACTGAAGAAAGTTCGTATCTTTGCAGATTGTGAAGCTGGCCTGCTAGTTGAGTTGGTGTTGAAGCTAAGGCCTCAGGTGTACAGCCCTGGAGATTATATCTGCCGCAAAGGAGACATTGGTAGAGAGATGTACATCATCAAAGAAGGGAAACTTGCTGTTGTTGCTGATGATGGAATTACTCAGTTTGTTGTTCTAAGTGATGGCAGCTACTTTGGTGAAATTAGTATTCTAAATATCAAAGGTAGTAAAGCTGGGAATCGAAGAACTGCAAACATTAAGAGCATAGGCTACTCAGATTTGTTCTGCCTATCCAAAGATGATCTAATGGAAGCCCTCACTGAGTATCCAGATGCAAAAGCAATGCTGGAAGAAAAGGGAAAACAAATTCTAATGAAGGATGGCCTTCTGGATTTAGAAATTGCCCAGCTTGGATCTGACCCAAAGGACATGGAAGAGAGAGTAACAAGACTGAACATGGCAATTGACCTTTTGCAGACAAAATTTGCTCGACTTCTGGCAGAGTACACTTCTACACAACAGAAACTAAAAGAAAGAGTGACAAGGATTGAGAACAAAATTAAACGATCAGCGATACAGTTTGAATATTCAGACCCGACAGATGTTGAACCAGCAGTTGAACCTGAACAAAGTAAAAAAGAATAAAGATGCATTTTAATTTTACAACACTAACTTTTTTTTACCTTACTGGACATAATGAAGATTCATATCTCAGGAAGAAAATTCCTAATAAAACGTTGGCAAACTGTTTTAAAAGAGAGGGTCTCTCACATTTTTCAAAGTAAATTTTATACATGGAATTCACAAATATTGAAGAAATACAACTAAAAGCTGACGCGGGAATTTAATTACAAATTATTAGCGAGGCTTTGCTGTCTGAGCAGAATATTTTTTTCCAATACCCAAAATTTAAGCTGCAATGTTAAGTAAAAATGTCAGCGATGCTCTTTGCTTAAACTCATTTATGTGTAAGAAGAAAGAAGAAAATTACATTTACATAACACCTTATCATGTCCTCTGGATGTTCGAAAATGCTTTACTGTCTAAATGGATTAGTTTCAAACAGCAATCACTATTGTTATATAGGCATTACATTGTATTATAAATAACTGTTTTCAAAAATATCCTTTATGAAAATTTATATGTTGTTGTAACTGTAACTGCAACTTCCTTGGTCATTATTCTGATATTGCAGTCAGGTTCACACTCAACTGTGCTAAACCAGATGGGATTTGCAGAGTCACTAGATCAGCTTGGGGGAAGGGGCATCTCATTTATAAGGGACCTAGTCAAATACACCTCAGATATTTACCAGCCCCACAATCCTTTGACTTTTGAGAGTGTTACACACGTTCCTCCACACACAAGTTTGCAAATAATCTTATTGGAACCCTTCCTCAGAAACAGGAATGAGAACTAAGGGAGTCATTGCTGGTGAATCAGTGCCCAATCTGCCATTCATCTTACAAGGAATAAACAGAAAGGCTAGAGTTCAGTGTAACTGGGTCTCTGCCATTTACCTGCAGATTTGTTATTCTCCTTCTGCAGGTACAGCAGGACACTGGCAGAACACTTACAGACTTCAGAGTCTATGAATCAGCAACAAATTATTGTTATTTATTATGTCGTTTTAAAGGAAAACTACACATCTCAATTGCCATATACTCTAAAATGATATATGGACATAAAATGCAGATGAGGGACAACTAAGAGATGCTAATAATAATCAATATTTTTCTGTACAACTAGGTAAGTTGCAATCTGGAAATAGAAACATTGTGGGAAATCTCAGCTACAGTTATTTCCAGGTCCTGCTCTAATGGAAACTGCTATTTTTAAATATGTCACAGGAGTGTGTGGGGCAGGATGATTTTTCACATAGTATATATTCTTTAACTACCTCTGACCAACAGATTTAAAATACGAACTAGAAAAAGTTGACTGAAGAGGCAGTGTCCATTTCTTTTAACATTTAGACTGATGTGACAAGATTAATATGTACCAATTGAACCCAGAAAACATAATATATGGCATAATACATTTTGTATGGAATAATATATTTTATATGTAAGAATACATTGTGTATATATATATATGTATATAATGTTGAGTTTTAGATATGTTTTACAAAACAACTTGTGTGTTAGTTCCATTATATTGGATTTGAAATTCTGTTAATGTCATATTTGATTGAACTGATATAGGAGAAATCTTTTCGTAGTGATCAGATTGATCTTCAGTTTGAGAGAGTGAAGAGTGAATCCAAGGCTAGTATTTTAAATAAGGGCAGTTCTGGGGGCACAGTTAGCTAACTGGCAAATTAGGTTAAGGAAAAGGTTAGTAGGGATGCAGTGGTGAATATTTAAGGGGTTATTTCTGAATACACAGAATAGATAGATTCCAATGCAAAGGGTGGCATGTTGATATTGTGATTAGCACTGCTGCCTCACAGCACCAGGGACTTGGGTTCAATTCTGGCCTTCGGTCACTGTGTGGAGTTTGCACATTCTCCCCATATTTGCGTGGGTTTCCTTTGGGTCCTTCAGTTTCCTCCCACACTCCAAAGATGTGTGGATTAGGTTGATTGGCCTTGCTGAATTGCCCCTTAGTGTCAAGTAGACTAGCAGGGTAAATAAATGGGGTTATGGGGCCTGGGTGGGATTGTTGTTGGTGCTGATTTGATGGGCCAAATGGCCTCCTTCTGCACTGAAGAGATTCTATGATTCTGTGAAGGGAAGATCTCACCACCACCCATGGCTAACTTAAAAATAATCAAACTTAAATAAAAGCATATGATTACACAAAGATTGATGACAGGTAATAAGAGTTCCAATCCATATTTCAAAAAGAAAATAGTTAACAAAGTGAGCTTTAATCCTGCCTGGGGAATTAACAATGGAAAATAAGGAGATGGCAGATGAATTGAGAGGATACAAGTAACATCACAGAAATAGCTGTAAATCAAGAAATAGGATGGATGGATGAAATTAGGAAAATAACAATCACCTGGGAAGTGGTACTGAGAAAATTGTTGGAGCTGCAGGGGACAAGACCCCAAGTACTGATGGACTTCATCCTGGGATCTTAAAAGAAGTGGCTAGTGAGATAGTTTATGCAATTGTTTTATTTTTCCAAAATTCACTAGATTCAGGAAGGTTCCATTAGATTGTAAAATAGCGATAGTGAATGTAACTCCTTTATTCAAAAAGGGAGGGAGAAAGCAGGGAACTACAGACCAGTTAGCTGTCAAGGAGAAAATATTGGAAGCTATTATTAAAGATGTTATAGCAGGGCACTTGGTATAATTCAAAGTAATCAAGCAGATTCAACTTCGTTTTGTGAAAGGGAAATCAAATTTAACCAATTTTTGAGGAAGTAACAAATACTGTGGATAAAGGGGAACTGGTGTAAGTACTATACTTAGATTCCCAGAAGGCATTTGTTACAGTGCCACATCAAAGATCATTGCGAAAAATAAAAGCTCATAGTGTGGGGTTAACATGTCGGCATAGATAGAAGACTGGCTAGATAATAGGAAACAGTGAGTAGGCATAAATAGGCCGTTTGTACAACGTAGTAAGTGATGTGCCATAGGTATTAGTGCCGGGGCCTCAACTTTTTAGAATTCATATAAGTGATTTGGATGAAGGGACCAAAGATATGGTTGCTAAATTTGCTGATAACGCAAACACAAGTAGGAAGGTAAGATGTGAAATGGACAAAAGGAGGCTACAATGGGATATCAATAGATTAAGTGAGTGATTTCAGACACCATTCTGGGAAAGATATTAATTAATGTCTCTATCCTTTAAACACTTTAAAGTACCCTGGTCACTTTGATATTCATGTCCCATCGACACATGAAAACCTTCAAAATCACCGCAGCACTCCATTCCACACTACTGTAGAGATTGGCCCTGATTAATGTCATAAGCTCCAGGTATTAAATTACCTCTTTAAAGTGTCTTATATAAAGGTGATTTTGTTTTTCTTTGCGGGTTTTGCGACTTTGGAACATTCTGGCTCAGTCAACAGTCGAATATTTTTAAGACAGAGGGAGATAAATTCTTGTTGGGAAGAGAATCAAAGGTTATTGGGGATAGATAGGAAATGTAAAATTCAACACAAAAAGATCAGCCATGATCTGACTAAATGGCTGAGCAGGCTTGAAAGGCCAAATGACCTACCTCTGCTCCTATTTTGTATATTTATATTTAATGCTCAAGGGCTTGGGGAGAAGAATGACAATACAAGCTCCTTAAGAGAGCCAGCATGGATGTGTTGGGCCATATGTCCCATTGTGTTGTAAAAATTCTATGATTCAATAATTCTATAAATCAAAATGATCTTTCCATTTGTGTACAGTAAATTAGATAATACTAATGGATTATTCATAACGACTGCTCAGAGTCTGTTACTGTTCTTGTCAATATTCCAGATGCAAAAACAATATTCAATGAGGTATTCTCTGGGCCTTTTGTTCTATAGATTGGCTTTGATTCCTCATGACATTATTATTGTTATTATACAAAGTGAAATATTTCACTTGTTCACAGATTTGTAAGATACATGAGTTCCAAAACACCTCATGGTATAAGTTCCCTAAGCCAGGATCTCTGCTGCTAACTCTGCCAAAGTTTGCATAGTCAGATGGAAGCACAGTGATATACATGCTTATGGCAACACTGGGAACTCCCCATGCCAAAGAGGCTAGAAGGCCTGGCATGTAATCCAAGATGTGGGGATGCCGGCGTTGGACTAGGGTAAACACAGTAAGAAGTCTGACAACACCAGGTTTAAGTCCAACCGATTTATTTGATAGTAAACTCACAATCTTTCGAGGTTTACCTCTTCGTCAGGTGAAGAGTTTAACCTTGAAAGCTTGTGAGTTTACTTTCAAATAAATCGGTTGGACTTAAACCTGGTGTTGTCAGACTTCTTACTGTATGTAATCCAAGAACCAGGGAGAAGTATTATGTCCAAACTAGCAGCATCTTTAAGTTGCCTCTATACCAACCCCTCACCCACCACCCTCTGACCTTTAGAAGACAGCTATCGTCAAACATTTAACAACATGTTCTAAGCATCTTCAAGATTGTGGCCTGACATATGGGTGAGCTTCTTGACTGGCATAGAGCTGGTCAGTACATCTGCTTTTACCAGGTGTACCATCACAAAGGATATTTTGGGTCTCTATGAGGGCCTAGGAAATCCAAATGTGGCATGTTTCCATACCAGGTTTCAATTCCTGCTCCATTTACTTCAATAGCCAAGATAAAAGCAGGCACCACTCCTACATGATTATCTGGAAAATTAAGCAAACCCCAGGACTTGGTGTATCCAGACTCTGGCCTAGTTTTCTATTCCAGTGGACTGGCACTAATTTGAATAAGCAAGGTGTTTTAGCCCATTGTAGTTATACTTTTGAATGTTATACTTGAAATTTTGTGGCAAAATAATTAAGAGCCAAACTGCATACTCTGAGAAATAAGAATGTTTTGCCCATATAGAAATATGTAGTTGATTTAAAATTGATTTAGGTTTAATTTTATTCAAAAACATTAATTGCAGGTTTAATTTATTGGAGATTATTAATGAATTATTATAAAGTAACCAGATTGTGAAAAAATATTTAATTAAACAGCTAAGTTATTTTTATAGTTTTGAGGGTACACATTCTCAGTTAATGCTGCAGTTAATTTCAGGTTTTCATATTTACTATGATAATTTGTGAATTTTAAAAAACATGCAAGTTAAATAAAATCCTAACTATGTGCTAGTGCAATGGATATGCAAATAATTAATGGCATATAATAGGCATCTGTCTGACAATTAGAAATATTGGAAAGAAATCTGAAAATATAACATAAATAAACAATGTCTATTACATTTGTTGTGGATTTAACAGATTAGTTCTTGAAGTTCATTGTTAACTCTTTTCTTCTGTACACATCTGTCATTTTAATTTAAGAGGCTTGTTTCCAAATTTGGAAATTGATACTTTTCTATTTTGACTGTGATAATGAAAGAATTCTAAGAATTAAACATTGCAACAACATAAAACACGAAGTTGTACTAATTTAATGGATTTATGGTACGAAATTAATTGCAATCAATTGGCTGAGCATAATTTTGTAAATCATACAATAGCATTCGTCCATCATAGTAATCACTGAGCGCAAGTCAGGAGTATGATGGAATACTCTGCATTTGCCTGGATGACCACAGCTCCAACGACACTCAGGAAGGTTGACAGCATGCAAGAAAAAGCAACCCATTTGCCCGGCATCTCATTCACTCTTCTACCACTGACGGAAAGTGTCAGCAGTATGCATCATCTCCAAGATGCACTGAAGCAACTCACGAAGAGTTGTACCTTTGATAGTATCTTCTAAATCCATAATCTCCACCATCTACAAGTGTAGTAGATGCACAGATACATCACCACCTGCAAGTTTCCCTTCAAGCCACACACCATTCCAACTTGCTGTCCCTTCACTGTAACTGGGGCAAAATGCTGGAACTCCATCTGAATTTGCACTGTGGGTGCACCTACACCACATGAACTGCCGTGATTTAAGAAGGCAGCTCACCACCATCTTTTCAAGGGCGATTGGGGAGGGGCAACAAATGTTGGCCTAGCAATGATGCCCACACCCAATGAAAGAAATAAACAAAACTGCACTGGCATGCTGAAGGCACATTTCATGTGCCTGAATCTATCTGCAGGTGACATGAAATAGACCAGGGTCTCGAAGGTTATGGTGGAATGCTACATGCCGCATAATTTTCCCTTTCTAAACCTACTCATGGAGGCCTCACAGGATGAAGGACAATTAAAGATGGACAATAAATATTGACTCTTCCAGCAATGACCATACCTCTTAAACAAATAAAATACTGCCAGAGGAACAGCAGCAAAGTGAAGAGGATTCTATGACGACACATTGAAGTAGAAAACTGAAAGTTAGTAGTAGCACACAGATAATGTTGTGGAGCTGAAGAATCACTTTTTTTTCCACTTGGCTCCACAGGAAGACAAGTAAAAAATGTACCTGAGAAACCCTGGACTATTTCAATGAAAAGTAGCTTGACAAAATTTTCACTTTGGAGTTCCACAAATACTGAGAAGCAACAAAGGATCTTTTAATGATTCAGGAATTTTGACTGGAAAGGAACATAGTTTATTACAGAATGCAAAGTGAACCACGACCATGGTGTACACACACCAGTCCTGGCCTGGGCTACAGTTCAGCAGTCCTAGTCCTGGGCCTGCCTTGTAAAAAGCTCAAGTAACGAGTTCCAGCTGGACAGGCCACTGCCTGTTACTGGGGAAGTTGTACTCAATGTGCCTCACAGGGAGATCAATCACTGATTCCCTATGGACCTCAGGCCCCATTCATAGTGATGAATTCAGTCAATTTTTTTACTCACTCGCCGTAAGCCAGTAGACCAACTGTGGTCCGAAACACCCCACTCTGCAACCAAGTGACAGATGCAGCCAATATAATTTCTGTGATTTCTCCCCACATCTCCCCAGATGCTTATTACTCTGTGAGCCAAGTGACCTTAGTGGAACTCCAGTTTCCACAAGAGTGAAAACATGAAACTTTACTCTCAAAAAGACACATTTTAGAATCTTCTCCCAATCAGAAGAAACGATCCACTTCCAGGATTTCAATCTGTCCTTTCAGTATTCTTCTGCCTTAGATTGCCACATGCACTCAAGCTTCCACACAATCTCACAAGTACCCAGCCATGCCGATAGAACATTACTGCTTCACAGGTTGTTCTAAGATTACCGATCTTAGGATAACTTTCAATGTCTGGCTTCTCACTAGTCAACTTTATCAGGTCTGCATCTTTCAACTCTGTCTTTAACTAAGAGTCTCTCACTTTGCTCCTTTCTTTATCTTCAATGAACAGTATCTTGTTCAATTTTCAATCCCTTTTTTCCTTTTGACATCTGTCTTCCTAGAACTTCTCTTTTTGTTTTCTAATTTCTAGAGCTTTCTGTTCTTTAATTTCTAGAACTTGCTTTCTGCATCGTGTCTTTCAGCATATCATTTGATTGGAGATCAATAATTTTCATTTGAAACTGACTTGGAAGTGTTTCAACATTGCAGTCAAATGGATTTTGAAACAGCTTTATTTCATCTGTGTTTCCATCAAGATCAGAAAATCATTCCTGAAATTGTTTTTGCAAGTCCTTAATGATTTCTGTTGCAAATGAAGAAGGAAATTCTGCTTCACTTTCTTCATGAAATTTTTCACAACATTGAAACTGAACCAAGTTATGAACTTTCACCTGTTCTTGAAATAGCATCAGTTTTGCCCTGAATGCCTTGACATGCACAAATAGATCACAAATCAAAATTGTTTCACCTTGCAACTTCAGATTCAATTGATCATGTCTGCAAAAAATGCCAATTTCCAAACCCAGTCACTGTTTGATAAAAGTGGTTAGGGTCGATTCTTCGCTATGAGAAATGAATCAATTTCCTCTCTGAGCTGGAAGAACTGTGATAGAATCTTTCCACAGCTAAGACATTGAACTGCTGAATAATAAGGCAAGTCATCGAACTCAGAATCAGTTTCTTTCAGAAAATCATGGAACAGGCGATGATTAAGCCCGTGAGATCGAATGAAATCCACTGTTGAAACAACAGGTTTCAGAACACAAGTCACGTCCACATATTTTCCGCACAATGCTTGTTGATAGATAATGCAATGCAGAAACATGGGCTTTGAGAATCCACCAACTTCACAAGCTTTTGTGATTTATCCAACCAAACCTTTCATCTCCCCAGACATGTTCTTTCCTCCATCAATTGTCACGCATTGCAATTTATTCCAGTCCAGGTTATATTCTAAAACAGTTTTTTGCAATTCTTTGAAGATGTCTTCTCCAGTTACTGTGCTGTGCATTCTATGCACTGATGCTAATTCTTGTGTGACATTAAATTCACTGTCAACACCACGGATCAATACCAAGAGTGATGATATATCACACACATCAGTCGATTCATCAAGTACGAGAGAATACAGCAGAAAATTTCTTGCTTTGTCTGCAATTTGATGAAATGTATTGCTTCCTATATCCTCAATTCTACGAGCAACAGTATTTGGTGCAACACTGACAATTTTGAATAGATTTGCTTTTTTTGGGCATAACTCTCCCACTGCTTCAATCATACACTGATGAGATCTCCGTCGGTGAATGGCTTTACTCTTTTAGCCAACACATTAACCAGTTTATAACTGGCCCTGGTTAAAACTTCATTTTCAGTTCTCTTCTGCGTAATAAAAGCTTGTTGGGAAAGCAACCTGCATTGCATTGATTCAAATTTTTCCAAACGCTGTGTTCCTGTGAATTGGGAATAACTTGCTCCATGTTTGGTCTCATAGTGCCAACGTACATTGTACTCCTTCAAAACTGCAACAGTTTCATTGCATATGACATGCAAGGCTTTATCACCTGCTTGTACAAAGAAGTACTTTATGCCCCATTCTTCATTAAACTCTCACTGTCCACTTTTCTATTTTCGTTCCATTACTGAAGGGCATATCTGACTGAAAATGAGGGTTCACCAAGCTGACATCACTGTGGTCATATGAGAGAGAGTGTGATGGACAGGAACTGCACATGTCAACTGTCCAACTGCATGGTTGGGAAAAAACAAAGAGAAATAATTAGTTTTATTATCTATAAATATTTCAGGTTGCTGTGGGCCGGATGTGGCCCGTGGGCTGTAGTTTGGAGGCCTCTGTTCCAGACTTCAGGAAATAAATGTCTAGACTATGCTGTATATATAAAGGGTTAATTTGGAACTAAGTAAAGTGATGTAAGTGAGCACATGACAGGCATCCAGGGTCAGTCTAGTGTTGGACAGAGCCAAGTGCACAAGCAAGCATGGAGAAAGCTCCTAGCTTGTACCCTTCACAGTACATTTGTAAATAGTTCTAAGAGAGTCAATGAAGATTTACAGTTAACCTACGTATGACTACAAAGACTTCATAAGACCTATCGAATAGTATCGATCACCCTACAACATGGTGGCAGATTATGGAAAAACCAAAGACCTTGCAGAAAATGCAGAAAAAAGCTGAAATACTAGAAGACTGAGAAAAGCAGTCTGACCTGAAAAGAAGCTCCAGAATCTGAAGGACAAAGGAAAGTTCAAAGGTTTGGAAGCTGGAGGCAAAAATTTGAAATTCCTCACTGCAGGAGATGCACGGGGGGAGCAGCGATAAGGTGGGGTAGGAGGGTTGAGGTTGGGTATTAGAAAAGATGCTCTTTTGGTGCAGACTTGATGGGCTGAATGGCCCCTTCTGCACTGTAGGGATTCTATGGCTCTATAAGACTGCATTGAATCTCCTTAGGAAGGCCAACTTCAGATCGCAGAATCAACTGCTCAAGCAGAGGTGAGCTAAATCCTTTAAAATTCCAGGCTAAGCAGATCCTAAGAAATCTTTAAACAATTCAGAGTCAGAAGCAATTGGAAGAAACACATCACAAAACATAATCCCGAATCAGGCTCAGAAACAGAAAAAACAATTAATGCAGAAGAATCATGACTAAATGCGTGGAGCTACGGGAAATGGGGGGAGTGAGGGAGGGGGCTGGAGCCTGAGTAGGATGCTCTCTCAGAGAGCCTGGGTGGTCTCCTTTTGCACTATAGGGATTCGATGATGGGAATCTTACCAAACAATGGCAATTGTTTCCGGTTAGAAAACCATTGTGTTTCTCAAGAGAGAAAACCCGGCTGCACAGTGATCGGGGCGCCATCTTTAAAGAATATAACAGGAATAAATAATCCCCCAGCCCACAATGGAAATTTCAGGGGCTCCTTTCCCACCCCTGTTTGGAATCGGCTCTCCCCCCCCACCGCAATCATTAGCCCTACCCCCCACTGATTATCAGCCCCTTGCTTCCCACTCCCCACAATCAGAGCTGGCACCCTCTGTCCCCCCCATTCCTGTTGCTCCTAACCAACGGCCATCGCAGGCATCTTCTGCTTTTCTGTCCTCTCCTGATCACCATCACATACAAATAAATTCTCACTCCATCATGAGGCTCCCATTGGTGTCTGCCCCTTTGGCACAGGTTGGCACTGGTAGGTTGGCACAGAATGGCATGGGCATGGTGTCAACCTGGCTGTGCCAAATGCCAACCCGTGCCAAGGGGCAGTGCCAAGGAACTGCTTCCGTCCCCTCGTGGCTATACTGCCCTTAGTGTCCTCTGGGGGATTCCCACGACAGGTTCAGGTCTAAGTGAACCTTTTGTGAACTGCGCTGGCATGACATTATGTCTGTGGATGTCAATATCCAGCAAGGGGGTCAATATTTGGTGGAGGGGGGAGGTGGGCGTGTTAATTATATTAAACTTTATTCAAATGCATGTAAATCTGGTTCACACATGTTATCAATATGAACCTGATAAAATTGCCAGTGTGGGGCAGAGAAGACCCGAGATCACAATCTCGCTGGCAAGATCCACGACTTCTGGAACTTAAGCCCCTGATGGTGTTTGCATGGATGGCGTGTGTGGGCTCAAGATCACCTCCCTATTATTAAACTAGAAAGAGTGCAGAAAAGATTTACTAGGATGCTACTGGGACTTGATGGTTTGAGTTATAAGAAGAGGCTGGATAGACTGGGGCGTTTTTTTTCCCTGGAGCGTACGAGGCATAGGGTGACCTTATCGAGAGAAGGAATACCTCTGAAAATTAGCTACACATTGCCACCTAGTGGCTAGAGTCAACAATAAATAATTATAGGTGACAATTTACTGGGAATGTCTGTGGAAAAAGAAAAGATCAATTGTATCACCACACATTTTGTCATCAGCTTGAAATGTTAACTCTACTTCTCTCTCCACAAAAGCTATTTTGTTTTAGCATCTTCTGTTTTTATTTCAGATGCCCAGCATCTGCACTATTTTGCTTTTGGATGTTCAGTGTAGTATGACAGCCATATCGGCCGATAACTTTTAAAAATATGAACTTCTAGCCATTAGCCAAAATGGTAACACAAAATATTTTATGTTTTAAGGCTTTTACTGTAACAAGCAAACTGGGATCAACATTGAGTGAACACTATTTGGTAACTTTTGCTTTAAACTATGAAATAGAACTTTCCCTTTTTACTTTAAAAATAACGTTTCCCACTTATACTGTTCCTCAGGAGACACTCAATTCTTCCATAACCAGCACAATATGAATCCTTTGCCCCAGGGGGTTTTACTTCTGTTCCTTTCCCAGCTTGATAAACCTTGGAACATTTTTCCTGCATATTTTCCCTTTAGTGCAAACTGGGTGAATTTTCCAGACTTGTTTTAAATTCTAAAGAATTTGGCCTTTTTAATCAGGTGGCACAGTGGTTAACACTGCTGCCTCACAATGCTAGGGACCTGGGTTCAATTGCCAGCTTGGGTCATTGTCTGTGTGGAGTCTGCAGGTTCTCCCCATGTCTGCGTGAGTTTCCTTCAGGTGCTCTTGTTTCCTCCTATAGTACAAAAGACGTGCTGGTTAGATGCATTGACCATACTAAATTCTTCCTCAGTGTACCTGAATAGGTGTCGGTGTGTGGTGACTAGGGGATTTTCACATATCTTCATTGCAGTGTTAATGTAAGGCTACTTATGACACTAATAAATAAACTTTAGGTGTGAACGTCTACCCACATTCCTGCATGGTGAACCATAGGAACTTCTGGTTTCTAGCTCTCTCTTTCATGGATCCTGGCTGGCCAACATATCTGCGAGATTCAGTGAAACTTTTGGAAATCCTGCAAACAAGTCCTTCAATGGTTTCCTAAGAACTCCCTAGCTCAAAGTCCATCTCCATGGTAACGTGAACCACATAGGCTTTATAGCTAAGTGGAAAATTAGCTATTGAAAGTAAATAGGCAGTTTAAGATATAACCCAACATTCTCAACACTTTCCTGGGACTTTGGAGCCTCACTGCTATAAACACAGATACTACTGCCATTGGCTTCAAATATGACTTACATCTTGTTTCCAGCAAAATGCCTGTGCCTCCTTTTAATCTTTAACAGCCACACCACCTAGGCCAGTTGCCAGGCAGAATTTTAAACACATCATTTGACACTTGTCATTTTACCCTTTTCAAGTTTTCCATTTTTTTTATTCTTTCATGGGTTTTGTACACCACTAATAATGCCACAATTTGTTGCCCATTTCTAATTGCCACCGAGAAGGCAAAAGTGTGCCATCTTCTTAAATCATGGCAGTCTATCTAGTATAAATACATCTGCAGTGACATTACCAAGGGAAATCCAGGATTTTGATCCAGTGATAGTGAATGAGCAGTGATATTGTTGCAAATCAGGATGGTGTGTGGCTTGGATGGAACTTGCAGATGGTGCTATTCTCATGCATCAGTTCTTCTTGCTCTTCCAGGTGTAGAAGTTGCTGTCGAAGGAGGTTTGGTGAGTTATTGCAATGCATTTATACAAGATATACACTGCTGCCACTTTGCATCATTGGTGGGGTTGCCAACTATGATTGAATGAATTCCTGGAATTATCACATGGCTTGTTCCAATGCTGTAGCTATTATTCGATCAAAATATCCATTGTTGTGCAGCACTACCTTCCTACCCCAGTTGGAAAAGCACTTATTGCCTAGTTGAATTATGCTTGCTGTCAGCCAAGCAGAACAAAGAACAAAGGAAAGTACAACACAGGAACAGCCTGTTCCAATCATGAAGCCCTAACTAAAAAAAAAACCTTCTGTCCTTAGTCCATATTTCTCTATTCCCTCCTTATCACGTACCCATCCAGATGCCTCTTAAATGGTGCTAATGTGCCTGCTTCCATCGCCTCCTCTGACACGGCGTTCCAGGCACCCACCACTCTCTGCGTGAAAAACTTGATCCGCAGATCTCCCTTAAACCTCCCCCCACTCATCTCGAACCTGAGCCCCTTGCAATTGACACCTTGGAAAAAGCCTCTAACTATCCACACTGTCTATGCCTCTCATAATTTTGTAGACCTCTAAAAGGTCTCCCCTCAGCCTCTATCTTTCCAGTGAAAATAATCCTAGTTTATTCAAACTTAAACATACTGAAGTATGTGTGCATCAGGTGACACAGGAGTTGCATTGTTTTCATTCTCACATTTCAGGTATTATGATTTTAGGTGCAGTTAATGAATTGATTAAAATGTAGAAAAACAGACCAGAAACAAACTAGTGTAGATTCAAGGATTAGATCCCTTGAACCAGGAATCTTCAAACTACAAATTGTATATTATAATACTGCACAGATTACACAGCAGCCTGGCAGGGTAGGATAGGTACCACACAGATTTTGTTTTATTTAAATAGACAGCTGCACAAAACAAAAGGGATTGCATATTGAAAAACTGGCTGCACACTGAAGGCACTGGTGCTAAATTTGCAGATGATACAACAATATGTACAGGGACAGGTAGTACTGAGGAAGCAGAAGGATTGGGACAGGTTAGGAGAGTGGGCAAAGGAGAAATCCTAATAAGATTTGCCTGTCATAACGCAGTGGTCTACCAATTGAACAAATGGAATTGTAGCCTTTTACATATATTGCACACTGTCCACAACCAAAGGAGGTTGATGGATATACAGAAGCAATCAAGTTCCAAACATGGGATATATAAGATTCATATGCTCTGACTGAACTTTTTCAATCTCCTGCTGTTGCTGATTAAGCAGCAGGATATATAGTGATTGCTGATATTTGGTATTCTTCAGGTGTTATGCTTTATGTTAGTGATTATGTCTTTCCAACTTTAATTGCCCTTGATAGCAGCCAACAATTTGTGTTTTGTTCTCAAATATTATACCTGTTTTGCTCATTAAACTGTTGGTACATTTCCTCCTTTGTCTCTCTTTTGCTTTGCATCCCTCAATTTTACCAGTTATACCAGATGTTCTAGTTTTTCTTTCCCAATTAGATGCTCAAAGAACTACAGTTGGCTCCTGATCATCTTCAGCAATTCTTGTGCACCTGCTTTCCTCAAAACCTCCTTAGTTGATCATGTTCAGAAATCCCATTTCTGCTGCCTTTATTTTGTTTTCCTTTTTGGCTTATATTACAACTTTTGCATCAATATAACATTGACCAGATGTAGCATTTTAGTACTTTCAATCTGCTTTCAATAGAATTGTCCTTATTTCCAAAGAGGTCTCATACTTCTGTGAAGATTTTGAAAATGTTAGATAGCTTCCTGACGTCCTGATCACTTTTCCCATCAGCTATTATTTGGCTAGCTAAATAGGAAAATGTTTCTATTTGTTTCATTTCCTTTTTATTGCCTTTGGTTCTACTGCTATGTTGCATCTGGCCATAATCCTTTCCTTGGGTATTACAATGCATGCTGTTTTATTGCAGTTGAAATATAATTCATCAGTTACTGTTTGTTATAACTGTGTCTTGGTGTCTTTGTAGATTTTCCTCTATCTGCCAAAATTGCTCATCATCCACACACCTCAAATTACTTATATTCTGTCTTGATAATTTATAATAATTTCACTGTAAAGACTGAAATAACCTGGAGACGAGAACACAACCTTTTCACACTCTTTACAGCTATTAATTCACTGTACTCATTGTCTATGGCTGCTATTTGGTGCTGGGATAAATTCTGAAGCAGCCTTCAATCTTTCCCTTCCAAATCCAAGTTAGCATTTCAAATATTGGTCCTTGGCTCCCTGTCAAATGACTTGGGTGCAATCTATAAAACTAAATATACAGTTTCTAGACTTCTATCATGCTCTCCATTATAATTTTTAACATAAATGTTGCATCCCTTATTCTTTTTCCTTAACTTAGCCCATCTTGTTCTTCTGATATTTCTGATCTAATTCTGTTTCATGCTCTCACCATGATAATATTTAGAATTACTCAGAATTATGTGGCTAATGGGGCTGATCATTCTAACAATTCACATTGTTGTATTTGATCTTTCCTTGTACCTTGTACTAAAGCCATCACATTCCAGAATCATGTTTTTCAGGATTGAAACCCTGAGTTAGCTATGCTTATTGGGATAAATTCACTTGTCAAGCGTTGGTGTATCTAGATTTTTTTTTTAAATCACTAACAAAGATGGGAGAGATAAAAAATACAATTTTCAGACTGTGGCAAAGCCAAACTGTACAGCATGCTCATGTTTCTTCCCTCTCCTCAATTATCAGAAGTAATTTTAAAAAGACAAGACATTAACATAAATGCAAGTTGCTATACTATTCCATTTTAATTCAAACATTACAGATCAATACTCAGTTTTAAACACATCCCAATCGAGTACTGTGTCTACATTATAACTTTACACCCAGCTCTCAATTTTATTTGTACATTAAATACATTGTGCATTGAGAGACATGATTCTCATTTTATTAATGGACAAAGATCACCAGGTCCAGATAATTTCTTTTAAGTCACAATATTTTTATATTTTATCATACAACACACCATTGTATTTACTATGAAACAAGATTAGTTACATGCACTAGAGGCCCCCCTTAGTTAAGTGGCTTCATATTTCTGTAAATGCATATCTCCTTCAGGAAATAGCAGAAAAATCAAGTATAAAAATATAGAAGAAAATAACTGCCATCCCTCAATATATCTGAGGAAATTAGGTAGGAAAAACCTTGAGGTACAGGAAGACTGGCAGCAGTTTGGTTTAAAAGAACACTTTCAGTAATAATCACATCACCACCCCTTCTTCATTAAGCTGGGAGAAGCATTCCCCCCAAAACTGTCATCCACATAAACTGGCCAAACACCCTGACCTTGACACTTTTTTTTGTTTTTTTTGAGATGGTGGGGGAGAAGTGAAAGTGTAAGAAGGGTTACAAAAGGCTTCTGTGCAGAGATTTACATCATTCCCTCTTTTTTATAAACCAATTTTGGGATATAATGATAAAATAAACCTAAAGCCCTAACTTAACGTAACTGCATTAAGGACCAGTAATATTTAAATTAGGAAACACTGGAGCAAGTGTTTTTTGATTTTGGTAGGTTTATTGTTTGTCAAGAATATCCCAACTGTACTATGCTTAAATGTAGTTCCACCTTAAAATTAAAAAATTAAATCCATAGGGGAAAATAGCAAAACAGAGCTGGATTTTACAGGCCATCTAAGGCAAGAAAAGCAAGTGAGTGGACCTATAAATTAGGGCATGTGGCATAGGCTCTGTCCCCATCACTGTTCTCCCCTGCCCCACCCCCACCCCCCACCCACCATAATTGCATGAGCATCAGGTGGGTTGCTCATCTGTGGCATCATTGAGGCCTTAAATGGGAAATTAATGCCTGAATAAGGGTCTCATCCTGTTCCAATTTAATAGATGGCAGGAAACGCTGGTGCTCAACATGCAGCTCTGCAGGTTTACTCACGGTCCCAGAGACCCTCTCTCCAGTTCTGTTGTCCCAAATCCACTCACTCCCCTGCCCTGCCCAACATCCCCTCAACCCAATCACTTGGGCATGTTAGCCTGGTCCCACAGAGATCCAGACATACCTGAATGTCCATGTTCATCACTGAACATCAATCATCTCCTTGACCCATCTGCAGCACCAGCAGTGCTCACCCCGCTCCTGCTGATGCTGCCAGTGTGCAGAGCTGCTGGCCAATTGCAGACTGGCAGCTTTTTGAGATGGAATTTCATCTTGGAGACAGACCTCAAACTGATTAAAGGGTCATTGCCCAAAACATTAAGGCAGGGTGAGCTGACAAAGCAAAGAAGGGCACACTCCTGACATTTAAGATGGGGTGTTGGGAACCCACCCTCAGCACTTAATCCAGCCCATTTTATAATAATGTGGCTTTTTATCTCAACGTAATTGGCTAATCAATATTTTAGAAGGAGATTTTGCATCTTCATTTGAGTTTGACTTATGAGACTACTTGCATTGCCACAAGTTAATTACAACATGCCAAAGCCCTTTGAATATGTGATTGCCTTAAGGAGCCTTTCCTTGAGCTTGTCCTTGCTGGAGTAGTCTGGAAGCAGGAGTACATTGAAGCAAGTATGCGTTGTTGGCAGCCTGTCAGAAATAAAACATGAGCATAAAGTCACTAATTCCGAGTTTTTACATGTGTATAAATTAGATATTTGAAAAAGCCACAACGCAAAATAAGTCAAATGTTTTTAGTGGAAAATATAAAGTAAAACATTACTTGCTGCCTTATTCTTTCCTCGTTATACCATGATCCAGTTGCTCACAAAAACAAACTTGCATCTATGTATTTATAGAAGCTCACACTGCCTCCAAGTACTATATAGTCAATGAATTAATTCATAAGTGCTGTTACTGATGACAAACAGGGAAATATAGCAGCCAGTCTGCGACCTCTTGATCCCTCAAGAGGAATGAAATAAATGACCAAATAGCCTATTTTACTGATGTTGTTTTGAGGGATAAATGCTGATCAAAGAAGTGGTGTGGCACAGGATTTGTCCAGGAGAGACAAGAGCAACAAAACAAAATTATTTTAGAAATCAACTATCCAGTTGTAAATGGAAAACTGCACATTTCTTGAAACAAAAATTCAATGTTGCACTGAAGTAAAAAAAATCCATATATTATACAAGTGTATGATTTCCATTCAAGAAAGAGAAACCTCCAGCTAATCATCTGCAAGAATTCTATCAGTGGATTGAATGTCACATCACATACAGGCAGTGATGGGCAATCATATGCTTTCTCTGTATTTAGTCAGAGCACTCAGCTCAGCTGTCATTAGGTATTTACAATCTAACAGCTAGAATTCTGGAATCTACCCAAATACAAATAATTGATGAGAAAGAAATAGAAAAAAATACCTACCAACAACTTCAAGCCATTGTGGAGGAAAGAAAATTGTCTTGAATGTTTAAACATAAAACTTAAAGCTCCAGATTCTACTAAAAGCTGCTATCTAGCGGAAAATAAGTCAAATAATTGAAAACTACCGTGAATCACCACACAACCGATATTTAAAGCAACAGGATTAATGTAATAACTTCCTTCACTGAACGATTAAATTCACATGCATCACTGAACTGCAGGCCAGTTTGAAACAAAATCAAGCAAGATATGAATTTATGTCATTACTACATTTCCACATAAGTCATCAAATATGTTGTACTGCCAGAAGGGTAGATTGCACAACTTGTAAACTGGATACAAGCAAGATGAGTCTGAGTGAAAGAAAGAAATTCATCTTTTTCGTTCTGTGCACTGCTTCTTCTTGTACAATTAAAAATAAATCTGCCTTCTTCGGTAGTAGCATGCCAGTCTAATAAGACTTCTACAGAATGTAAAGCAGCACCCTAGAGTATTAAACAGCAGCACCTCCAATCATTAGAATATGTGTAGCATCATTAGCTGACTAATGTGCCATGGCTGCTTAGAAAATATGGGAGTTTATTAAATCTTATTTTAATTCAGTGAATTTAGGTCAAAATTTATGCAGCAATAAGTGGAGAATGAGAAGGGCAAGAGTTGTTAACTGGCTGGACCTACAACACACAAAAACTGTTTTTGAAAATTTAAATGAAACACTTAATAAGGCATGGGGGAGATTAAGATTTCATACTCCAACGAGTGCACTGAAAGATA
Organism: Carcharhinus amblyrhynchos; assembly: GCF_965287045.1. Taxonomy (NCBI): domain Eukaryota; kingdom Metazoa; phylum Chordata; class Chondrichthyes; order Carcharhiniformes; family Carcharhinidae; genus Carcharhinus; species Carcharhinus amblyrhynchos. The sequence continues at coordinate 81,765,168 of NC_137324.1, forward strand.
ACTGATTTGAGAAGAGCTATTGAATACAGCGTGGAATGAGATGACTGTGAACTTGTTCCTACATTCCGCTGTCTCTTAATTCCAGTCACCTTGCCCTAACTTTAAAATTTACAAATTAATCCGATTACCCGAAATGAAAATTGAAGTAGTTCGAAACAGACACACCTCCCAAGAGTCCATTTAGAGCTAGCTGCTTCCTAGTCTTTTTTTCTCTTCCTCAATGATATGCTTAGCTGGAGAAGTGATGTCAGACTGGGGACGTGGAATGGTCCCAGGGATTACTGCCCAATACTGTTCCACCCACACTATATCTCAATTCACAAATACAATGCAGCTTTATCAGATTCACAGACAACGCTAAGGAGTTGAATTTTGTTTTCAAATCTTTAATATAGCAAATGAAATTAGATATTCTAAGTGCAAGATATAACACATTGCAAGATAAACAGGAGACACATTGAATGTGTGTTAAAGGAGCCAAGGGAAAGGCTGAAGATATGGGAATAGACAAAGTTGTAAATTAAGGACATTCAAGGGACTCTGGTGTCTATATTTTTAAAATGCCAATTGTACATATAGCAAACCAGATGAACCAAATATCCAGGGACAAGTTGCAGCGTTATCTAGCCTCATGCTCGCCTAGTGGCATGGTCAATTCTGGAGCTCAGTTGGTAAAATATGATTTCAGTTTATTTTTCTTTGTTCAGATTCATAATTCAATGCCATCCCAAAACTCTTCTCCACTGAGAAAGGGATGGCTCATACTGAGATATGGTACATACTGACAACGTGCCAAGAACGAGCTCATTGTTGTCAGACCATAGTATCTGGCAGATCCCAGCCAAATCTAGGGCAGGGTGTAAGAATACGGTGGGACGCACGAGTACAAGTTATCACAAAAAGCCTCTCCAGGATCAAGGCTGGAAATCATCAGGACCTGAAGAGCTGGTGGAATAGGGATGCCGACTCTATCTGGAGACACTCCTGAAAGTTTGATTACATGACATTCTGCCTGTGCAACATTAGGCCACCTGACTTCTACAAATGTGTTTTAAGCTTACCTGATAAAGATCAAGTCTCCTGTTGTTGACAATCTTTGTGGTTGTGAGCCTGCAGCTGTTCTGAGAAGTTTCAAGAATCAGGAGGTCGCCTGAGAACAGGTGAAGTGAGAAATCCAAGGGTAGGGAAAAAGGGGAACCAATTCTCTCATCTCTCCCACCAAGCCCGCTACCCTCATTCCCTATTCCCCCTCTGTTCACAACTTGGCAGCCCCTCCATCCCACCTCCCTCCACTTCAAAATCAGGGCCCTATCCTTAACTCCCAATCTAATTAGCAGTTCCCAATTTTTATGTAAAGGAGATCTCTTCTGAGTAAAGTTGCTATAGTCATAGGTTGCTCTTTCCTTTAAAGAGGAGAGATGATTTAATCCAAGAATCACCACACCTCAGGCAAGGGGCAAGTTGACTATGTTTTTCTATAAAGTTTTTCTATGTTTCTATTTCGACAAGGTCCTTTAAGAGACTTTTTGGTAAGTATGTGGGACTTAGTAAGATAGAGGGTTACAGGTAAGCCTAGTAATCTCTAAGGTAAAAACTGCAGCAGGCGACGGTGCAGATGGACCTTGGGGTCCTTGTGCATGAGTCGCAAAAACCCAGCTTGCAGGTGCAGCAGGTGGTCAGGAAGGCGAATGGGATGCTGGCCTTCATAGCGAGGGGGATTGAATATAAAAGTAGGGAGGTCTTGCTGCGGCTGTATAGGGCATTGGTGAGGCCGCAGCTGGAGTACTGTGTGCAGTTTTGGGCGCCGCACCTGCGCAAAGATATTTTGGCCTTGGAGGGAGTGCAGAGGAGGTTTACTAGGCTGATGCCGGAGTTGATGGGGTTGAGCTATGAGGAGAGGCTGAATAAACTAGGCTTGTACTCGTTAGAGTTTAGAAGAATGAGGGGAGATCTCATTGAGACTTATAAGATGATGAATGGGATGGATAGGATAGAGGTGGAGAGACTCTTCCCGCTCAAAGGATAGTAGGACTAGGGGGCACAGCCTCAAGATAAAGGGGGGGCGGTTTAGAACAGAGTTGAGGAGGAACTTCTTCACTCAAAGGGTGGTGAATCTCTGGAATTCTCTGCCCGTTGAAGTGGTGGAGGCTACCTCGGTAAATATTTTTAAGACGCGGGTTGATGGGTTTTTGATAAGAGAGGGGATTAAGGGTTATGGGGAGAGGGCGGGAATGTGGAACTGAGCCACGACAGATCAGCCATGATCTTATTGAATGGCGGGGCAGGCTCGAAGGGCTAGATGGCCTACTCCTGCTCCTATTTCTTATGTTTGGCACAACCTGTGGGCCGAAGGGCCTGTATTGTGCTGTAGCTTTTCTATGTTGAGGTGGGATCTTCATAATAACCTCAGGTGGAAGGGGAACTGAACCCATGTTGTTGGCATCATTCTGCATTACATAGCTGAGCTAACCAGCAATGAAGCCTCTCGATATCTGTTTGCCTATGCTGTGCAAGCAGTCGATTCTAGAGATTGAACACATTTTCTGTCATTGCAGACTTTTAATTTATTACATCATATGTATTGGTATACAGTGAAAAATGTTGTTTCTTGGGCACTATGCAGATGGATAAAAAACTCCATAACACAATGGCCATTATTTTTACACGCACACAGCTGCCTCGCATTTACCAATATGTCTGGTATTTTAAACTGTAAACTGACTTAATGTAACAAAGGCTGTCTGTGGTTCATAATCTGAGTGCCTGTAGTTTCAAAGTGCACTTGGTATACATAAAAATGAAATTATTTGGGACCTTCAGTGAGTGGCAGCTTTCTGAGAATGTACATTGAAACACAGAAAGGAGCCATTCAGCCCATTGTGTTTAATCTGAGCCAGCCAAAGAAAAAGAGATAACAAAACCAGCCATTTATTTTGTTCCCACTTTGCAGCACCTGGTCTGTAGCCTTGCCAGTTACTGCATTTCAGGTGCAAATCCAAGTATTTTTTTAAATAAGTTGAGCATTTCACCTGTACCAATTTGGGTAAAGGATTTCAAACACCTACCACTTTCCAGGTGAAGAAGTTTTCCTCATGCCTTTTCTAATTATACCAATCATCTTAAATCCATTCCACCCCTGGCAATTAACCCCTCATCGAAGGAAACAAGTCTTTGCTGACGACCCTAGCAAGATCCCTCATAATTTTGTACAACTCATTTAGGTCACCAATCAGCCTCCTCTGTTCTAAGGAAAACAATCCTAGCCTATCCAGTCTTTCTTCATAACTGCAATTTGAACTCTGGCAACAATTTTCTAAATTTCCTCAATTTGCTCCAGAACAACTGTGCCCTTCCAGAATTGTACACAAAATTCCAGCTGTGGCCTAACCAACATTATATCCCTCCTTTTATATTGAACACCTCATCCAATAAAGGAAAGCATTCTTTAAGCTTTTGTTACCATCTTATCCACCTGTGCTGACACCTTCAGCGACCTATAGAAATGCACTTAAGATCTCTCACTTCTTAATATTTTCAATATCCTGCCATTTATTGAGTAATGCTTTGCTTTGTTGCTGTCTTGACATGCATTACCATGTGGACTGAATTCCTTTTGCCACATTTCCACCCACTCAACCAAACCATTGGCATAGTTCTGGAGACAACAGCTATTCTCTTCATTATCAATGACATGGCCAATTTTTATGTCATCTGCAAATTTCCCAGTTGTGCCTCCTGCATTAATGTCCAAATTATTAATACATACAAAAACAGCAAGGGCCCAACATCAAGTCCTGTGGAATGCCACTGGAAACCATTTTCCATTCACAAAAGCCTTCATCGAACATTACGCTTTGTTTCCTGTCACTGAGCCAATTTTGGATCCAACTCATCAACTTCCCCTGTATCCTATGGGATTTCGCCTTTCTGGTCAGTCTGTTATGTGGGATTTTGCCAAATGCTTAAAATCTACGTAGACAACATCTACTGAACTTCCCTCATCAATCCTCTTTCTTACTTCCTCAAAAAAATTGATTAAGTTAGTAAGACACAATCTTCCCTTAACTAAACCATGATGAATCATGCCTCTCGGTGACAGTTTATCCTGTCTCTCAGAATCGGTTCCAATAATCTGCCCACCAAAGTCAGACTGACCAGCCTATAATGCTCTGTCCTATTCCACGCACCCTTTTAAAATAATGGTCCAACATTTGCAGACCTTCATTCCTCTGGTAACTTGCCTGTATCTAGTGAGGATTGGAAAATGATCTTCAGAGAATCTGCTATTTCCTCCCTGGCTTCCTTCAATAGCCTGGAATATACTTCATCTGGCCCTGGTGATTTATCTACCTTCAAGGATGGCATTTCCTCCAAGAGAGGTGGTGTAGTGCTATTGACACTGGACTAGTAATCCAGAGTCTCAGAGTATTGATCTGGGGACCTGGGTTGGAATCCCACCACAGCAGATGGTAATACAAACAAAACAACAAAGAACAAAGAACAACCCAGCACGGGAAACAGGCCCTTCGGCCCAACAAGCCCACGCCGCCACATCACCCTACACCTATTCTACCCTGCGTATCTACAAATAGAACCCCTGACTTAGCCAGATTCAGGGGAGAATAGTGTCAATTTGGTAAAACCAATCAGCCTAAGAGCACATCTTTGGGGTGTGGGAGGAAACCGGAGCGCCCGGAGGAAACCCACGCAACCACAGGGAGAATGCACAAACTCCCACAGACACAGGCCCAAATCCATGTATCTGCACAGCTAGCAGTGCTAGTCACCGAGCTGTTGCGGCGCCCGTCTACCGGTCCAGGATCAAGCACACACACCGACACGAAGTACTAGGCCACTCCCAGAACCTCCAGGAGCAGCCCACGCACAACCCACCGTGTGCATGCCCCTCGTTTGACAACGAGGTGGACCTCCACCTGCGGAGTGAAAAGACAAAACGTTAATCACAAGCCTGCCTTTCCGGTGTCTCCCGAGGTTCTAACCCTTATTCAATAACCCCTACCATAACCCTCCATCCTCGTTTCACTCATGTGCCTATCTAACTGAACCTTAAACGAGTCCAACGTTCCCGCCTCCACCACCCCACTCGGTAGCGCGTTCCATACCCCCACTACTCTCTGCGTAAAGAACCTTCCTCTCATATCCAAATTATACCTCTCCCCCCTCACCCTTAAATCATGTCCTCTTGTATTCGTAACCAATCTAGGGAGCAGTCTCTCACTATTGACCCTGTCTATTCCCTTCAGTATCTTATATACCTCTATCATGTCACCCCTCAATCTCCGTCTTTCCAAAGAGAAAAGTCCCAGTTTCTCCAACCTTTCCTCGTAACCCAACCCCTCCATGCCAGGCAACATCCTGGTAAACCTCCTCTGCACCCTTTCCAGAGCCTCCACGTCCTTCCGGTAGTAAGGTAACCAGAACTGGACGCAGTACTCCAAATGCGGTCTAACCAACGTTCTATACAACTGAAGCATTAGACGGCAGCTTTTAAACTCTATACCTCTTCCTATAAAGGCTAGCATTCCATAAGCCTTCCTGACAACATTCTCCACTTGTGTCACAACCTTCATGGATTTGTGAACCTGCACTCCCAGATCCCTCTGTGTTTCTATACTCCTAATTTGTCTACCTTTAATCACATAGCTCCTCTCTACATTATTCCTTCCAAAATGCATCACCTCACATTTGTCAGGATTAAATTCCATCTGCCACCTATCTGCCCAATGCACCAACCTATCTATATCCTGTTGTATCACCTGACAATCCACTTCAGTACCCGCCAACCCTGCCATCTTGGTGTCATCAGCAAACTTGCTGATCACACCACCTATGCTCTCTTCCAAGTCATTTATGTAGACTACAAAGAGAGGTCCCAGTACCGAGCCCTGCGGCACACCACTGGTCACTGGCCTCCAGCTGGACAATATTTGAATTCAATAAAATTAAATGTCTAATGATGACCATGAAACCATTGTTAGTGTAAAAATCCATCTGGTTCACTAATGTCCTTTAGGGAAAAAAATCTCTCGTCCTTAGCTGATCTGGCCTACATGTGACTCCAAATCCACAGTGATGTGGTTGACTGTTAAATGCACTCAGGGATGGGCAATAAATGCTGGCCCAGCCAGCGATGCCCAGATCCTATGAACAAATACAATAAAAAAAGTCTTCTCCTATTATGCTTATTGTATTAAAATTTCACACTCCTCCTCTAACCATAATGCTCCACAGACAAAACAATAATTAAGGACCCTGCCCACATCATCTGCACTAAGTCAGAAGTTACCAACATTTCATACAGATTTCAACACATTAAGAGTCCATTACGCGTTAAGTCTAGTCATTATGGAGCAGGGATCACATCCCGTGTGTCAAACTATATTACCAAAACAAATGGTGTGCAAGCCTACGACTGCATTTGCACACTATTTACACATTGTTCACACACAACTGCAGTAAAATGATTCCCCTTTGTTATGTTAAAGATTATGTAAAGAGGGTCAGGGTTAATGTTGGATCAAATTGATCTGCAGGTCAAAATTTGATGGATTGAGACCTGAACTGCAGACCTCAGATCACATTATAAATATAATCTGCAACTCAGATTCCAAAAGGCAGACCATTAGAGGGCAAGGCCAGAGCTCTACCAGGGGGAAATAAATTGGAATACTACGGAAAACGCTCACAAAATTAACTGTCTCCCTTGAGGATAATGGTAAAAAGCATTTTAATCTCCTTAATTTACCAAATTGTCCCATGTACAAGTATAGCAATGTTGATTACCAGTCAAACTCTCAATTACAACCCAGTTCTGGAAGGGGCCGCTAGAACTGAAGTAAGCTTGATAGTTATTTGCTCATATTTTGAGAGAGCATGAACAGATTATGGAGGCTGTCATGATCAAATATTATGATTGCTCTATAATATCTGAATGGAGAAAGACCACAGAAAGCTGCAGCATTGAGGGTTCTGGGGTTTTGTAGACAGGTGAGGTCCCAGAGGACTGGAGGATAGCAAATGTGGTACCGTCGTTTAAAAAGGGTAGGAGGGATAACCCTGGTAACTATAGGCCGGTGAGTTTGGCGTCAGTGGTAGACAAGTTGATGGAGAGGATTCTTAGGGATAGGATGTACGAGCACTTACAGTGTTGCGACCTGATTAGGGATACGCAGCATGGCTTTGTAAAGGGGAAATCTTGCCTTACGAATCTGGTAGAATTTTTTGAGGAGGTGACAAAAACGGTCAATGAAGGACGAGCCATTGATGTCATCTATATGGATTTCAGTAAGGCGTTTGACAAAGTCCCTCATGGTAGGTTGGTTGAAAAGATTAAGGCTCATGGAATACAAGGCCAGGTATCTAGATGGGTTGAGAACTGGCTTGGTAAGAGGAGACAGACAGTAGTAGTGGAAGGGTCCTTTTCTAGCTGGAGGTCTGTCACTAGTGGTGTGCCGCAGGGCTCAGTACTGAGACCTCTTTTTGTAGTATATATAAATGACTTGGAAGAGGGAGTAAGTGGTGTGATCAGCAAATTTGCAGATGACACTAAGATAGCTGGATTGGCAGGCAGTGAGGAGCAGTGTCTGGCAATACAACAGGACATAGATGGGCTGGTATATTGGGCAGATATGACAAATGGAGTTTAATCCTGATAAATGTGAGGTGATGCATTTTGGCCGAAATAATGTAGCGGAGAGTTATATGATAAAGGATAGACATATAAAGAGTATAGAAACGCAGCGGGACCTGGGGGTACAAGCACACAAGTCTTTGAAGGTGGCAGTACAAGTGGAGAAGGCTGTGAAGAAAGCTTATGGTATGTTGGCCTTTATAGGAAGGGGTACAGAGTACAAGAGCTGGAATCTAATGTTGTAGTTGTATAGAACGTTGGTTAGGCCGCATTAGGAGTACTGTGTCCAGTTCTGGTCACCTTACTACCGGAAAGACATGGAGACCCTGGAGAGATTGCAGAGGTGGTTTACCAGGATGCTGCCTGGTATGGAAGGACTGGGTTTTGAGGAAAGATTGAGCAAATTGGGGCTGTTTTCCCTTGAAAGATGGCGACTGAGGGGAGATGTAATAGAGGTATATAAGATTATGATGGCTATAGATAAACAGTGGTAAGCTATTTCCAATGTTAGAAACGTACACTATGAGGGGCCAAGGGCTTAGAGTGAGGGGGGAAGAGGTAAAACACGGATATTAGAGGGAGGTTTTTCATACAGAGGGTAGTGAGGGTATGGAATGCTCTGCCAAGCAAGGTGGGGGAGGCAGGCACGCTGGAGTTGTTTAAGAGTTACTTAGACAGGCACATGAGTGGGTTGGAGATGGAAGGATATAGGAGATTGTTTTAAATAAGGGACGTCCCTGGTAATGTATAAGGATGTGGAATGATAATGTTTTTCTCTTTTAATTCACAGGTTTTAAGTCGGTCTGCCTTGTTGTCCAACGAGGGGCATACATGTGATGGGTCGTACAAGGGCTGCTCTTGGATGTTCGAGAATAGCCTAGTACTTCATGTCGTTAGTGTGCGCTTAAACTGGACCAGATGCTGGGCAACACGACAGCTCAGTGACTATCACTGTTTGCTGTGCAGACACATGGATTTGGGCCAGTGTCTGTGGGTGTTTGCGCATTCTCCCCGTGCTTGCATGGGTTTTCTCCGGGTGCTCCGGTTTCCTCCCACACCCCAAAGATGTGCTATTAGGCTGATTGGAGGTAATAAATTGTCCCTAAGTTAGTTTTCCCTCAATGTGGAATGCCATAAGCATAGATAAGGGTCATGGGTGGAGGGGGGACTGGTAATGTTAAAATAGCGGCACGGGTTTGTTGGGCCAAAGGGCTTATTTCCCAGGCTGTTTTTGTTCTTTGTTTTCATGCATAAATCACAAAAACCTAGCATGCAAGTTCAACAGGTAACAGGGAAGGCAAATGGAATACTGGCTTTTATTTCAAAAAGGAATGGGGTATAAAAATAGGGAAGTCTTGCTAAAATTATAAGATATGAGTTAGACCACACCTGGAATACTGTGAACAGTTGCGGTCTCCTTATCCAAGTAAAGATACTGACATTGGAGGCTTCCCAGAAAAGGTTCACTAGGTTGATCATGGGTATGAGGTTGAGTAAGCTGGGCTGGTATTCATTGGAGTTTAGAAGAATGAGAACAAAGAGAACAAAGAAAAGTGTAGCACAGGAACAGGCCTTTTGGCTCTCCAAATGTGTGCCAATCATGATGCCCTAATGAAATGAATAAAAACTTCTGTCCTTATTTGGCCCATATCCATCTACTCCCTCCCTATTCATGTATCCATCCAGGTTGCTAATGTGATCTTGTTCTGGATCTTTGGATTACTAGTCTGGTGACAATACTAGGCCACTGCCTGTGTTGACAGGATAAGTGAAAACGCATGGGAGGAGGTCCATGTGGACAGAAATATTAGCGTAGATCAGCTGGCCTATTTCAGATTGAATACAATAATATGCCAGCATCTAGTTGAAAACCATATTTACATTTCTCCAACTAAGTTACTTACATTGCTTATTTTTATATGTAGAGATCAATAATAAGTAACTATAAATGAAGAAACCATTCACAGGAAAATTATTAGCCCAAAACATACCTGTCCGAATCTGGTCCATTCTTGGTAATGATCAACTTAATTTTGCCAAGGCCACCGACAGGAGCCCGGTCAGAGCCTGTGGTGAACTGCAGAAACTGACGCTTTTGTTCTTCTGGGAGACTGTGGGTTATCCCCCAGAAATCTCTAGAAAAATGTTCAGGAGGGAAGGAATTAAAAAAAACTTTTGTACTATGAAGTTGGTATTAGATCATTTTAATCAAATTTTTGTGCTGTCCAAGCTTTAGGATATCTTGTGCGCCAATTGCCAGGATTTAATTTACTCGTTACACTTTTTGCATTAATTTTGAGCTGGATTAATATTGGGTAAAATTAAGGAAAATATACAATCCATATTTTATGCAAGCCCATGTTTTGATCTATTAAAGTGCTAATTTTATCTTATATAGCAATTTTAATGTTAAAAGATAAAATACTACTGACCACTTAAATGCAAAATAAAAGTTTATTTCAGAAACAGACGAATTTTCTAGGGAATACATTACCTATTTCCTTCCTGTTTTGTAAGTGCAAGACAAAAAAAGGATTCCTGTCCCCAGAGCTTGGAGATTGGATCATTAAATACTAGGTCATTGAATATATTCAAAGTTGAGTTAGCTAGATTTTTGATTAACAAGAAAGTTGAGGGTTATCTGGGGCAGGCAGTGATGTGGATTTAAGCCCAAAGTCTTATTGAATGATGCAGCAGGCTTGAGGAGCCAAATGGCCTACTCCTACTCCAAATTCTTGAGTGTTGAGATGCTACTACAGCAACAATACTTCTGGCTTGGAGCAATATTCTCCCTAAAATAGTTCCACTGAACACTACTGAAAATGCACCAAACACCAGAATCTAATCTGGAAAAGCATTATTGCACCATGTTATGCCAAGTATGTGAAAAATTTAAATGAGACTCACAGCTGACAACGAAGATTATAATTACCTTTATCCATTAATTATTAGTCTGCTGCATTCAGAGTCATAGAGGTTTACAGCATGGAAACAGGGCCTTCAGCCCAACTTGTCCACGCAGCCCAATTTTTACCATTAAGCTAGCCCAAATTGCCCAGGTTTGGCCCATATTCCTCTATACCAATCCTACCTATGTAACTGTCTACCCCGTGTGAAAAAATTGTCCTTCTAGACGCTTTTTCATCTCTCCCCTCACCTTAAGTCTACGCCTTCTAGTTTTAGATTCCCCTATTTTTGGGAAAAGATGCTGGCAATCTATCTTATCTATGCCCCTCATTATTTTATAGACCTCTATAAGATCATCCCTAAGCCTCCTATGCTCCAGGGAAAATATCCCAGTCTATCCAGCCTCTCCTTATAATTCAAACCATCAAGTCCCAGAAGCGTTCTAGTTTAATAATATCCTTTCTATAACAGGGTGACCTGAACTGTATACAGTATTCCAAGTGTGACCGTACCAATGTCTTGCACAACTTCAACTAGATGTCCCAACTCCTGTATTCAATAGTCTGACCAATGAAGCCAAGCATGCCAAATGCCCTCTTCACTAACCTGTCCACCTATGATTCCACTTTCAAGGAGCTATGAACCTATACACCTAGACTTCTTTGTTCTATAACTCAATCCCCACCTAGACTTCTTTGTTCTATAACTCAATCCCAACACACTACCATTAACTGAATAAGTCTTGCCCTGGTTCGATCTACCAAAATGCAGCATCTTGCATTTATCTAAATTAAACTCCATCTGCCATTCATCAGTCCACTGGCTCAATTGATCAAGATCCTGGTGCAATCCTAGATAACCTTCTTCACTGTCAACGATGCTACCCATTTTGATGTCATCTGCAAACTTACAGACCATGCCTCCTAAATTCTCATCCAAATCATTAATACAATTATCAAATAACAGTGGACCCAGCACTGATCCCTGAGGCACACTGCTGGTTACAGGCCTCCAGTTTGAAAAACCACCCTCCTTCTGTTGTCAAGCCACCAATTGGATCCCGTAAGATTTAACCTTATGCAACAACCTACCATGCAGTACAAGGCCTTGTCAAAATCCTCGTAGGCAACATTCCTTCTAAGCATCGAGGGAAAGGCCAATTTAGAAGGATGTTTAGACATTGGATATGGAAGGTGCAGAAAGTGGCATACCAGTGTGAGCAGAAAGACAAAATACCTTACTATCCTAGATTCCTTTGTGAATCCTCCATCATACTCTGTGGCCTCTTCAAGTGCATGAAAATCCAGATTCTGGAAAATAATGAAAGAATGGATTACAAAAATCAACTGCCTTGTAAATCTGCTACAGGAAATAGAGAGGGTGGAATTTTACAAGATTTTTCTAAATGTCCAGCTAGTGCGAAAATGGGAGAGCTGCTTTTTTGGACAAGTTTTCATCATATACACTGTCTCTGAAAAGATGGGCTAGTTTCAAGCCAGAGAGACTGTCGGCTGGGCTTAATTCACTAATCAGCCTGTAGAGGGATGTATTGCTCATTTGCAGACCTGTGATGCTGCACATGCGTACTAGCAGTAGCAGGGTCTGACAGACAGAGAGCTGTCTGGCCCCTGCTACAGCAGGTAGCCTCAACCAGCAATCACAGGGGCCCATGGCCTGAGATGCAGCCCCCGCCGCCCTGATTGATCGCGGCCCCATTCCAGCCCCCACCGGTCATATGCAGAGTGACGGCAGCAGGCCGCCTTCCCTTCCTTCCCTCCCCACTGATCTCAGACAAAGTGACAGCAGGCCTCCCCACCCCCACTGACCCTGTTCCCACAGTCCCCAGCCCCTGGCCCTACCCAGTGGACAGTGCCAAAGTGCCCAGTAGGCATTGTTCTGGTGCCAGGTAGGTGGTGCCATGGTGGCACACTGCCAGTCAGACTGCCCAGGGGGCATTCCAGCCTTGCATTTGCCTCCCCGCAGCCTCAATGGCGTCCCGTTCCACTGGCGAACCCAACATGACTGTTTCCCTTTCATGAAGAACAGGCGTTTTCTTCACCAGTGTACACTTTTCCCGGTAAGGCCATAAAGGCTAGTTAGCTGGGATGATTTGAGTGCCGAGCTCGTGAAGCAGATGTAAAGTAGGATTTCAATAAATTTAAATTAATCTGCCTCTCGCCCATTTCTGACTAGAGGCTGACCATGCCAGAAATCTAGGTGTCGTAAAATTACGATAAGCTCAATTTTATGCCCTTTCCTGCTGCAAAGAGGTTGTAAGATATCTAATAGGATTAAAGTTTATTTATTAGCCTCGCAAGTAGGCTTACATTCACACTGCAATGAAGTTACTGTGAAAACCCCCTTAGTTGCCACACTCCGGCGCCTGTTCGGTACACTGGAGGAGAATTTGGCATGGTCAATGCACCAAACCAGCACGTCTTTTGGGCTGTGGAAGGAAACCCATGCAGACACGGGGCGAACATGCAGACTCCGCACCAACAGTAACTCGAGCCGGGAATCAAACCCAGATCCTTGGCGCTGTGAGGCAGCAGTGCTAACCACTGTGGCGGAAAGAAAGAAAATTCAGAGACAGATCATACCAGAATCATGAAAAGATAGAATTTTAAAAAGATTTTGAAGAGAGAGAGACTGGTAGCAAGGCAATGTGGTTTGGCATCCGGTTACCTGACTTAGCGGGAGTTGTGCAAAGGGACAATGCTGATCCATTTCAGAAATTAGAAGGAACGATAATCCAGAGAGCAGAGGGAAGGAGCATGATATGAAACAGGAGGAAGATATTATAGAACAAATGAGTGGGGGAATTTGAAAATATGAGGATGAGGACATTAGAATATACTGAGGGACAAAATTGTCCTGTTCGACCCATCACATCAACCTATTCCTGCCCCACAGAACTCATTTCTTCTCATCTTGACTTCATACTCTCTCCCCTTGTCCAGTCTCTTCCCATTCATGAGTTCGCTGATGCCCCATATTATATCCACAATTTCCAGTGGCCTGGCCCAAGACACCTTCTCTTCACTATGGATGACCAATCCCCCTGCACCTCCGTCCCCCACCAGAATGGTCTTCTCTGAGCTGGGGTCTGAACAATCCCTGTCCATCACCACTCTGCTCTGCCTTGCTCAACCTGTTTCTCACTCAACAATTTCTCCTTTAGCTTGTCTAAATTTCTGCAAATAAAAGTGTGGCTATGGGCCTCAGTTATGCCCATCTTTTTGCGGGGTATGTGGAACATTCTTTGCATCAGTCCTACTCATGCCCACTTCCATACACTTTTTCCATTACATTGATGACTGTATCAGTGCCAATTTATGTTCCTGCCTGGACCTGGAAAGATTTGGCGATTTTGCTTCCAATTTGCACCCTTCTCACCTACACACAGTATAACTCTGACATTTCCCCACCCTTCCTTGAACTCTGTCTCACATTCCAGTGATAGGCTGACCGCTAATATTCATAATAAGCCTACTAACTCCGACTGCTACTTCAACTACAGTCTTCACATCCCACTTTGTGAGGACTCCATCTCATCATCCCAGTTTCTCTACATCACATCGATTCTGAAGGTGGCACCTTCCAAAATGGCACTTCCGATACGTTTTCTTTTTTCCTGAAACAAAGGCTCTCCCCCTCTCTCCTTGTGAATCTTTGGAATTTTCTACTCAAGAGGATTGCAGATGCTCCATTGTTAAGTATACTTAAGGCTGAGATAGGTTGTGTCTATTAAGAAATCAACAAGGTGTTTAGAAGGAAAATGTAGTTGAGACCAATTAGCTGTTACCAAATTAAATGGCAAAACAGCCCCAAGGGACCATATGCTCTATTCTTGCTTTTAATTCTTATGCTCTTGCATCCAAACAATCTCATGTAGGTTATAGAATTGTTCTTTCCCCATCTCGACAACCAATTTAGGTGTTAAAAATTTAATGCAACTAGATACATTTAGCCAAGACGAGAACTTATTTGCATCTTATCTAAGGACAAATTTAGTAGAGAATCTCGGCCCATTTACATTAAAGTGGAATAAGTCTGATTTTTTTTTCACTGTCACATAGTCTCTAGTGTTAAAGTCCTTGGGAGTATCAGGGTCAAGAATCTATTACCTTTGTTCTTTACTAAGATTACTGTTACAATTGTACCATACCATCAGTATCAACAGATAAAAGAATAGCAAATTAAAACACTCTTTCGTTTGTGTATAATACTTTTGGTGAATTTAAGTGTGGAATTAACTAAGCAATACTCACTCTGCTGCCGCAAATTAGCTGTTCAATTTCTTCTGGTCTGAAAAGGTATTTTAAAGGAGACTCATTTGTGACCATTTGGAAACCTCGATTGAATGCTCGGAATTGCTTTTCCACTGATTGGTTCAAAATATAGTTGGAATATAGTTGAACAAATTCCTGCATCAAAAGGGACATGTTAGAAGCCTAAATAAGACAGTTAACTTAAATATTTAAAAATTTATATTTCCTGCCATGACAAAATCAATTGTCATATTAAAATAAAACAATGTTTCTGCAAAATGTAATTAATTCCTATGTCATAGCCTAATACGCTTCTAAGTTTGCTATGAGAAAGAAGTCTGCAATAATTATGCTCAAATTAGTTTTAAATCATGCTGACTAACAAGCAGCATTTCCTGTAAGCTGCACTGCAACTCATGCACTAATTGACTGCATTGAGCAGCCACAGAAAAAAATTTAGAGAGGGGTACAGCTAAATTAGTCAGGGAATGTCAAATAGAGGGGATATTGATGCTTGAAGAGAAAAACATTGCACCGCTATGGGGAAAAGGATGGGAGTGGTTTTAGTTAAGTTATTTTTGCAGAGAGCTGGCATGGTTGTCATTGTCAGAGTTAGCTGCCCCTTGATCTAAAGATGACATGACATCAGGTAGTAGGTTTATACCACGGGTTTTCATACGACTGAATAGGCCGATTCTCAGATCTCTGGGCAGATGGGACACAACATTCCACGAAGCACTAGAATCTGGAATGCAGCATTTGGTTACTTTTCTTCTCCACTACAATTCTGTCTCATCATTAAGCATGAAGCAACTGTAATGGACAAGTGTTACTTTTTTGAGCAACTGGTCACAGGCTCCTCCTAGTCATTAACATCAATGCTGACTGCTTCATTTAGAGCTTCAGAGTGTCTTTGAAGTGTTTTCTTTTCCTCCCCAGGAACATTGGCCAGTTGAGAGATGTAGGGGAGATGCTTTTCAGCCATCTGCACATAGCGTCCAGTCCATCAAGGTTGATTTTAGAGGAATTCTATCTGAATGTTTGTAGAAATTCAAGAACACCAGCATTGTTTAACAGTCCTCCCACTGAATCTGGAGAATACAGCAGAGGTATTGCTGATAGAATTTCTCCAGTGCTTTTATGTGCCATTGATACACAGTTCAAGTCTCACTGCACTATAGGAACGTGGTTCTGTGCACTTCAGCTTCTGTTGACTTGCAGAGCTGGGACTTTGTTGGGAAAATTTCACCCTTTCCCACAGTATCTGCCAGATCCCACCCCAATCCTTCACGCAAACCAGCCTCCCAGCGATTGACTGTCTACACTTCCCGCTGCCTCAGAAAAGCAACCAACATAGTCAAGGACCCCAAGCACCCTGGACATACTTTCTTCACCTTCTCCTGTTGGGAAAAAGATATAAAATTCTGGGGTCATGTACCAACCAAATCAAAACCAGCTTCTTCCCTGCTGCCATCTGACTTTTGAATGGACCTACCTTATATTAAGTTGATCTTTCTCTACATCCTAGTTATGACTGCAGCACTACATTCTACAACCTCGCCTTTCCTTCACAAAATATATGCTGCGCATGTATGGCGCGCAAGAAACAATACTTTTCACCATATACCAGTACGTGTGACGATAATAATTCAAATCAAATCTTTCCCCACTTAATCTATCTCACTGTCATCTTCACATCTGCCATCAGGAAATTTAACAACCAAACCTTTGTTCCCTGCATCCAAGTCAATTATGTAAATTGACAGAAGTTATCAGGACAACTCAATAATAGATTCAGCATTGAAATTAATGCAAGGTTGTGCAGTTGCTATCCTTACATAGGGACACTGGAGAAGGAATAGGCCATTCAGCCCATTGAGCCTGCTCCACCATTCAATACAGTCATAACTAATCATCCACTTCAATGCTTTTTTTCTAAAACTATCCCCATACCTCCTTACATCATTGGTTACCAACTATTTATGCCAGGAAAAGTCAGGACTGCTCAGGAGAAGCAAACTTTTGATGGGACAAAACTGAATATTGAATTATACAGGTGTGGAGTCCTATACTTGAGAATTTATTTAGCGCTGGAGACCTTATTTTAATGAGTTAATGTGTATTAATTCTATTAACATCTTTAATTCAATGGAAATCCTTTGTGAAAAATTGCAATGTTTGAGCTCTGAATTTACAACCACGTACATCAAAATTTATTCCTGCATACTCCAAGAGTTGATCAACGTTCAGAATCTAACAATTTTACTCCAAAAATATAATTACTTCACAGCTATTTAACCACAATGCGAGGCATCACAATTAATGATTAACATTATTAACATAATCCAATAGTTCTCATAATCCATTTCTTCTTTCACTTTCTGTACATGATTAAAATCTTCTTAGGTTTCCTCGTTTAGATGATTCGTGCCTCAGGTGATAAACTATATTAAGTAGAAGGAGGAATTCAAATTATTTAAAACAAAGACTCGATTTCACTCTACAAAATTATGCATAGTGCACCCCTGTGGATCCCTGCACTTCTATACGCTTTACCAGTCAGCAAATCCAGAGCCCCATCAGTACCTATCAATCAGGCTCGGGTAATGTGTAGGAACATCGTGGGATCAATTACACATTAACAGTCTTTCTCACCACTTCCTAGCAGCAGAGGAAATTAGAAGTTACACAAAACCACAAGAATGGAACTTCTTCTCATCAATCTAAGTCATACTGTTGGAACACAGCATTTCATCAGCTTATTTGCCCGTTGAAGTGGTGGAGGCTGCCGCGCTAAATATTTTTAAGACACGGGTTGATAGGTTTTTGATAGGCAAGGGGATTAAGGGTTATGGGGAGAGGGCGGGAATGTGGAACTGAGCCACGACAGATCAGCCATGATCTTATTGAATGGCGGGGCAGGCTCGAGGGGCTAGATGGCCTACTCCTGCTCCTATTTCTTACATTCTTATGTTCTTATTATTTCTGCCCTCTTTTACTGATAGAAGGCCTATTTGCTAAACATAGACAAAGCTAACACCAACCTTTTTATTTTGATTTGTTACTGGAATCTCACCACTGTTTTCTTTCAGATTGTGGATAATCGGCACCCCAAACAGGTCACTATATGATACTTGAAAGGTGATCATCATATCTTCTTCTAAATTCCCTTCATATTCCAGAATGTCTTTCAAACTTCGATATAGTATCTGCAAAAATATTTAAAATTCAAATAATCAATACCTACAGTAGTTCAAAGAGTTGCCCTTAAATGCAGCACCAACCGCATTGCCTAACTTCATCCAGAGTCTCTCAAATGATAACAATTGGTGATGGTACGCCTTGCAATGCCATTTCCAAAATATAACTCAGTTCTCTTCTGAACAGCTGTGTTCATTTTTCTATTTCTAAGACAAGATCATATTAATGTTTAATCTCAAATTTGAAAAGTTAATTACTTCAAAGTTAAGCTATAAAGTCTTCTCCATTTTGTAAAGGGAGGTATTCTAAAACAAACAATATATAGTATCACATTGCATAGGAGCAGCCAGTCCAAGTCAGCATTTATATTCCACCTGAGACACCTTTCATTTTCCCTCATCTAAATCCATCAGAAACCCCACAATATTATTTCTCATTTATATGTCGCTCGAGCCTTCCCTGAAATGCGTTGGTACTACTCATCTCATCCACTTCCAATAAGTGAGATACTGATCCAAGATGGCGCCGAAGCAAGGCAACTTCTTGCAAGCTGTGCACAGCATACCTTCCAGTTCTATCTTTCACTCTTGTTCTATGCTTCTAAAACTTCATTCTCTTTTAAACTCTCAAACAATGCTTTAATTCAATTTCTTACAGACACTACATTGTGCAGTCTCTCGTTTCCTTCTCTATGAATGGTATGCTTTGTCTGTATAGCATGCAAGAAACAATACTTTTCACTGTATGTTAATACATGTGACAATAATAAATCAAATAAAATGCATATTCTCACCATTCCCTTAAAGTGTTGTCTAAATTCTCCATTTAACTTCTTTGGTGAATGTATGTACTGATAGCCTCTAGTTTTGCTCTTCCCCACAAGTGGAAACATTCCCTGTGCCTACTATATCAAGTCTTTTATAAAGAAAGATTTATTAGACATCCCTCAAACCTTATCTTTTCATTGGAAGAAAAATCCCACCTCTTCATCCTCCCAAGCTGATAGGTATATCCTTGCATTTCTGGTACCATCTTTGTCATCTTCTTTGTGCCCACCATATTTTTTATATAATACGTGACTAGAATTGTACAGTCACCCAGATGTGGTCTAAACTTTTCAGTGCAACTCCTTCCCCCACAAACTTTTGAAGTTGCAGACATGGGCAGACGAGATTGCTGAGCATGGTTGCAAAACAGGTAATCAGGAAAGGGCATAGTCAAACCTGATCATGTTCTCAGCTGTAATCCAACTTGAAATACAGGATTGTGGTCAGGTAGAAGAACTTAAGCAAACTACAAGTGCCTCTGCCCAACCAACTCAGTGCTGAGCATGCATTAAATAAAAGACCTTCAGCGTTTATATGGTTTAGCTATTCAAGTAACTGGGGGAAAAAAGCCATATTTTTAATGAGTGGTATTGTTCAGCAGTTAAAACTTGACAATTAACAAGATTTTGCAATAAAACTATACTGAAAACTTCCATGGTTGTGGAACCCTTATAATAAAGCCATTTGTTGATAGCTTATTATACATGAAGACATACAAAAGAGTAAGCAATTCAACGCTTTGAACATGCTCTGCCATTCACTAAAATCACAGCTGATCATCTTCCTCAACTCCATCTTTAACAGTATGTGTATATCCACTGATTCTTGATATCAAGAATCTTTTGATTACTATCATATATATTTAATGACTTGAATACTCAGTATCTTGGATAAAGATTTTTACAACTATCTGGTTCACTGATGTCCTTTAGGGAAGAAAAGCAGCTATCCTTACCTGGTCTGGCCACAGCAATGTAATTGTTGCTTGACTGCGCTCATGTAAATAAATAAAAACAATTGACTGGAGGTCATAATTTTTCTCCTATACTTCAGCTATACAGAATCCAAGTTTTGTAATTCAAAATCTGTATAAACAGAATACTATATGATTAAACTGGGCTTAAAATAACAACACCAGAATCAGTTGATGAGGGGCAAAATCAAATCACCTACATACATTTAAATATATATGTAACTTTAGCTTTTAAAGCATTTTAAGAATCCACTATCTAACTGGCATATTGAAGTCAGAATTGTTGTCAAAATTCTCAGTCATAGATATTTTTTCAAAATGGATTTTTCAAAATGTTAATATTGAAGAAATTAATTGACATCCTAACCATTGTAATCAGTCTTGGTTAATGATCTATTAAATGGCTTCTTGCTGTGACATTTATTGCCCATCCCTAGCTGTCCTGAAGTGGTGGAGAGCTTTGTTATAAAACCGAATGGGTCATGTGACCACTTCAGAGAACATTTAAGAGTTCACCTACTGTTGTGGTGTTGGGAGTTATGTACAGGGTAGGCCAAATGAAGATGGCAATTTTTATTGCCTAAAAAGACTGAACCAATTAGATTAATGAACCAATCAGATTTTACAACAATCGGACAAGCTTTCATCGTCACTTTTTACTGGCATCAGTATTTACCTCCAGATTTTATAAAAAGAATTCCAATTCCTTTGATCTTAATATGCCTTATTCCAAAACACCTTTTTAGATTTAGCTGTTACCGCCTCAATTTTAACCACTGCGTCTGCAGATTTTCCCAAGAGAAAAACTGATAACAATTCCTTGTCCTTTGCCACTTGATCTTCCCTTCCAGAGGTCCCATGCCTGATCACCCCTTCCTCCAGCAACAGAGAGCCAGTGAATCCTTATAAGGTGGTATAAATCAGTTCAATACTGAAGAGAGACTGAGAAATTAAATGGGTTGGAAAGACAGAAACTCATGGAGTAGGCAGGAAGAAGTGGACAGACTTAACTGCAGCATGCGACTTGTCTTCCAAAACCCCCTGATATATTTTGAGAAGGGAAGTAACATTAGCCACTTCATTTTTTCCAAACTGGTAAATTCACATTAGAACACTGGTTTAAAATGTAGCAGGGACATGCCTGAGACAACCTGCAGTTTCTCAGAGTCCTGTGACAGAGCAGCTCTTAAGAGTTTCAAGTCACAGTCCTCATTAGTTGCACTGTGCTGGATTTGGAACAAAATATGGATTGAGGAATTATGCTGTTGAAGGATTCTAAACAAGGGTAAGGATACCAAATTGTGTGTGTTGGGAAGCAGGGAGTCATTCAGTGATAAGTGAGAGTTGATGTATGACAAAAAATAAATAACCAAGAAACGAGCTACAATTTCAATAAAGTGGAAGCTAAGGTGGCTGAGCACAATGATTCTAAGGTAGCATTAAGCTGTGTTAGTGACTGACAGGAATGTGGATTTGAAGCTCAGCTCATTGTTGAAAATGGACATGATGCATTCAGTTGCCTAGCCTCAAGTAAGGACAGGGTGGCAGGATTTTGATAGCCGATTAATAAAACGGCTTTGATTTTTCCAAAGTTCAGTCAAAATTTTTAAAATTAATAACATTGACGAGCAAAGTTTTCTCTTCTGTAAAATGAGGAATGTTTTGAATAAAAAATTACTTAGCTAAGTTAGCTTTTCTTTTGATTCAGATAACTGAATATCCACTTATTACATTTGAACGCAACAGATACTACAAATGATTACACCTACATCTCATCTGTTTGCTATGATTACTGGGGCAACTCTGTTGAAAAATATATCGTTCATTCAGCATGATACACAATTGTGAAAACTTCTTAACGCATAAAGAGACATTGAACAACACTGGAGATGATACGAAAATACGTGCCAAATAGGTAACCGGTCTTCTCCCTTTCCCAAAGGTATGAATTCAAGAGTGATAATGGTGTCGAGGTGTTGGTAGAGGCAGAGCCGAATGGCAAAATCCTGTGGTGAATCTGTCCAGTTTAGTTGTAATAAACGACTTCCATACCCTTCCCTCCAATATGTAATTTGAGTGCATATATACCATATAAAATGGCATATTATTCCTTACACCAACAGCTTGCAAATATCATTGTATTTAGTTTGTGCGCGTCAGCTATGGCTCAGTTGATAGCAAACTCATTTGAGTTAAGGTTGTGGGGTGAAGTCCCACTCTAGGACTTCAGCACAAAAATTAAGATTGACATCTTAAGTTTGGTAAGGACGAAGGCCTCTACTAAGGATTACTGCACTGCTTGAAGTGACATCTTTTAGACGAGATGCATACGAACATACAAAATTAGGAACAGTAGACCACTCAACCCCTCAGGCCTGCTCTACCATTCAATAAATACATGTCTTGATTGTATGACCTCAACCCATCATTCCTGCCTTCTCCTGATAACCTTTCAAACCTTTATCAAGCAAAAATCTATCTAGGTCTGCCTTAAAGATATTCAAAGGCTCTGCTTCCACTGCCTTTTGAGGAGTTTCCAGAGACTCTCACCCTCAGAAAACCTCTTTGCTCATCTTTGTCTTAAATAAATGACCCTTAAACAGTGAACTCTAGTTCTAGATTCTCCAACAAGCAGCATTCACTCCAAATCCACTGTTCCAATTTCCCTCAGGGTCTTAAATGTTTCCGTCGTCACTTCTAACTCTTCTAAATTCTAATGGATACAAACCTAACCTGTGCAACCCTTCCTCATAAGTCAATCCACTCATTCCCAGTACGAGTCTAAACCTTCTTGGGACTGCATTAATAGCCTTCTTTTAATCAGATCAATACTATACACAATACTCAACATGATCTCATTGATGCCCTATAGATCTGAAGCATGACCTCCCTACCTTTATAATCAATTCCCACAACAAACAATAATATTCTATTTAATTATTTACTACACTTATGTACTCATGTTTCTATTGAAAAATGGACAGCTCATCTGCCACCTCAGGTGGACACAAAAAGATTCATAGCACTATTTTGAAGAGGAGGGGAGTTATCCCTAGTGACCTGGCCAACATTTACCCCTGAATAAACATCACAAAAACAGATTATCTGCTCATTTTTACTTTATTGTTTGAGGAGTGTGCTACGTACAACTTGTCTGTCGCATTTCCTACGTTATAATGGAGGATGCAGTTCAAAAAGTAATTCATCGTCTGCAAAGTGTTTTGGACGTTCCAGTGGTCATGAAAACTTGTACATAAATACATGCCTTTTTTCCTCAACTTCTGGTGCAGTACACATGACCTGCCAATCTATTGAATGGATGTAGTTTATTGAAATCCATTAGCTACCACAGTGCCACCTGACTTGCTGATGATCTGTGGCTGATGTTGTCATCTCGTAATAGTTATTTTTCTTTACATTAATTTGAAATTTGATGAAAACTTACTTCAAGACAGTATGTTTAGTATTAACTTACTGGATGAGAGTCAGCAAGATCTTCTAACGTTCCCTTCTTGCCCATCAATTTTCTGTAAACCACCATTGGGAAATGGACATCAAGGATGCAGTGATTGTAGATTGCCAGGCCCAGCACTATTCCAATTAGTGTGAATTGTCCATCATTTTCAAAAGAGGTAGGGTTGAACCAAAACAGCTTTGTTTCGCTATCATACGCAAACATCCCTACAAGAAGAAAAAAAAAGTATTTTCCTGTTGCCTATAGGGATATTTAAGCTAACTAATCACTTACTCAAATACTTGAGGAAACAGGGTCTTTAACTTGTGCATCTGCCTTGACAGTTTGATAACACTTCACATGGAATATATATATTTACCCATTTTCATTTAATGCCTATCCAGTGATTTTCCTGTCAATCACGATTCAAGCTATTTTCCTCCTCCACAAGACCCCAATATTCTCAATCCCACCTATTTAAATTTATCTGAAAGCACCGTCAGAACTGTATGACTAGCTATTGCCAATTACAATCCCAACTGAATGATAAACATTTGAATAGGCTTTTTTGGTTCATTGAAACACCAATGATAATTTCCCCATCTGAATCCAACCTAAAATACAAATAATTGATCAGTCAAGCTCTTAAATAAAATGGTTTAAGAGTGTCAATGCAATAATCCATGATTATACCCATGAAACTGCCTGAAATTGGCAGTAATCAATAAACACGCTCAGAAAAGCCAACAGAACAGTATTATGAGAAATAGAAGTGTAGTGCCACACTGGTGCGTTAGGCTAGGCAAGGAAATTGACGTTCAGGCACTTTTTAAGTAAAGGCACACCACTTCATTGCTTTGCCCATGATATACTTGGTGACACTGCATAAAAGAGGCAGGAGAAGGATGTCAAAGTTCACTTGGGTAACAGCAATCTAAAGGCACTCAGTCGACTCTTAACACAAACAGCGCTGGATACCACGCATCCAATGCAAGATCATTAATTACTTGCGCACAAGGAGAACTCTCCACGGCCAACACAGGATGACTGGAGCAGTTCTGAGGTTACAGAGAAACAGCTCAGCATTTATAGTCAATTACAGCAAATCAGAAACAAGAGATTTCTCACACCTTTCATTGACCTACATATCCACCAATCATAGCATACCCTTTTGCCCTTTCTTATCCAATAAAAAAAATCCTTCATTAGCATATGTCCCCATATCTTGCTAGTTTGCAATTATCATGGTAACTTGTTCTTTGTTTTCATCCTGCTGAACTAACCTGGAATGCAGTGTTTATGGAACAAGGTTTTAGACATACTCACTTATCTTGCGTATGTCAGTGTTGGCCTTACTGAAGGCCGTGTTTGGCTAATAATCATTTTCCATTACTTGGCAAGAGATTTTTATTGAGAGTTATGGAACTTTAATTTTCACAATTGTTGTAACCTAACTTCTACAAGGGAATTCTATTTTCTGGCAGCATCACTCTCACCATTAATACTCATTTGACTTTGAAATATTTTTATTAAATAAGCCTTTATCCCACTTGTAGGCCTGTTGGCAACTTTGGTCAAAATTCCCAATTCTTTCAATGACTTTTCAACTGGCATTACTTTACTTCACAGTTATGCAAGTAACAAGTACCATATCTGTTCTTTTGGATTAAGTTTATGAAGAAAAATGCAAATATTAGACCAGAGAAACTACTTTTGATCTCTGATACTCCTTAACAAGAAACTTAACATTTCACCTGACTGAGATAGGGCAAAAAAACCTGCAATCACCAGCTATTTCAAAGACGTACTGAGGGTTGAGAAAATACCTATATCAGGGTTAAAAATCTCTTCAACCACTAGCTGAAAGAACTCCTTGGAAACTCCGCCTTCATCCACTCCTTGTTCCCCCTCGAACTCCACATAAAGTTGTTTTTTTAAATCTGAAGGGTTTTCTGTGGCAATCATTTCCAACTGAAAAACACAAATAAAGCATTTCAAACAAGAAAATTGGTCAAATTCAGCAGTAACATGCCAGATCATCATGCTCATAATACTCTAGGAATATTCGGGGTCTGCACAGTTACCATTTCAAAAAACGAATGGAAGTCGGTTCTTATAGAGATACAGAGTCCAGTTACACTAGTGGCTTGCAATAACCATAATCTATTATGGTATCACTCAGGTTTAAGCTGAAGCTCACGCTTATTAAAGAAAAGACAACAAATGTCATATAGCTCAGAGCAGTGAATGGATGATGTTCACAAAAAGATTAGTTTATAGACCATAGGCCTTCAAGACTGTTATCTTCAATTCCCTTGTACAATACGATTAAATTCCTTTAGCATTTATCAGTTTCAAATATTACTTTTTATTTTAGTTTCTTTGATTCAGAAATAGAGGGACCTGGGCAGCATGTGGCACAGTGGTTAGCACTGCTACCTCACAGCGCCAGGGACTCAGGTTCAATTCCGGCCTTGGGTTACTGTCCGTGTAGCGCTTGCGCATTCTTATAGCGTCTGTATAGGTTGCCTCTGGGTGCTCCCATCGTTCAAAGATGTGCCGGTTAGGTGGACAGAGCATGCTTAATTGTGGAGATGCCAGCGTTGGACTGGGGTAAGCACAGTATTTATCATGCTAAATTGGACCTTAGTCTCCAAGGATGTGAAGGTTAGGTGGATTAGCCATGGTAGATAAGTGGGCTGTGGAGATGGGCAGGGTAAGCTGCTCTTTTGGAGAGTTAGTTCAGACTTGATTGCTCAAATGGCTTCCTTCTGCACTGCAGGAATTCTATGATTCTATATGTGCATAAATCAGTGAAAGTGGCAGGAGAGGTTGAGAGAGCAGATAATAAACCATACAATATCATATCATTGGCTTTATTAATAGGGGCATAGAGTACAAGAGCAAGTAAATTATGTTGAACTGGTATAAATCACTAATTTGGCCTCAGCTAGAGAACTGCATCCAGTTCTGGATATTGCACTTTAGGAAGGACGCGAAAGCATAAATCAGTGCAGAAAAGATTTATGAGAATGGTTCTGGGAATGAGGGACTTCAGTTACAAAAACAGATTAAAGAAAACAACTGTAATTTCTGCAAAGAAAATTTAATTTGATTAGATCAGAGGAGATTTGATAGAGATATTCAAATCACAAGAGGTATAGACTGAGTAGATAGAGGGGAACAGTTTTTAGTTGTAAATGGATCGAGAACAAGAGGACACAGCTTTAAAGTAATTAGTAAAAGTAAAAGAACAATATGGGAAGAGTTTTTTTTTAAACATAGCAAGTGGTTAAGGTTTGGAATGTACCGCCAGAGATTGTGGTTGAGCAGGTTCAACTGAAACAATCAAAGGGGAATTAGACTTATTTGAAAATGGAGAAAGTGCAGGATTATGGGGACAATGTTGAGGATTGACACACTGAATTTCTCAAAGAGTTGGTGCAGACCCGACGAGCCAAATGGCTTTCTGCACAGTAACAATTCAGTGATTCTTTGATCAAAATTACAAACAAAAGAGATAGATCTTGTACCAGGTCAAACATATAATTAAGGTTCTGAGACGTTTTGCACTAACTGATTGGTTCTATGCCTCTATCATTATCTACAACTGGAACAAGTCCCAGCAAATAATGCACCAAGAAGAAATACAAACTTTGCAATTGAAAATTGCTTGTATAAATTGAAATCATATTTAAAGATAATTCAATTCAATGGAGAGAATTACATCATGCATACCTAGGTATATAAATGTTGTAAAATACTAAACTACCCCACTTAAGCTCTTTTTCACCATGAACTCAATGTCTGTGAGATCTGCTTCTGTGCTCAACAACCTGAAATTTTGATGGGCAGAGAAAGCCTGATCTGGTGAATGCCTAGTAGTAAACAATTAAAAATATAATTCAGCAAAGTCAAATTTAGTGGAAGGCATGGTGGCACAGTAGTTAGCACTGTTGCCTCACAGTGCCTGGGACCTGTGTTCCATTCAGGCCTCGGGAAACTGTGTGGAGTTTGCACGTTCTCCCCATGTCTGCGTGTTTCTTACTAGTGCACTGGTTTCCTCCCACAGTCCAAAGATGTGAAGATTAGGTGGATTGGCCGTGCTAAGTTTCCCCTTCTTGTCAGGGGAACTAGCAAGGTAAGTAAGTGGGATCAGACCTCCGTGGGATTGTCATTGGTGCAGGCTCGATGGGCCAAATAGCTTCCTTCTGCATGGCAAGTATTCTATGATTCTAAATCTGCAGTTATCACACAAGAGCAATTGTAGGCGAGGAAGAGAAAATTAGTATTGTTTTCAAATGGAAAAGCCAAATTCCACCAAAATTGGCAATAGAAAACTGAAATCTTAAAGTTAGCTTATTGCTTTCAGCTCAGCATTAACTTGGTGCAATCTGAGCAATATCTTTCAGGTTCAATTTACATGAAAAATATTGCTTTTTGGTGAATGATTGTACTAGATTTAAGCATGCCTGTAAATTGACACTTTACTGTCCAAAAGCAAATTAATTTGAGCGCAATTACATGTTTTGCAAAAGTTTATTTTAATGAAACATAAATTGTTTTAAATTAACAAACACCAGTAACCCAGAGAACTGAAGCTGTGCCTACCTCTATGAAATTACTGAGTTTATCAGGAATTGACTTGCTTCCAGCCTTTCATAGCAGATATGCCATCTTGGAGCCATAGAAAGATTGTTTACTTTTGTTCGGAAATAAATATAGTTTTTGATCATTTATATTTGTATTACTGGGTATAAACTATAGCTTAAGCTTTTATTTATATTTCTGCAGTTGTGCATCAAAAAGACTTGGTTTTACTTTCACTTTAAAAGATGCTTGCCTTTTAGAGGTTTTAGGATTCTAAAACAAACACAACATATCCGAAACTGGGCTCTTTTCTATCCTTACAGATGCTGCCAGACCTGAGATTTTCCAGCATTTTCTCTCTTGGTTACAAAACTGGTTGTTGCCTTGTAACAGAGGGTGCCACAAAGACAGCAAAAGCAACTTCAGATTGGTTGGTGATTGTGCTGAGGTACAGGGAGCTTTTAAAAAATTCGTGGAACATGGGCATTGCTGGCTGGCCAGCATTAATTGCCTATCTCTAGTTGTCCTGGGACTGAGTGGTTTCCTAGGCCATTTCAGAGGGCAGTTGAAAGTCAACCACATTGCCGTGGGTCTGAAGTTACATGTAGGCAAGACCAGGTCAGTAAGACAGATTTCCTTCCCTAAAGAACATTAGTGAACCAGATGCTTTTTCCATCAATCAAAAACAGTTTCACAGTCATCAGTAGATTCTTAATTCCAGATATTTTGCTTTAAGAGTAAATGCTGACAGGATGTTCCCCCTCATGGGAGAGTCTAGGACCAGAGGGCATAATCTTAGAATAAAGGGATGCCAATTTAAGACAGAC
The DNA here is from genome assembly GCF_965287045.1 of Carcharhinus amblyrhynchos. NCBI lineage: Eukaryota > Metazoa > Chordata > Chondrichthyes > Carcharhiniformes > Carcharhinidae > Carcharhinus > Carcharhinus amblyrhynchos. Next base: position 81,793,869 of record NC_137324.1, read on the forward strand.
GAGAAGGGATTTCTTCAGAGGATTGAGTCTTTGGAAATTTTTGCTACTTAGAGCTGTGGGGGCAGAGTCCTTATGTATATTTAAGGATGAGTTAGATTTTTGATCAGTAAAGGGAATCAAGGGTTACGAGGAAAGGGCAAGAAAGTGGACGTGAGGAATGCCAGATCAGCCATGATCCTACTGAATGGCGGAGCAGGTTCGAGAGGTTGAATGCCCTATCCCTGTTCCTATTTCTTGTGGTTTTAAGTCTCTCTCTAGCAGGACATGATGGGAGACTGCAGGGAACTGGCCCTAAAGAGGGACATCAGAGAGAAAGCGTTGTTTGGGAGAAGATAGCAAGGCAGGCCCTAAAGAGGGGCTGCACAGTGGCATACTGGTTAGCACTGCTACCTCACAATGCCAGGGACCTGGGTTCAATTCTGACCTCAGGTCACAATGTAGTGTTTGCACATTGTTCCCCGTCTGCTCTAGTTTTTTCCTACACTCCAAAGATGTGCGGGTTAGGTTGATAGGCTATGTTAAATTGACCTTTAGTGTCAGGGGACTAGCAGGGTAAAGACATGGGGTTACAGCGATAGGGCCTGAGTGGGATTGTTGCCGATGCAGACTCAATGGGCTGAATGGCTTCCTTCTGCACAGTAGGGGTTCTATGATGATCCAAACAGTGCTTCTGTTCAAAGGAAAGAACAGGAATCTGGGGGAAAGAGATCTCATTAAGTGAAGTCAAAAGTGAGGACAGGCTCACAGTTAAAAGACAAGGCTGCAGGGTACAAACCTTAAATAAAATGGGCTTGTGAGAAACAGAGATCCAAGGAGGCCTAAAGGTTGTTGACCCCGTACTATGAGATGTGAAGCAGTGAAGTTATGACAGCAAGGCTGGGTATCTCAGAGAATGCATGGAAGGTGAATCCTTTCAAGTGGCAACAGAGTGAAGAGGAACATTGGAAGGAGAGGTTGCAATCATGCAGGTGGATCCAAGATGAAGACATCAGAGAGAAAGCGTTGTTTGGGAGAAGAAGGTAAGGCACACTCAGAGCAGGGATTAGAAATCTGTGTGAGAAAGATAAGTGAGACCAATTGGCCCAGTGTGGTAAGTGTCTGGAGGAAATTTGATAAGAAATCTGTACAAATTGTTTAGAGAGGCATCTGCCATCTGATGTGTGGGCTGTCTGACCACATTTCACCAATTGTTTTATATGGCCTGTGTACTTACTGAGCACATCAGGATACAAGATAGCTTTTGTAACTTGTATTAGCCTTTCAAATCTGTATATATCTATAAAGGTATAGATGGGGTGAAAGAGTAGTGTTTTATTGTTTACTGTTCTTTGTTTAGTAAATGTCTTTTAATTTCGTTAAAAGTACATCAGCAATCTCTGTGACTATTTAGTGGCCACCCCCATGTAATTTAAATTGATGATTGACTCACCAATAGCTACTTGGGGGAATCCTTGCCACATTTTACAATCCTTTGCAGGAGAAAATCTTCTATTCTCCCTGAGGATTAACATATCTGATACCAATATCAAATCTATGACTCTTTGCAGATTAACCAATTAGTGTCAAAGTGAAGAATTCTAATAATGGTAGAATGGTAACTTCACTGGACAAGTAATCTGCTAATCATTTGGGGATCTAGGTTCAAATCCAGAGCAGTTGGTGGAATTCAAATTCAATTAATAAATCTAGAATATAGTTAGTCTCAGTAATAGTGAGCATGGCAACTGTCTACCTCAGTTAATTTGATTTAGTTTAATTGTTTAGTTAAAAAGATTGACAACTATAATTGACTGCTGTAGAAACCTATCAGGTTCACAAATGCCATTTAGGGAAAGCAATCTGCATTGTTACCTGTTTTGGCCTACATGTGGCTCCACACACAGCAGTGTGGTTAACTCTTAATTGCCAAATGCTGGCCTTGCCAGCAATGCCCACATCTTATGATAGAATAAAAAAAACCTTTCCTGCTGAAGTAAATATAACTTCAGTTTTTCTGACTAGATACATTGTCTCTGGTAGCAATATACATCTTCCCTGTTTCCAATATCCTGTTTACAGTGGAGCACCCAAACCATGTCTTGCAATATCACTTTCTTGCTTTTGTATTCAATAAAATATTCAATATAAAATGTCTTAAAAATCCTTCTTCCAAGTTCAATCCTGTTTTAAAAATTTATATAACTTTCATTCTCAATGGAGAATTAAAGGTTATATAACCTTAATTCCCCATTATAAATTTTACTATTCAAGGTACATTTTGAATCTGTGCTCTTTTTCTTCCAAAGTGTAAACATAATTATTCATTTTTCTCAATGTTGAACAGCTTTTGCCCACATCTGCCCATTTATGTAATATCCCAAATTTTTCTCAATGTTTGGTGGGTTCTGATTTAGAATTATGAGCAAATATTGAGATTCTCTCTTTGGCCACGCGCAAACAGTTTTTGTATGTGAGGAGCAAAAAAGTGGTTTGAGCCCAATTCCCTGCGGCAGGGCACCAATTACATCTCAACCATCTGGGAAACAGCTATCTAGTTCCCTCTTTCAGCCACCCTATATCATAAAATCATGGCTTGTAATTTTTGCAACAAGTTTCTCATGTAATATTCAAAGGCTTTTTCAAAGCTCAAATGCGGATCCAGTTTTCCTTTTGTTTACACATTCTAATTTCTACAGAAAATTGCATGATGTTAGCAACATGCATCTGCACTATGCAAATGCATGTTGGTATCAGCAATTAGTAAACGCCTTTCAAGTACTTCCTGTTGCCTATGCTCTCTTAGCAGTTTTCTTATTACTGGCATAAGGCTAACCAGTCTATCATTACCTGGCTTATGCTCGATCTTCATGAAGATAACTTGTGATACTCTAAGCCCTCTGGAGAAATTGCTACACAATCTTCAGAACATAAGATGAGCCAGATTAATCAAACAACCCGTCAAACCTGCTCCACCACTCAGTGATGATCACGGTTAATTTTGGGGTTTAATTCCACTTTTTTACCCTCTCCCCATGTTCCTTCATGTTCTGAGACACCAAAAAGGACTGGTTTATTTCAGCCTTAGCTATAGATAGCCTTATCTATTCAACAAAGTAGTACCCTCTGGAGTAGAGAATTCCAAAGATTCACAACCCTTGAAAGAAGAAATGTCTCCTCTCTCCTAAATGATCAACCCCTTACCCTTATTCCCTTGTTTTAGATTCTCCAACCATGGGAAACAATGCACCTATTCCGTCAAGCCACTTCAGAACCTTGAATGGTTCAATTAAGTCACCTCTTATTCTTCAGAGCACCAGATATAGGCCCAACATACTCAGCCTCTCATGAAGGACAACCCTCTCATCTCAGGGCCCAATCTAGTACATTTACTGTACAGTATCCAATGCAAGTATATGTTCCTTAAATGTGAAGATCAGAACTGCACACAACATTCCAGTTCTTGTCTCACCAAAGCCCCATATAACTGTCGCAAGGCTTCTTCATTCTTGCTTTCCAATCCCTTGCAATAAAGGCCTACATGCCATTTGTTTTCCTAATTACTTGCTTTGCCCACATATTAACATTGTGTTCCTTGTACATGTAGATCTCTGAACAACATTCACAAACTTTCATGCCTTTTAACAAATACACTTCTGTTCTAATCTTGCAACCAAAGTGAATAATCTAGCATTTCCCCACATTACACACCATCTGCCATTTTATTGCCTGCTCACTTAGCCTGCCTATATCACTTTGCAGCCTATTTTTTGTCCATAGTAGCTTGCATTCATACCGAGCATTGTAACATTAGCAAACTTAGATATATTGCTGTTTCTGTAGTGTAGATTGTAAATAGCAGAAGTCAGATCAGTGATCCTTGCAGCATTCCAACAGTTACAATCTGTCAACCTGAAAATCATAGAATCATCGAATCCCTACAGTGCAGGAGGAAGCCATTTGGCCTATCAAGCCTGCGCTGACAACAATCCCACCCAGGCCCTATCCCGGTAGCCCTACATATTTACTCCGCTAATCTCCCAGAGACAAAGGGACAATTTACCATGGCCAATCCTCCTAACTTGCACATTTTTGGACTGCCCCATTTACCCCTACCCTCTATTTCCTTTCCGTTAACAAAACTTTGATCCATGCTAATTGTTATCGTTGTTTCCTTAATATGAAGGTGACATGAATGCAAAGTTGCAAATTTCTGTTATGGGTCTTGTGACTGAACAAGCTAATTCTCTACCAGATCTTTGGAGCATGATATCCCATGAGATAGTTTTATCTGGATTGCAAGGTGTCAGCCTTTCCCTCCCTTCTGTGACTGCTCTGCTTCAAGATCTTGTAACTCAAAAGTGTGATGCAAATTGCCACTATTTTAAACAATTGTTAGCAAGTTTCTTCTAGTCATTAATGTCGATGCTTCCACACTTCAAGGACAGCTTCAGTGTCTTTGAAGCGTTTTCTTTGTCTTCTCTGGAACACTGACCATTTGAGAGTTGAGGGTATTGGCCAGCTCTTCCCCCATATCTACGTAACTAGCTTCAGGTTTAATTTTTTTATTGGAGTATGTCTTAAATGGAAAATTAACTTAATTTAACTCAAACTTATGGAAAATTCTGGTTAGAAAGTTTGTTTTTTCTTCAAAAATCAACACCATAATTGATTACAAAGGTGAATCTATGTGATGTTACTGCCACAACACAATGGACCTTAGCACTTGTCCTGTCATAGTCTGCAGCAGAGTCCTGTGCACCAGTTTGGCAAAGGTTATCTCACACACATCTTGTTTTTACTTAGTTGGTTCAATAATGCACATGAAGACTGGAACTCTCTGCTCAATACTCCTCACTGGCTTCCTATCATTGCAAACGTTACGCTGCCACAAGTCCATCAGCTAATCAAAACCCACAGGCTGGTTGAAACCTTCTGTGCTGCACCTCACCTACGACTTGTTCTACCCGCCTTCCTTTTCACCACTCCATATCAAGCACCCTTCCTGAGGATGATCTATCAGTAACCATTTCTGGATCTAGGAATGGAAAACCCAGGAAGTCACAAGCAAGTTCCTTGTGACAATCCCCAACTGATAAGTGGCAGGCTTTGAACTACCATGGTGACAAGAGTCCTTGTTAAACAGGTTCATGTCAGGTGGGGCCTCAGTACAAACTCTTTATTCACCTGTAGGGAGTCAAACAATGCTGCACATTACCGAATAGAAGGGACTATCGCTTTGCTTCAGGGATTTGTATTCACTGAATAATAAAATTGATGACACTGCCCCCAAGAATGACAATAAAACATAAAATCCAAAAAAAGAAATTTTTAAACACCTGTTGAGAATGCCAGTTAAAATAAATTTTTATACCCTTAAAACAATAATTTGCAGAAGAAATGTTTACAATACAGAAAATTTTTCAAAGCGAAAACTACTGGTACGTACCCGAACAAGAGCATCATCAATGATATGATCACGCCTTACTTTCAGTCGGAGATAAGGTTGAACTTGCTGACCTTGCACCAAGTTGTACAGCACAGTTATACGTCGTTCACTGAACATTCGAATTCTGTTGTCATAATAGAGGCCTTGACTTTTAGTATAGGGTGTAAGGAGGAATGGACAGGTCAAGAAAGAAAACTTCTTCTCACTGTCTACTTTAAAAAATATGTAATCTTTGTCCATTGCAAGAACATTGTTTAATGACTCGTTAACAAATTCATCGTAAGGTACAACTGGTCGACAGCAGTCGATAGCCTTAAAATTAAGCTCTTTTTCCAAGGGGTCCACCCGGGGACCCTTCTTGTAACGTGTGTCCTCGATCAAAAGATTCTGATGCAAACTTCCCTCGCTGGTTTCTTGTGACGTTTCTTCATCATCATTCTCCATGGTCAACATGCCACCCAACAAGTTTGCAAAGTATACCAATTTTAGACATTTGGCTGCTGCAACTACTACGTCATCTTCATTTACCAAATTTCGACAACTGTAATCATTGCTTATAACCTTGTAAGTGATAAGCTGCTGAAAAACCTCAACCATTCTGCGGATATCAGTGGAGCTGTATGTTGACCACAGATGGATCAATTTGGCTTGTGCTGACAAAGGAAGCTTACACATTGCTTTACAGAACATTTGCAAGGCTCCTTCCAGATACTCAGGACTATGCAGATTGTGATTTTCCATGACAATTATGAACAGGTTTAGGTAGTTTGAATCTCTGGTGTACGCATTGTGATAACTTAATTCACATTCTACATCTGGTGATAGATACATCAAAGCATTAATCAGTGCAGTTTCTATCCGGTTATGTACCAGAAGTTTTTTGTAGACCCTCCGAACGGATTTGACATCAACAGTCAATTCTTCAAGCTTAAACGGTTGCCCAAGACAATCACAAGGTTTCTGTTGAGAGCAGCAAGGTGCTGAATGATCACATCTAGCTACAGCTTGCATTTTGGCATCTTTTTCCAAATTATCTGGAGTATTTTCCGATAAAGAGCTCAGGCAATTTCTCTTGATTTCCGGTTTCCTAAAGCTCTTAACTAGTGTTTCAGCACTGGAGAATATCCGACCAATAACATGTACCAGTGGTGAGATGTCTCCTGTTTCATTGCATACACTGAGAATTTCATCCACTTTTTCTTCAGTAAGGTACGTTATACCTAGCAATAAAAATAAATCAGTTGTTCAGACAATAAGAGACATGGTTGAAATATTTCTTTCTTTCCCCAAGATAAATAACTACATTAAATCTTTACACCAAAACAAATAAGCTGCTCTACTTGGCAACAAAGCTAATTCAATTTCAGTACAGATTTCACTATTACCAAAAGCTCACAGACTAGTACATCAGTAAAAGTTAGAATTGGTTACACAATGAAGTTTTAAAAATATTCAGCATCTCAGTTCACCAAGTTCCTGAAAACAATTGAAAACGGAAAATTTGCAAGTATAGCATAGCTTTGCCCTTGTAAATAATCTTGGTACTAGTGAAATTTAAAAGTGATGATTAATACAATTTCTTTTATAATATTTTGTAAAAGTTTCTTTGTTCTAATGCTAGGTAATGAAATCAAATCAAGATTATCAGGAAGAAGCTAACTTCAAGTTGGGGATGGCGGTGGGGAAGAGGGTGTCACAAAAATAGGCATAGAAACAAAATCTGGAGGAACTACAAAATACATGAAGCACTACATTAAGCAACCACCATCTGTATTCTAAATCTAAAGCTAGTAAACCATGCAAAAAAAATTACTTCAACCCAGGAAGGACATGAGCAGCTGAAGTAACAAGTTCAGTGTTAAAGAAAAGGCACTCCAGGTGCAGGAACTTTCGAGTGTACTTACTTCGAGAAATGTTCCACATGATAGAATGTAAAAAAGAAACCAACTTGTTGGAGATGTTTATTTCAAGGATTTCTCTACAATTTAGAGCATCCACTGTATGAACATTTTAACAACACTCAGGAATGGAGGAAAAAGCATGTTTTCTCAGAAAATATAAACTTCAAAGCACATTTTATTAAGATAATTAAGAACACTGACTAACCATTGCCTCAGAATTGCAATATCACTGCTGTGCTCTTGTACTTGGTTGCTGTTTTCTTCAGAGAGACAAAGAGCATATTTAAAACTGATCATGATCTAATATTTGATCAACTTGATGAATATCAATGCTTTAAAATAGGCAATACAACAAACTCAGCCTTGCCAATTAAGATTTACCTTACCAAAAAATGTCTTACTTTGAAAGTTGTCCTGCTGCTGTTTCTTACCACAAATTACATCAAAGTCACTCCCAACAGCCTTGCCATTTTTATGTTTGTACTTGTCAGATGAAACATTTTGCGAAGACAAAGATCTTTGCTTCTTAGTGGGCCAAGCTGTGCATAGCTCTGCCCTGGTGCGATACAATTCCAGAGCTCTGGCTGCAGCTCGATTATTGTCCAACTGCTTGAAACCTGGGCAGGATGCACAGTTCTCATTGACACAGAACTCATTTCCACAGCCTTGTGTTAATTGACAGTAGTAACTTTCAATCAATTCCTTGGCAGCTTCTCGTTTCCTGCAAGAAATAAAGTGATGTAGATCAGTATTAAAATCTCAAGTTCAATGGAAGGACACAAAAATTTCAGAACTATGAGAGTTAACTCTTCATGCAAGTGAAGTATTTTTTTGGCTTCAGTGCATGGACAATTGTTCATTGACTGTTAATCGATATTAGATTTTACATATTATACTTAAAATCAAATTACATTAAGCCTAAACGTAATTCTGCAAGTTAGAGCCCAGGTGTTCACACTGAGACCTGAGAAATCATCAGATTTCTATATTTTTCTGCACTAGTCAAATTAAAGTTTATTTCTGTTGTTATACATGAATTATAAAGCAATGTTTACTTTACAGAAGGTGGGAAAAATAGCCCCCCCCACCCCACCCCTGAGAATGTCAACGTTTGCAGGAGTCCCCCACATAGAATAATGTGAAAACACGATATACAAAAATTTACCTGCAAAAATAATTGCAAAATACCAAACGTTAGCCAGTCAAGATCCTTCCTCTAGCAGAGGTAATAATTTCTCCACACGACCAGCACAACAGAAAGATACACTGTTTTGTGCAATGTGAAACACCTGATTTTGAGTTAGGTCCTGAATTATGTATGGTTTTAAATAAAGACCAAATTCTTTCGCAAAGAGGACAAAATGTCATCCCCAGCCATCTGCACACATCTTTGAATTTTCAGTGTTACAGCATTGTTAAGTGTCTAGAAAATTGCACTTAGACCTAAAGAAAGAAACAGCAACATCTTTAAGTAAATTATGCATTTGTGTACCTTTCAATGTAACTTTCCATTGAAATTAGATTTTCTCATAGGTTCCATATTGTACATTATAAACAGTAGTATCTGCATCTATTCTCTATCACAAACAAATCTCAAATAATTTCTATAGACATAAAGATAAGCACTCTAAATCTTTAAATTCATATGATACTGGCTTGTCATATTAGTAGAAATACAAAAAAAAGACAACATGGAAATAGAATGGTTGGCCTGAAACATCTCTCTTTGGTCTCTCCCTTCAAACAAACAAAGTTGGTCTAATGAGAATTTTCATATCCCTTCAACTCCTCCCCTTCATTCAATTTCATTTACAACTCCTAACCACTATTTTAAGAAAACCCTATTCTATAAATCAATTTAAAATCCCATCATACACTATTAAACTTCAGTGACAGGTACAATTGAAATCTCCTGCAAATCAGGTCAGCAATGCACAAATTCATTCAACATAAGTAAGTGGAAAATACACTGCTCCTTCCACAATATGTTACATATCTTATTTCCTTAACAAATATTCCTTTGAATTGTGTGCTGCATGTTTTGTTCACAAATCCACTTTAAATCACTGACTCAACTAATCAATGACAACAGTCCCTACACTTAAGTTTTGACAATTGCAGAATTTTGTGTTTTAAAAATATAGCAATCAGTAGATGTTAGAGTGCCTTAATTGATGATGAAACCATAAAATTAAGTGAGACCATGCTCTTCTTTTGTCGATACCATGCCATAAAATAACAATACAACTTTGCAATGATTTCAACTAAGTGGGGCGATTTGAACGTCCTGGCCAATATTTACACTTCAACTAACAATCTGCTAATTTGTCTCATTGAAGTTCAAATAAGGTATTCATATTGTGAAAAGAGCTATAGAAAACTCAAGCTTTCAACTATTTCTGGGAAAGAGGTTCATTTATTTAAGTGATCTTTCAGATGGTTGTGATTAAACAAGGATCTTTTATACACAAACACCAAGTTGCGAACATGTAGAAGGGGAACACTGAACTGGAATCACTGTCAATAATCTGACACATTCCCCACATTTCGCGTGTCGAGGGAAGAAGCCAGGTCTTCCAGATCTACTAATCTTTCACAGCAATAAAGCGGGCACGGTTCTAACTAGGTTGCCAGGAGGCCGGGATGAAAGTCCCTAAAATGAAGTCCGTTTCAGGGCCCACCCCACCCAGGCCGCGGCTGCTCCAGGGGTTGGAAGCCCCGCCTGGGCCGAGCGGGCTTCACTGCTGGCTTCAGCGAAAGACGGTCACACTCACCGCTTGAGACTCGCCGGGGAAGGAGCGAGCAGCGTGACCGGGGCCTTAGTGTCAGGGGAAGTCATACGAGCCAGGTGAGCGAGACAGCAGCGGGCGAGAACAGCCACTCTCACCGTAAACACTCAACACCTTCAGTCGCCCCGCCCCCTCTCGCAGCTTCCGGCCTGGCCACCAGGCCACGCCCCTTCCGGCCCGCGCCGCCAGGCCCCGCCCCCTCCCCGCAGCTTCCGGCCCAACCGCCAGGCCCCGCCCCTTCGCCTGCCGGTCTTTTGGGCGGGGCAAACAAGTAAACAAACTTAAATTACGTTCGGACAAAAAAAACGGGGGCAGCTCCCCAAAAGGAGGGGGAACGGCCCGAACAGAAAACAAAAGATACAAAGGAAACTTAAAACACGTCAAATCAAAATGTGATTATCGGGGTCTATAAGGCACCTCAGCCCCTGCGGTGCCCAACGGGCACGGAAGGCCTCGACAGTGCCCGCGGACACCGTGTGCTCCCTCTCCAGGGACACCCGGCCGCGAACGTAGCCGCGGTAGAGGGGCAGGCAGTCGGGACGGACGGCCCCGTCGATCGCCCGCTGCCTGGACCTGCCGATGGCGCGTTTCGCCAGGCCCAGGAGCAGGTTCACGAGGAGGTCGGCGTCCCGACTCTCCCCTCTCCGCACCGGGTGTCCGTAGATCAGGAGCGTGGGACTGAAATGCAAACAGAACATCAATAAAAGGTTCTTCAGAAAATCAAAAAGGGAGTGCAATCTATAACACAAAACGTAGACGTGGTCCACGGACTCCACAAGGCCACAGAAAGAGCAGTCTCGGGAGCCCGCGAACCAGTGAATCCTACTGTTGCACGGCACCGCCGCGTGCAACACCCTCCACCCCAGGTCCCCGAGGTAATTGGGGGGGATCCCTCCGTAGAGGGATCTCCATCGGGGACCTCCGCCGCCTGGCGGCAACAAGGCCCGCCAAGGTGTGTCCGGGCGACGGGCGAGGACGCGGTAGTGGAAGGTGTGCAGCAGCAGCCCGTACAGGAAACGCCTCCGCGCGCTGGAAAAGGGCACGGAGGACATTCCCGCGAGGCGGCTCGTGCTGTGGGGCACCTGACCCGGGGAGGGGGGTCTCGGCTTCGGGCCAATGTGGAATTCCGTCCGAACAGGGGAACGCTCAGACGGGATCCCACTGCACGCCCGAGCCGCCTCGAGCTGGCGTGTGCTTTCGGGGCCCAGCACGACCGTCCTAAGGTCTTGGATGGCTTTGGCCGTGCGCCGGACGGACACCCCCGCGCGCTCAGCCAGCACATTGTCCGACCCCCTCCCCGCTACTGGTGAGAACATAAGATTTACTGCTTCTTGGCCTTTTGGCTAAGATCGAGGGTAGATTCGACATGCTGTGCTTAGTTGAAGTCGTTAGGTTACATTGTGGCTTCATTTGAAACAATTTTTAAAAGTGGCATCTCGGCGTTTTGGATCAGGTGCAAATGAGATCAAGCCTTGGAGGAGGAGCTATGCCTACTCCAATCAGCTTGGATCATGTAGATCAAGCCCAAGACAGGAGGTGAGAGCCCTGTCTCCATTCACCTGACGAAGAGGCTGTCCCCTCGAAAGCTAGTGAGAATATTATCAAATAAATAGGTTGGACTAAAACCTGGTGTTGTCAGTTTGGATCAGGAATGTCTCAACTTGAGACTCTGAATTGGACTTTGATCGGATTGAATTGTATTTATGAACAGAAAAATAAGACCTAACTGCAGAATTAGGCCATTGGGCCTGTCGAGTTTGCTCTGCCATTCAATCATGGCTGATAGGTTTCTCTACCCTTTTCTCCCAATTTTTTTCCTGTAACCCTTGATCCCCTTACCAATCAAGAACCCATCTATCTCTGTACAAAATGCACTCAATATTCTGGTCTCCACAGGCTTCTGTGGTTCACCTTTGACCAGAGTATTGTGGTTTAATTTTAGGCATTACATTTTAAGAAAGAATGTGAAAGTATTGCAGACAGTGCAGAAACAATTCACTAGAATGGTTCCAGAATGCTTCCAGGTGGCACGGTAGCATAGTGGGTAGCACTGCTGCTTCACAGTGCCAGGGACCGAGTTTGATTCTTGGCTTGGATCACTGTGTGGAGTTTGCACATTCTCCCTGTGTCTGCGTGGGTTTCTTCCCACATTCTGAAAGACGTGCTGATTCAATGCATTCATCCAAACAGGCATCAGACTGGCAACTCGGGGGATTTCACAGTAACTTCATTGCAGTGTTAATGTAAGTCTTACTTCTAATAAATAAACTTTTAATTTTAGAATGAGAAACTTCAATCACGTGGGAGAAACTGCGGCTCATTTTGGAGAACATACGATTGTGAGGACATTTGCTGTAGGAGTTCAAAAATCATGAGGCATCTGAACAGATGGGGAGAAACTGTTCTCATTGATAGAAGAGTCAAGAACAGAAGAAACCAATTGATTGGCAAAAGTAGCAACAACAGCATAAGAAAAAACATTTGTCAAGAGCGAGTGGTTGGGATCTGGAATACGCTGCCCGAGAATGTGGTTGTGGCAGATTCAACAGTAGCTTTCAAAAGAGAATTAATTATTTGAGAGGAGTAAAATAATTGCAAGATGTGATAACCCTCATGGGGGTCTATGGCAAATCACTGAATGATCTCCCTGTGGGGCTCATTTAGTATGAGTTGTCCTGATAAGAGGCAGTAGCCACCCCAGCTGGAACTCCACCTCACTGTTAACCACTCAGCCAATCTTTGTGTCATCTGTAAATATACTAATCCTACCCGCCCCCCAACATAGTCATCTATGTCATTTATATAAATGATGAATGCTGGATTATGTACATGCAAAACAAAGTAAAGGACTACAGTAGTGCTTTATGAATTATTTTCCAAATGACACCCCATTTTAACACAAGTGCAATTCAGGATGGGGAACAAATGCTGGCCTTGATATAGCAATGTCCACACACATACTACACTTCCTGTCCCCTCATACCGACCCCACTGAGCCCCTCTATGTTAACCCAACCTTTTCCCTCAACTCATGCACTCAGTAACCTGGCCTTTCCAGTACCAAATTGTCCTCCACAGACCCCTTTCATGGCCAGGCCACGTGACTGATTCACTATGATCAGCTAAGACTTGAGCTTTGCTGCTCCCTCCTGGACTGCTAATTGTACTGTGTTAAATATGTCCTTTAACATGTCAGTTTTATCCAATTTTGCATGAATTCTTGTTTGAATTTGATTCAATGAACAACTTGATTATAAACAAAAAATGTACTGCTCTGAAGTAATTAATTTTAGAATGCTAATTAAACCTAAAAGGTTGTTCTGAGACTATTTCCTAAAAATACTTTGGTGAATGAATAACATCTTCACAGCAAAAACTATCGTTAAAACTAATTATGGTATAACGTCTTCTTAAAGGAAAATGTCTGTGGCTTGTGAGTTTTTTAATGCAGCCAATAATTTTGCAATTTATTTTCTTGTTGGAGATCAGAAGTCATCAACCTTCATATGTTCTCTCCAGTGCACACATTTAAACATCTCACTCTCTTTTGACTTGACAGTTCAATATAAAACACACAATTCAGAATATAATGGGCTAACTTTAAGAATTTGCAGTTTCGACACAACTTCATTTACACTCACTGCAGCCATTTCTGCATCAGGTACGGGCTCCAGTTTTCACTCCTCAGGCCATTTGAACCTGGCTGAGACCTGGAGTCTATTTCTCCTCGCTTCCTGGGCCTACCAAGCCCTCTGAATCTACCATTGGCCAGCAGCAGAGTACAGCCTTCAAGTGGAATGAATGATAGCTCCACAAAGGCAGTATTCTGCCAAATGGCAGAATTTTCTCATCCCTGCATTTGTCTGCCCATCTGACCAATCCACTAAAATCTTTCTGACGTCTAGTGTTCTTTCTATCTACCACACAGCAAATCATAGAATCCCTACAGTGCAGAAGGAGGCCATTTGGCTAATTGAGCCTGCACCAAACACAATTCCACCCAGGCCCTATCCCCATAACCCCACGTATTTACCCTGCTAATCCCTTGACACTAGGGTCAATTTAGCATGACCAATCAACCTAACCTGCACATATTTGGAGGAAACCGGAGTGCCCAGAGGAAACCTATGCAGACACGGAGAATATGCAAACTCCACACAGACAGTAAACCAGGGCCAGAATTGAATCTGGGTCCCTGGCACTGTGAGGCAGCAATGCTAACCGCTGTACCACTGTGCTGCCCAGATGAGGATTTGAGCTTCAAAAGTAACGAGGAAGTAGAAGTCTAACCAAGTAATGCCATCAAGTGGACAAGTATTGTTCTAAAGACAGCACATTGAGGCTGAGAACCATGGAATATTGCCTGAGACACCTGACAGAGTTAAGAGACTGATATCTATGGCTATTTATGTTGGACATTTTCTCAAGTTCAGTGTCAGTGGCCAGACATTCCTTCAATTAGCTTGTGCTATTTCCTACCATTATGCAGGTAAATGTGTGACTCAAGATTTGAACAGGCATTCTCTATCACTGTACTCTGGCTTTCTGGAAAGGATCATGGCAATATGCAACCATGATTGCCCAGTTATGAGACCTCATATGGTGTGTATGTGTACATGTGTGTGTAAAGGGGATGGTTCTGCTGTGTTTGGAAGGGGTGCTGTGGTGAGTGTGGGTGGGGGTGAAGTCATTGCTGCTGAGTGTGTGTGTGTCAGGGGAGCAGTAGGCAGGGTGTGGAGGGGAGGATGTTGTTCTGAGTGTGGGGATTCCTGTGTGTGTTTGTGTGTGTGTGGGAGGGGTGTAAAACGAGCAGAACTGTTACTGCGCATGTGTGAGATTTTAGGGGTTGTACAGTGGTTAGCACTGCTGTTTCAGAGTGCCAGGGACCTGGGTTCGAGTGCCAGTTTGAGTCACTGTCTGTGTGGAATTTGCATGTTCTCCCTGAGTCTGTATGGGTTAAATTCTCCCTCTGTATACCCAACCAGGCGCCAGAATGTGGCGACTGGGGGATTTTCACAGTAACTTCATTGGAGTATGAATATAAGCCTACTTGTGACGAATAAAATAACTTTTAACAAAATAGTGAATTACGGGTAAGATAGTGTCCTGAATGCAGCCTGGAGACCATTCTGTCAAACAGAAAGTGGCTGCTCACCAAGAAAGAAAAAATGCGGGAAAATCTCAGCAGGTCGAGCAGCATCTATAAGGAGAGTAAAGAGATGACGTTGAATCCAGATGACCCTTTATCAAAGCTGATTAGCTGCTCACCCCGCACACTGCCAGCCCCCAACCCTGCACGCTGCCAGCCCTCACTCAGCCTTGTGCTTGTGAGATTGCCCGTAAACTGGTTTCTGGGCAGTCAGCTTCTCACCATGCACAGAACAGTATATTCCCGGTTATCATGATTTTGATCATTGGCCCTATAATGTCCTCTTTGTGTCCTGGTGTTAATATTGCTGTGTAACACTATATGAACATCAGTTGTTGTTATGGGGAGGGGGCGGGGCCGAGAACCGGAAACTACAAATCCCAGAAGGCCACAGCTTCCGGCGCACGCATGCGCGGTGGGTTCAGGCCGCGTGTCCATGGGACGCATGCGCGCTGGCAGTGCAGGTTGTCCGGCCTCAGGGCGGCCGTTAGCCGAGAGGGGGAATGGAGCCTGCTTGGCGGCAGGCAGGTCGCGGCCGGGGACGTGGACGGGGCAAAAGCGGCGCTAGCCAAGTAGTTGGATCCGTCAGAGAAACTCAGACTGGAGGAGGAGCTGACAGGCAGCCGAATGGAAGAGGTTCCAGCAGCTGGCCAAGGAGTCAGCCCGGTATCAGTAATGGTAAATAACCCGGTGTCAAATAATTTAATGGAACTGCTTCACATGCACAGGCTTTCTAACAAGCATTTACTCTATAACTGCGAATATCACCAGTCTTCTTGCAAATATCCCTAGTGTTGTCACCTCTCCAGTCCGGAAATCTATTGTTCAGAAACACCAGTTGTCGGGAAAAATTTTTTTGAGCAGATCTAGGGGGCATCATTTCAGTCAAGTATTTTGGAAACAGAAACATGGACGATGTCAATATTTGAATAAGTAAAGCAATTTTCATGACTTATGAAACAATGGGAAAAATGCTTCTTGCCCTCACGCTCTAGTGGTTAGGCATGCTCTCATCCAAAAAAATCTGAAATCCAGAAATGACTTAGTTCCAAGCGCTTTGAGACTTGGGAGGTTGCAATGATGCTTTCAAAGGCTATTAGAACGGTTCCAGGGATGAGCGAATACAGGTATGTAGATAGAGAAGCTGGAGTTGTTCCAGCAGAATAGATTTCATAAATGTGTCCTTTTAGCAGTGCCCAAAAGAGGAATAACCAGATGATAATTAATAGATAAGTCAGGAGTAGCTAAAATTTATGAACTTAGACATTTGAGAAATGCAAGACACTCATAACCTTTACAGGTACATTTTTATTATTGAATCCCTACAGTGCAGAAGGAAGCCATTCAGCCCATTGTGGGCCACCCAGCTAGCCCCTTTCCTCGTAGCCCACATATTTACTCTGCTAATCCCCTTGACACTAATTGGTAATTTAGCATGACCAATCAACCTGACTGGCACATCTTTGGACTATGGGAGGAAACCCATGCAGAGATGGGGAGAATGTGCAAAATCCACACAGAGTGACCCAAGCTGGGAATTGCACCTGGGTCCCTGGCGCTGTGAGGCAGCAGTGCTAACCACTGTGTCACTGTGCTGCCCTGCTGTGACTGTTGGAAAATTTCAGCAGGTATGACAGCATCTGTGGAGAGAGAATGGAGCCAATATTTGGCTCACCACCGATGCTGTCAGACCTGCTGAGATTTTCTCGTTTTGTTTCAGATTCCAGCATCTGCAATTTTTTGTTTTTACATTTTTATTACTATTGCACACTGCTGTGAAGAAATTTTTTTTTCCCCTAACTTTCTAGGCTTCCTTTATCCATTATGTAGATTGTGGCAACAATAAATCTGCTTCACTGACACCCATCAGAACTGGCACATTGCTCACAGTTTAACGGACCTTTGCAGCTTGCTCTTGCAATGTGGAAAATCAGTCAAGAGATTTAATAAAAGGATTAATTTTACTTGGGAGGAAAAGTTGCAATCACCTATTGAACAACAAATTTGAATCAGAGCATCCATGTCCCAATATAATAGGTTCTTAAATATTGTTCTGTATTAAACTTTTTCCTCCCTTTCCAGACAGAAGTTGGGGAGGTCAACTGGGAGAGGTTAGGTTAGGGAGCAAGAGACACTGGATATCACTCGAGCAGGAAACTGCAGAAGAAATCTGGTGACAGTGTTGGAAAGAGCCATTGATCTTAACTCTCCTTAGAACTGCTGCTTACTCTCGTTCTCTCTTTCTGTGAAGCTGAAGCTGCATTTAACTATTTACCTACCTCCAATGCACAATTTAATCGGTCTTACAGCACAAGGAATGAACCACGTTCAGTGTGTCAATTCTATGAGCATGCAGCTCATAAGCTGCAGTTTGGCCACACCTGATGTAAGATGATAGGCAAGAGTCAGTGGTGACCTGAGAATTGCAATCATTACACCTTGTTCAAAAAGGGTATAAACATAAACTTTGCATTTACAGACCAGTCAGTTAACCTCTGGAAAAATTTTTAGAAATGAAAATTTGGGACATAAATAAGAGTAACTTGGACAAGTTTGGATTAATTAAAGAAATCGGCACAGACTCATGTTTTAATAGCACGGAAAGGACTGGTGAGGATAATGTGGTTGACACATACATGAAATGCCATTTGGTCAAGTGAAATTAATAGATTTGCCAATAAAGTTGAAGCCCATAGACTAAAAGGGATAGTGGCAGCATAATATAATGTTGGTTCAGGGACA
Organism: Carcharhinus amblyrhynchos; assembly: GCF_965287045.1. Classification (NCBI taxonomy): domain Eukaryota; kingdom Metazoa; phylum Chordata; class Chondrichthyes; order Carcharhiniformes; family Carcharhinidae; genus Carcharhinus; species Carcharhinus amblyrhynchos. The sequence continues at coordinate 81,811,875 of NC_137324.1, forward strand.
GGGAATAGTATCAAACATTTTCTTAGACCACAGGATATGGTGGTAGCCCCCAGGGGTAAGTAGAAGGACCATTGCATTTCTTGTTTTATTTTAATGACTAAGGGCATAGGTTTTTGAGGGAGATGTTACAGAGTGAATGTCAAAGTTCTTGTCAGTTTAATGATTTCTACAGACGTCTGGGGAAAGTCAACGACACATTCTTCAGGAAACAAGGAATTATTGACAGCAATTTTTGGATTTCTATGTTTAACTGCACGTGTGCGAATGACAAAAGTTGCGTCTGTTTCTGAGGGGAGTGATGCAGAGCTCCTGTTAGTACAGCTGCAATATCTGGCCTATTGCAGTATTTGTTTTTGAAGAATATCAGTCTGAGCATTAAGTTCGAAATTCCTGAAGTCAAGACTGCAATTAATTTCGCAAATACTGTTGCATTTGTCATTTAAATATCTAATTTATTACCATTCTGTAGCTGTGACGATTGTATTGATTATGTCTACAAAATTTTGATCCTGTGTTTTTTTTAGAGGGAGGGAGAACCACAGGAAAAATTGTCAAATTTCTAAGCCTACACTCGAATTAGGAGTTGGCCTCAATTTTGAGTTTGGAATGATATGTTTAGGGTTATACTTGGCTTTTAAGTTGGTACATGGGATCAAGCAGGCGATATGGGTTGCATTGTCAGGAAAATGAGAAATTTTAAGATATTTCTATACATCAAACCGCAAATAGTGACCAATGAATAAAAATGAATGCTTCTGCAAAAAAATGACTTTCAGAGCAGGTTTCAAGTTGTAACCATTGCTAATGCATCAAATAACTGCTTCAGTGAGGGAAGTCTGCATTTGTGAAAATTTGGCACAGACTGAAAGAAGAAATCCACCCTGAAAAAGGTGCCCAAGTCCAAATGTGCCATGAGAACAGCCACATAACTTAAGAACATAAATAGGAGCAGGAGCAGGAGTAGGCCATCCAGCCCTTCGAGCCTGCCCCGCCATTCAATAAGATCATGGCTGATCTGTCGTGTCTCAGTTCCACATTCCCGCCCCCTCCCCATAACCCTTAATCCCCTCGCTTATCAAAAACCCATCAACCTGCGTCTTAAAAATATTTAGCGAGGCAGCCTCCACCACCTCAACGGGCAGAGAATTCCAGAGATTCACCACCCTTTGAGTGAAGAAGTTCCTCCTCAACTCCGTTCTAAACCGCCCCCCCTTTATCTTGAGGCTGTGCCCTCTAGTCCTACTGTCCTTTCTGAGCGGGAAGAGCCTCTCCACCTCTATCCTATCCATCCCATTCATCATCTTATACGTCTCAATGAGATCTCCCCTCATTCTTCTAAATTCTAACGAGTACAAGCCTAGTTTATTCAGCCTCTCCTCATAGCTCAACCCCCTCAACTCCGGTATCAGCCTAGTAAACCTCCTCTGCACTCCCTCCAAGGCCAAAATATCCTTGTGTAAGTACGGCGACCAAAACTGCACACAGTACTCCAGCTGCGGCCTCACCAATGCCCTATACAGCTGCAGCAAGACCTCCCTACTTTTATATTCAATCTCCCTCGCTATGAAGGCCAGCATCCCATTAGCCTTCCTGACCACCTGCTGCACCTGCAGGCTGGGTTTTTGCGACTCATGCACAAGGACCCCGAGGTCCCTCTGCACCGTCGCCTGCTGCAGCTTATCGCCCCACTGGCTTATCTTGAAAAGCATGTATCAGAAAGAATCCTTGAAAATCATTTGAATGGTTAAATTGTCATTGGAAATATAATGTGTATAAATGCATTTAAATGGATCAAATCAAATCCCAAGTCCAGCAAAGATTCCAAAGTAACAGCTAATTGGTATCGCTACTTTGTGGAACAAAAATGTCCAGTATTGCAGCAGATGACCAGGAGACCTCAAAGTCAAAATTACCAGTTTCGAGCAGACTGCGGCAAAACACGTGACTGTTTATGCCATCGGCAACATGGATCAAACGTCCATGAATTTCAGTATACCCAACAACTGAATATTCAGGTTGGTCAAAACAAAGTGGAATATCTAATTCAATGGATGGAGAGAAAAATGATTTGTTGTGGAGTGTTGATTCTGAAACTGAAAGTGCCACGTCTGATCCAGACTGTGACCCTTAATGATGCGATAATCGAAGTGATGTAGGATGAATTCTTCGTGTTGGATGCTGAAAGTGATGAACTTGACCGTTCATATGACATTAATTGTTGTTCAAACTATCCTTGATGAATTATTTAATTAAATAACGTGATGCATTGATTTTAACTTGAATTTTTTTATCACACTTGAAAATGGCAATCATCAATGCTGGCAGTTCACATTTAATACTTGACACATACATTTTTGGAAGGTGTTTCAAAGGGCATCTAATGCAGTATGATCCATGATTTTAAGTGGGGTAGTTATTACCCAGTGAAATTCATCAAAAAAAAGGCCTTTTGGGTTAAATGACTTTTTCTAGTTGCCTGCGTTTCTAGTGTAGGGTATTTCTAATACCTTTCATGTTTCTATTCTCGAGTCTCTGTCTTTATTTTTACCATAAATATATGTGTGCAAGTGCTTGTGAAATCTCCTCTAATGGATCTTGCATTTAGTGCACTATCATAAGTTTAAAAATTTGGTTACAGTGATTGGTACAGCTGTTTCTAATTTATCTAATTGTATTATTTGTTACTGTTTGCAACAGAGCTGTCATCACTTAAAAAATTTGAAGAGATTCGTAAAGCCAATCAGGCTGTAGCCCAAAGATTTGCTGATGAGGATACTTCCTCAGAAGAAGACGGCGATGAGGATTTTGAAGGCCAACGAGGAAAAATAGTTGCCTCAACATTTACAACGTACACTAGTCACATAGGTAATATCTGTTTTTTGCATATGCAGTGTAGCTAAATATAAAATACAAGTTGTGAAACTGCTTAATGCTAGCTGGAAACAGGAATCAAAAATCTAAATGGAGTACTTTTTGTTTTAGATTGCAAGTTTTGTTAATGACATTTGAAATAAATGGACTGAGTCCACATCAACTAAATTTTGAGATCTGAAAGCATAATGACCAAGTTAGTCATGTATTATTTTAATCAACATAATGGGTTGCTTAATTACTTGAGATCTGCTCACTTTGATTACATTTTGCTGTGTTTTTTGTTGACAATGTGACATGAAGAAAAAATTGTCCCAGGTGATTTTCCCTTCCTCTAAAATGGTGTGCCTAAAGAACGATAACTTATAAAAGAATATTGGATCTGCAATATGAGTATAAGAATGAAGAAAAAGAATAGATTTGTGTTGCTAGCTTAAATTGATTAAATAGTTTTTTGTCCTTCATGATCTTCCATTAAATGGGACCAAAATTGAATTGTTTTCATATGTGGAAATACAAATTTATCTTAATTTTTGACTTTATGGTTGTCTTTTTTGAAATGGAATAAATGATAGGTGGGCAGAGGGAATGCAGAGGCACTGTCACAAAGTATTGGGGCAAAACATTGTGTGATTTCAAGAACAAATTAGATATACTCTTTGGGCTAGAAGGATCAGGGGATATGTGGGGAGGTGGGATCAGGGTACTGAATTTGATCAAAATGAATGGTGGAGTTGGCTCGAAGGGCTGAATGGCTTACTCCTGTTTCTATTTTCTATGTTTCAATGTAATAGAAATGAATATAGCTGTGAAAATAGATTTGAATTTGATTTGATTTATTTTTGTCATGTACGTCAACATGCAGTGAAAAGTATTGTTTCTTGCGTGCTATACAGAAAAAACACTGTCCATAGAGAAGGAAATGTCAGTGCAGAATGTCATGTTCCAGTCATAGCTGGGGTGTGGAGAACGATCAACTTAATGCAAGATAAGTCCATTCAAAAGCCTGACAGCAGCAGGGAAGAAGCTGTTCTTGGGTCAGCTAGTGCGTGATTCAGACTTTTGTATCTTTTTTCCAATGGAAGAAGGTGGAAGAGAGAATGTCTGGGGTACGTGGGGTCCTTAATTATGCTGGCTGCTTTGCTGAGGCAGCGAGAAGTATTGACTGGGTCAATAGACGGGAGGCTGGTTTGCATGATGGATTGGACTACATTCATGACCTTTTGTAGTTCCTTGTGGTCTTGGGCAGGGCAGGAGCCATACCAAGCTGTGATACAACCAGAAAGAATGCTTTCTATGTGCATCTGTAAAAATTGGAGAGAATCGTAGCTGACATGCCGAATTTCCTGAGTCTTCTAAAAAAATTTGATCCATTTGGTTTAATGCTGGGGCCCAGGGGAATAGAGTTTGACTTGATCCAGTTGGTGTGATGCTGGGGCTCAGGGAAATAGGGTTTGATTTGATCCAGTTAGTGATGCTGGGGCCCAGTGGAATATGGTTTGGTTTGATTTGATCCAGTTGGTTTGCTCTGGGGCCCAGAGGATTAGGGTTTGATTGATCCAGTTAGTTTGATGCTATGGGGCCCAGGGGAATAGGGTTTGATTTGATCTGATCCAATTGGAAAATAAATTTAAAAAAAAGAAAAAAAGGGTGGGCATGGTAGCAGAGTGTTTAGCACTGCTGCTTCACAGCTCTAGGGACCTGGGTTCAATTCCCAGCTCAGGTCACTGTCTGTGTGGAGTTTGCACTTTCTCCTTGTGTCTGCGTGGGTTTCCTCTGGGTGCTCCGGTTTCCTCCCACTGTCCAAAGATGTACGGGTTAGGTTGATTGGCCATGCTAAAATTGCCCCTTAGTATACTAGGATGCTTAGGTTGGAGGGATTGGTGGGCAAAATGTGTAGGGATATGGGGGTAGGGCCTGGGTGGGATTGTGGTTGGTGCAGACTCGATGGGCCGAAGGGCCTCTTTCTGCACTGTAGGATCCTATGATTCTATGAGGTGTTGGTGGGCTTGCTTAATTAGTGTCGGTATGGGGAGGACCAGGACAGTTTGTTGATCTGGACACCTAAAAACTTGAAGCTTTCTACTTTGTCCCCATTGATGTAGACAGAGGCATGTTCTCCTTTACGCTTCCTGAAGTCGATGACTATCTCCTTTGTTTTGTTGACATCGAGGGAGAGATTATTGTTGCTGCACCAGTTCACCAGATTCTCTCTCATTCCTGTACTCTTGTCTCATCGTTGTTTGAGATCCTACCCACTACGGTGGTGTCATCAGCAAAGTTGAAAATTGAATTGGAGGGGAATTTGGCCCCACAGTTGTAGGTATATAAAGAGTAAAGTAGGGGCTTGAGAACACAGCCTTGTGGGGCACCGGTGTTGAGGATGATCATGGAAGAGATGTTGTTGCCTCCCCTTACTGATTGTGGTCTGTGAGTTAGGAAGTTCAAGATCCAGTCGCAGAGGGAGGTGCCGAGGCCCAGGCCAAGGAGTTTGGAGATGCGTTTTGTGGGAATAATAGTGTCGAAGGCTGAGCTGTAGTCAATAAATAAGAGGCTGACATAGGTGTCCTTGTTATCTAGGTATTCCAGAGTTCAGTGCAGGCCCAGGAAAATGGCACCTTCTGTGGACCTATCACAGCGATAGGCAAACTGTAGTGGATCTCAGGAGGCCAGAATTGATTCATTCCATGACTAACCCGAAGCACTTCATAATGATGGATGTCAGAGCCACCGGCCGATAGTCGTTAAGGCACGTTGCTTAATTTTTCTTAGTAACCGGGATGATGGTCATTATCTTGAAGCTGATAGGGACCTCAGATTGTTGGAAAGAGAGGTTGAAGATGTCTGAATACCAAGAGCAAGAAATTCTTTCAGTCTTGTAACAGCAAGATGGTTATCGAAGAAGAACTGAGATCATTTAAGATGTTGATTGGGTTGAAATTAAAGATTAGCTAAAATAATTAACATACATGCTTTCTGGAAATGATGATAGGAGATTCTGATAGCAGACTGTCACTAAAATATATGTTTTGTGTTGAAAGGATTCAAAAATCATTCAAGGTTGAAACCAAATCTCCTAAGGTGATGAATGTGAGACTAAGGATACATTCTACTCATGTTCTCAGGAAACTGATTATTCGGAGAGCAGCCCCCAGGCTTAGAAATGAATTGTGCAGTAGCAGTTTAAAGAAGGGCAATAAAATATACTTAGGCAAATACAGACCCAATAATTTTTCCCAACTATCAGGCACAATAATGTAACATATCATTAGAAACAAATGTGAGGATTACTTGTACAGAAATAACCTATAAAATGACAGCCAACAATTTCAAAAGCAACAGAACCCAGTGAATAAACATTTCATTTGGGTATTGGAAAGCCTTGTGAGGTCCCATTGAAATTTCCAGAGATGCTATTGAAATTTCCAGAAAAACTTCTATAAAATTCAAATGAAAGGCTGATGCACAGACTTAAAGCAATGAACATCATAAGTAAAACCCAGAGCAGGACAGGAAATTAGCTGCAAGAGGAAACATGGGTTCATCTGTATGGAAATGATATGGATGGTTCAATGTCGTAAATGGAGTACCAAGGTATTGAAGCTCAGTCGCCACTTTTTAATCATATAGGTGATCTGTAAAGTATTTAGACAAGATAGTAAAATATTAGGAGGCAGTGGAACATAAGAACATAAGAAATAGGAGCAGGAGTAGGCCATCTAGCCCTTCGAGCCTGCCCCGCCATTCAATAAGATCATGGCTGATCTGTCGTGGCTCAGTTCCACTTTCCCGCCCTCTCCCCATAACCCTTAATCTCCTCTCTTATCAAAAACCCATCAACCCGCATCTTAAAAATATTTAGCGAGGCAGCCTCCACCACTTCAACGGGCAGAGAATTCCAGAGATTCACCACCCTTTGAGTGAAGAAGTTCCTTCTCAACTCCGTTCTAAACTGCCCCCCCTTTATCTTGAGGCTGTGCCCCCTAGTCCTACTGTCTTTTTTGAGCGGGAAGAGTCTCTCCACCTCTATCCTATCCATCCCATTCATCATCTTATACGTCTCAATGAGATCTCCCCTCATTCTTCTAAACTCTAACGAGTACAAGCCTAGTTTATTCAGCCTCTCCTCATAGCTCAACCCCCTCAACTCCGGTATCAGCCTAGTAAACCTCCTCTGCACTCCCTCCAAGGCCAAAATATCTTTGCGCAGGTGCGGCGCCCAAAACTGCACACAGTACTCCAGCTGCGGCCTCACCAGTGCCCTATACAGCTGCAGCAAGACCGCCCTACTTTTATATTCAATCCCCCTCGCTATGAAGGATATTGGAATTGCAGAATGACCTACACAGGCGCCTCACATAAATGCTCGTAGATAAAATTCAAAATAGACCAGTTCGAGTGTATGGCGAAAAGTACGGGACATCGAGTGAATCAAACTCATCAGGGAAAAGAGTGGAAGAATTCTAACCTTATGGGAATTATAACTTTGGTGTCCAATGGTTATAGAACAGCCTTCAACAAAGTAGATGGGGAAAAGCTGCTTGAGAACAATAGGGCACAGATTTAAAGTAATTGGCAAAAGAAGTAGCAGTGGCATGAGGGGGATCTTTTTAATGCAGCATGGGTTAGTCCTTGGAATGCTGCGCATGAGAATGAGGTGGGGACAGGTTGACTTGAGACATAGAGGGAATTGGATTATTATTTGGAAAAGAAGAACATGGAGAGCTACAAGCACTATGTAAATTGCTCCTTCAGAGAGCCATCACAGACATGATGAGCTGTAAAGGCCAGTTTTGATCCATTTGTAAAATGAAAGTTGGATATTGTCATATTGAAGCTGTATTAATATTTTGCTGAGGCTGCATTTTGAGAATTGTTTTCTATTCTAGTCGACAAAAGCACTGATTTGTTGGTACAGCTTGGAAAAACAGCCTTGAAAGATGGCAAATAAAAGATTCATTATTAGGGATATACAAGGTACCAAATGAAATTGAAAAATTGACCTGAATCTGTTTTCAAATGAATCACAAAGGCATGATAAAGATGCATAGGTACCCACTGGTAAAATACGAGTTCGGGACTTATGTCACAAACACTTTTCTTCCATGCTAAGACAGGAAGGTGATATGGATGAAGTAAAAGATGAAAAATTCTGAAGTAGCAGTGGTTATATGTTGTGTGGAAAGTTGAGCAGTTGGACTAAAGCACCTCTTCCAACTTGAGTTTTATATTAGTGTTGGTGAAACACTGTACAATTAAGCTGCAAAATGGTCTAAATACGCAGTACCTACATTAGTGGAATATCACATATGTTTAGCACTTGTACAGAATAGTTTCAACTTTGTATTGATTCTGAATTTGTAGTGTAAAGTGAAGACCAAAATTGATTCCATCAGAGAAGTGAAAATCCATTCTTCACCTGACATTGTTGCTGCCATTTGCTGTGTATCTGGTTTGTCCCTGGTTGGATTCAGGCTGCATTTACGTTATAACTGCTGATATTGGTGTGGTGCAAAATTGTTATGGTTCCAGTGTGCATACATCTTTAAATAATTAAAAATGAGAATTTTAAGTTGGAGGGAAATCTAAATTTCCCATACAAGTGGAGTGTTGTGTACTGTTACTCAGAAAAGTAAAATATATTAAAAATGCAACATCCAAAATTTTTGTAATCGATTTAACCTTTTTATATAGGTGATGACTCTTCCAGAGAACTGGAACGCACGAAACAATATCTGAATGATGCATTCCAATCAGGAGCTCAAACGTGCCTCATCTGCATTGCTTCAGTGAAGCGAAATCAGGCAGTAAGTATGGTTACAAGTCTTATAAGTATATTTGCCTCATGGTGAATCTGAAAAAGAGCATTAACTTGTGGTTATTATGAGATTCCCTTTTTAAATTTAACTGTGTTTCAGTTTTTAATAAATATTGCAAATTTATGTTCACAATTACATTTTGCACATTCTAAAAAACAACAATGTTAGCTTTAAGTTTGAGTTTAATGCAGGAAAACCTGATGCTAATTCTTTATGCTTTAAAATTCTAATATTTAACGTAGATGATGGCATATAAGCTGGTTCAATTTTGTTAGCCCCAAAAGTCATGGCCTAGATTTCTTGTTAGCCGCGTTTCTAGATGCATTGCCACTGCCTGCGATGTTTTTTCCAGCCTGATGTTGCTGCCCAATTCTGCTGGGAACTTGTGATCATAACTGGCAGTGGGGAAACTTCAAGGTAAATTGTATGTTCTGCACCCTCTCCTTTTCTTTTCCCCCATGTACTCTATGAAAGGTATGTTTTGTTTGTATAGCATGCAAGAAACAATACTTGTCACTGTGTCCAATACATGTGACAATAAATTAAATCAAATCTAGCAAGCTTAGTGGAGTCAAGGAAGATGAGGGCTCGTTCTCCTCTTACAACAGTAACTGCCGTGTTCGGGTAAGTTTTAAAGGACTAAGTCTGAATCTATGAGTGGGTGGGTCAATTGGTTGGGTGGGGGTGGTGGTGGCGGGTTCATAGGGGTGAAGGAAGAAGGGAGGTGGATGAGTGAGTGGCTAGTTGGGGCAGGGTAGTTAGGTGATTGGAGTGTAGTTGGTGCTCAGTTGAGTTATACAGCTATTAGACCAGGTGTTAAAAATCTATCTTTTTAACCTGTACGAGAAGGCAGCATCTTGCAAATTTCATGGTGTTTTAAGAATTCATATTAAAATCAAGTGTTAATTATATGTAATGTTATAATGTTGAGTTATAAACTTGTAACACAAGTTTAGGTAAGGGACGTTAGTTGTTGGTTGTTGTAAAAACACATTTAGTCACTAATGTCCTTTAGGGAAGGATAGTCTTTCACCCTTACCTAATCTGTCCTACATGTGACTCCAGAGTCATAGCAGTGTCCTCTGAAAAGGCCTAGCAAGCCATTCAATTCAAGGGCAGTTAGGGAGTGGCAATAAATACTGGTCCAGCCAGCGATGCCCACATCCTCTGAATGAATTTAAAACAAAAAGGTGCAGGCTGGATGTTTTCTTCTGTGTGTCTGTCTCAACGGCCAACTCTCAACCTACATTTCAAAGGTAATTGGACTCTGAAGGGGTGCAATGAAATGAAATTTTTTTTATAAAGTATCACCTCAACTTGTATTAATTATTTCCTGTCTTTTCCACCATGTCACCAACTTGACTCATAGATTTTTGCGAATTAGCAAAAAAAAAGGGTAATCAAGGCAATTCTTCCAATAGCATCATAAATGTATAGGAGTTAAAATTTTTGAAATTAGATTTGCTCACTGGGTGAAAGAATACAATATATAGGACACAAACTTAGCACAGTTACTTTAAATACATCTTTTTAAAATGGTCTTTTTCAAGTAAACATGAATACACCTTTTAATATTTTCCCTCTTTAGGTTTGGAGTTGCTTCCGTTGTTACTGTATCTTTCACATGCCATGTATCCAAAAATGGGCAAAAGACAGCATATTTCTTGTATCCTCTGTGTTGGATGATGATTTTGGGAAAAAAGATCATTCCTGGCCATGGTAAGCCACAGATTTTGCTCTCAAAAGAAGGACATTTATTTTAATATTTTATTTTTATTGCACTTAAAGAATTGTACATTTTGAATTAGTGGCTAGCTCAATTGTGTAGTTAACTAATTTAAATAACCTGAAATGGCTTGGTATACTCTTGAGATCTAGTTGTACTTTTCACTTTGTTTTTGTTGTCGTTTTTATAACATGGACCCATTGTCACCCTTAAAATCTGTGATTTGCTTAATAATTATTGAGTGTGGCAAAATTTGTTTTGGAAACTTTCTAAAAAGCTCTTTAGACCCTTTCTCTCAGCTGGAAAATATTTCCTTATGAAGTTTGCTCTAAAATCAGCATCTGGGTTCTGCATGATGTGAAGTTGTACAGGAGATTGATGACTTGGAATTTTAATAATCTATGTATCGGCATCATCAGCTGGGCAAGAAATAAAAATGATAACCATGATCACTTTGTGGAAAAATTATTCTATGAATTTGATTGCTTAAATTTCAGAAGGTTTTGTGATATCTTTGAGATATATGTCGCAAACAAGCATGTTGAAGTTGTTTATTTGAAAATAGAGAAATATCACACTATCTCAATTTGATTTAAAGGGTGGTCGTAATATCATCAATGTGTGATGGTCTGCTTCAGTATTTAGTTTTATAGGTTACACTTGATTATACATTTTTCCACAATTTTAAAACATACCTATATTGTTAGTTTTGTTTTGTAATTTGAAAAATCATTTTTATTTTATTAACTACTCTTTCTTTGAGTGATAACAATTGTACTGAGTGCAATAATGTAAACAATTATTACAAAAAATGCGTGCAGTGCTGGAAAGATGTATAACATTTGAATGGTTTATGGTGTTTTAGGCAGGCAAAATTAATAATTTTGGTTTTACAAAACAAAATTATTTTTGTATTCCTGTTTAGTCCTAAATGTAGGCACCAGTATGAACAATCACAAACTCCAACAAGATACTACTGTTACTGTGGAAAAGTTGAAGATCCCCCACCAGATCCTTGGCTTGTACCTCATTCCTGTGGCCAAGTTTGTGATAGAGAATTCAAGCCTTTATGTGGGCACAAGTGTCTTCTTTTATGCCATCCTGGTAAAGTGATTTAGAATTGACTAATTGTTTTGCTCAATTTCAATCAACTTGGCTGTGAGTCTAAAAGTGTTTTGTGTTTCTGATGTAGGTCCTTGCCCACCGTGTCCAAAAATGGTCTCCATTACATGTTACTGTAAAAAGGCTAAACCAGTCTCCCGACGTTGCAGTGCTAAGGGATGGTCCTGTCAGCAGCCATGTGGCCGGCTCTTAACTTGTGGGCAGCATAAATGTGAAAATCCATGTCATACAGGTTGGTTAATACTACCATGCACCCAAGATGTTAGTTAAGGTGTAAAGATTTGGGAAAATGAGGCAAGATGCAACATGAAGGATTATTGTAGGTATCTTGCAAGTAAAAAGTTGTTTACATCTGGGAATAAATGTTTTAATTTTGACTGTAGGAAGCATTCTATTTGATGAAGAAAAATTTTACCATTGATTTCCAATCATTTTCTGCCCTGTTTAATCCAAATATGATATATGTGTAAAAGCAATAATCTTGGTAATTTATTCTCCATCTGCCTTGCACCCTAAAGAGCATTATATTTTTTGTGATTATTCACAAGTGTAATTTAAATACAGCAGGACAAATAATGTCTTTTAAATTTTCTTCCATCCAATCTAAGGTGAGTGAATTTCCTTTTGTACATAGTTAAATATATATTTATAAATTAACTAAGTCTCCCCTAGGTGAATGTGAGACTAACATAACTTAAATTTGCAACCAGATTTTGAAGATCAATTTTAAGACATGAGAAAATAAGATCATAACATTAGAACGACGAGCAAGAGTAGGCCACCTGGCCCCTCGAGCCTGCTGTGTCATTCAGTAAGATCGCGGCTGATCTTTTCATAGATTCAGCTCCACCTACCCACCTGCTCATCATAACCCTTATTCTGTTACTGTTCAAAAATCCATCTGTCTTTGCCTTAAAACCATTCAGTGAGTGGCTTTAACTGCTTCACTGGGCAGGGAATTGCACTTGGGGGATCGGATACAAGTAGAAAAACTATGCTCTACTTGTAGAATTGTACTGCAAAAGTATTTCATGATGGAAATGGCTTGTACCTGGCTCCAGTTCATGTAGGATTCCTGCAATGGTATAGTGGCCAAGTGGGTTGGCATGGTGGTACTGCTGCCTTACAGCGCCAGGGACCCGGATTCAATTCTGTCTGTGTGGAGTTTGCACATTCTCCTTGTATCTGCGTGGGTTTTCTCCGGGTACTCTGGTTTCCTCCCACACTCTAAAGGTGTGTGGGTTAGGTTGATTGGCTGTGCTAAATTGACTCCAGTGTCAGGGAATAGCAGGGTAAATATGTGGCGTTACGGGAATAGGGTCTGGGTGGGATTGTGGTTGGTGTAGACTCGATGAGCAGAATGACCTCCTTCTGCACTGTTGGGATTCTGTTATTCTGACTGAAGAGCTGCTCATTCTGTTGATTTAATTCCAGAAGTGAGAGAACAGTGTTCTACATTATGTCACACTATCTTCTGCATTTTTGTTGCAATTACTGGTTAAAGAGTGTAGTTTTATTGTTTTTAAAATTACTTGCTTTATTTAAAAATACTTGTTCAAGTACTTAAATGAGAATTCTATATGTACAAAAAATAAAAATTGGCTAGCCAAATCCATGACACGCACAAAAGCTGAGTACTTCCGAGCCTGTCTAAACAGTATATACTGCTATTTAAATTCAGAAAAGTATTCAAAATTGTCCATCATTTAGAAAATTTCTGTTTCAGGTGGATGCCCAGAGTGTCCTCGTGTCAGCAGGCAGCGGTGTTTGTGTGGCAAGAAAACAGCTGAGCGGCTGTGTGCTAAACCACAGTGGCAGTGTGAGGAGGTAACCTGAAGTAAATTACAACAAATGAGCTGGATAAACAATTGCCTTCCTTCATTTGTAATTCTCTTTCTGTGTAGACCTAACTAGAATATGTTATTCTAATCCATTAGAGAATTAGAAATTGAGGAAGGCAGTGAGGGGCAGTCATATTTTAAAGATGCCAGAAACTATTGAGTTGATCATATTAGCCAGTCAATACTCCAAATCTTTGTATTGGTATGAGGAAAATATGTTAATTTTGAGAGTCAGGTGAATAATCTGTACAATTAATTAAGTTTAGATTTGATACACAATTAGAAACTTTAGAATACTCTGTCCTACCATACACAGCTTGTAGTGTTTTCCACCTGGCATCATCAGCCCTGTGATGTGCAGGTTTTTATTAAAATGACTGAAGAAACTCTGTTAGATATATGGGCCATTCCTATAATGTGGAATCAGATTGGTTGAGGAAGAAGTGCAAGCTGGAAATCATTGTTCCTTGGAGGTTAAAAATAAGGCTTTTGGTATGTTTCCAGTTGAATTTCTAAAACCAAAATGTCAACCATTAAATCTGAATGGTGCCCGTAGGTGCCACAGTAAGTTAAACAAATCCTCTTACTGAAACTTTGTCGTTTAGGCTATTCGTTATCTTTATTAATGTGGTTTTGCTTTCAGTAAAACTGCCTGAAAAAAAATATAAACATCATCTTTGGGTGCAACAGTGCTATTCCCTGTGGCTATTTCTAGCAGCTCTTCACTTTGGATTCTGCCAGGACCACCCAGTTCCTGACCTCGTTACAGCCCTGGTCCAAAAATGGACAAAAGGGCTGAACTGAAGAGGTGAGATGAAAGTGACTGCCCTTGACACAAAAGCAGCATTTGTGTGGCATCAAGAAGCCTTAGCGTAACTGAAGTCAATGAGATTTGGTAGTTTGCAATGGAAACGTTTCCATGGGTTGGAGCTTTACCTGCACAAAAGAAGATAGTTGCGATTGTTGGAGGTCAATCATCTCAGTTCCAGGATTGGAAGATTGCAGTTTAAGATAATGTCCTAGGCCCAATCATCTTCAGCCATTTTGTCAATTACTTCCCTCCATCATAAGGTTAGATGTGGAGGTGTTCACTGATTATAGTGTTTAGCATCAATTATGATGTCTTAGGTATTGAAACAGTCCGTGCCTGTATGCAGCAAGGCCTGAAGAATATTTGGTCTTGATCTGATAAGTCTCAGGTTATGACCATTTACAAGAGAGAATTTGACCATCTTGCCTTGATATTCAATGGCATCACCATCAAATCCCCACTACCGACATCCTTAGAGTTATCACTGACAGGGTAGATGCTGCAGGATATTTCCCTTTTGTGGGGAATCTAAAAGTAGTGGCACAATTTAAAAACCAGTGCGGTAAGCATTCAATAGAGCACATATCTCTGCCCCACTATGTTAACTCCAATGTTATTACAATTATGCTGTTCTTCCTGAGGTTTTACCCTGTTGTTACTCTAACTATAAAACTGAAAAAAGAAACCTTTCTATTGAGAGCCATCTCAGAGACGAATCCACATCCAACTGTCTGCTCTGAAAGCCCTCCTCAGCTATGATAATTCCTACCATACCAGCTAAGAAAACTGACAACATTCTTCAAAAGAAAATGTTAATTCGTCCTATGCTTTAAAAATTCCAGAATCTGGATTGGATTCATGCTTTGCCAAAAACTAATGAAAACTTCCTTGGACCATGCCTTATCTGTGTAGCAATTTTTGTTGAAACCTGTTCGTCAGTTTTGAGATACATTATTTACAGATTTAATGGGTGAAAACATTACATATGCCCACTTTCAGTAGCGGAGTGAATAAGGGGTCTCACATTTAAGACTGAGGTGAGGATTGAGTCAATAATCTTTGGAATAATTTTGCCCACGAGTGGTGGAGATTGGGTCATTGAATATATTCAAGACAGATTTCACAGATTCTTGATCTAGAAGAGATAAGTGTTATGGATGTGAGGCAAGAGAGTTGAGGCCACTGAGATCTTATTGAATATACTGTAGGCTCAATGCGTCTACTCCTACTCAGGATCAGCTTGATGTATTAGCTCAAACACATAATTCTAACCTTGTTTGTATCATCACTAGTGCGGAAGACTCCAAGGAATGGTGCAAAAGGTGTAATTTTTGTGTCTTAAATGTGCATCCATTGTTTACAATTTTGTAATTTTACCTGCTGGTTGAATGCAAGATGTATTATATCCATTGTGTTTCTCCAACTTTATGAAGAATCCTGAAGAGTATTAATTGGTCAAGATGTGACTGCCCCAACAAAATTGTAATCCAAAAGTAATTTTGCAAAGTATGGCTTTTTGGGGTGGGGAGGGAAGAAATTGGTTTTGAAAATAGTCAAACTAACAAATGATTTTATGATCAGTTGAACTTATCCTCTTTATTTGTCAAAGACTTCATGTGCAAGTAAAATAAATAGTTTTAAGTATTTAACTTTACAGTAAAATTTGTAATTCAAAATTATTACTGCCTAGGTTTGTGGAAGAACTCTACCTTGTGGTAATCATACATGTGAACAGGTCTGCCATCGTGGAGTTTGTGGAAATTGTCCTCGATCAGGATCCAGGGCTTGTCCCTGTGGAAAGTCAAGTATGTAACATAAAACCTTACAGTTGTCATGTTCTTGACCATTTTTTGTCAATATTTTACCATTCTAAATTCTTTTGTTCACAATTAACATGTATATTGTCTCACTATAATTCCAGCCTTTGGGTGTTATGGTGATTCAGTCCTGTATCTCGGCCTCTTAAAGTCTACCATTTCGGGTACTGAGGAAGTTCTGCACTGTTACACTCGATTACTTAATTGAGTGTAATTAATTACTTACTTTGAGAAATCCAGTGGCTAACTTGATGCAAAATCTCACAAGTAGCGTTCAATGTTACAAGAGATCAACGAGAATATAGAAAGTGTATATAAACTATAAATGCACATATGTTCGCAGGTAGAAGTATGGTAGAACTTGGATTTCATGTTGCTTTGGACAGATGTGTCGTGTTGTAGGGACAGAATAATTTACATAATTGGGGGGAGTATGGCCTGCAATTTTTGAGGCACTTGCCTGTTGATTTGGCAGAGGCTGGCATATAGCCACTACATTGGAGGACTTTATGGCTGGGAAGAGATGATGAAAATTGGCCTAAAAATGTTTTGTGCCCCTTTTTAGGGAGAAATGGGTCTGCTTTCAAAAGAGGGATCAATTTATCTTTATTCCCAGAAATCCTGGAGCTTTTGGAAGACAGTGGCATTGTGATAATGTCACTGGCCTAATAATTCAGAGACCCAGGCTAATGTTCTGGGGACTTGGGCTCAAGTCCCACCATGGCAGCTGGTGGAATTTAAATTCACTTGATACCAAAAAATATCAATAATGGTGGCCAGTCTATTTTACTAATAGCCTTTAGGGAAGGAAATCTGCTGTCTTTACATGGCCTTTCCTATATGACTTCAAAACTATAGCCATGTGGTTGATTCATAGCTGCCCTCTGCTATAACCCAGCAAACTACTCTGTTCAAGAGCAGTTAGGGATTAGGCAGCAAATGCTGATCTTTCTAGTAATGCCCATATCCCTTCAAAGGACAAAAAAGTATTCCCTGCCATGTAATGTGTATGCCAGTACCCATCTGCACATAGGCACTGGCCCACACATGCGGAGAAATGCAATTTATCAATTTATCCAGCATGGTAACAACTCATTTTGCTTTCTTGGTTATTACAATATGCTCTTAGTTTGTGGGTTTCTCAGAACATCTCGTACATAACCATTTCATAGTTGAAGAAAACGTAATATTGGGAAGACTGAAGCCATAATTTTCAGTTTGAGTTTCATATTCTGGATCCTTACTGCTGACATTTTTTCCCCCAACCACGTATTATGCATAATCACAAAAACTCACCTTGAGAGCAAAATTCCTTTTTATGTTGTTTAAAAACTTTTTTGTTTCTTGTGGATAGAAACCAGAAACAAACTAAAAGAGTTCATTGCCTTATCCAGAATCTGCACTGCCCTGCACAGAGGATATACCAACCTGTGGTGACACTTGTGACAAGCGATTGGAGTGTGGCCTTCATAGATGTTCAATGCGCTGCCACAGAGGTCCCTGTGAAACCTGTAGACAGGTGAGGGCATGCATCTGTTCATTAATGTATTATTTTAAAATATAGAAATATGTTAAAAGTTTAAAAAAAAACGCAAATGTAGTTTTAGAGAAGGTTAGCTGACTTCCCTATTCCTGTCGTTTGTATTTTCCGGAATTAACCTGCTTTTAGTGTGAGAAGCGAAAGGAGTTTTGTTGATGTCTGTTTTTTCACTATGCTGCAAAGGTGATGCTTTGAAACAGTATTTTACATACAACCTTGCTGCAAACTGAATAAACTTCTTAACTGAAACATGAATGCTCTTGTAGGACAGAAACCATCCACAGTGCACAGTCATGATAACTAGTGCCGATTCGAATGTTAAAGACAGAAACATAGAAGATAGGAGCAGGAGGAGGCCATTTGGCTGATCATCCAAATCAATAGTCTAATCCCGCTTTTTCCCCATAACCTTTGATCCCATTCACCCCAATGCTATATCCAGCCACCTCTTGAATACATTCAATGTTTTGGCATCAACGACTTCCTGTGGTAATGAATTCCACAGGCTCACCACTCTTTGGATGAAGAAATGTCTCCCCACCTCTGCCCTAAGTGGTCTATCCTGAAACCTCATGATATGGAGATGCTGGACTGGGGTGGGCACAAAAAGAAGTCTCACAACACCAGGTTAAAATCCCAACAGGTTTATTTGGTAGCACAAGTGTTTGGAGCACTGCTACTTCACCAGGTGAATGGCCAGTCAGATCCTCACTGTGACCCCTGGTTTTGGATCCCCCCACCATCGGGAATATCCTCCCTGCATCTACTCTGTCTAGTCCTGTTGGAATTTTAGAAGTCTGAGATTCCCCCCCCTCATTCGTCTGAATTCCAGTGAATCTTAACCTAGTCAATCTCTCTTCTTCCGTCAGTCTCGTCATCTCTGGAATCAGCCTTGTAAAGTTTCGCTGCACCCCCTTGAGAGCAAGAACATCCTTCCTCAGAAAAAGAGACCAAAACTTCATACACTACTCTAGGTGTGGCCTCATCAAGGCCCTGTATAATTGCAACAGTGCATCCCTGCTCCTGTACTCGAAACTTTTTGCAACGGAGGCCAATATACCATTTGCCTTCTTTAAGTTTAACAAATCTTGTGGCTGCTTGAAATTGTTAGCTGAATGTTCCTGATGAATGCCTATTATACGTGGATGAAAAAATGCATCATGGGAGAAGCATTGTATGATTCAAGATGTCTCAATTAACTGCTTATAATGAACATTTTTAGGGCTGTAATATTACTATTTTCTGCAACTGGTATAAAATGCATCTTATATTGATTGAAAAGTTCAAAGCAATACAAGTTGTTCAAACTAGAAAGCAAATAAAGGATGGCAGGGATTGTTTTGAAATATTAAATAAATTGCTTTATTTTGAATCCTTGGATATGACAGAATATAGAAACAGTTGCAATAGATGGGGTGGGATTCTCCCAAAAAGGTGCCAAATTTGCAGCAAAACTGGAGTAAATCTGGCTGACTTTTTAACAGGATTTTGAGAATGAATCTCCCACACGCTGCATCAGAGTCCTAGCATGAATCATGCTAAAATTCAGTGGGCGGGCCAGTATTCCCACTGGAGAGGCTGAGCAGACCACTGTACATTGTGTGTGGGGGGGCGGGGGGGGTGCGGAACAACAATGATCCCCCCCACACTGATGACCAGCACCGATCACTGGCGCCTCTCCTGTCTCTGATCGCAGAGCAGAGTGGAAGTGGGACCTTTCCCTATCCCCATTGATCTACCCCCCCCCCCACCTTAGGCCCCCTTGGCACACCCTAATGCCTGGTGGGCAGTGCCACTGTGCCCCCTGGTCACTGCTGCTTTATGCCTTGGGCAATGCCAGGCTGGTACTGCCAAGCTCGCAATGCCTGAGGGCAGACCCCCTTACCCTCAACCTCTAGGGGGGTCTCGATGGCCCCCCTTCACTCTAGCAGAGTTGGGCTGTCAGCGCCCTGCTAGTGGGGAGCTATTGTAAACCCCGCTGGAGTGAAACACTTCTGGTGGGGAGGGAGACTCTAGCAGGCCTGGGACTGAAGCCTCCAGGCCAACTTATGATATTAAAGTGATGGCATAACTTAGTCAGCTCCATGCCAATTTCTGGCATAGAGCTGACAATGTCAGATATCTGACCGGCGGAGGTGCGCAGAGGCCATGGTGCCCAGTGGGAAACCCAATACGCAGCCTCTGCTTAAGTCTCCTGGCCCACTGTGCTGCTAGAACTGGGAGAATCACCCTCGTGTTCTTTCCAAACAAAATAATTGCCACAAAATCATCTCATTTTAAGTGTGGCGTGTAATGTCTAATTTCCCAGTAAAATCAATAATTGTTGCCATCAATCCCAATAATAACAAATTGAAATTTGTATGTACTAATAATGCATGGAAAATTTCATCAAACCATAAGTGAAAATTTATGGATAGAAGTTTGTCTTAGGAGATGACACAAGACAGAGTATCGTTATAAGCAATATCTTAACTGCAGTTGAATTGAATATTTGGTATTCTATTCTGTAGTTACACTGTCACATGAATTAACAGAACCACCATGTGGACTACAGAGGAAAGATACTTAAGAAGGATGTCAGAAAGGAGAGGGAAATCACTATTACATGTAACATCAGTTATTTTGACTGGAATAGCCTCAAAGCTTTTGTTGGGGCAAATTCTGAATGAGGTCATGACAAAATTGTGGTGGTTATTAAAGTTATGAAGCAACAGTCTTTTCCAGGCTTTGTAAAGAAATAAGGTACTTGATACAGCATGGTAATTTGATTGAATCAATCAGTGCAATGCTGTCACTTCAATTCAACGAACTCCCATCAGTATGAGGTGGAGAAGGTTAAGTTAAGTGCAGTAAGAAGTCTTACAGCACCAGGTTAAAGTCCGACAGGTTAATTTGCAGCACAAGCTTTTGGAGTCTTAGGCTCCTTCAGGTGAATGAGGAATTGTATTCACATATACAGACACAAACTCAATTTACAAAATAGTGGTTGGAATGCGAGTCTTTACAGATAATCAAGTCTGAAGGGTACAGACAATGTGAGTGGAGAGAGGGCCAAGCACAAGTTAAAGAGATGCGTATTGTCTCCAGCCAGGACAGTTAGTGAGATTTCGCAAGCTCAGGCAGGTGGGGGCCACAGACAGTGCGACATGAACCCAAGATCCCGGCTGAGGCCATCCTTGTGTGTAGAACCTGGCACCAGCCTCCGCTCAATGATTCTGTGTTGCTGTGTGTCGTGAAGGCTGCTCTGAAGAACGCCCACCCGAAGACCAGAGACCGAATGCCCGCGACAGCTGGCCTTCCCCAACAGGAAGGGAATACTCCTGCCTGGTGACCGCCGAGCAGCGTCCGCATGGTCTCCCCAATGCACCATGCCTTGGACATCCCCTCCTGCAGTACATCAGGCAGACAGCACCGGCCGAGTCGCAAGAGCACGCACAGTGCACTTGGTGGATGGTGCCCCCACGCGAGATGACGGTAACCACGTCGGCGATCTGGTGCGTCCTGCAGAGGTCGCTGTGGCAAGGCTGCGTGGTGCCACGGCCACTGTTCTCCTGAAGGTTGGGCAGCCTGCTGTGGACAATGGTCCGCCCAAGGTTGTGCAATTGCTTGAAGGCGAGAAGTGGAGGTGTGGGGACAGCCCGGGCGAGATGCCTGTCCTCGTTGATGACATGCTGAAGCCCCTCTGCTCCAGGGAAGCACTGGACGATGAAGGGAATTCTCTACCACGCCCCGTGCCCATCCCCTGAGCAGATCAGCGTGGTTTTTCGTTGTGGCAGTTCGGACTTGTCGATTGATGAGTCGAGCACCTTATCTTATGAGGGTATCTTTCAGTCACTGTAAGTATCTGTTGCGATCCTCCTCATCTGAGCGGATCCTGTATATGTGGAGCTAAATAAGCAGCCCCTGAGATAGGGGATTGAGGGATCACTAGACAGTGTCAAGCTAAATGTGCAGAGGAGGAAGAGCTCAATTGATGGGGAAGGCTAAGCTGAGTCATAGTAGGCAGCTGTCAAAATGGCCTTTTGTATAGGTGCAAAATATCACATTTCTGATGTTTTAGCAATGCAACTGAAGGTTGTCCCACCAGATCTGACGGCAGATTCAGGGCAGATGCTCTCCAAGCATATTCTAGATTATGAAGGAGGATTTGTTGTACCAGATGGAGTACTAGAAGACCATCTTTGATCTCAAAAGTAGGCAGCAAAGGTGAACTTAAGCAATTAAAGGACAGAGCATTGGAGGCAATGGTGGAAGGATAATTTGAACTTTGCAAAAATTTGGGTGTGTCTGCTAAATATGGAATTTGTTTTTTAGTTGTCCAAATGGTTCTGGTTCTTAGGTTTGCAATGTGCTCTCTGATTTTATATCAGGTGAATGGAGAAATTTAACTTCTTATTAAAGGCATAAACAAAAGTTCCTTGTTGGATGAGATAATTGCCATATAAATCTTCAAAACAGTAGGGTTCTTTTAGTTTGTGGAATCAAAACTAATCAGATCATTCATCACCTGTCTACTTTTAGAATTTTAATCGTGTTTAGGGTATCGAAGTAATGTTTGATGTCTTCCATTAGAAGGACTGACTTATAAATCACTTAAAATATTCTACATTTCAATTTGATAGTGGGTTGGCAGACTGGATTATTCCAGGACATAAATTCTTTATATGGAAATCACAAGACTATAGATGGGTGCATTTTTGAAGTTTTAAAAAACTTAGTGTATCCCAATTTCTTTAAATAATCGGTATACAATAATTTGAAGATCATTGAAAAACATTAGATAAGTTTAGATAGCAGCACTTCTAGAATCGTTAACTTTTAAAGCCCAAAAAATTAACTATGACTTTAGTTTTTAAAGATCAAGAAATTTGTATTCTATTAGCTGGGATATTACCATAATATTTCTATTGCTGAAAATTCAGAAGTAGATGTGGTAATTTTGGAAGAAAAAATCTGGAGATGCATATCATTCTTAACGGTATCCTGAATAAATTAGAAATGGCTCTACTCTAAATTTTGTCACCTTGAAGCCATCCTGAATAAGGGTTAGGTCTTCTATCAGGATTCTTAAATGTGTTCGTTTCCAATTTGCAGGAAGTGGAAAAACAATGTCGCTGTGGGAAGCATTCAAAGACTTTGCCATGCCACAAGGAGTACCTTTGTGAAACAAAATGTCTCAAATTGCGTGATTGTCAAAGGCATCAGTGTAAGAGGAAGGTAAGTGTGAAAGCCAGTCTGATTTTGGAATTTGTGCTAGTTATTTTCATAGCAGTAATGCACAAGAACCATGCAAGTTTATCCTCTGAGCTATCCACCTTTTCATTAGACAAATTACTAGAACAAATTTCAATTTAATTTAAATAAAGTGGTTGATCAGTAGTAATGAATCAGCCAGGTAATCATGCATTTATTGGGAACCATATATAGGAAAGCATAATTGGAGCTGCACACTATTCATTTATATAGTGTTTTGAGTGCAACAAAACACCACGGGATGCTTCATACTACTTTAAAACAAAGTTTGATGCAATCGCATAAGGCAATATTAAGGGAGATAATGAAAAGCTTGGTCAAAGAGCTGTGTCTTAAAATATCTTAAAGGAGGAAAGAGCCGTGAAGAGAAAGAAATAGGCAATCTTATTGATGAGTGGATATGTGGTGGAGAGCTCAGCTTGCGGGTAAATGTAAATGAACAGTCTGGTTCAACCTCAGTTGGTTGCCTGAGAGATGTTTATCATTGTGTGTGGGGAACAGATTTGTACAGGACAGAAAAAAGCAATGGCTTTGGTCTTCCCATTGTTTAGTTGAAAGAAATTTCTGCTTATTCAGTACTGCATGCCTGACAAACAGTTTAACAAATTAGAGGCATTCGAGGAAACTCATGTGTTCTTGGATGATATCACAAAGGGGCAGCATATTGATGAGAGACAGGCAAGTGCCAAGGATAGATTCTTGGGATGTAAGAGGTAAGTAAAAGTGAGTTGAGGAGGATGCAAGGAGGTTTCAAGGGGATTTGGGTAGGCTGAGTGAATGGGCAAGAACATAGCAGATGGAATATAATGTGAATAAGTGTCAAGTTATTCATTTTGGTAGAGCAAACAGAAAGATGGAGTTTTTTTTTAATGGTGAGAGGTTGGGAAGTGTTGGTGTTCAAAGGGACCTGGCTGTCCAGAAATTAGGAAGGCAAATTGTATGTTGTCCTTCATTACAATGGAATTTGTCTTGCTACAATTGCATAAGAGTCATAGCAACACTGCACCCTGGAATATTGTGTACAGTTTTGGTCTCCTTAGCCATAAGAACATAGGAAGTAGGAGCAGGAGTAGGCCATCTAGCCCTTCGAGCCTGCCCCGCCGTTCAATAACATCATGGCTGAGCTGAAGTGGCTCAGTTCCACTTTCCCGCTTTCTCCCCATAACCCTTAATTCCCTTGTCTACCAAAAACCTATCTACCCGTGTCTTAAATATATTTAGCGAGGTAGCCTCCACCACTTCAACGGGCAGAGAATTCCAGAGATTCACCACTCTTTGCTCTGTCTGTCTCTCTCTCTCTGTGCATTAAAGGATTTACTTGCCATAGGGGAAGTTCAGTGGAAATTCACTACACTCGGATAGCGGGTCCTCTTATGAGGAGAGATTGAGGAAACTGGGCCTATAAGCTTGAGTTTCGAGGAATGAGAGGTAATCTCACTGAAACTTAACAAAATTGTGAGACAGATAAGTGTGGACTCACTGGCAGGTGAATCTAGAACCAGGAGACAGAGGGTGGGAGTTTCTGGCCATACTCGCCCTATAACCAGAAAATCCCTTGCCCGTCCGAGGTCAACAAAGTTTTTAGTGGTCCGCCCCTTGCCTTTTTATGATTCCTGTGGCAAGTGGAACGGGAAAATTCACCCTGTAGTCTCAGAATAAAGGACAGGCCATTTAAGCCTGAGTTGAAGAATTTCTTCATTCAGGGTTCTGAATCTTTGGAATTCTCTATTCCAGAGGACTTCAGAGCTCAGTCTTTGAGCACGTTCAAGACAGAAGTCGATAGGTTTCCAGATACTAATGACATCGAGGGATGTGGGAATAGTGGAAAAAAAGAATCAGCTATTATTAGATGTGATCTATTTGAATGGCGGAGGAGGCTCAATGTGTCGAAACCTACTCCTATTCCTATTTTTGTTCTTAACTGGGAATGAGAAGAAAAGTAATTGCAGATGATTCTCTAGCTGTGACTGGAAAAATAAAAGTAGAACCAGGCAAAGGCACAGGAATGTTTTAAAATGAAATTTGACGCTGAGCCACATGAGTTATTGGGATAGATGAGATAGCTTGGCTAAATACGCAAGTTTTAAAGGAAGATAGGGAGGTAAGCCGAGGTTTAGGGAGGCAGAGTAAGCGACTAATAGCTGAAAACGCACCAGTGAAGTGGTTAAAATTGGGGATGCTCAGAGGCCAGAGGAAATTGTCGAGATAGGCAGGAGTGAGGTCATGGAGGAATTTGAGAACGTGGATACAAAATTTGAAATTGTGACTTTTCTTGAGTTTTAATGCAAGTGGAGCGTACAGGGGTCCACGGATGAACAGGACTTGAGTTAGGACATGGGCAGTGGGGTTTTGGATGACCTCACATTTACAGTATATAGAACATAGAAGATTGGTGAGGTGTGCATTGGCATAGTTAAATCTAGAGGTAGTAAAGACCTGGTGAGGATTTCAGGAACATATGGGTCAAGACAGAGTTCAAGTACTGTAATGGAAGTGGAAGCAGGTGATTGATCTTAGCTGTGCAGCTGCTGAAATATGTTTGAAATCTAATTTTGGTGAAATATGAATCAGCATTCCCCAAAAGCAAATTAATTGCTTGATTCATTGCTTTTAAAGATACCTAACTCTGTGGAAAATGGTCACCAAACCTATCCACAAAACAACATATCTATCTGCAGACAATAATTTGTGTGTTGAGACTATTGGGAAATTTGAGATGCAATGAAGAATTTTATGTATGCACTTTTAATTTTAAACAATCCCAAGTCTGCCTTTTGAACAAAAATCTTGTGAATATTCTTTGTTTAGATGCAAGATATTGTCCACTTGGTCAAATTTTTGAAATTGACTTTGCACAACCTGTTTCAGCCTTACTTGCCAGCAGATGTCACTGTTCTGTGATTAGAAGCAGAAACCTGACTTAAAAATTCTATGGGATTATTGAAGCCAGTTTAGATGACTCATTGGTGCACAAATTGAGATTAGCCAGTACATGGACTAGGGCTCAAATTTTGAACTTTTCTGGTCTGTAAACTATCATTTGATGTTTTTATCCATTGGACCACAAAGAGTTTCTCTATTATTAATTTACAAACTAGATTTGGGAATGGCTGATCAGTGTTGGCCTAGTCAATGATGCCCACAGCAATTGTTTTAATTGTTTGTGTAGAGTCTGAAGTACAGACCTTTAGATAATTAGCTACAAATAAAAACAAAAAAACGCTCAAAATACATATTGATTCATGCAGCATGAGTGGAAAGGGAAACAATAACAGTTTTAGGAAAATAGTTTATTGGAGCTGGAAAAAGTTAGAAATGTAATTAAGGTTTTAAGAAGTGAAAGGGGAATGGTGGAAAAGAGCAAAAGCTAAGGTGTGTGATTTGCAATGAGATAGGGCAGAAGTAGACCATACTTTCTGAAGTCTGCTGTGCCATTCAGTATGGTTATGGCTGATCTTGGTCTTCATCTCCACTTTCCATTGCTCTCCCTATATCTCCTGAGTGATCAAATATTTGTCTATTCCAACCTTAAATTTAGTCAAGAATGGAGCATTGAGAATCCTCCGCATAGAGGATTCCAAAGATTTACAACTCTTAACTCAAGAAATTTTTCTCATTTCAGTCCAAAGTGGTCAATTCCTTCTCCTGAGACTGCACCTCTGCGTACTAGATTTCCCAGCTAGTAGAAACAAGCCTTTTCATGTTTTATGTTTTGAGAAGGTCCCTTCCATGCTTCTAAATTTTGGAGAATATAAATACATTTTACTTGGCCTCTCATCATGGGTCAACCATCTTGCCTTATGCTCCAATCTAATGAAACTTCACAATCCTGTCTCCAATGCAAGCAGATCCTTCTTTAAATCTGGTGACCAGGAATACTCTCACCAAAGCTCTGTACAGTTACAGCAGGACCATCTTATTCTGTACTACTCCCTTGCAATAAAGGTTAGCATGCATTTGCCTTCCTAATTGCTTGCTCTATTTGCATGCTAACTTTGAGTTCCTTTTTATGAGCACACCCAAGTCTCTGAAGATCATCATGTGCATGTTTCGCACCTTTCAAAAAGATTCTGCTTTTCTATTCTTATGACCAAAGTGGACATCCTCTCACATCCCCACATTATGTCCATCTATCCTCTTGTTGTCCAGTCCCTTGACCAGTTTATATTTGTGTAGCCTCACTGTGCCCTCTTGCAATTTACTTTTTCACCTAGCTTTGTATTAGCAAACTTAGATCTGTCACTGTCTCTTCACGTAAATTGTTAGACATTGTAAATAGCTGAGATCCCAGCACTGACCTTTGCAGCATTCTACTAATCACAGCCTGCCAACTTGAATGTCCCATTCTGCCTAATCCCCAATCCATTCTAATATATTACTCCCAACTGCATGAGCCCTTATTGCCTATTAATGTTTGTGGCACCTTATTGCATCGTTTTTTTGGAAATCGAGGTATACCATATTTACTGGCTCCCCTTTTAAGCTACGTTTACATCCTCAGAAAACGAATACATTTGTTCTGTCAAGCCACATGCACTTTGCCTGATGACAGGGTGGGGGAGATTAAATGACAGTAGGATTGGTGATACAAGGTCAAAGGGGGTGGTTATGAGCCAAGCAAAAATGAGGTAAAGAACAAGACCGTACCAAAAACTACGAAGAAAGAAAACAAAATGGGAGAAGGGATTGCGGTCTGAAATCATTGAGCTCATTGTGGAGTGCCTAATCAAAAGATGAGATGCTATTCCTCAAGGTTGCGTTGAGCTTCTTTGGAATAATGCAGGAGACTGAGAACAGCTTGGAAGCATGATGAAGAATTGAAATGATAGATAACTGGAAGTTCAGAGTAATATTTGTAAACTGAAGGTGTTTTGCAAAACATATGTTCTTATTCACATCATCTGTATTTAGTCTCTCCGGTGTACAACAGACTGCATTGTGAGCAGTGAATATGGCATACTAAATTGAAAACACTTTCACCTGAGTAGGTTTTTGAGGTCTTGGACAGTGAGGAGAGAGGAACCAAAAGGACAGATGTTACACTTCCATGTGCCTGCTTGGAAAGCTACCACGGAAAGGGGACAGAATGCTGACAGTGATCGAAGGGTGGGCCAGAAAAGTCATAGTGAATGGTTTATTTGTAATGCTGAAAGGGCAGCAGAAGATGTACTTGGGGATGGCATCTCTTGGATGTGTGGAAATGACAGAGGATGATCCATTAGATAATGGACGCTGCTGGGGTGGAAGGTGAGGACAAAGAGAACCCTATTCTGGGAGGAAGGGGTGAAAGCAGAAGTGTGGGAAATGGGATGGATAGAGGTTAATAGCCAAGCGACTAATATGTTGTGAAAATGAAGGGATGTCAGAAGGACTGAAATGGAAGGTGACAGCAAGCAAACTGGAGGATAGGAATGGAGTCTTTGCAGGGGAGGCCTGGATTGGTAGCTGTGGTAGTCTATGTGCTCATAGTAAACATTTGTTGCTCGCGATTCCCAGAAATGGAGGCAGAGAGTTTGAGGAAGAGGAGTTGGAGATGAATTATGAGAGAAGGATGAAAATTGATGAAGTTTGCCAGTTCAAAGCAAAAGTGGGAAAAGGCAACGATACAGTCATCAATGTACTGGAAAAAAAGAGCTGAAAGAGAGTGCTCAGAGTTAGACTAGAAAAACATAGAAACATAGAACATTACAGCACAGAACAGGCCCTTTGGCCCACGATGTTGCGCCGACCAATTAAGAAAAAAGCCTCTAACCTAAACCAATCCCTTTCCATCCATAAACCTATCCACGGACCTCTTAAACGCCCCCAAACTAGGCGCATCTACAACTGCAGCAGGCAGGGCATTCCATTCCCCCACCACCCTCTGGGTAAAGAACCCACCTCTGACATCCGTCCTATAACTACCACCCCTTAATTTAAAGCTATGTCCCCTCGTGCTAGCTTTCTCCATCCGAGGAAAAAAACTATCACCGTCCACCCTATCGAAACCTCTAATCATCTTATATGTTTCAATATGTTCTCAGCTGCCTTCTTTCCAACAAAAACAACCCCAAATCCCTCAGTCTCTCCTCATAGGACCTTCCCTCCATACCAGGCAACATCCTGGTAAACCTCCTCTGCACCCTCTCCAATGCCTCCACATCCTTCCTATAATGTGCGGACCAGAACTGTACACAATACTCCAAGTGCGGACGCACCAGAGTTTTGTACCGTTGCAACATGACGTTGCGGCTCCTAAATTCAATCCCCCTACCAATAAACGCCAAGACACTGTATGCCTTCCTAACAACCTTATCGACTTGATTTCCAACTTTCAGGGATCTATGCACAGATACACCTAGATCCCTCTGTTCGTCAACACTATTCAGAGTCCTACCGTTAGCCCTATACTCTACACATCTGTTATTCCTGCCAAAGTGAATTACCTCACACTTTTCCACATTAAACTCCATCCGCCACCTCTCAGCCCAGCTCTGCAACTTGTCCAAGTCTCTCTGTAAACTATGATACCCCCTTCACTATCTACCACTCCTCCGACTTTGGTGTCATCAGCGAATTTACTAATCCATCCTTCTATACCCTCATCCAGATCATTAATAAAAATTACAAACAGCAGTGGCCCCAAAACAGATCCCTGAGGCACACCACTTGTAACCAAACTCCATGACGAATACTTTCCATCAACCACCACCCTCTGTCTTCTATTAGCTAGCCAATTCCTGATCCAATTAACTAAATCACCCTCAATCCCATACATCTGCATAAGCCTTCCATGGTGAACCTTATCAAACGCCTTACTGAAGTCCATATATACCACGTCAACTGCCTTACCCCCATCCACCTCTTTGGTCACTTTTTCAAAAAACTCAATAAAGTTAGTAAGGCACGACCTACCCTTCACAAAACCGTGCTGACTATCTCCAATCAATCCATTACTCTCTAAATAACTATAAATCCTATCCCTAATAATTTTTTCTAATACTTTGCCCACAACAGAAGTAAGACTCACCGATCTATAATTCCCGGGGAAGTCTCTGTTCCCCTTCTTAAACAATGGGACAACATTCGCTATCCTCCAGTCTTCTGGCACTGTACCTGTGACCAACGACGACCTGAAGATCAGAGCCAGAGGCTCTACAGTCGCCTCTCTTGCCTCCCAGAGAATCCTAGGGTAAATCCCGTCCGGCCCAGGGGACTTATCTGTTTTCAAACCCTCAAGAATATCTAGCACATCCTCCTTTATCTACTTCAATACTAACCAGTTTACAACCCTGTAACCCAGTGTTCTCCACAACTACATTTCCATCTCCCTGCGTGAATACTGAAGAGAAATATTTGTTCAGTGCCTCTCCAATCTCTTCCGGTTCCACACATAACTTCCCACTGCTGTTTCTAACTGGCCCTAATCTTGCCCTAACCAAGCTTCTATTCTTAACATATCTAAAGAAAATCTTAGGATTCTCCTTAATCCTATCAGCCAAAGTCTCCTTGTGTCCTCTCTTAGCTCTTAACTCACTCTTTAACTCTCTCCTGGCTAATCTATAGCTTTCTAGTGCACTACCTGAGCCCTCAAGCCTCATCCTGACATAAGCCTCCTTTTTCCTTCTAACCAGTGAATCAACTTTTTTAGTGCACCACGGTTCCCTTGCTCGACCATTTCCTCCTTGCCTGACAGGGACATACTTATCAAGGACTCGCAGTAGCTGCTCCTTGAATAAACTCCCCATTTCGGATTTTCCAAGACCCTGTAGTTTCCTAGCCCAACCTATGCTCCCTAATTCTCTCCTAATAGCCTCATAATTACCCTTACCCCAGCTATAACTACTGCCCCGAGGTTCATGCCTATCCCTTTCCATCACTAAAGTGAACGTAACCGAATTGTGGTCACTATCACCAAAACGTTCACCAACTTCCAAGTCTAACACCTGGTCTGGCTCATTTCCCAGCACCAAATCCAATATAGCCTCACCTCCAGTTGGCCTATCTACATACTGAGTCAAAAAACCTTCCTGCACGCTTTGTGTAAAAACTGACCCCTTTAACGAGCTAGAGCTATAGCTATTCCAATCAATATTAGTAAAGTTAAAGTCTCCCATAACAATTACCCTATTACTTTTCACTCCTGTCTAGGATCGTCTCTCCAATCCTTTCCTCTACCCCTCTAGAACTTTTAGGAGGTCTATAAAAGACTCCCAACAGGGTGACCTCTCCTCTCCTATTTCTAATCTCAGCCCATACTACCTCAACAGACAAGTCCTCAAGTCAAACTTCTTTTCTGTCACTGCGATACAGTCCTTGACTAATAATGCTACTCCTCCCCCCCTTCTACCTCCTTCTCTACTCCGACTGAAACATTTGAACCCCGGAACCTGCAATAACCGTTCCTGTCCCTGCTCTATCCACGTCTGTGAAATGGCCACAACATCTAAGTTCCAGGTACTGATCCACGCTGCAAGTTCATCCACCTTATTGCGAATACTCCCCGCATTAAAGTATACGCATTTCAAACCATGCTCTACTCCACCCCCACGATGCCGCGATTTGCAGTCCTCATCTATTACCTCCTCAATTTCATCCCTGCTCCTCAGGGTCCCACCCCCCCCTCTGAATCAGCTTAAACCCCCCTGCATAGCCTTTGCAAACTGCCCCCCCCCCCCCCCCCCCCCCCCCAAGATATTGGTTCCCCTCTGATTCAGGTGTAGACCATCACTCTTGTAGAGGTCCCACCTTCCCCAGAATGAGCCCCAATTGTTCAAGAACCTGAACCCCACCCTCCTGCACCATCCCCTCAGCCAGGAGTTCAAACTTTCCCTCTCTGTTCTTCTCTAAACTATCCTGTGGCACAGGCAAGAGTCCCGAGAGAACCACTCTGTTTGATTTGGCCCTAAGTTTCCACCCCAACTCCATAAATTTCTGTTTAATATCCCTTTCCCTTATCCTCCCTATGTCATGTGTCCCCACATGAACTATGACTTGGGGCTGACTCCCCTCTCCCTTGAGAGTCTTAAACACCCGCTCCGAAACATCCCGTATCCCAGCCCCTGGGAGGCAACACACCAGCCCTGAGTCCCTTCCATTACTATTGACTCTCCTAACTATGGAGTCCCCAATCACCAGGCCCAATCTTTTACTTCCCCTACCCACCTGAGCCTTCACAGCAGGCTCACCTCCAGAGACCTGCTCCCTTTGGCCATCTCCAGTTGATTCTTCCTCAACTGTAGCCTCCAGGACAGAAAACTTATTTTGGAGGGGAACAGCCCTAGGGGATTGTCTCCCCGATTGCTTCTTACCCCTCTTCCTAGCAGTTACCCAAGACTCATTTTTAGGAGTGACTGTCTCTTTGAAACTCCTATCAATGTCCGCCTCAACCTCCCAAATTATCCGGAGTTCCTCCAATTCCAGCTCCAGCTCCTTAACACGATCCTCCAGAAGCTGCAAGTGTACACACTTCCTGCAGGTAAAATCAGCAGGGACACTACTGGTGTCCCTCACCTCGTACATACCGCAGGAGGTGCAGCTTACTGCCTGAACTGCCATCTCTGAAACAAATTCCAGGAGGGGAGAAGAAAAAACTTCCCACACACTTATTGTTAGGTTAGAGGAGGGGGGAGGGTGGGATACTCTACCTATGTAGAGGATCGGGTATCCTCCCTGTACCAATTTATGGGGTCAGAGGGACAAAAAAAAAACTACAACTACCGGTAAGCCTCTTAATGACGACTTCCGGTTTCTAGCTAACTTAAAAAAAAACACCGCTGCTCGCAACTTTAAACTAGAAAGCAAAAGTTTAAAAATTTTTTTTTAAAAATTACCTTAATCTCGACCTCCACGCACGCCCAAAATCGCTGCCTCTCCGTGCTGCTCCACAGGAACAATCCACAGGAAAAAGGAAGGTGCCACGTAGCTCAAAAAGGCAGGGTCACTTGGCCCTGTCTATAACAAATTTTATCTGGAGGAGGTGAATGGAGTTAAAGAAGATTTGTTTAATATGAGAACAAGTTCAGCCAGGCAGAAGAGGGGTCGGTGGTGGGTGGGAACTGGTTGGACCTCTGTTCAAGGGAGAAGCAGAGAACCCTCAATATTGTGGTGAGGGATGGCAGTGTGAAAGAAATTAGATGCTCAGAGAAGAGGCAACGGTTAAGGCCAGGAATTTGGAATCTGTTGAACTGACAGAGGATATAGAAGAGTCATAGAAGCCGTTGGACGAGGATAGAAAAAAAATAAAATCAAGAAAGGGAAAAAAATCAGCTCAGTGAGGCAGGAAGAGGCTGAAACAATAGGTCTTTCCAGGGCAATCCAGCCTGTGGATTTTGGGAACAGAGTAGAAGCCTAATGTTTGGCTGTGGGAGAGCTTGAGGTTGGAGATTGCAAGAAGATTGAGAGAGCTGAACTCATCAGTAGTCCTAGAAACAATGACTTGATTGATGGGATCATGGCTGTGATGCTGGTATTTGGACCTGGGAGAACAGAATACAGCAAGTTTAAAGGGAGACAGTTTAGAGAGGATTGGGGAAATGGAGAAATTGAGATGGCTGTGTCATGCTGGCAGTTCTCAATTAGAGTAGGGGGCCAGGAGGAGGGGTGCAGGTGGAGAACTCCTGGCTGAAAAAGTGAATGTGAAGATTTGGAAGAACTTGGATGTGCCAGGATGTGGATGTAAGGGGTTGAAGCCTTTGCTAAGGACAGATCATTGAGCCAGACAACAGGATGTTGGAGGCTAGCAAAGGGTAAGATTAGAAGAAGGGATGAAGTCAAATATAAGTAATAGGAAAGAAAGATACGAAGGGGTGTTGCTACTCAAGTTGCTGAGGCTTGTGATCCTTCATATCTGGAAGGAAGAAAGTCTTTCGATAAAGTATTCTGTAACACAGTATGAAGTGGAACTGAGGACCAGGACAGCTTTGAAAAATAGGGTGCTAATCTTTTAATCTTTATTGAAGCTCTTTAGGAGGCCACTGGCAGAGGTCAGCATGGGACTGGTGAACAATTAAAAGAGATGGCAACCAGAAGTTCAGTCATGCTTGTGGGTAAACCAAAGTGTTCTGCAAAGTAGTTAGCCAATCTGCATTTTTGTCCTCTCCAATGTAGAACAGACGGTATAATTAAATATTATATACTTAATTGAAAGCAGTACCTATAAATCTAGTTCATCTGAAGGAGTGTTGGAGTACAGTGAGGGGAGAGGAAGTAAAAGAGCAGGTGTTGCATCTCCTGCGCTTGCATGGAAAAGTGCCTTGGTTATCGATGTGTTTTAACATTTCTTCAATTCTTGGATCCATTCAAATAAAACACATTAACAACTGTAGTGCCTGCTCCTCATTTTGTTTTCTGCAATTAGTTGTTCCCTCTTTATACTGGCAGCAATATTTTCGCCCATTTTATCCTTGGATTTCTAGTCATTTAATATTTTGATCATATTGATTATGGAATTATAAAAGTGAATAACAACTGAAAAAGAAGGATTTGTATTTATTTAGCACCTTTCATGACTGCAGGGTGCCTCAAGGTGCTTTACAGCCAATTAAGTACTTTTGAAATACAGTTACTGTTGTAACATAGGAAATGCAGCAGCCAGTTTGTGCGCAGCAAACTCCCACAAACAACAATGTAATAATGATCAGAAGATCTGTTTGTGATGTTAGTGAAGGGATAAACATATTAGGCACAATACTAGGGATAAGTCCCGTGCCCCTCTTCAAAATGGGATTGATCTTATCCACTTGAGACAGTGAATGGACCCTCAGTTGAATGTCTCATATGAACAGCATTCCCTCACTGGGGAGTGCCAGCCTGAATTGGTAAGTCATGCCCAGCAAGGACATGTCATATTTATACATTTTTTTAAAAACATGAATTTAGTTCAGCGTGGAATTTTGGGTGGAAGAAAAGGCAGTAATGTCCATGCCTGAGAAAGATCTGAAAGTTACAACATCTTAAATACTCCCAGCCTGTACCATTTAAAGTACACCAAATCAGCAAACTGACATGGTAATGAGACTGTTAGAAGTTGTTTTTGTGACCTGTAGAAAGTACAGCAAATAACTTTGGCCTATGACTTTGGCTGTTAAATTCCAATCAGCTGCATTTATGTAGACCTTTCGTTCAGCACTACAGTGTACCTTCTCCAAAGCAAAACAACTATATGCAAAAAAACTTTTTTTTATTGAACTTGTAGAAGTGCACTATTTTCTCCAAATTTAATTTCCCTGTGATTGTGAGTGGGTGCTATGACTGAGCCACAGATGATGCAATAGAACACTAGGTGACATATGGTGTGATCGACTCAATCTGTACTGGTACAACTAAGTTGACAAAATGTTCCACTTGTGTAGATAACCACAAAGTCTATTTGTTTCAAAACAAATCAGAAGGGTGCCAGGATCTTAATTGCCTTATATAGCTTATTTTGAAACATACAATTCATATTGGGATACGTAGCTTCATAAACATTAAGTACCTGACAGATCAAGCATTATCGTATGATAATACTTGGTCTTTAGGATCATGGTATAGCACCAGCTGTCATATTTTCAGTTTAGAATTTAATGCTTTCAAGGGAAACTGATGCAAGTTGAAGCTAAGAATTGTAAGTTATTATATCAGAGATTTGTCTCTGTGATGTGTAATATTTTGAAAATTTAATTTAATCTTGGATTTAAGAATTTCCTATTCTGAGTTGACAGTAAGGACCCTTGTTTTCACCAGTAATTTTCCTTCATTCTTTGCTTTTAGTGCTGCCCTGGTAATTGTCCTCCATGTGATCAAAACTGTAGTCGAACTCTTGGTTGTAGGAAGCACAAATGCCCATCAGCCTGTCACAGAGGTAATTTTCATTCATTTAAAATGTGTTTTTAAATGTTAAAGTGTCACACAGTAAAAAAAAAACAAAATTGTTGTTTGTTTAACATGTAATATGCCCAGGTTTTAGGTTAATCAATAGGATTTCACAGAAGGAGATTATTCAACCAGCCTGATTGGGAGTGGTTGTCTTGAAGGAGTTAGCCACTTAGTCGTCATATTCAGCTACTTGTTTAAGATGGATCAGTAGATTGATAAACAAAAGTATTGGGGTTATACAAAAATGGGAAAATGATGCTTGGGTTCTCATTGTATAATGGAATAGCAGAATGGATCTATGAATAACCTTGTGCTTGTTTAATTTTTCACTATTTCCTGGATGAAATCCTCCCTAATTTTCAAGAAAATTCAATTTACATTTACTGAGAAACAGCATTCAGGTTCCCGTTTTTGATTCCCTGCTTCAAGACACTTCATTTTCATGTCATTCTCTTGTTTTCACCCTTTTTTTGGGGGGAAAATAAAACAAAAATGTTGATGAAGTATCTCGTTTGGTACAAAAATAATTTATTTGAAAATAAACATGCTGAAAAATTCAAGGAAATCCTATTTAAAAATGATTTGGATAAAAGGTTTTGGAAATCTAAAAGTCAATTTTTTGTATGAATGTGTGGAATATTGTGCTTTATTCTAAATAACAAATGGCTATCATTAACTATAACATGTTTTAATCATCTTGGGATTAACATATTCTATCCTAAAGTTCTTAAAACAAACAGTATCCTCTATAAACATATAAAGAAAGTGTTTCTTCTGATGTAGACGGAATATAATTTTACTTCACAAATATTGGCTAATGATGCAGAAGGAACAATGTCATCGTGACTGCATTGCTGTCAGCAGCAGCCATGGTGCTCCATAGTTATATGGTGTGCATTTTTGTTTTCATTCCACACAACCTGAACTAATTAAAAACAGAACTGGTAAAAGTTATGTTAAATATAATCTCTTGCTTTAAAGATTGATCCAAATTAATCAATTTTTTCCTTGCAGTATCATCTTTTCAAAATAATATTGCCGCCATGGCATAGCAAAAATATTTCATTGGATCAAAAATTTGAAAGATCCACAGAATGTGGTACATAAGAACATAAGAAATAGGAGCAGGAGTAGGCCATCTAGCCCTTCGAGCCTGCCCTGCCATTCAATAAGATCATGGCTGATCTGTCGTGGCTCAGTTCCACTTTCCCGCCCTCTCCCCATAACCCTTAATCTCCTCTCTTATCAAAAACCCATCAACCCGCTTCTTGAAAATATTTAGCGAGGCAGCCTCCACCACTTCGGGTAGAGAATTCCAGAGATTCACCACCCTTTGAGTGAAGAAGTTCCTCCTCAACTCCGTTCTAAAACGCCCCCCCTTTATCTTGAGGCTGTGCCCCCTAGTCCTACTGTCTTTTTTGAGCGGGAAGAGTCTCTCCACCTCTATCCTATCCATCCCATTCATCATCTTATACGTCTCAATGAGATCTCCCCTCATTCTTCTAAACTCCAACGAGTACAAGCCTAGTTTATTCAGCCTCTCCTCACAGCTCAACCCCCTCAACTCCGGTATCAGCCTAGTAAACCTCCTCTGCACTCCCTCCAAGGCCAAAATATCTTTGTGCAGGTGCGGCGCCCAAAACTGCACACAGTACTCCAGCTGCGGCCTCACCAATGCCCTATACAGCTGCAGCAAGACCTCCCTACTTTTATATTCAATCCCCTTCGCCTTCCTGACCACCTGCTGCACCTGCAAGCTGGGTTTTTGCGACTCATGCACAAGGACCCCGAGGTCCCTCTGCACCGTCGCCTGCTGCAGTTTTTTGCCACGTAAGTAATAGTTCTTCCTACCAAAGTGGACCACCTCACACTTGCCAACATTAAATTCCATTTGCCATTTCCTGGCCCATTCGCCCAGCCTATCTAGATCCTTCTGCAGACTCTCCACACCCTCCGCACAATTTGCCGTTCCCCCAATCTTGGTGTCATCCGCAAATTTCGACACCCTACACTCGGTTCCCTCCTCCAGATCATCTATATAAATGGTAAAAAGCTGAGGCCCCAGCACCGACCCCTGGGGCACTCCACTAGTCACCATCCGCCAATCCGAATAGCACCCGTTGACCCCCACTCTCTGCCTCCTATTTGACAACCAATCCTCTATCCACGCTAACACCTTACCCCCAACTCCAAGTCCCCTGACCTCCTGCAATAACCTCTTATGAGGTACTTTGTCAAACGCCTTCTGAAAATCCAGAAAGACCACATCCACCGGCTCTCCTCTATCCACCGCCCTAGACACATCCTCATAGAACTCCAGTAAATTTGTCAGACACGACTTCCCTTTAATGAAACCGTGCTGCGTCTGCTCTATCAAGCAATTCCCTTCAAGATGCCTCGCAATTTCCTCCTTAATGACGGATTCTAACATTTTACCTACCACAGACGTTAAACTAACCGGCCTATAATTCCCTGCCTTTTGCCTGGCACCCTTCTTAAACAACGGCGTAACATTAGCCGTTTTCCAATCATCCGGCACTTCCCCGGAATCCAGCGACGTCTGGAAAATAACCACCAAGGCATCCACTATAACCTCCGTCATTTCTTTCAGAACCCTCGGATGCATTCCATCCGGTCCTGGGGACTTGTCCACAATCAGCCCCTCCAGTCTGTCGAGCACCGCCTCTCTAGTAACAGTAATGTCATTAAGACCCTCCAGTCCTACCACCTTTCCATCGCTAACACCCGGCAAATTATTCACGTCCTCCTCCGTGAAGACAGAAACAAAAAAGTTATTCAATACCTTAGCCATATCCCCATCCCCTACCACTAGGTCTCCTTTCTCATCCTCTAAAGGACCAACGTTCACCCTAGCCAGCCTCTTTCTTTTTATATATTTATAAAAACTCTTGCTATCCTTTTTTATATTAAGCGCTAGCCCAGCTTCATAGTTTCTCCTACCCTCCTTTATCAACTTCTTTGTCAATCTTTGTTGACATTTAAACCTCTCCCAATCCTCTTCTCGCCCACTACTCTTAGCTACTCTAAATTCCTCCGCTTTTAATTTAACACTTTCCTTCACCTCCTTCGTTATCCACGGCTTATTACCTCTCCTCCTACTGTCCTTTTTGACCATCGGAATAAATTTCTGCTGAGCACCAAGAAAGATCTCCTTAAAGATCCTCCATTGCTCCTCAGCAGACCCTCCCTCCAATGCACTCCCCCAGTCCACATTCGCCAATTCTCCTCTCATCCTACCGTACTCCCCTCTATTCAAACAAAGGACGCGTGTCCGGGAACCCACTTTCTCCTCCTCCATCTGCACCAGAAACTCCACCATACAATGATCACTCTCTCCAAGAGGATCCTTCACCGCAAGGTCCCTAATTCTACCAGCCTCATTACATAGCACCAGATCCAAGATAGCTCGCTCCCTCGTCGGCTCCAACACGCACTGTTCAAGGAAATTATCCCGGCAGCATTCCAAGAACTCCTCCTCGAGCCCACCGTGTCCAACATGGGTCGACCAATCAATACGCAGATTGAAATCCCCCATAACTACAGCCGTCCCATTCCTGCACGCCGCACTTATTTGTGCGTTAGCAGCCCGCCCCACCTCCAGATCATTATTCGGGGGCCTATAGACGACACCCACCAGCGTCTTCCTCCCTTTGCTGTTCCTAGTCTCCACCCACAACGATTCCACGTTCTGCTCCTTGGCTCCAATATCATCCCTTGCTACCACCTTGATGCTATCCTTAATCAGCAGAGCTACGTCCCCCCCCCTCTTTCCTCCTGCCTATCCTTCCTAAACACTTGATACCCTTGGACATTCAGCTCCCAGTCCCTGTCACCTTGCAGCCACGTCTCTGTAATGGCCACCAGATCATATCCGTTTGTGTCGATCTGCGCCACCAGCTCATCCACTTTATTCCGAATGCTTCGTGCATTCAGATACAGCGCTTTCATCCTAGCCTTCACCTGGACCCTATTTGCCGTAACGCCACCAACCATACTCACGCCCCCTACTCCCTCTATTATTGGGACATCCTCGGCCTCTTCCCTTACCTGTACCCTCTCCTTAACTTTAGACCTCGTAAGGTCACCTACCCTCGCATCCTACCCCCCCTAATTAGTTTAAAGCCCTGTCTACAGTCCTCTTTACTCGATTCGCCAGCACTCTGGTCCCAGCACAGTTCAGACCAACCCCATCCCGCCCGAACAGGTCCCACCTACCCCAATACTGGTGCCAATGCCCCATAAATTCAAACCCATTCCTCCCACACCAATCTCTGAGCCACCCATTCACTTCCTTAATCCTGTCAACCCTACGCCCGTCTGCACACGGTTCAGGCAGTAGCCCAGAGATGACCGCCTTGTCGGCTCTACTTTTTAATTCCATTCCCAGCTTCTCATACTCCCTCCCCAGATCCTCAGTCCGCACTTTGCCTACGTCGTTGGCACCCACATGTACCACAACGACTGGATTCTCACCCTCCCACTCCAGGTTCCTCTGCAGCCCAGCTGCGACATCCTGTACCTGAGCACCAGGCAGACAACACACCCTCTTGTGCACTTTGTCATTGTGACAAAGGACAGTGTCAATACCCTTCACCCCACTGTCCCCAATTACTACTGCGTTCCTTTTCCCCTTCTTTTTGCCTATGTCCTGCTGCATCACTGTACCGTGTGCAATTTGCTCACCAACCTCACCTGCCTCGTCCTCTTCCAGACTGGCAGCAAGAACCTCAAACCTGTTTTGCAGATTAAGAGGCTGAGGCCTCCGCTCCTCACCCCCCTTCCTCTTCCCAGCAGCCCCCTCTTGTCCCTGACCCTTAGAGTTAGCCAGTCTAGGGGGGGTGGATGTCACTTGCACCCCATTGACAATGGCACCCTTTCTCCCCCTGATGAGCCTCAGTGTCTGTAGCTCAGTGGCCAGCTCATCCACCTTGAGCTGGAGCTCCTCCAGCAACCTGCACTTACTACAGACATGGTCACTGGGGAAGACCTTGGGGTCCACCAGTTCCCACATCATACAGAAACCACACATCACATGCCCCTCCATTATTCACTGTAGTAGGTTTGAGAAAAATTTTTTTTCCTTGTTTTTTCAAACAAACTCACCTGGCCTTTTTTCCCTCCAGCCCTTTTTGATATTAAGCCCTATTAACTCACTCTGCTTCCCCCTCACTCTGCTGCCCGCTCAGACGCTGCCCGCTGTCTACACCAGGCCTCCTTTTAAACCTGGTGCTGATTTAAAGCAGGCTGGTCCACAACTCCTTCTAAACACTCCCTCAGAATTCTTAAAGCAGTAAATACAATAAAGTAAATGCTTTAAACAGTTCTACAAAGAACCAAGTGCTTTAAACTTATTTTTAAACAGGTTTTTAACAGGTAAAATCTTAGCTCTCTCTCTGCTCCTTCACTGCCTCTTGAACAATATGTGCAGGAGATGTCACTATTTGGTCCTCTTGGGCTCTAGGTTGCTTGTCATTGAGATTATGTCCCTTTAATGATCAAAAAATGTGACTTTTCAACTGACTAGAAATGTTGCAATTTGAAATAAGACACAACCAGAGCAAGACCCCCTTCCAAGATGACCAGGACACCTCGGGAGCGTGAAGAAAGGACATTTCTTCTAATTTGAAGACCCATTGAAACTTGTCACTCTTTATGGAAGAGCTGTTAAGTGCTGGATATTGAAATAATGGCTGTCATAGATATGCCCATCCAAAACCCTTTAGAAATATATAATGATTGCAGTACCGCAGGCCAGGCTACAGCCAGAAAGACTTCAATGGAAGAGACAGGCTGAAAACTTTCTGTCCCCCTCCCTCTTTCTTCCCCTCTTTCTGAGCAAGTGTATTACTTAGTTTGAAAAATCAATGTTACCAGAAATTTACCAATAAACTGAGATTTTTTAATAACTGCAACATCTGACCACATCCAAAGATCTAGCTAACCTAAATTGGCATTTAGGTAACATTTAAAACCTATGCCTGCAGGACAATCAGAGGACAGTTCTTTATATATTAATTTAACCTTTCTTTATTGGGCTCTAACTTTCCTTATTTCTGACACCCATGTGTTTGTATGTGTGTCGTCCATAATGACTTCATGAGGGCCGAATATTCAATTATGTTTATATTATTTTCCTTGGGTTTAATGGTTAATAAATTTCTCCTTTGATTTGAAAACCTTGTTTGATTCGTTCCTTATGTCAGCTTAAAATAGTTAAAATACATTCTGATTTGGAAATGGCATAGCTTCATGAAAAACAAATTTAAATCTTTGCGGTGACCAACCGAGGAGGCTGAACAAAGGGGAGCCAGTTCCTCTGCTGCCGCTGCTGCGCGCGAGTGCGCCCCCCCCCCCAGCAAAATCTGGTTATGTTACTTGGGTGCATCCATACAACTGGGGGGATTTCTGTTTTCTTGATCGCGCCACTGTAGCAGCAAGGGACTAGGAGACAATCTGGCCACTAGTGCAGGAATCCACTGAGTGAATCTTGGTCTCCATTCAATTCTGTATACCAGTCAGAGTGATGATTTTCCTGGGAAGTGCTGCCAGAGCCAAGTCCATGACGCACCTGTACAGGGGAATGATTAAGAAGATTGGGAAAACCATGTTGATGGGAGATTCTATAATTAGGGGAGCAGGTAGGCATTTATGCAGCCACATATGTGGATCCAGGATGGTTTGTTGCCTCCCTGGTACAAAGATGTCACTAAGTGGCTGCAGAGCAGCTTTAGGGGTCCATGTTGGCACCAATAATAGAAGTAGAAAAAGTAATACGGTCCTGCAAACAGACTTTAAAGAACTATAAAATAAGTTAGCAAGCAGGATTTCAAATGTAGAAATTTCCAGATCACTACTGGTGCCATGCACCAGTAAGTATAGGAATAGGAGGATAGAACAAATTAACATGTGGCTTTAAGGATGGTCCAGGAGAAGAGGGTGTTAGATTTCTGTGACATTGGGAATGGTTCTGAGGACATGGGATGGCCACAAGTCAGACAAGTTGCAGCAGAACGGAGCTTGGACCCATGTCTTTGTTGGGTGATTTGTTATTGGGGAGGGCTTTTGCTGACTTGTTAGTGAGGTGGAAAGGTGGAGGTGACATGTGAGAGGCAAAATAAGGTGCATAGAGAATTGGGCAAGCAGATAACATCCAGAGTAAGAAATAAGGTATTGTGTAGGATCAGAGTTGGAGATAATGCAATAAGTTCTAAAGTAGATTTTGAGTGCAGATATGCGAACACATGGTGTGATAAATAAGGTTGGTGAGTTACAGGTGCAGATAACCAGGAGAGTGAGATGTGATGATAATGAAGACCTGGCTGAAAAAATGGAATATTGGTTACAAAGTGGTCAGGAAAGCTGGGGAAGGAAAAAAGAGGGATGGCAGTTGCGATTAAAGATAGGATTATGGTACTGGGGAGAGAATGTGTCCTCGAGGGTTCAAGTACAGAATCTGTTTGTTTAGAGCTGAGAAATGATTGTACCTTGACATTACTGTGTATTCTATAAACCTCCAACTTGGGGATACCGAATAGAGGTACAAATTCTTAAGAAAATTAAAGTTGGTATAATGGGATCTTTAACTATTCTGTTGTAGACTTGTGCAGTAGAACTGTTAATGAGAGGATGGGGGTAAAAGAGTTTCTAGAGTGCATTCAGGAGAATTGATCCTCTAGTCTGTTTCCAGCTCAATGAGGAAGGAGGCATTGTTGGGTCTGATGAATGAGGTGAGCCAAGTGGACCATGAGCCACTAGGGGAATATTTAAGGGACAGTGATCATAAAGCATATGGTGTAAGCTAGTTATAGAAAAAGGTAAGGAGCAATGCAGAGCAAAAATGATTAATTGGGGGAAGATCCAATTTCATGGGAATGGATATGGCCTAGCTAAAATGGATTCAAAAATTGGTAGGCAAGCTGTATTTGAACAATGGGCTGTATTTAAGAGGAGAAACTTCAGGCTCTGTCATTGTGCGTTCCCAGGAAGGGAAAAGGTTAGACAAAGTCAGAGGTCCCGGGATGACTAGAGAGACCGAGAGTAAGATGAAGCAGGAAAAGGGTTGCATCTGACAAATGTCAGGTAGATAATACAATTGAGGTAGATTGAACGAAGCTATAGAAAATTCAAAGAGGAAGTGAAAAAATAAATAAGGGCATCAAAGAGCAAGCACAAGAGATTGGTAGCTAACAAAAGTGAATCCAGAAGACATGAAAGTAGTAACAGGAGGAACAGGGTCAATTAATGGCCAGAAAAGGGATTTTGTGCATGGAGGTACAGTGCATGACTGAAATATTAAATGAATTATTTGCATCTGTTTTCTTCTGAGGAAGAAGGTGCTGCCAACTTTTAGTAAAAGCGAAGGTAGTTGCAACATTTGGATTGGGGAAAGATTGACAAAGTGCAGGCATTAGAAAGACAATTAAAGTTGCTAAATTTGGTAAGTAACCAGGAGCAGGTGAGATGCTTTGAGTGAATGAAGATGGCACTAACTATAATCTTTCAGTTGTCCTTGGGTACAGAAGTCAGGGATGAAGAATTGCACATTGATAAATAGGTGCAAGGATTAACCCAGCAACTACAGGCCAGTTAATTTAATCTTGGTAGTCGACAGAGATGATAAGTTTGGACAAAATTAAGTAATCAGGACAAGTTCGAATTAATTACAGAAAGCCAACATTTATTGGTTAATTAATTGGATTGCGTTTTTCAGTGAGGTAATAGAGAGGTTGATGGACTTCGAAAAAGGTTTTGATGATGTGCCAACGAATAGGTTTATCAGCAAAGTTGAAGCCCATGAAAATGACAACATGGTTATGAAGTTGGCTGAGTGACACGGAATATTTGTTGGGCTGAACTGGAGGAAGGTATATTTATTGGGGTTCAAAGGAACATGTTAAAATATCACTGTTTTTCTCGATCTATATTAATTACCTAGTCTTTGTGCAGGGCGCAATTACAAAATTTACAGAGGACAATATTGTGAGCTGTGAGGAGGATGGTGAGAGATATCAAGGACATAGGCTGTTGGGTAGACAAGTGGCAGATGAAATTTAATGTAGACACGCGCTGAATTTTGTGGCAGCA
Source organism: Carcharhinus amblyrhynchos (assembly GCF_965287045.1). Taxonomy (NCBI): domain Eukaryota; kingdom Metazoa; phylum Chordata; class Chondrichthyes; order Carcharhiniformes; family Carcharhinidae; genus Carcharhinus; species Carcharhinus amblyrhynchos. Next base: position 81,856,617 of record NC_137324.1, read on the forward strand.
GATTCTACCTAATTAGCAGAAGATTTCTGTTTTGCACTTGTCTGCCTCTAATGTTCATGTTCGTGAACTTATTCCCTCAATTGGTGTAATAATAAACTTCAGCCGATGTGTCCTTCAGTGCTGCCCTGAGGAACTCTTGCAGCAATTACCTAGAGCTCTAACTACCACAAACGTCTTCATTTGTGTTAGGTCTGATTCAAGCAGTGGAGTTTTCCACTTGATTTCTATTTATTTCATTTGTAATAGGGCTCTTTGGCACTGTGCTCAGTCAAATGTTGCCTTGATGTTAAGGGCAGCTCCCCACCTTTGGAATTTGGCTGTTATGTTCATGCTTGGATGAAGGCTGTAGTGAGGTTAGGAGCCGAGTGGCCCTGGCGAAGCCCACATTGAGGTTCAGTGAGCAGGTTATTGCTGTGTAATTGGCACATCATTTTGCTGATGATCCTGATGGGTGGTAATTGGCTGGATTTGATCTCTCCTGCTCATTGTGCACAGCACACTTGAGTAATTTTCCAAACTGTCAGATACCAATGTTGTATGTTAACTGGAATAACTTGACTTGGGGCATGGCTAGTTCTAGAGCAGTACCAGAGCTTGGATGTCATCGTGGCCCGAAGCTATTGCTATTTCCTGTGCTTTCAGCTGTTTTTGATATCATGGGGTGAATTGGATTCGCTGAACTGTGGCACCTGTTATGTTGTCGTCCTCAGGAGGAGGCTGAGTTGGATCAACCACATGACACTTCTGGCTGAAGATGATTACAAATGCTTCAGCCTCATCTTTTACACCTATGTGCTCGGTGCCTGTATTATGGAAGGCAGGGATATTATGCTTCCTCTGGTTAGTTGTTTACTATCCATCACCATGAGGCAGGACTGCAGAGTTGTTTGTGGGATTACTTGGCTCATTGCTGGCCCCTGTACTACATCAACAGTGCCTTACAAAGCCAGTTTTTAATGGGCAAATACGCTATCAAATGTGGCATTTTTATTGCAGAATGCATTTTTATATTGTATACTTTATTTAGATCTAATAAATAGACACTCTTAAAGCAAAGCTTTTTATGAACCTTAATTCTAGTGCAAAGATGGCTTTGTAGTAAACTTCACATTTCTATAATGCATTTGTCAAAAGGACACATTCTTCATTTTCTATCTGTTTTTATCTTTAGTTAATTCTAGTGACCTTTTCATATGCTGATTTCTAAACATGCTCTTTTTCTTTCCCTAATCAGTTTATAAGAAGAGAGAAAGGTTACTTCCAATGAAAAATTATCTTGTACAGCTTTAGTATAAATGATTTTTACCTAAATCAGATGTGGATAAATGGCACGTACAATAAATGTTAGAGAAAACCAAGTTTGTGTGCTGAATAAAAATGTTGTAGTTGAATGAAATAATTTTGTAATGGCAATTATCCCTTTTTAAACCTCATAATAAATGCAGCATGTTCAATTAGGAACTCGATACTAATTTAACACTGTTGCATTCTCAGAGAGGGGTTGTGCTGAGAGATGGGATTGTCCATCTCTATGTGATCCACGTTCCCTGAAAGCTTCCTATTAGGAATGTTGAATTAGTCTTTTTGATAACAATTAATTGTAAAACACAAGTTAGTAAACACGTGGCAGCAAGAAAATACCCCCTGTTTCACTTTTACCTTCCACCGTTTATTGATATCCAACATACTTCATTGTTCTGTTGACAGGATGAGAAAATGTAGTTCAGATTGGGTATTTTTCAATTCCTTCTACCCCTATCAAGCAATAATGAAGCAATGCAATACATTTGTCATAGAGCATAGTGATACCTCTTGGCTCCAAAGTATTCTTTTAAGGAGCCGCATGTGTATTTTCATACATTTACATTCGTTCTCATACTCAGCAGAAGCATGAGAATATTAAATGTTATGGACTGTAAAATCATACTTTTTGAAATTGGCCACAAACTCTCTTGTGATGGCTACAATTTAACAGGGGACTATGAACATTTAAACTATGGACTGCATTTGATTCTGTGATCAAGTACCCATTTTCAGCCACCTGTGAAGTTTAAGCATCTTGTTAGCAATTAATTGTAAAACACAAGCATGAATCAACATTTGGGGGAATTTGGGGTCACTAGATTGTTGGTTTCTGAGTACCACATTGTACAAAGGAAAGTAATTGAATTCATGTTGGGACAGAAATAAGAGTGAAGTGTATGCAGGTGCATGTGCAACTGAAATATCAACTCCACTAAGAAGGCAACAGGCCTGTATTGACGACATGTTACGATTCCAGTTGATACTTTTAAATGGGAAGGTCCCAGAGTGGAGCCCTGGCTCAAAAGACCATAACTTTTTAACTTTTTTTTTGTAAAACATCATTGAATAGAGTCACAGGATTGCCAATTAGTTTTCAATAATAGGAAAAAAATTATTAAACAAGATTGACCATCATACAAGAATCCTTTATGCCCACTTATCTTCACAAATGTACACATATTTTAAGGGTAACATAGGTTACAAAATATGTCTTATGTTAAAATGTTCTCAGTTCATACACAGTGCCTATACCTAGCAGGCTAACTTCAGATACATTCAGTCTGAAACTAAATGGCAGTTGTCACCAATTGAACTTTGATGAATTTCACCTCAGATCCCCCAGATGGTTATTGCACCCTGAGCCAACTGATCTCATTTGACTCTGGCTTCCACATGAACGTTTCCAAATTCCACTCTCAAAGCCGAGCCTTGGAACCTTCTTTCTAATAGTACTTTCCCTCAAGCTTGTATCCACTTCTAGGATTTCCAAATTTCCTTTCCGTATTTCTTTGCCTTGAATAGCCACTCGCATTGGCAGATGCAGAAATGCTTTTTCCTGAATATCAAATCTGCTATGATTACTGTAGTTTTCCAGTTCACCCAGTTATGATGCTATTGATTTATTTGTGCTTGCGCTTCATGACTAAGCGACTGCTGCTGAAAACCAGTTTGAATGTCACATTCTCAAAGAATTCCTGTACTCTCCAGCCCTTCCTAATATGTTGGATATATACCCTCTCGCTCTTCAAAACACTTCGTGGCTGTGGAGTGATTACAACCTGTTGCAGGAAATTCTCAGTCTTTTGTTTGCTCTAGAGCAACTCTTCAAGCTCAAATTGTGCAGATCTGGTAATTAAGGAGACATGGGGCATCTTGGATTTCCTATTTAGCATGGGAATTGCAGGGAATAGTACTCCACTGTCTCACCATTTTAAGTTTATGCCTATTGTTAGACTATTTATTTAGCAAGCCATTCCATTTACCTGATCCACCCATCCCTCACCAATCTTTGTCTCAGCTGTTCACCATGTGAACTGAGCTGGGAATGCCATGAATATATTAAAATTATTTAACCATACAAATTGATGTAATGTCAACTTTCATTACTACAGGTGAGGGATGTAGAGGTCCATTTGCTATTGTAATTGGGTCTTATAACCAGCCCTGCCATCTATACTGTACTAAGTATTGATGACAAATTTGTTCATTCTAAAAATATCCAACTTAATTCAGATCACGTTGTGATCTCTTAAACAAGTGAATGGGGAAGTGTTTATATTTTATAGTACTGCACTTTACAACTTCTATCTTGGTAAATTGTTAGTTGCTCCATGTTAAATTCAGTAATGTTATTCAAATTCATTCGTAAGGGATGCACAGACTTTTGATAATGAAAAATTGCATTATTTTTAATAACTGCTACTAGTGGTTCCCATGAGATTTAGAGAGAGAAATTTAAAGCAGTTAAAATACTGATGGCATCATATTGGTAATAGGAAAGTGGTGGAAGGGAATCTTAGTTAAACTCTGATCTAGGAGAAACGAGAGCGGGAGGTTGGTGGGAAGGCCACCGGAGAAATTTTTCACCACCACTTGGATACCAATGGAGTTTGCTCAGTGTTTCCTGTAATACTTGATATGTTGACCATTGTTTTTACATACTGTTTAAGCAAAACATTTTATTGTGATTTTGTTTGTAAATGTATGTGATTATACATAATATGTAATTATTTAATGAGCATTTTATAATCGCTAGAAAAAAATTGCAGGTACAACGAAAGGACTAGGTGGTAGGATTCACTGGTATGCTCTTGTAGAGAGCTGATATGGGCATGATGGGCCAAATCACCACCTGTTTTTAAAAAACCTACAGTTAATGAATCATTCAGAATAAGTTTTGAAAATGCTATTGCTTTCAGTTACTGCAATTTCTAATGTTAAGTAAGGTATTAAACAAGAAATTTGCATACTGCATATTTTAGAATGACCAGATTATATTTGCTTACTGAACTGTATTTTAATTGGAGATCAACAAGGTGTACATGGTGTATTTAGTCATGCTTTTCTATCTTGCTCTTGCACTTTTTTTTAGAGAACTTTATTAATATCTATGTCGTCATCCTAAATATCCCTTGTGTTTTGTTGATGGTTAGAAAGTATAAACATCATATTGGTGAAAAGACTTGCAGTGAGGGAGGAAAATGCAGATAACTACGTTTCAAGGATGAATCAGAAACTACTACATAATGTTCTCTGAGATATCTTGAGTTACAAACCAGTGCTGGCAGAGTGAGCATGCCCACATGTATTAAATGTTTTCTTAATCCTAATTTGAGTTTTAAAATAATTTTTCAAAGATGATGAAAATATTCAAATTAGTATTAGTGTTATTGATGGTTATAAAATATAAACATTCTAGTTCCAACATTACAATTATTTTCCTAGATTACAACAATGATTAACCTTTGGCTGCAAAGTGGTTTGGAACATATTTTGGTTGTGAAAAGTGCTATAAAAATTCAAGTTTTTTTATAACACTTTTGTGACATGGGTGGACAGTTAGTGTGAGACAGACCACGTCTTTTTTTCCATCCTAATTTGACTGAATTAAAATAGATATTTAAGTTTTATATTAATCTATTGTGTTTAAGTTATTTTACAGTTGATTGTATTCTATTTCAATTATTACTTTTTCAAATTATTAGGTGCTTGCTACCCATGTCCAGAGACTGTAGAAATTAAATGTAATTGCAGTGCATCTGTTCTGGTTGTACCTTGTGGCAGAGAACGCACAACTAAACCTCCAAGATGCAAAGAGATTTGCAGGTCAGTGCATAAAATATATTACATTGAATTAATTGGTTAAGGTGTTGTAACATTTCTTATTTTATGATCTCTGGCCTTATTTTGTTGTCTGAATATTTGGTCGTGATGCACATTTTTCAAAAAAAGGTGTTAAATTTTGCAATGCCATTGATAAAATATACTCTCAAACCAAGCATGTAGACCAGTGATGATGGTGGGTTTTGAGGAGTCAGGATTCTGTGTGCATTTTGGGTATCCATGGTCTGTTGCAGTGAGGCTTGTAACTTCAGATTTCCAGTGTAGGAGTTGCTATGTTGTTGCAAATGCTTATTCTGCATTTAGTGGAACAGAAAGCAATAATATTTTGGTTCAACGTTCTTTGAACTTCTTTAAATGCTCTTTGGGAGGACATCATGCCTGGAATTGGTTGTTCAAGATGAAATGCAGCTTGAGATCTCTTGCCCTACTTTTAAAAATTGGCGCAGCGGGATGGGAGAATCGCAGCCTGTGTACTTTGTAAAAAAGAATACTCGGAGGACACACCAAGAACTGTCATTTCTCCTCATTATTTCTAACGCCATGCCTCTGGATTCCGTTTTGTCACAAGCCTCTGCCATTCATTTTTTTCCTATTGCTTCACTAGTTGTGTGCTTCAGTGCTTGAGTTGGTTTGGACTTGTTTATAAATGTCATCATTAGCTTCTTGATTGCTCACTTAGTCTCCTATAATGCCCCTAAAACTAGTACGTAGCCCACAAGCTAGTGATTCCATACCTGTGCATGCACTGATGAAACAACTGTTCTTTCAGACAAGAATAAATTTCTGAAAAGGTGCAATAACCCAATTTTTAAAATGTAGTATCAAGTTCAGAAAACAACAAATTGCAATTCAGTAGATGAAAGAAGTAGTGCCAGTATTTATATATTTCCTTTCTGATAAGGTTACTCCTGGTCTCCCTTGATCTAAATTTACAAGTAGCTGTCAATTTAGCAGCAAACATCCTTGAGCAATAACTCAGGGAAAGGAGCGATTCATACTGTTAAACTTTGTAATCTTTCAAGACATTATGTAAGACAAGGTTCTTCTAATGGTATTAAGTACCATGTCATATCATGGAATTTTAGAATGATTACAGCACATAAGGAGGCCGTTTAACCCATTGTGTTTAAACCAGATCTCTGCAAGAGCAATTTGGCTAATCCCATTCTGCTAGCTTTTGCTCATGTCCCTGCAAATTTTTCTCTTCAGATAATGATACAATTCTCATTTTAAAGCCTTGATTGAATCTGTTTCCACCATATCTTGGGCAGTTTATTCTAGTTCCTAACCACTCGCATTAAAAGCTATTTCCTCATCTTGCTGATCTTGCTAATCACAAATCCACGCTGTCTAGTTTTCAATCGTTCTACCAATGAGAACCATTGCTCTCTATCAACTTTGTCCATAAGTCTCTTAATTTTGAATTTCAATCAAATCTCCTCTGGGAAACTGCATCTTTCTATCGACCACATAAAATCCATCAGTGGCACTTTATTTTCTAATTAGTTGTGTGTTTGTCAGTACAGCAAATCTAATTTCCTTTTCTAATTTTTAAAAATTTTCTCTCTAGGAAACCACCCACATGTCATCATCCAAGCAGAGAGAAACACAGATGTCACTTTGGTTGTTGTCCTCCATGCAAACAACTCTGCCAGAAAGTACTAGCTGAATGTGCCCACCTTTGTCCTGCAACATGTCACGATGAAGTCCTGGTCAAGCAAGCAAATTCAGTAAGAATGTTTAGCCTCTTAAACTTGGATCTCATTAGTCTGGATGCAGTCAATGCAGCAATTTTGAGGAAAAATTAAGATTGGTTTGGTCCTTTAAAAGGTTGCCTACATACTAAAGTTAACTTCATATTTCATCAGTTTGTGCAATTTGTTACTGGTTAGTCTCTAGAAGGCAGTATGCCTGGAATATGCAATGCAGATTTTCAGCTGACTGTTTTGGAGATGGCTAAGAGTTAGGGTTCATGTTGGCCTCATTTTTATTGTGATTGCAGAAAATTCATCCATTAAGTTAAGGTTTGGGATAACCAGTCATGATAAATTTTTTTCAAGCAGGAGAACGTAAAGTGAACATGTTATGGAATTTTATTATTTTTGTTCAAAAAATAATTTCCGAAGCAGCCAACCAGCAAATGATTTAGCATCCCAGTTTGAGTATCTCCCCAATTAGGGCATGAATCTTTATCCCTGTGCTGCGTCTCCATGCCCCAACTAATTTCCATTTTTTGCAAACAATCCTTCGTGAGGGAAACAGGGAAAGAAAGAAATACCACATGGTGAGATATGAAATAAGTTGTGCAAAATATAGGAAGATCTTATGATTAAAAAGCATCTCATTTTGTTGTGTGCTCCCAGATTTTGCATAATTAATTATTGTAGAATTGTGACCATGATTGCAACATACTCAGACAAGGAGGAAAGGAACGACTGAGAAATATACTACAGTGGTGCATTCCTTAAGATGTAATATTACAGATTTGTAAGTCTCACAACGCCAGGTTAAAGTCCAACAGATTTATTTGGAGTCACTCACCTGATGAAGGAGCGGCGCTCCAAAAAGCTCATGATTTCAAATAAACCTGTTGGACTTTAACTTGGTGTTGTGAGACTTCTTACTGTGCGCATCCCAGTCCAACACCGGCATCTCCACATCAGATTTGTAAGCAGCATTCATGCATTAGATTTTCTCATGATATGAAAAACAAAGTGTTTAAAAAATGTAAATGATAGGTGGAAGTAGGACAGTTAACATAAAAGTTACTAAATTTTTAATAGGGTTTATCTTATCATCGATTTAAAAATAACTTCTTGCGGGTTGTCCTGCACAGAATCTGGTTCTGTTTTCATGCTTGCATACATCTTTTTTTTAAAAGAACTATATCTTGTGAACAGATTATTACAAACAGCAATACAGCACGGGAACAGGCCCTTCAGTTCACCAAGCCTGCGCACTGATATTCAGTTTCTATCCCTCTGTTAGCCTCCCACCACATGTCTATCAAGATGCATCTTGAATGTTGCTAATGTGCTTGCTCCTATCATCTCCACTGGTAGTGTATTCCAAGCACCCTTATGTGAAAAACCTTCTGCCTTCCCAACCTGTGTCCCCTTGTAACTGACACTTGCACCCTTGGAAAAAGCTTGTGACTATCCACCCTGTCTGTGCCTCTCATAATTTTGTAGACCCCTACCAGGTCGCCCCCTCCACCTGTCTTTCCAGTGAAAACAATCCAAGTTTATCCAACCTGTCATTGAACCTTAAACCCTCCAGACCAGGCAACATGTTGTTAAACCTTCTTTGCAAAATTTTATACAACTGTAATATAACTCGCCAACTTTGGTACTCGATGCTCCAGCCAATGAAGGCAAGCATTTGCTGTATACTTTCTTGACCGCCTTATTCACTGTGTTGCCACTTTCGGGGATCCCTCTAAACTATGCAGTGATTACTGTGTAATTACTATATAGTAATTTAGTTCAAAGGCAGGGAATTCTGCAGTGAGTGAACTACCTCCTGACACTCTCAAGCCTATCTACAATCTACAAGCCTCAGGTCAGGAGTGTGATGGAATGCTCTCCATTTGCCTGATGAGTGTAGCTCCAACAACAGTCCAGGAAAAAACAGCCTGCTTGACTCGGGGCTGCTCCTTCAGCAGCGCCTCGCTGCTCGGCCTCTACCACTTTCGATGGATTAGGAAAGCAGATGCATAGAAACACCACCAGCTGCAAATTCCCCTCCAACCCTCTCTCCATCCTGACCTGGAACTATTTTTCTCTCCCTTTTTTGTTGCTGGGTCACAGTCCTGAAACACCTTAACAGCACAGCAGGTGTGCTTATATTGCATGCCCAACGAGGTTCAAAAAGGCAGCTCACCACCATCTTCCTGAGGGCAGTTAAGGGTGGGCAATAAATGCTGGTCTAGTCAGTGATGTCCATGCCCAGAAAGAATAAATGAAAAAAAAGACAATGTGGAAAAAGATTCCCAAAATTGAAATAAAATTATGCAAGGAAAATATCTTAAAATATTTCAATTAAATGTAAAATTTTATTGAAAACTAATTATTTATCTTTATAGCTTTCTGAGGATTTCATTTAGTACTCTCATATCTCTTCTCCTCCTAGCATCAACCTACAGGTCCGTGGGAGCAACCTGAGCAACGTTTCATTCGAACTGCAGTGCCCTGTCCACCCTGTGTGATCCCTGTCCCTATGTAAGTACTGATTTATGATTTTTAACTCAGTCTTGAAATATTCCTGTGGTAATTCTGAAAGCTAATATACAAAATGCAAGTCTTTTAACTGTTGCCCATCAATGTCTCTTAAAATTCCCTAATCCAGAAGCATTTCAATTTCAAACTCGATGCTGATTTTTAGATCAACATAGTATGACAAGTAAGCAAAGTACTGTTTCATATGTGATAGCATTTTCGCTAATTAATGAAAAATACTTTATTATAGTTGGCGGTAGTATTATTTTTGGGAACCTATTTGATCAAAATGTTATAAGCGTAACTATTACTACAGCAACAACATTCTTTTAATGTATTTAAAGTAGAAGTGGGACGGGGGGGGGGGAAGCTAGGCATAGTGCCATGGGTGGTTGTGAGAGGTGTTGGTAAAGCTCAGTAGCAATATCTGAAAGCTGGATTTTAATGAAATTCTCAAATCTGGGGAGGACTTGGGTGGGTTTCCTAACAGCCATCCGAGGTGAAGCAAGCAGGGTTGAGGGTGGGGAAATTGTAAAGATTGGAAACGTGTGTTAGGCTGAGAAATAAAACAATGGATCAATAAAGATGGAGTCGATCTTTTGGCAGAATTTGGTGTGAGACCTGTTGTGTTTGCACTAATTGGGAGATTGAAGAGTTTGGAAAATCAGTGAGAAGGACTTCGAAGATACTGAATTTCAAGGTGACAAAAATATCAATATAACTATCATCAGCAGCAAAGCTGAGGGAGTGCTGGACTGAAATGTAGAGGTGGAAATAGTCTTGGAGAGCATTGTGGGGTCGAGATGTAAAACTGGAGACTGTTACGGATACATGGAAAGGGGGAGAAGATGGGGAGGCATAGGAAAGGCATTTCAACTTTAAACATAGTGACAATGAGGAACCTGTTTAGATCAGGAGGACAGGCCTGATTGGAAAGTGGGCCTTGGTGTGAGATTAGTTATGTATGACATGCTTTTCAGGCTCAAGCTTATGGAGAATGAAGGATAGGAGGTTTGCAAGAACAAGTGGATAATAACCTGAAGTGAATCAACTATGCTTTTATTTTATCTTTGCTCAAGTTATTTCTGAACTATTTAGATATTTGGAAGTCTGGTGACTGAGCATTTGTGTTGATTTAATCCATGTTATTTATTGGCATAGAAATAATTAGTAATATTTTAAAATTTTTTGTTTTGTTGTTTAAATCTTTTTACTATAATGCACTATTTTGTTTTGCAGGGCTTGTCTTGGAAAGCATGAGGTGAGCCCAAAACAACATTAAGGATAAAATGTGCAGTTGGATATTTGATCACATTTCAGTGTGGCCGCTGTATAAATTTCTTATAAATCAAGATGTATCTCCTAGAATTGTTGCAAATTTCATGGCTGATGAGATCAGATTTTAGCGGAATTGAGTGGATTATTCTGATTTGAGGTAGAGCACGGAGAGAAAGTAAGTGTTCACATTGAAAGCAAATTTTAAATAAATTTAACGTCTTATTTTGAACTCCATTTTGACTTCATTGGGCACAAGGGTATTTAAAAGACACCAAATGTACTTCAATATAAATCAATCCCCAGACTGAACATTGAGTTCAACTACTTCAGAGGATGAACTCTGTCCTCCAACTTCATCCCATTTCCATTTATCTAATTTCATTGCAAGTCATTCACCCATCCCCCTCACTTTCAGTGCAACTGCCATATTCTATATTCAATTCCACACCCCTCTCCCCATCTCAGTAGTATAAATCTCTGCTGATCTTTGCTCTCAGCTCTGACGAAGGCTCATCTAGACTCAAAGCATTGACTCTATTCTCTTCCTGCAGATGCTGTCAGACCTACTGAGATTTTCCAGCATTTTCTGTTTTTGTTTCAGATTCCAGCATCCACAGTATTTTGCTCTTATCTTAGTGCTAGGTTAGTAAGTGGTTTGACAAAATTACAGCCTGGAAATGGAAACCATGCCAGTCTGAGCTGCAAGCAGAGTAGAACACGTTCTTGGATAAGGTGGCCTTGATAACTGGAAAAAGAATCACTGTCAGCCAGGATTTGATCAATTGCATGTTGTGGTGTGATCTAGAATATGGATATGAATCAAGCCTTTTTGAGAAGATGATAAACATTTTGCAAGTCCACAGGAATGTATAGTTAATGAGAAACTAAACGTGGGACAGGACAAATGGAAATAATGAGTAGGAGTTTGGATAAATTAATCCTTTGTACCTCCAAGGCTTTGATGTCACAAAAACCTAAAGTCACTATCTAAGTTTTTCTTGAATATGATTTTATTTTTAAACACTTTGTTGAAGGAATCGTCATAATGCACCATTTTTCTGTAAATTCTTCAATGTTTCTAAAATGTTAAACGTAAGAAATGTTGGCCATTTTTACTCTTGTTGCATGCAAGTACCCAAAAGACTAATTCCCAGTCTCGGTAAACTTGGTGATTGAAAAGGAGGATGGGTGCATTCAAGAAAGAAGAGTTTATGGTAAGGAACAGGTTGCCCTGCCCTCCACGAGAATGGTATGAAGCACAGAGGAACCTTTCGGCTTCATGGGCAGGAAAAGAGATGCTTGCATCTCTGCCAGCGTTGCTAATTTCTTATAGTTGCGTAGCTGGCGTCGGTTTGATTAAGTTTGGACTTTTTCGCAAGAACACCTGTATCAAAAATGTTAACAATAGCTATTGGTCAGTGCTTCAACAGGTGGGAGAATTTCTGAATGCAGTTTGGAATAAGAAATTTTGGAATTTGATAGATTGCTCACAGCATATTTTGATTTGGTGAAGGGAAAAAGTTATTCCTTTGAAACAGGCATGAAGCTGTTTGATAAAAATATCCCCTGTGTCAAAATGTGTGTCTGGAAAGTTACATTAGCTTTAGCTTAATTTGATAATTATAAATTCAAGGTTGGATGTAGTTTGTTAATGGATTATATTTCTTCCCAGCAATATGCCTTATGCATGAGATCCAATTCACTCTCTAAAATGCTCACAGAAGTAAAATGAGCCCCTTTTGTTAGGCTTGCATTTTCAATAGACGGCTGTCTGCTGAAAGCCAAGAGATATGGTGTGAGATATCTTGTATATCCTTTTGATATAGCAAAGGTCAGTTATTCAGTTATTGTAAATGTTGCTTTGAAGTATATTAAGGGCAGAATCTGTAATCAGGCTTTTTGAAATGTCAGAGTCAGCTGTGCCAGAGACTTTGAAACTTTGAGATAGTAAGGAACAAGTCTGATTATAAAGCTGCGCATTTTATATAATCTTTTCAAGAAATTGCTGAGAGGGGTCATCCATAAAGAAAATTTCAAACTTGCTTGTTGGGTTTGAAAGCAGGGATCTCATAAAATGGAACTCATGGCCTGCCTGTTGCCTTGCTGACCTGCTATCCATTTTACGGATGGGGAGTGTGGGCAGGAGGATATATCGGAAGTTGGATGCCTTGTCTGTCCTTGTGCCCACTGAGACTCTTAGACCAGTGAATGATCACTTATGTGCCTCAGCCACTGTTTTGCCCTGTGCTCATTGGAGGTACCTCACCTCCCCTTTAATCCTCATCTCTGACACCTCAAGCCCTTGATCCCTCCACTTCTGGGGTCTGCCAACCATGCCCTCCTGATATCCAGAAATTTCTTCAATCTGACCTCCATTTGGGTTGGCACAGTGGTTAGGACTGCTGTCTCACAGCACCAGGGACCCAGGTTCCATTCCCGGCTTGGGTCACTGTCTGTGTGGGGTTGGCATGTTCTCCCCGTGTTTGCTTGGGTTTCGTCCGGGTGCTCTGGTTTCCTCCCACATTCACAAAGACATGCTGATTCGGTGCATTGACCCGAACAGGCACAGGGAATTTCACAGTAACTTCATTGTAGTGTTAGTGTAAGCCTTACTTGTGACAAATAAATATACATTTTTTAAACTTGCTTATACTACGGCTCTTAGTCCAAGCAATGACCACTACTCAAAACTGTTGCTGCTGGGACTACAGAGCTGCTTTGCAAGATGAGTGTGGAAATCTTGCATTTGGCCAGTTGATGTTTTACCTAATGTCAAACGGCTGTTGTGCAGTAGGCATCACCAGCAGCGGGAAACCCCACCATTAAAAAAAATTCTGCCCTATGTATGCATCTGCATAATATGAGTCTGGGATGCTAAAGCATCTCGTTCGTAAAACTTAACCTCATTTTTAGCTTAATAAAGGGAAACCCAGGCTGAATAAATGAATAAGTTTGTAATCAGGACCTTGATGACTTTGGATGCTTCCTTAATCTAACAGTGACATATTTTTGAGGAAAACAACAAACAACACAACAAATGACTGCGGTGGAAATAGTACTGGCATTACCTGGTTTACCCTGGACGTTTTTGTTATGGGAGAATCATACCGTTGGGAATTGAGTTTTGAATTTTAACTTTGGATTTGATTGTTGACTTTAAAGTGAAATGGCTGAAGCTTTTGAATAGTGGTTTGTTTGTTGGGCAATCAGTCAAACAACACACAGGCAGTGGAAAGGTAAAGCTGGATATCAGAATCATACCGAAAGCTGAGAACTATATTCAGTGTTGGCAAGGATGAGATGAGGGATCCAGAGGGCTTTGGAATCCAGTTTGGAATACTCTATTGTGATTAAATTGATAGAGTGCAAATTAAGCCGAGGTGGTCCGATCAAATTATGCAACTGATGCGAGGCTTTGTCAGACAATTCAATAACTGTCTTGCAAAGTATTTATGCTTTGATTGTCTGCTGTTTAATGGAAACGTTTCTCCCAGAACTAATCAGATTTTTAACTTGTTAGTAGTGACACTGATATGGTTAACTTTAGTAATGCAAAAAGAAAACATACTTGTTTATATAATCTCAAATTAGCAATTAAATGCCTCCTATAAATTTTTATAACTGTAAGCACTTCAATTTGTGTGTCATACTATTCTTCCTCTTTTCCCTATGCATTCAAAAAATACATTTATATTCTAGTTGGCAAAATTTTTACTCTCCTTTATGGAAGTGGGAATAATTCTTTAAGACTTTCTAAAATGAGAAGCAATACATCAAAAGGTTGTATGATAACCTAGTATATGCGCTCTGTGCTTTATACTCTGTGGGTGAGGTCACCTGAATTTCTCAAATTCAGACTGGCAAACTTGCTGTCTAGTAAGAGCCAAAGCAAAAAGGTTAGTTCTGGATTTCATGGCAGTTTCTTAGGCTCCAATTATATCACTGTGACTTGACTCTCAAAACTAGTATCCATGGAGGTGGCATGGTTTTCCACCCTTTCAAAACTATCACCACTTAGCTCATAAAAACTCAGATCATTGCTCCTTGATGTTAGTTCTCCATTTCCTATCCTCGCAAATCCTTCAATATTTTGTCACTTTGTTCATTCATGACATTTCTCCCACAACTTCCTTTGCTTCCTACTTCTCCCACAGCAGTGAAAAGCTCTAACTAAATTAAAATCAATGTTCTCTGTGAATGTTGAGTATTGTCCATCCTTCTTATTCTTGATCACTACTTCTGCAGATATGTAAGTCACAGTTGCATCCCTCAATGCATCTCCTCTCTTGTATAATTTTACCTGTTTGATTATAGCCAGTGTATTCTAAATGTTGTTTTTGCTAAATGCTGCACGGTGATCTTGAAGTTCTTCATCTCTCCGCTGTCCCTTGGTGACGTCTGTAATTATGGAACTACACTTCCACCTGTGACTCTGACATCTGTTTTTGACTTTTCACTGCCCCTATGATTGTCCAATATGCAATGTTAAAATTTGGTCCTACATCATGTTGAGAAGATGGAAATTATTCTTCTTGCCATAAACTCTATGCACACCACTGACTCGATCTCACTTCCAGTCCACTGTGTCAAGCTGAGCTAGACTGTTTACAATCTCTGTCATGTGTTTGTGGAATTATTCAACACATACTCTCTGTTCCCGAATGTTTTGCTGTATTCCTGGTGCTGATAGAGAGCATAACAACATGGGTGGGAAGGGAGAGGTGCCAAGAATCATGGTACATATTGGAAGCATCAACATATTACAAGAATGTTTTGAGGTTTTTCAGGCAAAAGTCAAGGATTTGGGCAGTAGATTGAGAAAATAACTATAAAGAACCTTGGACCGATGACAACTTGAACAAATGTAAGAATTTGCATTAGAATGTGTGGGACTGTTTGTCTGAGGGAATGGTGATGGAGTTTATACATAATTTCTGGCCATTGAATTGACATTTTACATTTAAAAAAAACACTGCATTATATATAGTTGATTTTGTGTTGAATTATACTTTCAATAGAGAGGTTCTTTTGAAGGTGGGTATGTGCCAAAGGATTGAATATTGGCTCATCTAATGCCCACTTTTTAAAAAGGGCAATAAAGTGTGTCCACAGAAATACGCTGTTAATTATCATTTCTGATGGGAATTAAGTTTGGAGTTTCTAAGGATAAAATTGTCTTGGCCTGGTTAACCTAGAAGAAAACTGCCCACAATACTGTAATAGTTATTAGAAGCCTGTCCTTACTCTGATCTGAATCTCCCATTGCTCTGCAGCACCATTCCCCTCAGGGCTGCTCACTCAATCCCATATCTCTCAGACCTCAACACCCACATCATCATGCTATCATGCAGGAGGTTTCTCATTGGATGAAAACACAAAGGTCACCTTGTATTTCAGTTAACAGCCATATTTGATTCATCAGTGCCTCCTGTTCCTAGAGCATGAGGGAAAGTACAGTAAACGTAGTATATGTGAAGTTGAAACAAGATACCATATTGGAAATCACAAGAGAATATTAGGGAGAATGGAAACAGATGTAAGGTAGCAAACCAGATTAAAAATTGTATAGCAGTGAGAAATCATTTAGAGGTAAGGTCAACTTCTCAATGATTGGATGTGTGGAGTGGTGACTCACAAGATTTGACCCCTTCTATTTACTTTATCGATCAGTGGTAGATAATTCAATATCATTAAGTGTGAATGAAGTAGTACATTTTGCTAAAGGAAAAATAATTGCAATAAATAAATTCAGGAATGAAATATTGGGTGATGTCGAAGAACAGCAGCGTCTGGGCAGTGCTGACTCTCAGATCATTAATCATCTCTTTAGAAGCCCCATTAAAGACAGAAAATCTTATTCTGACCTCTTGAAACCCTGAACAATTCTGTAAACAAATTCTTGCGGCGCTAAATACTTCATGAACTTTTAAAACTCAGCCAAACATTCATTATGGGCTTATCTGTTAAATAAATCATAACCATAACAATGGAGCCTGTTGAACAAACATATTAGCATACATATGAATTCAGACTAGGAGTTGACCATTCTGGACCTTGAGCCTGCTATGACATTCAGTAAAATCATGGCTGATTGGTTTCTTAGCCCCATGGTCCGTCTAACCACGATAGCCTCTGACCTCCTTGTTCTTCATAAATATCCAATTCTGCTTTCGAAATATTCAATTACCCTACCTCCACCACTCCCCCACTACCTATGGACACCTTCGTTATGAGATTAATCTTGTTTCATTGCGCATTACCAGAATTCATAGCCTGCCCTTTAGTTGGCTGTAGCATGTACTGCTTTAAGAAGTTGGCCCAAAAACACTGTGAACATCATCCAGGCTACCTTTGCCTTGCCAACTGATAAGTTCAATCTGTATGTAGATTAAAATCATCCAAGGTTATTGCTGTCATATGAAAATGGAGACGTGAGAAAATATGTCCCATCCTTCAATGTGATTAGTTAGGGTGCCAGTAAACCAGTTCCAGAAGGGATTTCAGACAGATAAGCAACTTGAGACTGGGCATCTATGAGACACTTGACAATCAGCAGCAAAATGGTAGTTGGCCATATTTTGTAACCTCATGGCCTGGCATATGCCCCAATCTACCATTATCACCAGCCAGGGGCTCATTGCTGATTCAATGAAGAGTGCAGTAAGGCATACCAAGTGCAGCAGCAGGCATACTAAAAATGTGTCAAGCTGATGAAACTAGATCGCTGGACTATTTGCATACAAAGTAGCGTTGATTGAGATATGCGAACCCTCAACCAATGGATCAGAACTAAGCTCTGCAGCCCTGCTACATCCAATCATAAATGGTGGTAGACAAATAAATAACTCACGAGAGGAGAAAGCTCCACAAATATCCCCATCCTGTATGACTGGGGAGCACAGCACATTAATGCAGAAGGTAATGCAGTGGCCATGATCCTATTGAATGGTCTTACAGGCTTAAGGGGCTGAATGGCCTACTCCTGCTAAATCATTTGCTCATATGTTGAATCAACCAATCCAAACGATATGTGAGAAGTGTTCACCTCTTTGTCAGCAGTGTTTATGCTCTTATGATTTCAGGTTAATTAAATGCGAGGTAGTGATTTTGCTCTCGTAGTTCTCAATCTTTTAACAAAATGGCTAGCACCCTTTCAGGGTTCTGAACAAACCCTCTTTTGTCCTGTGTTCTTAATGAGTTGTGCTTGTTCAGATTCTGTAAGGATGCTGCATTTCAGATAAACCTCATGACTTTAATTAGCATTAGCCCTTTTTTTTCCATAGTATTTAGACCATCAACATACTTAAAACAATTCATTTTTACCCATTTATGGACAAAACTGAATATATACCCTGGCATTTTTAATGGAGCCTTCTTAATAGGCTCTCTAAAACTAACTTTATTACTTTCACAATCTTTGATTAACAACACTTCAGAAAAAACAAAATTTTAAGGGACAGTTCAGCGATGCAAATTGTACCGGTCAAGTTAACTTTACTTTCTAAAATAATTCAATGAATCTTCACATTCAACTATTGGGATATTAGTGGTGTGAAGCAGTATTGCTTAGAACTTTGTTTCAAAGATTTTAATATTTCAAGTAATAAGCTGATAGATGCGGCACAGACTTATCACTGTCTCATGATATGCCAGCAACAGTTTAAAGAGATAATTCACACTGCAACCTAAGTGGCTCCTGCACATCTATGATTATGCCTTTAAAAAGGAATTAAGCAAAGAAAGTTACAGCGCAGGAACAGGCTCTTTGGCCCTCCAAGCCTGCACTGACTGTGCTGGCTGACTTAACTAAAACCCCCTACCCTTCTGGGGACCATATCCATCTGTTCCCATCCTAATCATATTTGTCAAGATGCCCTTAAAAGTCACTACTGTATCTGCTCCCACTCCCTCCCCCAGCCACGAGTTCCAGACGCCCACCATCCTCTGTGTAAAAAAAAAAATCTGCCTCGTACTTTTCCTTTAAACCTTGCCCCTCGCACATGAAACCTGTGCCCCTAGCAATTGACTATTCCACCCTGGGAAAAAGCTTCTGAGTATCCATTATGTCTATGCCTCTCATAATCTTGTAGACTTGTATCAGGTTGCCCCTCAACCTCTGTTGTTCTAGTGGGAACAAACCAAATCTCTCCAACCTCTCATAGCTAATGCCTTCCATACCAGGCAATATTCTGGTAAATCTTTTCTGTACCCTCTCCAAAGTCTCCACGTCCTACTGGTAGCGTGGCAACCAGAATTGAACACTGTATTCTGAGTGAGGCCTAACTAAGGTTCTACAAAGCTGCAACATGACTTGCCAATTTTTAAACTTGGTGCCCTGGCCGATGAGGGCAAACATGCAGTATGCCTTCTTGACTACCTTCTCCACCTGCATTTCTACTTCCAGTGACCTGTGTACCTGTACATCCAGATCCCTTTGCCTATCAGTGTTCTTAAGGGTTCTGCCATTTACTGTATATTTCCTATCTTTATTAGACCTTCCAAAATAAAGCCCAATGTATTTGCCTTAAGGTGCTATTTGGATCTTTTTAATATAATTTCAATTCAAACATTTGTTGTGCTGACCATTATTTCTGCAAAATAGCATCTAGAAAGAAAGCAGTAAGATAAAGAGATTAAATAAAATGGAAGTATTTTTTGAAATTTATTAAAGAAGCTTTACCAATTTTTTTGTTACACTAACCTGCTGTGATATTTTAGCAGCATTGTTGCTCAACGAGACTTTTAAAAGTGGTATGGCTAAAACCTAAATAGGAACGTGAAGCACAAAACGCCCTGACATTGCTCACAATCGAAGAGCTTATAAAAATCATTATTCAAAGGATAATTTTCTCAGTTTCATGATTTCTTGCAGTATAGTACCGTGAGTGCTGATGCTTCTTGCGTGTAGGATCCTTTTAATTGTAGGGACAGAACAGCTAATACTTATCCTGTTTCCACTAATTGCTTAAATGCACACATTTTGAGCGCTGTCTTAGCGATCGTAAACAGGAATATTAGTTGCTTCCCCCTTCAATTAATGCCAACCACCAGAACCAAGAATTTAATGTGAACATTAACGTTGCTGATTGCACTACTTTCAACTGTCCAGTCACTAATTGAATGCTTGGGGATTATATCTTGAGCACTTCTGCATCCAATCCCCTAACCTGCGCTCCAGTAAAGTGTGGCTGTTCTGTTAGAAATGAGTTTTCGTACTCTAGGACTACATATTTTCATTCCAGACACTTTTTCATAGGAATTTTTTTAGTCCTGTAAATGTCAACTAATTTGCTTCATAATTTTTCTACCCCAGTTGTTGCGATCTCTGTAGACTGATAACCTTTAAGAAGAAATTCAAACTTCCAGTTAATAACTGAAAGGATAGCAAGATAAGATTTCACATTTTTGAGATGTTTATAGTAACAAAGACAAAGTGCTATTAACTAAAAACAATTTTTGTAGGCAATTTTGTGTACTTTAAATCACAAAATGGAGAACCCCCTTCTTATTTGAATGTAACCATAATGTGGAGATGCTGGCTTTAGACTGGGGTAGGGACAATAAGAAGTCTCAATACCAAGTTAAAGTCTAACAGGTTGATTTGGTAGCATGAGCTCTCAAAGTGGCAGAAGGGGCAGCGCTCCAAAAGCTCGTGCTACCAAATAAACCTGTTGCACTTTAACCTGGTGTTCTGAGACTTCTTACTGTAGAATAAGCATGGCCTCGCCATTCTCCACCCACCGCCCGCCCCCCCCCCCCTCATCCATTTCTCTAATCTCCTTCAGTCCTACAATCCTCCAAGAGATCTGCTTCTCCAGTTCTAACCTCTTGAGCATCCCTGTTTTTAATTGTTCCACCAGTGATAGGTGTACCTTCAGCTGTCAAGACTCTAACCTCAGGCATTCCCTCCCCTAATTTCTTCATTCTTCCACCAATGTTCCCTCCAGTTTGTTCCATCCACGTGTTCACTAATATCAATGTAGAGGAGCTGGAGAGTTGAGTGCAAGGAGAGAAAGTACCACTGCCAATTTTGTACGTGGTGTTGTATAAAAGTTTGAAATTTATCAAGAATGACTCAGCCCTTCATTACAAGTACGATTATAAAAAAAAACTTCATAAAATGTAACTTTAAGGTATCAGAAGACAGTTTTAAAGTGAAAAATCAATATAGTTATTCCACTGAATTTATTATCCTTTGATGGACCAAAATGCATGTTTGTACATTGAAAAATATTAATTTAATCCAGGAGGAGCATTCAAACTCAATTGTACAGGCTCAGGTACAACAGACAAACGAGTTGGCTCACTCAGCCCCCGCAGCCCTATAGCTAATTCAGGCAGACGTGTTTTCAGTGAGTGTGGGGTGGGGGGCAGGCGGGGGAGGTGGGAAGCTGGTGGTGGTGTGGCACAGTTAGCACTGCTACTTCACAGCTCCAGGGACCTGGGTTCGATTCCCAGCTTGGATCACTGTCTGGGTGGAGTTTGCACATTCTCCTCGTGTCTGTGGGTTTCCTCCGGGCGCTCTGGTTTCCTCCCACAGTTCAAAGATGTGTGGGTTAGGTTGATTGGCCATGCTAAAATTGCCCCTTAATCGCCTGAGATGTGTAGATTAGAGGGATTAGTGGGTAAAATATGTAGTGATATGGGGTAGGGCCTGGGTGGTATTGTGGTAGGTGCAGACTCGATGGGCCAAATGGCCTCTTTCTGCACTGTAGGGCTTTGATTCTATGAGTGGGGTGGTCCAACAGTGAGGATGCAGTATCCCTCTGAGCAGCACTGCTGGAGAGAAAAAAATGCACTTCTGCGTAGATGGAGTGGTTGTGGTTGTGCAGACTAATAATTAAATCCAAAGTCCTTAACGGAATGTTACACAGGAACTCAGCTTTGGAGAGAATATAGCCTTCTACCCCTCTTATCCTTTAAGAAACTCTTAAAGTCCATCTCCACAATCAAGCTTTTGACCACTTGCCCTCATGTCTCCTGGTTTTGTTTGGTAATACTAATGTGTAACCTTGGGAAGTTTTATTATGTTGAAGACATTGTATGTGTGCAAGTCTTCGTTATTGAGGACCTGACATTTGCAATTTTATCTTTGCATTTGGGATCAAGCTTTTGTTCTAAGATGGACACTTATCATTTCTATGTGTTGTTAATTATTAAAGTATGCCATATTTGTATTATTTAATAATCACAAAGGAGGAATAGTCATGACTAATGTAGACTCTTAAAACAGATGTGGATAATATTGCAAATATAATTAATGACTTGTTGAAAAAATATTATTGGTCTTCACGATCTGATATTAAGTCACTTCCTAATATTCCAGGGAGACAAATGAGAAATCAAGGATTGAAACTCTGTAAAAATAATGTAAGCAAGAAACAGTGAAGAGTTAGAGGGTACAATTCTCTGCGCTTCTCTTGGCATGTTTTTCAGTGGTGGGAGGCAGCCTGCTGTTGGCCAGCCGTGGGATCTTGTGGCCCTGTCAGTGGGATTTCCCATTAAATCCACCCCCACTGGCAGGAAACTCGTAGCAGGTGTACGCTATCGGTGGGACCGGACTATGTCATCAACGCAACTGGAATATCCCAGCAGTGGGAAGGGTAGGAGAATTCTGCCTGGAGATTTTAGAAACACTTACGTTTGTATCTTTTTCAAATTCAGAAGCTTATAATCTATTATTTTGTTTCGGTGCAAAATGCTACTATGCTTTGTTTACTGTTTTGATTGATAAAAAAATCAGAATTTTTTAATGAAAAGATTGGCAAAGCAATCATTTTCAATAATTCCAATGAATAATAAACCTGACTACTGTAACATAAGTCAGTGCACTCCAAAAGAAACCTAATGGTTATAAAAGTTGTTAAGACAAATCGCTATATCAATTCAATCTCTTTAAGCATATTAGGGCTTTGTGTATGCATTAACTGAAGAGCATTAACTGCAGTATTTTCTGTATCTGAATTCTATAGGCAAGTTATCAGTATCACTCGCTCAAAAAAAAGTCGCTGATTTTTTTTTCTCTCACCAGCTGAACTGATAATTTATTTCATCAACCAAATGCTACCCTCTTTTCATATGGAATCAGTGATGCCAACATTTTCAATATACTGTGAATTACACTAGAACATCAAATAACATTTTGTCATCAAGTTAACACCTTGGGAAAAAGGAATAAAGCAAAAAAAAACACTTTTTAAAAAAATTCCAAAAAGCAGCTGAAATTACTGTCCTGGTATTTAACACTTGGGTACAGCCTAGTTATAGGGATTTAGCTGTCCTGATGACCACTACCAGATGTATAGCAAGTGTAAAGTTTTCTTGTTTTTGCATAACATTTGGGATGGATAATGTTACAAGATGTCATCTTCACAGTCTGCTTTGGTGCGGGGTGTTCAGGATGAATTCCATTCTTAGTGATATTACTGAACAACACTTTGTAGTTGGCAACCAGAGGTCCATGGCTGCTTCATACCGTTCAGATGCTTGAACAAGCGAGTACAGAAATCTTTGACAACTTAAAATGGCAACATTTCATTTGAATTATGATATTACATTTGACCTTTTTTTAAAAAAAGTAACAGTTCTCCACTTGATTCTATTCATTTGAAATAATGCAAATGTTTAAAAAATATCCCTTCTGGTTTGGGGATCAACTATACTCATTTTGGCAGGGGCTGGTGGGGTGCATAGATGTTGAAGAACCTGTGAAAAATTAATCTTGATTCTTTTGAAAAGAAGCTTTTCTAAATGGATTCAGCACACTCAAAAAGGAAGAAATCAGAGGGCATGTCATGTACTTGGAAGGAGCTCAAACTTATATCTTTCCATTAGTTTTATTTTGTTTGAACATCCCAAACAGCTTGTGCAGAAACAAGTGTTTCATAGATGGCAACCATGAGTTTTTGTACATTGTTTTGGAGGCAAGATAGTCTGTCAGAAATTCCCTGGAAATAAAATTGGCATTTGCAGTTCTTGGTACTTTTGCACCTGCCTGCATTTGGGTGTTATAACACCGAACTGGATTTCTTGCATCTCACAATCCTGCTTTCAAAAGAATGTCTGTGTAAAGTGGGAAGTATGAGGTCAAACAAGAGAAAGGAACGACACGAGTATCTACATTAATTTGATAGGTTGATGGAGAGTACCTGAAATTATAAAGAATCTCTCAACTGAGTCTAAAAGTAGTTGAGGTTCTTTGTGTACTGGAATGGTTGAATGTGGAAAAACAGTTAGGAAAATTGTCCATTTTGTTGTCTCGTTCTTATTTATTAGTGTCACAGGTTTGTTTACATTAATGAAGTTACTGTGAAAGTCCCCGAGTTGCCACACTCTGTTAATTACAGAATGATGAAATATGATAGGTCACAAAACAACTAGAAAGCATTACTTTTAATGTAAACAAAACTTGTATGAATGCCTAGCACTACCAATTTTGTGCCTTCAGCATTTGCTTTTGTGCTTCATTTTGTGCATGTATTTTTTGCCGATGGACTTCTCCAAGCATGCTTTAGTAACCATAGCTAAAGCATTATTTTTAAAGAAATGACATTGCAGGCACCCTTTTCATAATAGTTTGCCCTTTTTTTCCCTTGCTACAAGCAGCATTTCATTTGGCATCCAAGTCAATAATGCAAATAACAGAGTCAGCCTACTTATGAAGAGAATTAATGAAGTTGTTGCTCCTCTAAACAGTATCAATTCTTCTGTTTCCTAACAGAATAACCTATGCTTGTGTAACACATTTAATGCAACGAATGAAAGGGAGAGACGAGGATAAGACATCAAGAGCTTGGTTAGAAAGATGGAAGAGTTTAGGGAGGGAATTTCAGGGAATAGGACTAAGCAGCTGAATGCTCACGTATGCATTATGTAGCACCTTTTAACTTCTCATGGTATCTTCCATCAAACAGAAACTAAAAAATGTAAGTTTAAGGAGAGTTCTGAAGGTGAGAAAGATAGTGATGTGCTGTGGTTTGAGGGAATTCAAGAGTTTCGGGACCTAGACAGCAGATTGAATGGTTGTCTTGGAGGGCTAAAAGAAATGGTGGGTGCCAAAAAACCAGAGTTGTAGGAGTGCAGAGTTCTTCGAAAGGTTGTAGGGCTGGAGAAGGTTATAGAAATAGAGGCGAGGTCATAGAAATAGAGAGGCAAGGCAATGATATGTTTCTTAGACTCTTCTCCATTTAATTTTCTGAGCGTGAAGAAGAATCCATACAATACTGCAACAGAGAAGGAAACCATACATCAGTGTCTATTCTTTTTGAAGAGCAGTCTAGTTAGTTCCATTCACTGGCCCTTTCCCCATAATCCTGCAGTTTTTTTTTCCTTGAAATATTTATCCAATTCCTTTTGAAACAGTGTAATCCAAAATCTAATCATTCACCATGTTAAGTTCTTTCTCGTATTATCTTGGGTCCTTTTGCCAATCACCTTGAAGTTGTGCCCTCTGATTATTGAAACTTCAGCCATTGGAAAGAGTTTGTCTGTTCTATAAGGTCTAAATTCCTGCTGAAATGGACAATTTCATATTTTCCCACATTATTCTCTTTTGCCAGATCTTTGCCCACTTACTTTACCTACCAATAACCCTTTGTAGCTTCTTATGTCCACTTCACAACTTACTTTCCTGTCTGTCTTTATTTCATCAGCAAATTTAGCAACCATACTTTTGTCCCTTCATCTAAATCATTTATATGAATTATAAAAATTATCAATATTTGAGGTCCCAGCACTGATTACTGTGACATATCATTTGTCACATTTTGCTAACCAGAAAGTTTGTGTCGACTGTTTTCTGTTAGCTAATCAATCCTGTATGCTAACATGTTACACCCTATATACCATGAGCTCATATCTTCTGCAGTAATATCTGAGCCACCTTATCAAAATGCCTTTTGAAAATCTCAGTACAGTATATCTGTTGGTTCCCCTTAATCCACAGCACCTATTACCACTTAAATGCTGTAGTAAATTGGCTAAACATGATGTCCCTTCATGATTACTCTGCCTAATTACCTTAAATTTATCTGTGTGCCCTGTTAGAACATGTTTAATGATAGCTTCTAACATTTTCCCAATGATGCATGTTAAGCGAGCTGGCCGACATTTTTCTGGCTTTCTGCCTCCCTTTATTGAATAAAGGAGTTACGTCAGCTATTTCCCAATCTAATAAAAGTTCTCCAAACCTGAGTAAGACGAAGATTCTATAATTGAGTAAAATCGACATTAAAAATGAAATTGGGTAAAGGGGGAACTGATGAGTACGGCTGTCTTTGATATGTGAATCAGCATAGGAATAGGAAAACAAGTGATGGTGTAAAAAGAAAGTACACAGAAAAAGGTGTTAGAACTATAGAAAAGGTGAGTTCAAAGTGGAGAAAGAAGAATTCTGCCATTTGGGAGCTGCCACCTTGATACATTACCTCTTTTTTATATATTTGCTAACTTTACCACCAGTTTGTATATTATTTTGTAACTTAAGACCAGAACAGACTTTAACTACTTAGTAGCTATTTCATCAAATAGCTAGCTCCTTTCCCTGTAGCAGAGTAAGAACCATTTTCTTGCAGGGTGAAAAAGCAGAAGGAAACAAACAAGGTGAAAATAAGTTGAGGGGGTTGAGCTATGAGGAGAGGCTGAATAGACTGGGCTTGTACTCGTTAGAGTTTAGAAGGATGAGGGGAGATCTCATTGAGACATATAAGATGATGAAAGGGATGTATAGGGTAGAGGTGGAGAGGTTTTTCCCGCTCAAAGGACAACAGGACTAGAGGGCACAGCCTCAAGATGGGGGGGGGGGGGGGCAGTTTAAAACAGAGTTGATGAGGAACTTCTTCACTCGAAGGGTGGTGAATCTCTGGAATTCTCTGCCCATTGAAGTGGTTGAGGCTACCTCGCTAAATATATTTAAGATGTGGGTAGATAGGTTTTTGGTGGGCAAGGGGATTAAGGGTTATGGGGAGAAGGCGGGAAAGTGGAACTGAGCCACTTCAGATCAGCCATGATCTTGTTGAATGGCGGGGCAGGCTCGAAGGGCTAGATGGCCTACTCCTGCTCCTATTTCTTATGTTCTTAAGTTTGTTTTTCCTCGATAGCATCATCAGTCTTTGAGATCTGACTTTGTGTTTGATGCAAAGACATTTGTAATCCATATATTTTGCATTTATTTCAGGTTAGTTTTTTGCCTTGCCATGCAGTAGGACCCTACTCTTGTAAGAGACCTTGTGGATGCCTCCTGCCCTGTGGGAATCATACCTGTGCAAAAGAATGCCATGCAGTCACCATTGTGGATGCAGATGAAAAACATAAGGTATGAAACCATAAGCAAGGATTCTTAGCTTTAAAGAGGACTTTCTTTCAAATTGTATTCCATTTTCTCCAGAGAAAATATTTGTAAAATTTTAATTTTAACCTTCTTAATTTATCTTTACTCTGCTGAGGCACTGTAGGTGGTGGACATTGAAATCCCCACCCAGAGTACATTTTGCACCTTTGCCATCCTCAGTGCTTCCTCCAAGTGTTGCTCAACATAGAGGAGTACTGATTTGTCACCTGAAGGAGGATTGTATGTGGTAACCAGTCAGAGGTTTCCTTGCCCATGTTTAACCTGAAGCCATGAGACTTCATAGGGTCTGGAGTCAATGTTGAGGACTCCAGATGTTAATAAAGAGAACCTTGCAGAGTTGACAGGACTGTTTGTTTTGCCATTGTCTTTTCTGGTGCCCAGATTGATGCCAGGTGGTCTGTTTGGTTCATTTCTTTGGGACTTTGTCGCAGTTGATACAACTGAGTGGCTTTCCAGGCCATTTCAGAGAGCAGTTGCGAGTTAACCCTTCACTGTGGCTCTGTTGTCACATATAGACAAGACAGGTAACGACAGCAGATTTCTTTCCCTAAAGGCCGTTAGTGAATCAGGTGGGTTTTTTTGATAATTGACAATGGTTTCATGGTCATCAGGAGATTCTTAATTCCAGAAATTTTTTACTGAAATCAAATTCACCTCCTTGGCAGGATTCGAACCTGGGTTCCCAGAACATTAGCTGAGTTTCTGGATTAATAGTCTACTGGACCATCATCTCCCCGTACTGATTTTTTTGTGATGTACGCATGTGTGTTTTAACTTAACGCGTGCTTTACTTTCTTGAGTGAATTAGGATGGATGTGTGAAGTAAATGTAAAGTGGTTTCTATTAAAGTTAGTCTGTATGACTAAACAGTGTCACTTGGCACATTTGTGGCTAGTTACTTTTAATGTAAATTGCAGGTATGACACTCTTGTAAATTGGCTACATCACTGTAACTTCTAAAATTAATTATTTGGAGAAAAGGTTTGCCTCTGGAAGTAAGGTTTTTCCTCCTTCCAGGTCTTGGCATGTTGATGGATTTGGTGAACATATGCAGTTTAACAAGCACATTTGGCCTTTAGTACAAGATCTGACTGTGCTGAAATGTACAAAAATGATCTCAGCAACTCTGAAAACCTCTGTTTGAAAGCAAGAAGCCTTGATAGCAGAAAAGATGCATCTAAGTGGGAAATTGGATCGGGGGATTGGGGCGTTCTTACTAGTCGTGTCTGGTCTCTAAGAGTCAGATGCATAGAAATATTAGTGTATCATTGTTTTTTTTTAATTAGACTATTCCATTGATCTTAAGATTTTCAGCATGCTTTTTTATGCTGTTGTTAAAGGGTGATTCATATATTCTTCCTATTCTGAACAAATGAATGTGATCATGTCACATTTTAATACAATTGATTGAATGCAAAACTGGCTTTAGTTCATTTCACAGGATGTTCAGCAGAACCATCTTTATTTATAATTTAGTACACTGATCAAGAGTGTCTATCTGTGTCAAGCATTTGCACTTACATGCTTCAATGTTGCTGATTGTCAGATTTATAAATTTTTCATGGCATTTAATTTTTGTTTTTGCATAGGCTGGTAAAGAATGTCAGGCATGTGAAGAAGGATGTAGTAAACCCCGTACGAGTGGTTGCGTGCATCCCTGTACGCTGCCATGCCATGATGGTGCATGTCCTCCGTGTTCACAGATGATTCGCATAAAATGCCATTGCAAAATCACAAATCTCTATGTGGAATGCATGTAAGTACTAGCATTTTGACCTTCAATTCTTGTCTATCCAAAGGAGGAAAAATCATCAACTTAACCAGATTGATCATTTTGAACTCCTTGCAATCAACTGAAGTGATGCTGATAAAGCCTAGATAGCAGCAAACATTACCCCACCTTCATCCAGCTCATCTTTTGCTCCAAAAATTTTGCCTTCTCATTAATAATTTTAGAATCCTAGAAACCCTACAATTCAGAAGAAGGCCTATCAAGTCTGCACAGACTCTCCAACAGGCCCTATCTCTGAAGCCTCACATTTACCCGGCTCATCCCCCTAACCTGCACATCTAGAGACACTAAGGGGCGATATAATATGGCCAATCCACCTAACCCAAACATCTTTGGACTCTGGGAGGAAACCAGAACACCACACGGGCATGGGAGATTGTGCAAACTCCACACAGTCACCCAAGGCCAGAATTTAACCCCAGTCTCTGGCACTGTGAGGTGCAATTACTTGCCATTAGTAATTGTGACTATGACTTTACCAATGTGCAAATTTTACTTTTTGGTCAACTATACTTTGACGACCTGTTCTGTTCAAACTATGTGGACACATGGCCCTCATTTCCATTGCAACTTGGCATCTCTCCCTACATCTCCAGCTGTTTCTCATTCAAGCTGCTCCCACAGTTGCTTTGCAAACATCTTTAATTTAAAGTTTTGATTGTTTACCTTCACAAAGCTGTGCCATATAACCTGAAACTCTGGGCGTGACCATTTGGCTCTTCATAGAACATAGAACACTTGGTTCCGCTGATGGAATCCCCCGTCCCCAAACTGGGTGTTTCCCGACAGTGTGGGGTGAATCACTAGGAAATTGTATTGACAGCTGCAGAGCCAGAAGACCCTGCTGGCGTGAAAAACACCATGGGGAAGCTTTCTGATACACTGTAGCCCTTCTCTCAGTACAGAAATGAGGGGGAGATGAGGGGGTTGGATGATGAAGAGAGACTAAATAGACTGGGTCTGTACTCAGAGTTTAGAAGGATGAGGGGGGATCTTACAGAGACCTATAAGATAATGAAGGGGATGGATAGGGTAGAGGTAGAGAGATTCTTCCTGCTCAGAAAGGACAACAGGACTAGAGGGCACAGCCTCAAGATAAGTGGGGGGGGAGCAGTTTAGTACAGAGTTGAGGAGGAACTTCTTCACTCAAAGGGTGGTGAATCTCTGGAATTCTCTGCCCGTTAAAGTGGTGGAGGCTACCTCGCTAAATATATTTAAGACATGGGTAGATAGGTTTTTGGTAGGCAAGGGAATTAAGGGTTATGGGGAGAAAGCGGGAAAGTGGAACTGAGCCACTTCAGATCAGCCATGATCTTACTGAATGGCGGGGCAGGCTCGAAGGGCTAGATGGCCTACTCCTGCTCCTACTTCTTACGTTCTTATGTTAAATTACATTAACTGAATTTACAAATAGCATCCTGAATGAGTGTGTCCCAAAATAGCCAAGCCTCCCACCATCAGCATCTTGGAGGGTGATCATTGACCACAAGGTTAAGGGGGCAAGTCTCATCAACAATATAGCTACATGAGCAGGGTGCCAGCTGGATACTCTCTAATGTGTAACTCGTCTCCTGATTCGTTAAACCCTGTCTCTGAATCTTGTATGTTTTCTCTACATACAAAATTAGCTTTATTTTGAATGTTGTGCTTCATTTTTAATGTAGACCCCTTCTTTTGCTGACTTACTCTAGAAAAAGTTGCATTTTTTATTTTTTCAAAATATGCCCCTTTACTCATAGGGAAGGTACAAAAAAATTAAGGACAACTTACTTTAGTTATGCTGGTGCCCCTCAAGGATTTTACTGTAGATGGGAATTGAAGGACATTTAGGAGTATGTTGTCTGCCTGCTTTTGTGCTTGTGTGTGGGGTGGGGTGGGGTCCGGTGGAGGTTGGTGGGCAGGAGTGCAATATGTACACTTGTTGAAGCAATTATGTTTTGCTCTGATAGGAAAATAGTAGGATTGGTAATCTGGAACATTGAAAGCAAATGAGCCACAAAGCTGCTGCCTTGTGAATCTATTTGAGGCTTTTTTTACTGCATTTTTTGTCAACTTTGTGCATGTCCTCTTATTTTAGGGAAATGACTACAGCTGATGCAGAAACTAAAATTATTCTTAATTCCTGCAAAAATCAGTGCCCTAAGCAGGTAAGTACCTACGTTTTATAGAAGAATTAAATACCAAAACACATTTGCTAAGAATTGGATTATTCAGGTCATGCCACCATTCACCATTTGTTGAATGGGCAAATTATTGACAAAATGATGTTCAGCCCAGAGAGATGAGGTAGAAGTTTTTGGTTGGAAGAATGGGAAATCACTTATTACTTGGAAGGTGCATGTCTAGGTGGGGCAGAAACTTCAAGTGACCTTGAAGTACAAAAACAACAATTACTAAAAGTTGTGTCACAGATTAGCAAGGCCATTTAAAAAAGGCAAGCCAGGCTCTAGGTTTTATTTCTAGTGGGGAAGAATTGAAACATTTGGAAGTCATGATAAAGAAGTATCAAACCTTAATTAGACAAAATAATCTTGCTCATTGCAAGTATGCTACGACCAACTCCAAGGCAGCACTCGCTTCCAAGTCCAAGGTCAGTACAGGTTTTGATAGAGTTAGGAAGGAGAAATGCTTTGCTCTGGTGGAAGAAGTGAATTAAAATAGACAAGCCAGAGGGGGAGATGAGAATTTTTTAATGCAGCAATCTGTTGTGGGCTGGAATGTACTGCCTTAAAAGGCATTGGAAGTAGATTGAACAGCGAACGGGAAATGGATAAATACTTGAAAAGGAAAAAAAAAATTCAGGGCTATGGGGCAAGAGCAGGGTGAGTGGGACTAATTGAATAACATTTTCAGTGAACCTACACAGATGTGATGAGTCAAATGTCTCCATCTATGTTACACCATTATAATTCTATAGTTTACACCTCGAGCACTGTGTGCATTTAAGGGGAAGTTAGTTAAGTATATGGAGGAGACTAGATTAGATGGATTTGGATGAGAAAGACAGGAAGAAGCTTGATTGGAGCTTAAACACCAGCATGGGCTAATTGGTTCAAATGGTCTGTTTTAGTGCTCAATATCCTATGTAATCCCACTTGTTGGTTATAACATTGAGCAGAATGCAGTCTACGTGGAATATTTCTATATTTAGGTGGTCTTGTATAATAGGAAGCTACTCCCTTCAAAACATCACTGCATTGCTGTAAATTGTTTTAAATCCACAATTATTATTCTTTAAAAATATGCTAATTTTGTTATCACTTATGTTCATTTAGATTAAGGATTTTTGTACTGGGTATTCATTTTCATTTCTGACATAAGACTACAATAAGAAGTCTCAAACAACCAGGTTTAAGTCCAACCAATTTATTTGATAGTAAACCCACAAGCTTTCGGAAACGGTGTTCCTTCGTCAGGTGTGTGAAAGGTTCTTCCTTTCGCGTGCCTGACAAAGGAACACCATTTCTGAAAGCTAGTGAGTTTACTATCAAGTGAACTGGTTGGACTTAAACCTGGTGTTGTGTGACTTACTGTGTTTACCCCAGTTTAACGCTGG
This sequence comes from Carcharhinus amblyrhynchos, assembly GCF_965287045.1. Lineage (NCBI taxonomy): Eukaryota > Metazoa > Chordata > Chondrichthyes > Carcharhiniformes > Carcharhinidae > Carcharhinus > Carcharhinus amblyrhynchos. Next base: position 81,888,956 of record NC_137324.1, read on the forward strand.
CATCTCTACATAAGACTACAAGCCAGTCAATTTGGTGCAGATTGAAACTTCCAGCTTACCATCAAGTTCAACCAACTGTAACTGCACAGGTGTTATTTATTTTTCCACACCAGCCTTCCAAACAGTTTAAGTAGGAGATTTCAAGCTTGCAGAGGGAGATTTTTATCTGTCAACCTAAATTTGCCTGTTGTCCTTCACTTAAGGAGCTATGGACTAACTGTGACACAACTCTCTTTAAAAAAAAATTAAGAGCTGGGCTTGTTTTATACTCCACTCAGTCCCCTCTGAGCTTCGTCTCTAAAGTGGACAGAAAGAGAATTATAACAGTGAGTTCATCAGAACAGTAATGTTTGAGGTAAAAAAGATGAAACAGTGCAACCACATTTCTCTATCTTTTTTCCTGAGGTCAAATTAGCTAATTTTCTTTGCTCTTTGTTGGTAATAAACTTGCAGTTTATGATTTTACTAATATGGAATACAATTTATTTCAGTAGTGGGATTTAGTATTGGCTGCTTCAAGGGATGTCATTAAATGATTATAACACAACAAAAACATTGCAGATTTAATTATATTATCGCAAATTAAACATCCTGACCCACAAGGTGGGAAATTTTATATTGTACCTGCCTACGGTTTTATATTAACATCTCATCCCCATTATTTTCTCATTAGTAAGCTAGAGTTGGCTAGCCTTGACAAACTTTTAAAAAATGGGATTTTTATTGTCTGCATCATACTGTTTAGGGCATTGGGTTGTGCAGAATCTATTGAGCGTATTGTGGAGCTTTACACTGCCTCGTTACCCTAATCGGCTCCAGCTGGTATTCAGTTCAAATGCATAGAACATAGAACACTACACAAACAGGCCCTTCGGCCCACAAGTTGCGCCGATCACATCAATACCTACCAATCCATAGACCTATCTATAACCCCCAATCCCATTAAATCCCATATACTCATCCAGAAGTCTTTTAAAAGACCCCAGCGAGTTCGCCTCCACCACCACTGACGGCAGCCGATTCCATTCACTCACCACCCTCTGAGTGAAAAACTTACCCCTAACATCACCTCTGTACTTGCTTCCCTGCACCTTAAATCTGTGTCCTCTCATAGCGACCATTTCAACCCGGGGAAATAGCCTCTGAGAATCCACCCTATCTATTCCTCAACATTTTATAAACCTCTATCAGGTCGCCTCTCAACATTCGTCTCTGCAGGGAGAAGAGTCCCAGCTCCCTCAACCTACCTTCATAAGGCATGCCTCCCAATCCAGGCAACATCCTTGTAAATCTCCTCTGTACCCTTTCAATAGCTTCTACGTCCTTCCTATAGTGAAGTGACCAGAACTGCGCACAGTACTCCAAGTGGGGCCTGACAAGGGACTTATAAAGTTGCAGCATTACCTCCCGACTCCTAACCTCAATCCCTCGATTAATGAAGGCCAGTACACCATACGCCGCCTTGACCACATCCTCCACCTGCGAGGCCGATTTAAGAGTCCTGTGGACCCAGACCCCAAGATCCTTCTGCTCTTCGACACTGCTAAGACTCCTGCCCTTGATAGTGTACTCGTTCATCCCATTGGTCCTGCCAAAATGGACCACTACACGTTTATCCGCGTTGAAGTCCATCTGCCACTTCTCCGCCCAGTTGTGCATCCTATTTATGTCCTGCTGCAACTTCTGACATCCTTCCAGACCATGCACAACACCACCAACCTTCGTGTCATCGGCCAACTTACTAACCCATCCCTCCACTTCCTCATCTAGGTCATTTATGAAAATGACAAACAGCAAGGGTCCTAGAACAGATCCCTGGGACACTCCACTGGTGACTGACCTCCATGCAGAAAAAGACCCATCCACAACCACTCTCTGCCTTCTGCAGGCAAGCCAGTTCCGGATCCACAAGGCCAAAGCCCCTTGGATCCCATGCCCTCTCACCTTCTCAAGAAGTCTTGCATGGGGGACCTTATCAAACGCCTTGCTGAAGTCCATGTACACCATGTCCACTGCTCTTCCTTCGTCAATGTGTTCAGTCACATTTTCGAAGAACTCAACTAGGCTCGTAAGGCACGACCTGCCCTTGACAAAACCATGCTGACTATTTCTGATCATGCTAAACCTCCCCAAATGCTCATAAATCTTGTCCCTCAGAAGCTTCTCCATCAGCTTACCAACCACTGAGGTCAGACTCACCGGTCGGTAATTTCCCGGGCTACCTCTGTTCCCTTTCTTGAAAATAGGAACCACATCCGCAATCCTCTGGAACCTCTCCCATCTCCATTGACGATGCAAAGATCATCGCCAGGGGTTCTGCAATCATCTCCCTCACCTCCCACAGTAACCTGGGGTACATCCCATCTGGTCCCGGCGACTTATTTATCTTGATAGAATTCAAAAGTTCTAACACATCCTCTTCCTTAATATCCACATACTCAATCTTTTCCATCTGCTGCAAACCTGTAGCAAAATCTCCCAGATCAGTTTCAAAGAACAAAATCAGCCCGGGAAACAGGCCCTTCGGCCCAACGAGCCTGCACTGCCATCTCAACACCACCAGTCCACCTCTCTACCCATGACCCCTATCTAATGTTTTATGGCCATCCAGATTGAGGGAAACTGATTTAGGGACAATTTATTCCTGCCAGTCAGCCTAACAGCACATCTTTGGGGTGTGGGAGGAAACCGGAGCACCCGGAGAAAACCCACGCAAGCACGGGGAGAATGCGCAAACTCCCACAGACACCGGCCCAGATCCGTGTGTCTGAACAGCAATCAGCGATAGTCACTGAGCTGTCGTTTTGCCCAGCATCTTGTCCAGTTTAGGCACACACTAACGACATGAAGCACTAAGCCAATCTCGAACAACCAAGAGCAGCCCCAGTATGACCCATCGCCTGTATGCCCCTCGTTGAACACGAGGTGGACCAACTTAAAACCTGTGAATGAAAGAGGAAAAAAAACATTATTATCATACTGTACCAGGGACGCCCCAATGCTAATGACCCTTATTTAAAAGGTTCTCCTATATCCACCCATCTCCAACTCAGTCATGTGCCTGTCTAAGTTACTCTTAAAGGACTCTAGCGTGTTTGCCTCCACCACCTTACTTGGCAGAGCATTCCATACCCCCACTACCCTCTGTGTGAAAAACCTCCCTCTAATATCTGTGTTGTACCGCTCCCCCCTCACCTTAAGTCCATGGCCCCTTGTCCTACATGTCTCTGTTATAGGAAATAGCTTACCTCTGTTTACTCTATCTATACCCTTCATAATCTTATATACCTCTATTAAATCCCCCCTCAGTCGACATCTTTCAAGGGAAAAGAGCCCCAATTTCTTCAATCTTTCCTCATACCCCAGTCATTCCATACCAGGCAACATCCTGGTAAACCTCCTCTGCACTCTCTCCAGAGTCTCCACGTCCTTCCGGTAGTAAGGCGACCAGAACTGTATACAGTACTTCAAATATGGCCGAACCAACGTTCTGTACAACTGCAACATTAGACTCCAGCTCTTATATTCTATACCCCTTCCTATAAAGGCTAACATACCATAGGCTTTCTTCTCCACTTGCACTGCCACCTTCAAAGACTTGTGCACTTGCACCCCCAGGTCTCGCTGTGACTCTATACTCCTTACGGGCTTACCCTTTATCATATAACTTCCCCCTACATTATTCCGGCCAAAATGCATCACCTCACATTTATCCGGATTAAACTCCATTTGCCACGTATCTGCCCAATCAACCAGCCTATCAATATCCTGCTGTATTGCCAGACACTGCTCCTCACTGCCCGCCAATCCAGCCATCTTGGTGTCATCAGCAAATTTGCTGATCACACCTCCTACTCCGTCTTCCAAATCATTTATATACACTACAAAGAGAAGAGGTCCCAGTACCGAGCCCTGCGGCACACCACTAGTGACAGACCTCCAACTAGAAAAAGACCCCTCCACAACTACTCTCTGACTCCTCTTTGCAAGCCAGTTCTCTACCCATCTAGATACCTGACCACATATCCCATGAGCTTTAATCTTCTGTACCAACCTACCATGAGGGACTTTGTCAAACGCCTTACTGAAATCCATATAGACGACATCAGCGGCTCGTCCTTCGTCAACCGTTTTTGTCACCTCCTCAAAGAATTCTACCAGATTCGTAAGGCAAGACTTCCCCTTGACAAAGCCATGCTGCGTATCCTTAATCAGATCGCAACGCTCCAAGTGCGCATACATCCTATCCCTAAGAATCCTCTCCATCAACTTACCTACCACTGAAGTTAAGCTCACCTGCCTATAGTTACCCAGGCTATCCCTCCTACCCTTTTTAAACAACGGTACCATGTTCGCTATCCTCCAGTCCTCTGGGACCTCACCTGTGTCGAAAGAAGAGACAAAGATTTGCGTCAGAGGCCCAACAATCTCATCCCTCGCCTCTCTAAGCAGCCTAGGATAAATGCAATCAGGCCCCGGAGATTTATTGGTTTTAATGCCCTCTAAGAGCCCTAACAATTCTTCCCTCGTAATCAATAGATCTTTCCATCGGTCTACCGTCCGCCGTCAATACTGAAGCAAAGTACTCATTAAGCACCTCTGCCATTTCTTCTGGTTCCACACAGACCTTTCCCCCTTCACCTTTTATAGGTCCTATCCCTTCTCTTCTCATCCTTTTACTTTTCACATATTTATAGAAGGCCTTGGGATTCTCCTTAATCTTACCTGCCAAGGCCTTCTCATGACCCCTTCTGGCTCTCCTAATTTCCCTTTTAAGCTCCTTTCTACAATCCTTATACTCCTCTAGATCCTTAACATCTCCTGGCTCCCTGAACCTTTTGTACACCTTCCTTTTCTTCCTGACTAGGTTCACCACAGCCTTCGTGCACCACGGTTCCCGCGACCTACCAAAGCCTCCTTGTCTCATTGGAACGTTGTCGTGCAGAGCTCCAGACAAACATTCCTTGAATATCCACCACCTTCCTTCTGTACTTCTCCCCAAGAATGCCTCCTTCCAGTTTATTTGTCCAATTGACCTCCTGACGTCTTCGTATTTCCCCTTACTCCAGACAAACACCTTCCTAGCCTGCCTGATTCAATCTCGTTCCAATGCAATTGTGAAGGAGATAGAATTATGATCACCATTCCCAAGATGCTCTCCTACCGAGAGATCCGTCACCTGTCCTGGTTCATTCGCCAGTACCAGGTCAAGTACAGCCTCTCCTCTCGTAGGCTTATCCACGTACTGTGTCAGGAAACCTTCCTGAACACACCTAACAGACTCCTCCCCATCCAAACCCCTTACCCTTGGGATATTCCAATCGATGTTTGGGAAATTGAAGTCTCCCATCACGACAACTCTGTTATTACTACATCTCTCTAGAATCTGTTTCCCTATCTGCACCTCAACTTCCCTGTCACTATTGGGCGGCCTATAGAATATACCCAGCAAAGTTATTGACCCTTTGCTGTTCCTAACTTCCACCCACAGAGACTCCGTAGACAGTCCCTCCACGGCATCCTCCTTCTCTGCAGCCATGACACTGTCCCTGATCAACAGTGCCACTCCACCACCTCTTTTGCCTCCCTCCCTGTCCTTCCTGAAGCATCTGAATCCTGGCACCTGAAGTACCCAGTCCTGTCCCTGAGACATCCAAGTCTCCGTAATGGCCACCACATCACATTCCCAAGCAGCAATCCACGCCCTAAGCTCACTACCTTATTTATCTACCTTATCTACTACTGCAGATTCACACTTTCTGACCAGCGGTTTCTGCCATCTCCCTAAAGTGGCTTATTTTGGTTAAAACAAGTCTTGTCATCAGTTAATACATATAACAAAGAACAACCCAGCACGGGAAACAGGCCCTTCGGCCCAACGAGCCTGCGCCGCCATTTCAACAAAGCACTTTCCTATACCTACCCTGCCCCGTGTGTATGTGAATGGTACCCCTAATGTAGCCAGATTCAGGGGAGAATAGTGTAGGGTCAATTTGGTACACCAGTCAGCCTAAGAGCATATCTTTGGGGTGTGGGAGGAAACCGGAGCACCCGGAGGAAACCCACTCAACCACAGGGAGAATGCGCAAACTCCCACAGACACAGGCCCAAATCCATGTATCTGCACAGCTAACAGTGATAGTCACTGAGCTGTTGTGGTGCCCGTCTGCTGGTCCAGGATTAAGCACACACAACGACACGAAGTACTAGGCCACTCTCGAAACCACCAAGAGCGGCCCATGCACGACCCACCGTATGCACGCCCCTTGTTTTTTTTCAGCAAGGTGGACCGACACCTGTGGATTAAAAGAGACAAAACATTAACATGTAATATTACATTTCCAGTGTCGTCCCGAGGCTCTGACCCTTTTTAATACCGTCTTCTATAACCCTCCATCCCTGTTTCACTCGTGTCTATCTAAGTAAACCTTAAACAAGTCCAACGTGCCTGCCTCCACCACCTTACTTGGTCGCGCATTCCATACCCCCACGACCCTCTGCGTGAAAAACCTTCCTCTCGCATCCAAATTATACTTCTCCCCCTTCACCCTTAGATCGTGACCTCTCGTAGTAGTTGTCCCCAGTCTAGGGAAAAGCCTGCCACTGCTGACTTTATCTATTCCCTTCATTATTTTATACACCTCTATCAGATCACCCTTAATCTCTGTCTTTCTCAGGAGAAGAGCCCCAGTTTTTCCAATCTTTCCTCGTAACTCAGTCCTTCCATACCAGGCAGCATCCTGGTAAACCTCCTCTGCACTCTCTCCAGGGTCTCTACGTCCTTCCGGTGGTAAGGTGACCAGAACTGGACGCAGTACTCCAAATGCGGTCTAACCAATGTTCTGTACAACTGAAGCATTAGACGACAGCTCATATACTCTATACCCCTTCCTATAAAGACTAGCATTCCGTAAGCTTTCTTCACAACCTTCTCTACCTGTGTTGACACCTTCAGAGACTTGTGCACCTGCACTCCCAGGTCCCTCTGTATTTCTATACTCTTAATCGGTCTACCTTTTATCATGTAACTCCTCCCTGTGTTATTCCTTCCAAAATGCATCACCTCGCATTTGTCAGGATTAAATTCCATCTGCCACCTATCTGCCCAATATACCAACCTATCTATATCTTGCTGTGTCACTGTTTTATCACAATTGTGTTAAAGTGCTATACGCCAGTAGCTGGCTGCAACATAAATTATTGGCAAACGATAGCTTTTGTCCATCAGATATATTGTGGATTTTGTTTTGCGGATTCTTCATCTGTATTTTCCAAATTTTGGGTGTCCTGATGAGCATGAAAACCAGGAGACCTCAGTGATAATGTGATGATACCTGTGCTGAATGATTTATGATAGTGACGAGAATGCCATGTTGTAGTTTAATCGTCAGTTGATTCCCAGGAAGCAACACTGGTTCCTTAAATGGAAAGTTGTCGCATCCATTAGGAGGCGGAGCACTTTTAGTACCTAGTTTATGGGTTGAGGCTTGTTGATCTGAATGGATGCTAGTCTATTGCACTCAGGTGCTCAGTACTAGTTAGCAGTACTTCATTGTTAACACTGCTTGTGCAGGAAAAAATCTTTCACAGCTTATACTACATCCAACCCGGTGGTGTCATCAATACAAGATGATTTTAAAATTAGCTCTGTGAAATGCTATAATTACTCTTTGCATTGTATCTCATTATTCTGTTTGGTTTTTAAGCAACCTGGGAATATTTTCCTGATAGTTTGTGACGTCTGCTAAAATTTTGAGATTCTTCTGCTGTGAGGAGTCAAGCACGTTCCCATGAAGCACACAATGCACGTTCCCTCTGTCAAATCTCACAACCTTACATCTCCCTGTAGTGCATTGCATTTGCAATTTATCTGTAAACTGATTAAGCTTGTCAAGGTCCTTTTAAATTTGTAGGCCTTGATATTTTCTTTTGCTATTGCTCCAATTTCATTTTGTCAACCAGGTTGTACACATCCTTTCTCTAAATTGTTTATAAAAGTTCTAAGCAACTTCAGCCCCACACTGAACTTTGACATTCCACTGGTAGCTGTCTGATAACCAAACACTTACCTTAGCACTTATTGCTATCTGTGAACAGAATGAAATAATGTGTCTGTTACCTCTTGTTACTTCAGTTTGTTGAGCAATGATACTTGTTCACGTGATTGACTGAAAGTTATGGAAGAGAATATTTTAATAATTTAAATTCAATTAGAGACTTTTTGTCCAAAGCACTATTATTTTGGAAAATTCTTACAGATTTAAAATTCTGTATCTAACTTGCTTTTAAGAAAGAAACAGAAGGGACAATTCTTCCAAAAGTGCTGAATTGGTGGGAAAACTGGTCTAGATCACCACTGTCTTTTCAGTGCAGCTTTAGACCAGAATCTCCCACACTCTGTGCAATTGACATGCACATGTGCAATGATCCCAATCTGTCAATCTCCCCATTTGCTGGCCAGTTCAGTCACTGGCCAGCCTAGGATGCCTGATTGTGGCTCCCACAACAAATCCTGGACCAGTTGCGATCCCCTTGCCCTTGCTCGCACCCCTGTCCCGCCCCCTGTCCCCGTCCTGACAGACCACCATTGCCCACCCTCAGCCGACCCCAATTCCTGGCCTCTCTCCAGCCCAGACCAGTTCCCATGTAGAGTAGCAGTGGGACCCAGCCAACAATCACCCCTAGGCCCTGCCCACAATAGGCCCCAGACTTTTGGTACTGCCCAGTGCCTGCTGAGCAGTGCAAGGTTCCTCCTGTGTGTTGGCACTTTGCCCCTTGGGCAGTGCTGGGGGCACAGGCTGGCACTACCAGGGTGCTCATGTTCAGGTGGCGCTGACCCAACCCCCACTGCGTCCCAATTGCACTCCCTCCTTCCCCCACCAGCATTCTGGCGGGGTCTCCTGCTTGTTCCCTGAACATGGGGAGCTACTCTGAAGCCCACTGGAATGAAGTACTCCTGGCCAGATGGGAGATGCTATCAAGCCTAGCAAGTTCTGTGCCGAGGCCCAATAATCACATTTAAACTACATTTAAAATGTATTAAAAACAGATTTAAATTACTTACCTCTGTTCCTGCCAGTTTCCAGCGTGGTCCTGACTGTGCCTGTTCTCCAGCTCCGGGAGAAGTGCATGTGTCGGGAACGGATGCAAGAATCCCGTGAAATAGCCGACATGCAATTCTCCTGACTGGACCCGCCAGAAAATTTGTGGATCAGAATGGGAGAATTGCCCCCAGAGTATCTGATTTTGTTTTGCATCCATCATCAAAATAAATGCACGATCTGTTGTTCCTTAATTTCTATGTTAACAAGGCCATTTTTCTTTCCACGTGAGCTATCACTATAGTTTGAGGTTATCATTGTCAATATTCTTGATAGTGATTTTTTTATACTGATAATTTGACCCTATTAGGAGAAGGCCTAATGTGTTATGAATATATCACTTCATTAGGAGACTTAAAGGCAGGGACGAAAAATTTCCACAATTTGGTGGAATTCTGATATTAGAGTAATTGAATTCTGCATTTTCAATTTTCTTTCTGACTTCTGCTTTGCCTTGGCCATCACCATGTGCTGCACATCCAAGGCCAGGAGAAGTCTGAAAGCCAATGAGACTGGGAGCAGGTTTGAGGGAGCCATCACATCCCATTGGGAAGGTGCATTCTGCTGTTGGCTGCTTGGTGAAGCCAAGAGATATGCATGGCTGGTCTTGGGGACTGGATGAGCGATGGAACCTGAATCTCAGCAGGATTTGGTAGGTGGGAAGGAAGGAGTGGTGAAGCCAGAGTCTCCATGGTGTTTGTCAGGCTCAGTGGAGTGGGGGAGGGAGTGCTGGAGCCTGAGCCTGATGCAGAAGTATATTTCTTTAGAAGAATTGGAAACAGTGGCTGCAAAGAATATGCATAAAGATGTGTCAAAACTGTATATTCCAAAAGTTAACCCATCGGATTTTAAATTGTGTGTTCTATATTGAATTGTCAAGTCAAAAGAGTGAGATAGTTAAACATGTGCATTGGAAGGTAATGTGTGAAGATTGATGACGTCTGATCTCTAACAAGAAAAATTGGAGAATGATGTGCTGCATTATAAAGCTCACAATCAACAAACAATTTTAGTTATTTAGTGAGATGTTGTACTTAATTAGCTTAAAATACAGGATGTTGCAATACTTGCCCGTTGTTTTACTTAACTCAGGGTGCAAGAAATTTAAACAATGCAGCATCAGCATATTCAGAATCAGATATGCAGTCATTGTGAAAATGTTATTCATTCACCAAAGTATTCTTAGAACAAAGTTTAAGAATATCCCTATTTCAATTAATTATTCTAACATTAATTTAACAGTGATCCCTACTGCTACTTCAGATATTCATTTTTTATATATATTTTGAGTTCTTCACTGAATCAAGACAGAATGAAAATCTTTGAAAAATAGAATAAAACTGACATGTTAAGGGACACAGTGCAAGGCTGGGATCGAACCCGGATCCCTAGTAATGTGAGGGAGCAGTGCTAATCACTGTGGGATGAAATGTTCTTTGCTAGCTGTAAACAGGGATGTGCGGTTGAAGGAAAAAGGAATCATGTAATTATCCAGGAGGGAGCAACTAAGCCTGAGACTTGGCTGATATAGTGAATCTCTGCCTATTACCAATCATGGTGTCCTGGCTGTGATGGGGCTTTTGGGACCAAGGAAGCTTAGTGTTAGAAAGGTCCTGGCTACTTTTCTTCTTTTCGAGCCTTCTTTCTTTCTTCAGCATTACCATTGAAAAACCACTAAGTTCTTAAAATATATTTATTCATGGGATATGGCAGGACCAGCATTGCTTGCCTACTAACTGCCCTTGAGATGGTGGTGGTGAGCTAAAGTGGCATCACGTTGGAAAATAGTTGCAACGCACCTCATGCTCCTTTGTTTTGCTTCACACGTCCAGCAAGGTGATGTTCTGATTTTAGTGTGGACTTCATCCTGTATTAAATGCAATAACTGTATTGGATGTGGACATCACTGACCAGGCCCATAAAAACATAGAAAAACTACAGTGCAATACAGGCCCTTCAGCCCACAAAGTTGTGCTGAACATTTCTCTACCTTAGAGATTACTAGGTTTACCTATGACCCTCTATCTTACTAAGTTCCACGTACTTACCTAAACGTCTCTTAAAAGATCCTGTCGAATCCGCCGCCGCCACCACCGTTGCCGGCAGCCCATTCCATGCACCTACCACTCTCTCTCAGTGAAAAACTTACCCCTGACATCTTCTCTGTATCTACTCCCCAGCACCTTAAAACTGTGTCCTCTTGTGACAACCATTTCAGCCCTGGGAAAAAGCCTCTGACTATCCACTCGATCAATACCTGTCAACATTTTATACACCTCTATCAGGTCACCTCTCATCCTTAGTCTCTCCAAGGAGAAAAGGCTGAGCGCCCTCAACCTATCCTCATAAGGCATGCTCTCCAATCCAGGCAACATCCTTGTAAATCTCCTCTACACCCTTTCTATAGCTTCCACATCCTTCCTGTAATGAGGCAACCAGAACTGAGCAAAGTACTGCAGGTGGGTTCTGATCAGGGTCCTGTATAGGATTGTATGGTCCTATATAGTATTGAATGCTGAAGTACTGAGGTCACTTTGGTGATGAGTACAAATGCCTTGATCCACTGTTTTGATGGTAATAGAAGGTTTAAAAAATATATATTTTCTACCCACTTTAAGTGTAATAATTTCAGCTGTTTGAAGTGCCCCAGAATCAATTACATTCACTGCACGCTATTGTAGGTGCTACAGTTATGTGATTCCTTGCCACAAAAATATGTTCAGAGCTTTTCTCTTCAGCCACACACATCCCTGTTGCAGCTAACAAAGAACATTTCATCCCATAGTGATTAGCACTGCTGCCTCACAGTACTAGGGACCCAGATTCGATTCCAGCCTTGAGTGACTGTGTGGAGTTTGCATGTTTTCCCCCATGTCTGTGTGGGTTTCCTCCCACAGTCCAAAGATGTGCAGGTTAGTAGATTGGCTTTGTTAAATTGCCCCTTAGTGTTCATGGAGGCTTTGAGATTATCTTTGAAACATTTCTGTTGCCCCTGTGTGAACAAGCTCCCTGGCATAACTCTTGAGTAGCATCCTTATTTCAGCAGTCATGAGTCAGGCATTCGGATGTTGTGTTCCATCCGTCTCGATGAATTAGCATTACCTCTAAACTTGACATCTGTATTTTCAACATTCAATTGTTCTTTTGTCCTCCCACTTGATTTGTAAGATTCTCCTGAGACAGCAATGTTGATGTTGTTCTTGATACAGTCTCTATAAATTGTCCAACTTTCAATAGCATTGATAATAGTAGGGGGAACCACTGTCCTTAGACTTTAGATGTGGCATTTGACGTGGCATTGATTCTGGTTGAGAAAACTGGCATGGAGCTCTCCAGCTTCACTGGCCAGTTTTCTCCACAGATCTTGTTACTTTAATTGTGAAAACAATGGATAGAGTTTGCACTGTCAGTCTGGTGAGGAGGAGATTATTAGAGTTGGAGAACCAGCTCTACTGAGATCAAAGTGCCCCAATCACTAGGAAAAAAGTTAACCATCCCCACCATGCCACAGAGGTATCTGATACCACCACCACAACCACCACTGCAATCATAGGCATGAACTTGATCATGTTGTTGATGGACATCATGATCTTATCAGTGACGTTTGCAGTTTCTGAGTTTCATTGGATCCTATTGACGATCTTGTGTACATTGCAGGTTCAAGATCCCGCTCCAAGTTTAATGTAGGATGGGATATCATAATCCTCAAACTTAAGTACATCATTTACCATAGGTTGAGCTAGCACAATGGATTCTGTGGTGAACGGCTTTAACGGTCTGCGTATTCATTAATGTCAACTGTACTATGTTCTGGAAACGAAGGTAGAGAAAATGCAGAATTCATGGAGTTAGCTTTGCCGTCACAAACAAGTTCATCAAGATAATCTAATTTAGACTTTCAGAAGCCTTTTGCCAAGGCCTCACATAACAGACTATTATGTAAAGTTAAAGCACTTGAGATTACAGATAATGTTTTGAGATGGATAGAAAGCTGGTTAGCAGACAGGAAGCAAAGAGTTGCCATAAATGAGTCTTTTTCTGATTGGCAGTCAGTGACATGTGGGGTTCCGCAGGGATCTGTGCTAGAATCCCAACTGTTTGCATTATACATTAATGACTTGGAAGAGGGAGCTGAATGTATTATCTCCAAATTTGCAGATGATACAAAGTTGGCTGGGAGGATGTGCTGTGAGGAGGATGCAGAGATGCTTCAGCGTAAGTTGAACAGACTGAGTATGTGGGCATCTGCATGGCAGATGTGGTATGATGTAGATAAATGTGTGGTTATCCACTTTGATAGTAATAATAGGAAGGCATTATTCTTTGAATGGGAACAAATTTAGAGAGGTGGATACTCAATGAAACCTTTGAGTCCTTGTGCATCAATCACTAAAATTTTAACAGGATTAGACACAATGTTCCCAATGGTGGGGGAGTGCAGAACTAGAGGTTATGGTTTGAGGATGAGGGGTAAACCTTTTAGAACTGAGGTGAGGAGAAATTTCTTCACCCAGAGGGCGGTGAATGTCTGGAAATCAGTACCACAGAATGTAATAGAGGCCAAAACATTGTCTGATTTCAATAAGCTAGCAGGTACAGCAGGCAGAAAAGAAGCCAAGTGGTATATTGGCCTTCATAGCGAGAGGATTTGAGTATAAGGATAGGGATGTTTTGTTGTATTGGATTTCTATGAGGATGTGACTAGTGCGGTAGACAGAGGGGAACAGGTGGATGTGATGTTTCTCAATTTTCAAACGGCGTTTGATAAGGTGCCGCATAAAAGGTTGCTTCAGAAGGTTAGGGGGCATGGAGTTGGGGGTAAGGTATTAGCGTGGATAGAGGATTGATTGTCTAATGGGAGGCAGAGAGTTGGTATCAATGGGTGCTATTCTATTTGGCAGTTGGTGACTAGTGGAGTGCCGCAGGGATCGGTGCTGGTGCCTCAGCTATTTAACATTTATATAGATGATCTGGAGGAGGGGGCTGAGTGTAGGGTAACGAAATTTGCTGATGACACAAAGATGAGTGGAAAAGCAAATTGTGCGGAGGGTGTGGAAAGTCTGCAGAGGGATCTGGATAGGCTGAGCGAGTGGCAAGGACCTGGCAGATGGAGTACAATGTTAGCAAGTGTGAGGTTATCCACTTTGGCAGAAATAATAGTAAAAGGGATTACTATTTAAAGGGCGAAAAGCTGCAGCATTCTATGGTGCAGAGGGACCTGGGGGTCCTTGTGTACGAGTCGCAAAAACCCAGTCTGCAGGTGCAGCAGGTGATCAAGAAGGCGAATGGAATGTTGGCCTTTATAGCGAGGGGGATTGAATATAAAAGCAGGGAGGTCTTGCTGCAACTGTACAAGGCACTGGTGAGGCCGCAGCTGGAGTACTGTGTGCAGTTTTGGTCGCTGCACTTGCAGAAGGATATTTTGGCCTTGGGGGGAGTGCAGAGAAGGTTCACTAGGCTGATACGGAGATGAGGGGGTTGGACTATGAAGAGAGACTAAATAGACTAGGTCTGCACTCGTTAGAGTTTAGAAGGCTGAGGGGGGAATCTTGTAGAGACGTATAAGATAATGAAGGGGATAGATAGGGTAGAGGTAGAGAGATTCTTCCCACTTAGAAAGGATAGCAGGACGAGAGGGCACAGCCTCAAGATAAGGGGGGTCAGTTTAGAACGGAGTTGAGGAGGAACTTCTTCAGTCAAAGGGTGGTGAATCTCTGGAATTCTCTGCCTGTTGAAGTGATGGAGGCTACCTCGCTAAATACATTTAAGTCACGGGTAGATAGGTTTTTGGTAGACAAGGGAATTAAGGGTTATGGGGAGAAAGTGGGAAGTGGAACTGATCCACTTCATATCAGCCATGATCTTATTGAATGGTGGGGCAGGCTCGAAGGGCTAGATGGCCTACTCCTGCTCCTATTTCTTATGTTATTATGCATAGGGATTTGGTGAGGCCACAACTGGAGTATTGTATGCAGTTTGGTGCCCTCTTCTGAGGGAGGATGTCCTTGCTATGGAGGGAGTACAGATAAGATTTACTCGGCTGATTCCTGGGATGGCAGGACTAAATCGATTAGGATTCTATTCACTGGAGTTTAGAAGAGTGAGAGGGGATCTCATATAAACTTATGAAATTTTAACAGGGTTAGACAGGGTAGATTTAGAAAGAATGTTACCAATGGTGGGGGAGTCCAGAACTAGGGGTTATAGTTTTCCCTTTTAGAACTGAGGTGAGGAGAAATTTCTTCACCA
Organism: Carcharhinus amblyrhynchos; assembly: GCF_965287045.1. Lineage (NCBI taxonomy): Eukaryota > Metazoa > Chordata > Chondrichthyes > Carcharhiniformes > Carcharhinidae > Carcharhinus > Carcharhinus amblyrhynchos. The sequence continues at coordinate 81,904,306 of NC_137324.1, forward strand.
GAGGGTGGTGAATGTCTGGAATGTAGTTGAAGCCAAAACATCTGACTTCAGGAAGAAATCAGATGTAGCTCTTGGGGCTTAAAGGAACAAGGGATATGGGAGGAATGGGGATCAGGATATTGAATTTGATGATCAGCTATGGTCAAGATAAATGGTGGAGCAGGCTCGAAGGGCCGAATGGCCTACTCCTGCTTCTTCTTTCTATATAAGAAATAATGCAATCTCCCTTTTCGGATTAATGAATGGCTTATGACATTGTTATAAGCTGAAAGGCCAATGAACCTGTCATGTACATCAGTGCTTATGCAGCTACCTTGCACTTTGAAGATAAACCAAAAACCTTCTATTGCAACCAAGATGCAGAAGGGCAGCTGTACCATCACAGTCAAAGATAATTTTTCTTGGTGATTTCAGTGCCAAGCTGAATGATAACCACGGCCTTTGGCCAAATGCCATTGAAAAGCAGGGAGCAGTGGTGACTACCTCCTTATCTTGTGCCCTGAATACAATCTTGCAGTAACTTAGACCCACTTACACCAAAAAACATTTGAAGACATCATGGTAATATCCAAGATTGAAGCACTGCCACTTAGTAATTCTGATATTCAGGACCAGAGATGTGCATATTACATGCATGTTTATGGTCAGCGAATGTTGGACAGACCATGGTTAATTTGTTCAATATTGGTGCATCACAAGGCCCTCAAAAGGAAACAAAGGCCTTGACAAGTTTGGCCAGATAGATTCTTCTTCTTTGGCTTGGCAAATGACCCAATCTCAAGAAATTTCAAGAACAAGTCAATCAGAAACTACAGAAATGTATAAATAGACATTTTGCCAACAAGTAACATTAATTTCACTGCAGCAATTGAAATTACTCATTATCACTGGTTACTACTGATAACATGCTGAAAAATCCTGGAAGACACTACTGAAAGACACTTCAGTTTGATGAGAGCGATACAGAAATTTGCAAACTCATTAAGTGGAAACAGCATTCGCAATCTGGCAATCAGGTCCAAACTTCACAGAAAAGAAGCCTGCCCACAGGACAGTGAAAGCTGAAGTTTGACGAAGAGCCTGTGACTTGAAGATCATTTGGTGGACAGAGAAATCTGAAGAAATTTAATTCCTTGCTGAAATATGACACGTAAACTCTTTCCAAAGCAACCAAAGAAGTCCTCAGCCCTGGAAGAACACCCGTAATAGCCAGTGATGGCAAGACTGTCAAGGATGGTATCAAAACCACTAGAAACAGCACTTTGTAGAGTTATTCAACCAGAATTCTGTGGTGGACATACACTTACTAGATAACCTCCCACAACATAGTATCAAAAATGAGCTAGATGATCATCCAGCATTGGTTGAAGTGCAAGAAGATCAGGTCAGGGTATGGGTATTTTGTGGTGAGTGACTTGCCTGATTTTCCAAAGCCTGTCCAAGGCACACGTCTAGAGTGTGATGAAATACTCTCCACATATCTGGATCTGTGAAACTCAGTTCAGCACCATCCAGGCCAAAGTAGCCTATATGATCGACATCCTAACCACTACATTGAACATTCATTCTCTCCACCACTATCATTCAGTAGCTGCAATTGTATCACCCACAAGATGTATTGCAGAACTCCTCCAGGTTCCTTCAACAGCATCTTCCAAATTCCCAGTCTCTAATACCTAGAAGGTCAAAGGCAGCAGGTGCATGGCAACACCATCTGGCAGAAATCATGCACCACCCTGACTTGGAGTCTTCATTGTTGCTCAGTCAATATCCTGGAGCTCCCTTCTAATATTACTGTGGGTGTACACCTATACTACATCGACTGCAGCCATTCATGAAGGTAGTTTGCCATCTTTTCAAGGGGGAAATTACCTAAGTGCTGGCTATGCCTAGAAGAATGAATTAAACACTTGAAACAATGCAAAAGAGATATTTGGAACACATTACGCTGGACTCTTTGGTTTGAGAAGAAGTAAAATAAGTATAGCGGGCTCCTGAAGCTTGCTTGATTAGAAAGTGCTGAATTTACCTTGATTGTAACTTTTTTGTTGCCTTGAGGTTGGGTACTAAAATATGTGACCAAAGACTTCAGTTTATTTGTTTTCTCTTCTGATGGCTTTGTGAAATGTGAAGTAACTGATTGTGGATGCATCATGTTATGTCAAGCATTTTATTCCTTCACTTTAAGAAATGCTTCAGATAAAATTGTTGTTAGCCTTTAATTATAATAACATGCATTAGTGGGGACTTGCTTTATATGCGTAGTTTGTCAAGAATCCATCTGGTTTGAATGTTATGGCATATGTGCAAATTTTCACATGATGCAGGGTTTCAGATTTATGGCCTTACAGTAAACTATGTAAAATAATTGGCAAATCCTTTCTGAACTTTTTCGTATTATTTCAAAAATCAGTGAAAGGATTTTGTGGTGTGCTACTGTTTGTGGGTTCCTTGTTCTTCCTTAGTTGCACACTACAGGGCAGGCTATAATCCAAGGCTTCCGTACAGGAGGGAAGTGAAAATGGATGGTGAATCAATTGGGCCAAGTAACATTGGCAGGTAGTTCATGAGTAGATTACTTATCTCCTTTGCCAAGGCATAATGTACGACAGGATAGCAGAACTGAAAAGAAGCCCTTAAAATGAAGAATAAAAATCGAATGCGAAAGGACTTTCCTTTTTCTTAAAGGATACTTTTTGTTTGAATACTCTTATCTTAAATTTCCATTTTATTGAATGTAATTCCTATTGGTCTATGGGAGCATTGTAAAAACTTAATACTTAAATAACTTACTGAGCCATGCTAGATATAAATGATATATTCATGCACAAAAACATGATTAGTATTAGTGTTGTAAGTTGCTTTGCAGCCAACGAACCACTTATGAAGCGTTGCCACTTTTGTAATGCAGAAAAAGACGGCAACCAAGTTGCACATGGTGAGTTGAAATTAATGGCCACAGCAAAAGCCAGGTTCAATGGTCTGGAAGCCAGTGGCAACCCTGCTGCAGCCATTTCTAGAAGCCTAACTTCTGTCAATTCTTTTGTTGTTCTCAAGCTCTATGAATTGTGAAGGACAGCTTCAGATCTGTAATGTTGTATTAGGCACACTTAGCCATTCCTTAAAAAGAGATGATTTTCAATCCCTTCATTATTCTGTTGATCATTGTTGTGTTTGTTCGTGATATAGGTTACCCTGTTACGTATGAGATCACCAACTCCTCATTTAGCATTCCTTACTGACAAAACTATTTCTTGCCAAATGTCATCCATTTTGGGACCATGTTATTATTTATAGCTACAGTACAAGTTTCGAATCAATTTAAAAATGAGAAGAAGGTAAAAGTCTTGAGATTAGAGCAGATTTTAATCCTGCAGATATGTACTTGAAGTTAGGGTATTTTAAAATTATGACCAGATAATCTGAATGGTGTTAGCTGGAGGATACATATTGACTGGATCGCTGAGGTAAGCTCTCAAATAGCTCGTATCCATCCAAGAGGATAGATGGGGTCTTATGCAACGTCTCTGCTGCAACATTGTACTGAAATGTCTGCGGAGGGTTGGTTTTAGGACCCCTTTTCAAATGGATCAGTAACTCAGTCTAAATTATAGTATTGTGTAACGACAAAGTGCTGCAAATATATATTATTTTAATGCTTTTAAGACAGCAGCTAATTACGTAGAGAGCTGCAGTTTGAGAAATACTTCATTGGTAGTAATAAGACAGAGCAGATGCAACAAATGTGAAGGTACCTCCACAAATATTCCAGTACATGGTAACTGAACTGCTTTTAAGGTGGTTAAGGATTGGGCATCTAGCATTTCAGGCAATCAGTTCACTGATCAAATTCAATATAAACAACCATTGGTCAAATAGTATTAATAGTCTCACTGTACTTTGTTTAACGGATTCAAAGCAAGTTTTTTTTATAAGTAGCTTCCATAAATGAGTTTTCTTGCCCTGAGTATTCACTTAACATGGCATTCTTGAATAGTTTATCTGCACAAAACCAGCTAAGCTCCTACATATTAGTTAATTGTTCAAGGGAATCACATCGAGTATTGCTGAAAAAAGACATCTTTGCCAAAGATTTTCACCTTGCGTTCATCAGGACAATCAAGAGTACTAATGTCAGGGAAACAACTTAATATGAAAAGAAGGTGACTGGTTGATGAGTGGACTCATTGGTAGAGGTGTTGTCAAGTGGAATGCATTTGGCAACTGACAGTTCACTGTCAAGTATTGTTGTTGGACTCTGTTTTGGTTTTTGTGAGCATGTAATTGTCCACTCACAAAGCAATCACTTTTTTCCCATATGCTTCCCCTGGCATTGGTATTCTTGTGATTGTTCAGATGAGTGCAAGCCAAAAATCTATGATAAGATGTCTTTTTTTCAGCAATATTCAAGTTCTGTACTACCAAATAAGAATTTGTTATTGCACTATGATGAAAGATTTAAAGATAAGTCCAGCTGATGACTTTTGATGATTACAAATATCAAACCAAAAATAATGGATTTCTATGAGCGTAGCAGACATGGAGACAATCAGTAATTTCAAAAAGAATTTGGAAGGGCACTTGGTGTAAACTTGCAGAGCAATGGGAGATCGAGCAGGAGATTTGGACTTACTTGTTTGCTGTATAGAGCTGGCGTAGATTCAATAGTTGCAATGGCCTGCAGCTATGCTGCAGTGACCATAGTAAGCTTGCAGCATTAATAGTACTTGATCATTGCACAAGTCCAAATTGAATGCACTCTAATATCACAGTAGTAGCTTGCCTCTCACCTTCCCTCTCCACTCTCAGTTGAAGCAAATGCAAGATTCTCTGCTGTAAACCATGGGGTCTAAGAATACCCATCACCCAAAAGAAGGCTGGGCAGTTTGTCACCACTGGGGCTAACACTAACTGCTGTTGATTTTTACAAAGCTGGCAGCTTGCCTTTTTATCTATCCTTGTGATTTTTCCTCTCTTGCTAGAGAGGTTATTTTGTGTACCCCCGCAAAGTCTCTACAGATACACGGGTGGTAGCAGATCCCAACTTGAGAAGCACTGGTTTAGATTTTGTGCTCAGATCTTTGGAGTGGGACTTGAACCCATAACTTAGAGAATGTAGGACATGTCATGTTCACTGCTTAAAAAATTTTGTGCCCTTTTTCAACAAGATTTGATGCTTAAAAAGTGGAGTGTATGACTTCACGTTTTACACTTCTATTTGGAAAGGAGCTTGGTTTACCAAGCTAATTGACCAACAAGAATGCCTCCTGTATCTTTCATAGGAGTAAACACATCTTGGCAAAGACAGAGTATGATCTCCCCATTGCAGGCATCTTTCATTGTGTAATTGGTACTCTCAAGCTCATTGGGAGAAGAAATGGCCTGCCATCTGAAATTTGAGAATCATGAGGCACTGAACTGTCAGCAGTAGTGGAATGCTGTACCTTCATGATCAGTTGCCTCGTGGTCGAGAACATCTTCTACAATGATTACTGTCAAGCTAGGAGACAACTCTAGTTTAATAAGGGAAGTAGGGCATACTAAGAGTAATATCAGGCATATCTTGGAAGTAAGTAAAAACAAAGTGCTGGAAAAATTCTGGAGGTCTGGCAGAATTTGTGGAGAGAGAGACATTTTGAGTCCTCATGACTGTTCAGAGCTCTGAAAAGTGCCATTCGGACTTGAAATGTTAACTCTATTTTTCTCTCCATAGATGTTACAGACCTCCAGAGTTTTTCCAGCATTTTCTGTTTTTATTTCTGATTTATAGTATTTGCGATGTTTTGCTTTTCTTCGAAGCAAGATGGTTGTGGCTCGTCAGAGAGCAATATCACATCTCCAATGAGCTTCACTATACACTTCTTCAGGAAAATGTCCTTTCTATAGCCAGCTTCAGCTGCTTCATTGATGATCCACTAATGTAAGATCATGAATAGGGTTGATCACTGGCAATTCCAATGTTCAGCTTCATTGAAAGCTCTGTAATAATTAAATGGCTCTGACCAATCTACAGCAGATCCTGCATAATATCAGTGATATTTTGCCATATTATTACCAGCTAATACCAATCTCACAGAAGAGAAAGCCCACGTGTGTGCTTGTGCATGTGCGTATCCCAATCTTTTCTGCACGTTGCACTTTATTGGATGTTTTTTTGGATATCATCCAAGTTTCTTGCTCCTGATTACAGTAAGACTGTCATTGGACTGAGAGTGTGACACTTGAATAGGGACGGCATCTGGCTTGGCCTCTTTACCTTCAGTGATAGATTAGCTTGCCATCACTTACAGTTTAAGGCCATGCAAAGAAAAGGACTATTTGAATCAAGTACAGAAGATTCTTCCTGCTGTCAAACTGTGTTGCAGTAAGTTGACACTCAGTGGAGAGGGGAAAGTCATAAATTGCTAATGGTTTTGTTTTCTTGCTAATTTCTCTTCCTTACCCTTGAACCACTGCTTCTGTTCTCTATCCTTGAACCCATTGGAAATTTGTAGGGTTACAACTCCATACATGCTGGTGACCCTATAGTTTCTCCCTGAAGTGCCTTTTGCTCAAGAAAGTACTTAACTGTGTTTCAACAGGCTTTTAAATCCTGTTAAGGCACTGCAGCTATTTAATTTGTCACATAGCGTTCACACAATGCATTTCCAGCAAGGAGGGAGATAGAGCAGTTAGGAACAGAAATGTTAGCTGGTCAAGATGTTGAGGTCCATCTTACACTTTGTAACAGTATTTGCTGAAATCTTTTAATTCAACACAGACTGGAGATTAAATTTAGGACCTTCCTGGATGATGTGGGTTAGCTAATTATTGGATGAATTCATTGTACTGTTGGGAGAGCACAATTTATATTTCAAAACAAGTGTTAAAAGTATACTTGCAAGAAGGAAGGCAAAGTGAGAGCATCCATATGGAGAGCAAGGATGTTAAAAATTATCTATTTCTTAAACATTTATTTCTTAACCTGTCTGGTTCTCAACTGTTTATTTACTGTTTAACTTGCAACTGAACAATTTTAAGCAGGATTAAATTTCATTTTACAAGTTTTGGCATTATACCTTTTTTTTTAATAGAATTCAAAACATTTCTTTTTGTCTGCTTCAGTTGTCATGTGGACATCGATGCAAAGCAACCTGCCACCCTGGTAACTGTCCACAAAACTGCAGCCAGAAAGTGAAGATGAAGTGCCCCTGTAAGCGGATTAAAAAGGTATCTCTTAATTATGACCCAACTTGAAAATTTTATAACAACATTTCTTTCTGGTGGACTTAGTTTACGCATAAGGATTTTAAGTCAAACCCAACTTATTTCATAAGATAATCTTAACCTTAAAATTTGTCTATCATCTGAATTTGTGAGATGCAGTGATATTTGATTGGTAGTGTTTTACTTTAAAGCCATCAGATATCTTTTGTGGTTAGAATCATGATTCATCTATATGGTTAAATGACCATTCCATTAATAAACTGATAGTAAGAAGTCCAACAGGTCTATCTGGAATCACGACCTTTTGGAGCACTGCTCCTTTACCACAGTGGTTAGCACTGTTGGCTGTCAGTGCCAGGGACCCGGGTTTGATTCCTAGCTTGGGTCAATGTCTGTGTGGAGTGTACACATTTTCCCATGGTCTGTGTGGGTTTTCTCCCACAATCCAAAGACGTGCAGGCTCGGTGGATTGGCGATGCTATATGTCCGCTTAGTATCGGGGGAATAGCTAGGGTAAATACATGGGGTTATGGGGATTGGGGTTGGGTGGGATTGTGGTGCAGACTTGAATGGCCAAATGGCACCTCCTGCATTGTAGGATTTTATGATTCTATACATCATCTTTTAAATTTATTTAAGGGATATGGGCTTTTGATGTTCAGGCTCACATTTATTGCCTCTCCCTAATTGTCCTTGAAGATGGTGGTGAGTCAATTTTTTTGAGCTTCCGCTATCCATGCAGTGAAGGTGATATGATTGTGCTGTAAGACAGGAAGTTTCAGGGTATTGCTTGAGTGACAGTGAGAGAAAGATGATATATTTCCATGTTAGAACAATGTGCGACTTGAAGGGGAACTTGCAGATAGGGGTGTTCCCAAGTGTCTGTTGCTGTGTTTTTACAGGTGATAGAGGTCACAAGTTTGAGTGGTCCAACTGAAGAAGCCTCAAGTACATCTTATACATTGTGACCGGCAGTGTGTATAAGGCAAACCCGTTTTGTAGCGCCACTGTCAGTTGCAGCATGTTTGACTGACCTGACATTTCTGAGGCTGTTTGTTTTAGAGTCGACATCAAGAGAAAACACCCTTCCAGCATCTTCTTATCGAGCCCCTCAAGAGTTTTACATATTTTAAAGCTATTCTTCTAAACCTTTCATTGTTCTAAATAGTAAGGAATGTAGACTTAGTCTACTCAATCTCTGGTCCATGTGATCCATTTATCCCAGGAATCATTCTACTGACCCTTTGTTACACTCCCTATAAGATAAATATATATCTCCTTGACGAGGAGACCAAAGCTGTACATAGTACTGCAGATGCGTCTCACTGAGGCCCTATACACTTTAGACCCGTTTACTCTGTACTCCAATTCCTTTGCATTAAAGGCAGACATAGTATTTGCTTTCCTAATTAGTCTATTCATAAGAACATAAGAACATAAGAAATAGGAGCAGGAGTAGGCCATCTAGCCCTTCGAGCCTGCCCCGCCATTCAATAAGATCATTGCATTATTTAAAACAATCCAAGGATGTTTTGCTGCAATTATACTTGGAGACTACCCTTACAACATTGTGTGCAGTTTCAGGCTCCTTATTTGAGGAAGATGCTTGCTATAGAGGGAGTGCAGTGAAGGTTTACCCCAAACTGTTTCCTGGGATGATCGAACTGACATATGAGAAGAGATTGAGTCAGTTAGGATTATATTCACTGAAATTCAGAAGAATGAGGGGGGGGATCTCATAGCAACCTATAAAATTTTAATAGGACTAGAAAGGAAAGATGTTCCTGCAGATGGACCATTTTAAGTTAAGGTTTATTTGTCACAAGTAGGCTTGTATTAACATTGCAACGAAGTTGCTGTGAAAACTCCGAGTCGCCATGCTCTGGTGCCTGGTCAGGTACACTGAAGGAGAATTTAGCATGGCCAATGCACCTAACAAGCATGTCCTTCGGAGTGTGGGAGGAAACCGCAACACCCGGATGAAACACATGCGGGCACCAGGAAAACTCGCAGACTCTGCACAGACAATGACCCATGCCTGGAATCGAATGCAGGCCCCTGGTGCTGAGGCAGCAGTGCTAAGCACTATGCTACTACCACGCTGAAATTTCTTCACAGTAAGAAGTCTCAACACCAGGTTAAAGTCCAACAGGTTTATTTGGTAGCAAACGCCACTAGTTTTTGGGGCTCTGCCCCTTTGTCAGGTAAGATGAAATTTCTTCACCCAGAGAGTAGTTGTCTGTGGAATTCACTACCATCGAAAGTAGTCGAGGCCAAAACATTATATGTTTTCAAGAAGGAGCTCTTTGGGCGAAAGGAATCAAAGGATATGTGGGGAAGGTGGTATCAGACACTTGAGTTAGATGATCAGCCATGGTCATAATGAACGGCAGAGCAGGCTCAAAGGGTTGAATGGTCTACTCCTCGTATTTTCTACGTTTCGATGTGAAAATTCAACTCTATGGTTAATCGCGTAGCCACTCGTACTAATATCTCATTATGTGCCTTTGGATCATAAATGATATGTTGTTGTGAAGTGTCTTTGAATGTTTATTATGTTAAAGGGATGATAGAAATGAAAGTTGTTGTTGAGGCTATAAGCATTCCCATAACTTTGCAACTTTGTGGGGGAATTTCAGTAGTAGAATTGTCTAAAACATTGTAAGATTGTGGCCAGTACCTGAGCAAATTCCACCCTTATCTCCACTCTCAATCTCCTATGCATTCCATCTGGACCTGGTGACTTATCGACTTCAAGTACAGCCAACTTTTCTAATAACTGTATCAGTTTTTAGTACATTGAATATTTTAGCTACCTCCTCTTTCTAATATAGGAAATAGAAATAGGCCTTTGGGCCCTTGAGCCTGCTTTACCATTCAACTAGATCATGACTAATGTTCTGTCTCAACATTTTTCCACAATACTCCCATGTCCCTTGGTTTCATTAACTAGAAACATATCCATCCCAATTTTGGACATAATTACTGAACCTCCACAGCCTATTGGGATAGAGAATTACGAAGATTCATCGCCCTCTGAGTGAAGAAATTCCTCACTCCCAAATGGTTTACCTCTGATTCTGAGACTGTGTCCCATGGTTTTAGACTCCTGAAGCCATCTTCCACATCTAACCTGTTCAGAGACATCCTGGGTTGTCTTAAGTGCTCAACTAATCCACTCTGGTTGCAGGCCCGAATGCTGGATACTGTGGCCCGTTAAGTCTAATCTCTGGCTACGTTCCAGCCTCCTGACACCTCCATTCATACTTTCTCAAAACATGAATCCAACAATTAGGAGTCTGTATAAAAATAAAACAATAGCAGTGAACTGGCTTACTCTGAGCAACATGAAAACAAGTAAAGTAGTCCTTAGAAGAGAAAAGATCAAGCCCATAGTTAATATCACTACTGATTATTATTGATTACATAATTACTTAATTACATGAATTAATCAAAGCATAATCACACTTTGTAGATCTTGATTTTAAACTAACTTTTAAAAATTCAAGACAGACTAAATACAGATTCTCTTAAACTAAAGTGCAAAGCAGACATTAAATGCAAAAATGTGAAATTGCAAAAATGATTGCAAACCTCAGGCCTACACCATTCACTAAGCCTGTCTAAATCCTTAAAACCTCTTTGCATATAGATTGCAAGTAACAGGGCTCCAAGCACTGAAATTTGTTACCGCAATGGTCACAGCCTGAGAGAGTTTCTCTGCCACTTTCTTATTCCCAAGTATAGATTCTCCTATCTCTGGTTGAAATGTTGCCTATATTTGTCTTTGCTAACCTTTTAGATTTACATACCTGTAAAGAATGACTGCATTAAGCTGTCCTTTGACCAGTCCAATTTTGTTATACGTTCCCAGCGTTAGCGATGTTTGTGTGATTGGCGACTAGTTGTCTTCCTTTTGGAGTTATTTCTATCAGTATTTTGGACCAAAGGAATATTGTAAAGTCATGCAGTTCTAAAGACACCCATTTATCAAATGTAGAGAAAAAAACTTGGACAAGAAAGATCAGAAAGACTCAAGTATCCATCTTTGGCACTGTGCATCAAAGACTGGGTTAATCCAACAAGCGTGGTTTGGATGCTAAAATTCTTAATTTTAATTTTCTTAAGTTTAATTTTAGGAATTTAAAGTGCAGAATGTTATATAATTAAGAATGTTCCAAAATTATTAATTTCAAGCGTATCTCAGCCATAAAATCCAGTGAACTGATACATTTTAACATTAATCCTTTTTAAAGTACAATTTAAAAGTAAACATAATTATATTCAGGCTTCAAGAAATAGAAATCTTATAGTACAGAAAGAGGCCATTCGGCCCATTGAGTCTGCACCGACCACAATCCCACCCAGGCCTGACCCCCATTTCCATACACATTTTACCCACTAATCCCTTTAACGTAAGCATCGCAGGACACTAAGGGGCATGACCAATCAACCTAACCCGCGCATCTTTGGACTGTGGGAGGAAACTGGAGCACCCGGAGGAAACCCATGCAGACACGAGGAGAATGTGCAAATTCCACACAGACAGTGACCCAAGCTGGGAATCGAACCCAGGTCTCTGGAGCTGTGAAGCAGCAGATTTCAAAGAAATAGAAAAACAAGCGATGTTGTTTTACTTTCAAATAATTGTCTATGTAGATACCAAATGCACAGAGAACGATTTCAAATTCAACTCAAGGATATGTGGCTGCAATATCAGTTTGTGCGTGTACATTTCAAAAATCACTTTAAACTCTAGAGAACTAAATTTTTATTCTCGAGTCTAATAGTATGGCATTGGCAGGTAGTTTGAGGAAATGCTGGTAGAAAAAGCAACAGATGGAACATTAATTCTTCTGTCAAGGTGATACGTTGCAGTGTGTTAAACAAAACCACCAGCCATTGAAAGAAGACACAGGAAAACGCACTACTTTGGGTTCAACTAGAATCAGCTGTTTTCTATTATTTGAAACTCCAGACTGATGGTGATTGCATATTTGAGCGCAATCTCCAATGGAGCCTCATTGGGGTATGGAAAGTCTCTGTTGAATTGAAAGATTAGAACTCGTGTGAGCAATGTTATTAAGTCTGCTCATTAAGTAGGTGTCATTTTAATCAAAGGTTTATCTAACCTTAAAATATCAACTATATCCTTCCGGTATGTATAGAATGTTAGTTTTAAATTTACACAACATTCTTTGAAGAATTGACACCAAAGACGTTTGTGTGTTCTGTAAAGGAAATACTGTGTTCAGTGGTGACTGAGAAGCAGGTCCTGGTGGAATGCGATGAAGTCTGTCAGGAAATGAAGCAAAAAGCGTCTGAGGTAACGTCTCTTGTCTTGTTACATTATACTCTCCCAGCTTTGCTTAAGAGTGAATGCAAAGAGCATATTCCAAAATAGACTTTGCTTCCAAATGAGACCCCCATCTACAATTGGTACAATTAGTTTTGTATGTTAAGCTTCAATTGTTTTTGTGCTTCTATATATTAGAATTATTAGCCAGCTCATAATTTGTTCACTCGGGATTGCATGATAGTGCAGAATCCATATGGCTTTTTAAAAATGTTTTGTGCCATTTGTAAAAGGATTTTAAAAGTTTGTGGGAAAAGAAAGGATAGGGACAAATAAATATTTAGAATCATTTCAAAAAGCTGGCACAGGTACAGTGACCTTCTGTCTTTTAAAATTGTATAGTTTGAAGTATTTGTTATCTGACACAAACTCAAGTTGATAATTTTTTTATTACTTGTTTAGAGAGTTAACCAACAATCTAGGTCATCAAATCTTGCATTGATTCAGGGAAATTTCATTGCTTAAATTTATCTTAAAATAGCAGTGAGTAATGGTGCATTGTAAAAGTTATATCTTCTATACATTTACAACGGCGCCTTGATCCTATTTTGTATATCTTAACTCTGAATATTTTAAGTCATACTAGTTTTTTTTTTGAACAAATAACTCCTACATGCACTAGCTCAATTTGTGACCTGCACTCCAGGTTTTATTGTGCCATTTTGGAATGATACGGGGGAAGGACGTTGGTGTAATGGTAATATCACTGGACTGGCAATCCAGAGACCTATGGCTCATAATTTTGGGACATGTGTTCAAATCCCAAATTCAATCAGTAACATTGAAATTGAAATCTCATCTCAGCAATGGTGACCATGGAGTTATTATAAAAACCTAGCTGGTTCACTAATATCCATTAAGGGAGGAAATCTGCAAATCTGGCCTGGCCTGATTCCAGACACACGGTAATGTGGTTAACTCTTAGTTGCCCTCTGAAATGGCCATGCAGGCCAAGGGGATGGGCAACAAATGCTGGCCCTGTCAGTGATACCCACAGCACATGAAAGAATACAAAAACAAGTGATTGGAACTGCTACCATTTAGAAGGAAAAGGTCCATCCATTTCCCAGTCATTACATTTGATATTTTTTAATGTCGCCTTTTGCTTGCTAGGGAAAATGTAAATACTGCAAGCAAGTAACCATCAATTGTTAGAAATCCAAGTTCATTAAAGTTGATATTGTAATAAGTTCCATTTTTATGTTGTAGACTTAGTTGTAGAATCTAATTTTCTAATGATAGTGAATTACCTGACTGAATTGCCAGTAGTACATTGGAACATCTAAAACTGGTCTGAAATTGACAATTAAGTGATTCGAAAAACAGTAAGGACATGGCTTTTAATAGGAAATGGGAAACTGTATGCTCAATGTTCTCTAAATTGAACAACAGTAAGATTAGCCTAAAGCTGCATATGTAATTTGTCATCATTTTGGCATTGCATAGCTACTGTTTCAGAACGAAGACAGCATTTTAAATTGGTGAGGCCAAAGAACTGTATTGGATTACATGTGGAACGTTAGAGAACAGTCAGCTTCAGATGTAAAGCATATGCTCATTAAACTTGACCAGGTGGCTTGGATTTTTCATGGATCTCCTCCGGTTTTATTTTGCTCCTTTTAAGAGCCTTGCAAATCAATACATTTTGAGTAGTAGCAACAACTTGGATTTCCTCTTTGATGCCTAATGAAGGCTGCATTTCAAGAGAAATAGCAATTTCTGCAATGAAAATGTGAAAAAAATTGTGTACAATTTGTTATTAAATAATGATTCATGGAAATACCATAATTTTGCAGAGAGCAGTTTTGAACTATTACTGATTAGTTCCACAAAAAAAAAGTCACTGATGATCCAGAATATAAATGAGCCAGCAGGCGTGACCATTGCAACTTTCAAGAGAAAAAATATAAGCATTTGGTAAATTTTGGGTTATTTTGCTGCTTAGAAAATATATTTGATTAATGTAGTAGTAGCATAGAAATTAAGCAAAAATTTATGTAATGGTTTTAAAATCATGTTTAACTACAGATAAGGCCCATCTTCCTAAGAATCCTACATTTTTAAAAATAATTTTCACTGGGTGTGGGCTTTACTGGCTAGGTCATCATTTATTATTCTATCTGTAATTGCCCTCGAGAAGGTGGTGGCGAGCAGCTTTCTTGAGCTGCTGCAGTCCATTGGTATAGGTACACCCACTGTGCCTTAGGGAAGGACTTCCAGGATTTTGACTAGGCAGCAGTGAAGGAATGGTCATATAGTTCCAAGTTAAGACTGTGTGTGGCTTATGGAAAAACTTGCAAGTGTCAGTGTTTCTGTGCAACTACTGCTTTAGTTCTTCTGGGTGGTAGAGGTCTTGGGTTTGGAATGTGCTGTCGAAGGAGCCTTAGTGAGTTTCTGCAATGCATCTTATAGATGATTTAGGCTGCTGCCACTGTCCGTCTGTGGTGGAGGGAGTAATTATTGAAGATGGTGGGTGGTGTGCCAGTCAAGTGGGCTGCCTTGTCCTGGATGGTGTCAAGCTTCTTGATAGAGCTGCATTCATTCAGGCAAGTAGAGTGTGTTACATTACACTCATGAATTGTGCCTTGTAGATTGTGATCAGGCTTTGGGTTAAATAATTGGACTCTGTCTTGTTGGAGATGATCATTGCCTGGCATTTGTGTGGCATGAAGGTTATTTGACATCCATCAGCCCAAGCCTGAATGTTGTTTCAGTCTTGTATAATGGCACGACTGTTTCAGTATCTGAGAAATCGCCATGATATTAAGCATTGTGCAGTCATCAGCGAATATACCCGCTTTTGATTTTAACAATGGGAGGAAGGTTGTTGGTAAAGCAGCTGGAAGTGGTTGAGTCCAGGATACTACTATGAGGGACTTCTGCAGCCATGTCCTGCAACTGAGATAATTGACCTCCAACTAACACAACAGTCTTCCTTTATGCTAAGTATGATCCTAACTTGTGGACAGTTATCCTCCCCATCCCACCGTTTTTCTCACTGCCTCCAATTTTGCTAGGGTGCCTTGATGCCATACATGGTCAAATGATGCCTTGATCTCAAGGGCAGTCATTCTTACCTCACTCCTGAAGTTCAGCTGTTTTGTCCATGTTTGGACCAAGGCTGTAAAGAGGTTAGGAGCTGAGTGACCCTTGATGAAGCCAAATTGAATGTCAGTAAGCAGGTTATTGCTGAGTAAATACATTTTGATAGCTCTGTTGACAACACCTTTCAGGGACAGAGATTGAACGGATTGAATTTGTCCTGCCTTTTGTGGATAGGACATACTTGAGCAATTTTCCACAATCCAGTGTTGTGGCTGCACTGGAATAGCTTGGCAAGGAGTGTGGCTAGCCCTGGAGCATAAGTCTTCAGTATTATTGCAAGAATGTTGTCAGGGCCTATAGTTTTTGCAGTCAATTGTTTCTTGATATGACAGGAAGTAAATTGAATTGACTGCAGATTAACATCTGTGAAACTGGGAACCTCCAGAGGATGCCATGTGGCTATAATCAGCTATATATCTGAGCTTGCACAGTGATATAGAACATAGAACACTACAGCACAAACAGGCCCTACGGCCCACAAGTTGCGCCGATCATATCCCTACCTACCATGCCTATCTATAACTCTCAATCCCATTAAATCCCATGTACTCATCCAGATGTCTCTTAAAAGACCCTAACAAGTTCGCCTCCGCCACCACCGGCAGCTGATTCCACTCACTCACCAGTCTCAAGATGATTTATTTTTTGCTGGGAACCTCAGGAGAAAGTTGGGATGGATCAGCAACGTGGCACTTCTGGCTTAAGATCATTGCAAATGTTTCAGTCCTATCCTTTGCACTGATGTATTGGGCACTCCATCATTAAGGGTGGGGATATTTGTGAAGCCTCCTCTCCGGTAAGCCGTTTAATTGTCCGTCACCATTCATGACTGAGTACGTCAGGATTGCAGAGCTTAATTCTGATCGGTTTGTTGTGGGATTACTTAGCTATGTCTATTGCATGTTGCTTCTGTTGTTGGGCATGCAAGTATCCTGTATTGTAGCTCTGCCAGGTTAACATCTAATTTTTGAGAATGCCTGGTACTATTCCTGGCAAGCCTCCCTGCATTCTTCATTGAACCGGAATTGATTGCCCAACTTGATGGGGGTTATGCTGAGCCATGAGATGAATTTTACTGCTTGTGATTGTATACAATTCTGCAACTGCTGATAACCCGCTCTGCTTTGCGCACGTCCAATTTTTAGCTGCCAATTCTGATTCTTCCTCGTTTAGCATGGTGGGACTGCCACACAACACTTTGGAGCATACTCTAGTGTGAAGACGGGATTTTGTCTTCCCAAAGACTATGCAGTGGTCACTCTACCAATACTGTCATGGACAGATGCATCTCAACAGACAGGTTGGTGAGGATGAGTTTAAGTTGGCTTTTCCTTGTTTGTTCCTTCACATCTGCTGCAGGGTCAGTCTGGCAGCAATACACTGTCAGGTTTAGTGAATAGTGGTGCTACCAAGCCACTCGTGGTGATGGGCGTGGAAATCCAGAGTGCATCCTGTGCCCTAGTCACCCTTGGCGCTGATAGATCATCTGAGGTGGCAATATAGTTGGTAACCAGCAGGATGTTTCCTTGTCTACGTTTTTCCTGATGCCATGAGACTTTGTGGAATCCAGAGTTGATGTTGAGAATTCTCTCCTGATGGTCTGTCCTGTGGGTGAGATAGGACACATCCAGGGATTGTGATGATGGTGTCTGGAGCCTTATCAGTAAGGTTTGACTTGGTGAGTGTGTCTTTGCTCGTCTGTTGCTCGATCAGTTTGCAGGACACTGCACTCAGATTTGGCATGGATGTTAGTAAGGAGGACTTTGCAGGATCAGCAGCTGGTTGTGCAGTTTTCGTTTTTCGATGCTGAATGGTTATTTCAATTTCATTTCTTATTAGACTTCATAGCAGTTAAATGCAACTGAGAAGCTTACTACCCTCTGAAATGGCCTAGCATGTCAGCCAGACGGCTGTGGAGTCAGATTTAGACCACATCAGCGAAGCACGGCAGATTTTCTTTTCTATAACAGGAGGACATTTGTGAACCAGATAGTTTCTAAGACAATCAACAATGGTTTCATGGTCGCTACTGCCAAGGCTAGCTTTTAATTCCAGATTCATTAATTGAGTTTAAATTCCACCAGCTGCTGTGGTGGAATTGAACCCACATCCCCAGAGTAATAGCCCGGACCTCCAGATTGTAATTCCAGTGACATTACCACTTTGCCACCACCTTGCCACCACCTCGCCTTAAATATCCTTTTAATAATGCAGAAGTTTTTTAAATGACAAATGTTGATCTGCCTCTGGACAATAGTTATTTTTTCAACTGTTTCTTCAGATAAAAGAAGCTGAAGAAAAAGCGGCCCTTGAAAAAGAAAGACTGAAGCAACAGGTATGTAGAACTTTGCTTCCCCAAACTAGTTTCCAACGTGAACTATTTTAAGTTAAAATGTCATTTAAAAACAAAAAAAGGCAGTTTTGTAACATTCTGCATATGATTTTTAACAAAATAAAAGTACTACATTTCTAAGTTTCTAAATTTTGAAAACTGTAGAGATTCAAAAGAGAAGTAATGAACCTTTGTATGTCTTCCCTATTTTCTTCCTTTTTCATCCCTCCTCTTCTAAAGGCAATAAGTCCTACTTTGTTACACTTTCACAGAGCCCAGCTGTCTCTTGCTCAAATGGGAACTTAAACAAAATATCAGCAAAATATTTCAATCTGGCAGACACAACAGTCAAGCCTGATCCTGTTCTTTCATTTTCTACACGTTCACATGTACTTCCCCGTGGAGGTCATCAGGAACTGAAACTTTGCCATTGTCCTTGAAGCCCAAGGGTTATTTATGCCAATGGCTGCTGCTCCAGCTTGTAACTATTCCTAGTAGGGGATCTGCTCTCATGCTCGTCCATCTTGCACCATCCTCACACATACATTGTAGCATTTCTGCAACCTGTTCCTTATCCAGATAGTTTTCAATTTGTTTGTTTGTTAGTGCCACAAGTAGGCTTACATTAACACCACAATGAAGTTACTGTGAAAATCCCCTAGTCGTCACATTCCGGCACCTCTTTGGGTATATTGAGGGAGAATTTAGCATGGCCAGTTTACCTGACCAGCACATCTTTGGATTGTGGGAGGAAACCAGAGCACCCAGAGGAAACCCATGCAGACATGGGGAGAACTTGCAGACTCTGCACATACGGTGACCCAAGCTGGAGATTGAACTCGGGTCCCTGGTGCTATGAGGCAGCAATGCTAACCATTCTGCCACTGTGCCGCCTCACTATGCCACAGTCGACCCTTCTTTACGCTGCTCTCCACTTGGCCTTCCAGAAGAGTTCTCTATAGCTTTTTGGCTCTGATCACATGGCTGAAATACTCACATTTTCTTTTTTAGATGTCAAGTTTTGGAGTTCTTTATGTTGCTGCAATTTCAAGTATCTCTTCATGCAAAATTTGGCATATATCTCAGCATCCATATTTGTTGTGATTTGATTTATTATTGTCACGTGTATTGGGATACAGTGACAAGTATTGTTTCTTGCGTGCTATACAGACAAAACATACCATTCATTAAGTACATGGGGAGAAGGAAAGAGAGGGTGACCAATGTAGTGTTACAGTCATAGCTAGAGTGTAGAGAAAGATCAATTTATAGATCCATTCAAAAGTGTGACGGCAGCATGGAAGAAGCTGTTCTTGAGTCTGTTGTTACGTGTTATCAGACTTTTGTATCTTTTTTCTGATGAAAGAAAGTGAAAGAGAAAATGGCTGGGGTGAGTGGGGTCCTTGATTATATTGGCTGCTTTTCTGAGGCAGTGGGAAGTGTAGATGGGAGTCAGTGGATGAGGGGGCTGGATTCCATGATGGACTGGGCTGCATTCATAACCCTTTTTTTGTTTCTTGCGATCTTGGTCAGAGCAGGAGCCATACCAAGCTGTGATACGGCCATAAACAATGTTTTCTATGGTGCATCTGTAAAAATTGGTGAGAGTCATAGAGCTCATGCCAAATTTGCTTAGCCTTTTGAAAAGTAGAGGCGTTGGTGGGCATTCTTAACTTCAGCGTCGACGTGGGGAGGGCCAGGACAAGTTGGTGACCTGAAAGCAAGAGATCAAACCTGGTTTTGTGTCTTTGCTTTATTTCATTTTGATTATTGATCATCCTGCTTATTCCTCTCGCATCCAAATATGTTCATGAATTAAACTTGGCTTGTCCAACCTTTTATCCAGATGGAATTAGAAGCCTTTGAAAAAAGACTGAAAGGTCGCCGTAAGAAGAACAAAAGACGGGACACAGTGGAGCCCAAAGAAACAGCTTGGCAGAAACACAAGAAATACCTGATGATCCCTGTCTGTGGAATTATTCTGGCAGTGGTCACCTTTTACCTACTACAACTCAACTGAAGAAATTGTAAGCCAGGATATGACCAAAATCCAATTAGGAAAAACATATTTAATAGAGTACTTTTAAAAAGAATAATAATTACATTAGAATGAATCCCACAACTGCAGTTTGAGTTGCCTCCAGCCTTTAAAGGTTTACAAATATAATCAACCATTATGCCATAAGTGATTAATGCACATGAGAAATACCATTATCTTTCACGTGTATATGATATTCTGTGAAAACTCAACAACACATTGTGTATATTTGGACATGCATTGTGATCTCATTGACTCGGTTAAGATATCACCAGACAATTCTATTTCATACATATGAAGATTAATTTTGTCCTAGAACAGATAGCTTATGTAGATTACATTACAGTTGTTAAAAATGTTTTATTTCCTTCTGTGAGGACTTGTACTAAGCATCACCAGTTTAATATGTGAATTTCTTTGCCTTTTAGCTTCTGTGGATCTTTTAATTTTTCACTTTTGGTCTATTCATTTGACTATTTGGACTATTCGGTGAAAGTTGTGAGCCAGCAAGCAGAGTTATGTCTAGTTTGTGAATCAGTAGACGTAGTATAGTTGATCCCAGCTAAGTGGAATGTTGTAAATTGCTGATTGCCTTGCCATTTTAAAAAAAAAATGATGTTGTTTCAGATCAAAAAAAATTGCTTGTTGGCTGGGCCTTTTAACACTGTAACTATTCAAAACAAATTAACAAGTTGAAAAATAGCAAGCATCAAGACACCACTAATGGCATAAGCACAATGAGAAATTTTAAACCTGCTCCCATTTTATATGGAAATAACTGAATTGTCTCACTTCCAAATTAAATTTATCATTGAGAGTTGACTCACTTTCCTTTCACTGCCCAAATGTATATTTTATCTTTTAATTTAAAAAACATTGAGTGTGTCAAAGATTCTTTTTTTTCTTCTATCAGTTCTGTAGTTATATTTATTTTCAAATTGGCTATAGCAGTAATTTAACATTATTCAAACTGTGTGAAAACCAATTGATCATTACATGTTCTATAACTTCATTTCCATGTGACATTATTGATAAACTCAAAATATTCGCAAGAAATTCAAGGTATTTAATGCAGGATAATGAAAATTGTTTGTTGCCCTGAACTGAAATTTATTTACACAATGTGCTGGATGTTGCATCAATTTTCTTAATCTATGATTTAATAAATGAATTGTGTCCTGATTTATGGTGGTAATTATTTTTGTTGTACTATGTAATGTCTATTCTCCAAAACAAAACTGAAGAGATCCATTCACTAGAAAAGAAGTATAAAGATTTTTCCTTGTAATCATTTTCCAAGTATTATTTGATAAGGTGGCAGCTGAAAACAAGCGGCGGGGGGGGGGGGGGGGGAGGAAGCTCACTTAAGCACTATTTGTCGTCATCTTCGCTCATTTGTGGTGTTTGTGCACCCCATCTGATTCTGAATTGGACTTTTCTGCATCTGCTAATATTTTGTGAGCATTCTAAAATGTTTTAAAACCTATTTTACATTGTTCTTTTCAGATTTATTTGATTCATTTGTGGAATGTGGATATCTTTGGATAGGCTAGCATTTGTTACCTATCCCCAATATCCCTTGAAAAGGTGGTGGTGAGTTGCCTTCTTGAACAACTGTAGGTGTGGATATGTGGGTAGCTGTAGTGTTGTTAGGGATGGATTTCCAGAATTTTGACCCAGTGATAATGAAGGAACAACAGCAATATACTTCCAAATTAGGATGGTGAGTGGCTTGGAGGGTAACTTCCAGGCAGTGGTGTTCACATGTCAACTCGTGTCCTTCAGATGGTAGTGGTCATGGGTAAGGAAGGTGCTGTCTGAGGATGTTTAAATGCATTTTGTAGATGGTACACATTGCTGCCACTGTGTGTCGGTGATGGAGGGGATGCATTTTTACGGATAGGGTGCCAATCAAGTGGACCGTTTTGTTCTGGATGATGTCAAGTTTCTTGAGTTGGTGTTACAGTTGCATTCATCCGGGCAAGTGGAGAGTATTCTATTACACTTCTGACTTGTGCCTTGTAGATGGGGGGGCAGACTTTGGTGGTCAGGAGCTGAGTTACCTGCCGCAACATTCTAAGCCTCTGGCCTGCTCTTGCAGCCACAGTATTTATGGTTGGTCCAGTTCAATTGCATAGAACCATAGAAAGAGGTCATTTGGCCCATTGGCTCTGCACTGATATTCCAAAAGAGCATCCTAACCAGGCCCTCCTCGCCACCCCATCCCCATCACCCCACGCTTACCACTGACTAATCCACCTAACCTGCACATCTTTGGACCATGAGAGGAAACTGGAGCACCTGCAGGAAAACCACGTAGATGTGGGGAGAGTGTACAACCTCTGCCCAAGGCTGGAATTGAACCCAGATCTCTGGTACTGAGTAAATGGTAACACCCAGGATATTGGGTAGTAATGCAATGAAGAAAAATTAGATGGTTAGATTATTTTTTGCTGAAGGGGCCTCGTTACTTGTGTGCCACTTTTCAGCTAAGCCTGAATCCTGTCCAGGTTATGTTGCATGCAAGCATGGACTGCTTTAGTATTTGAGGAGTTATAAATAGTACTGAACATTGAACAATCAATTTTCGGTGAATGCAAGAGATAGAAGCCCACAAGGCCCTTCAAACCTGCCCTTTCATTCAATATAAACATGGCTGATCTTGCTGACCTCAACTCCTTTTGTGTCATTATCCCATAGCCCTCCATTCCTCAATCTATGAAATTTATCCACCTCCACTTTAAATGATCCAGCCTCCGCCACCCTTTGGGACAGAGACTTTCAAAGATTTGCCACCTGTGAGAAGAAATTTCTTTGTACTTGTTTAAATGACTGGCCTTTTATCTTGTAGCTTTGTCCCCTTGTTCAAGACTCTTCCACCAGTGAAAACATCTCACCACCTATTCTAAGCCCCCTCAGGATCTTACATGTTTGAATGAGATTACACCTACCTACTCTCCTAAATGCCAAGGAATACAGACCCAGTCTACTTAATTTCTCTTGGTAGGACAACTCTCTCATCCCAACAATTAGCCTGGTGAATCTCCTCCAATGTTACTATATCTATTTTTAGATAAGGGGACCAAAACTGTATGCAGTATTCCAAGTGAGACCTCACCAACCCACTATATAAATGCAACAAACCTCCAATTTTTAAACTACAACCCCTTTGCAATAAAAGCCAAAATGCCATTGGCTGCCTTAACTACTTGTTGGACCTGCCTACTATCTTTTTGGAATTCATGTACTAGAACACCTAGATCCCTCTGTACTCCACTTGCCTGCAGTCTCTCTCCTTTTAGATAATTTGCCTTTTGATTCCCCCTATCAAAGTGCGTGACCTCTCACTTCCCCATATTAAACTCCATTTGCAAGATTTTTGCCCAGTCACCCAATCTTTTTGTATCCTGTTTCAGTATCACAGTGTTCACATCATAACCTGCCCTTCCACTTATCTTTTTATCATCGGCAAATCTAGAAACCTTGTATTCTGTTCCTTCCTCCAGGTCATTAATGTAAATAGTGAATGATTGCAGGCCAAGATCTGATCCCAGCAGTACTCTGCTAGTTATATCTTTCCACTCCGGAAAGATCTATTCCAATTCTGTTTTATCTAACAGTCAGTTTTCAGTCCATGCTAACACACTTCCTCCAATTCCATGGGTTTTTACTTTATGCACCAGCCTCTTATACAGCACCTTGTCATATGCCTTTTGGAAATCTAAATACGTCTATCTACAGGTTCACCTCTATCTACTCTCCCTATTACATCCTCGAAGAATTTGAGCAAATTTGTCAATCATGATTTACCTTTCATAAAACCATGTTGACTAGATTTGATTATATTCAGCTTTCCTAAATGATTAGCTATGTCCTTTTTGATTTTTGACTCCAACATCTTGTCAATAATAGATGTTAAACTAACTATAGTTCCCTGCTTTCTGCCTTTCTCCCTTTTTGAACAACATTGTCACATTGGCTGTTTTCCAATTTTTTGGTATCCTCCTGGATTTAGCGAGTTACAAAAACTTTCAACAAATGGGTCCACTATCCGTGCGGTCACTTCCATTAAAATCCTACTGTGCAGTTCATTGGGTCCTTGCGATTTGTTTGTTATTAGTCTCTTGAGGCTTTCTAATATTCTATCCCTTGTGATTGAGATTTGTGTAAGTTCTACAGTGAATGATCCCACTTATTATTCTGTAAAGCAGTTGGAGTTGAGGAATTTCTGGAGTGACATACTTAGGCTGAAATGATTGGCCATCTTCCTTTATGCTAGGTCTAACACTAATTTAGAGTTTTTCCATTGACTCAGCATACAAACATAATAATTAGGAGCAGGAGAAGGCCATTTGACCCCTTGAGGTTACAATCCAATCAACCATTTGAAAAGATTGCTGTTGATCTGATTGAGGTCTCAACTCTACTTTCACAATTTACTTTTCTATGCATTTTTATGTCATTAGCAAATTTAGCAACCATACTTTCAGTGCCTTCATCCAAGTCATTAATATAAGTTGTAAATAGTTGAAGCCTGAGCACTGATCCCTTTGGCAATCCACTTGTTAAAACTTACCAATCTGAAACTGACCCATTTACCCCTACTTTGTTTCCTGTTAGCTAATCAATCCTCAATCCATGCTATACGTTACCCCTACTCCATGAGCTCTTATTTTGTGCAGTACCTTGTCATGTGCCCCCTGGAAATCCAAGTATATCACATCTGTAGATCCCTCTTTATCCACACTACTTGTTACACAAGTTTTGTTTTGAGCTGCTGAAGCCACACACAGCTTTTATGTGTAACCATTGCAATCTGTGACTAGAAGGATTACGCAGCACAATTTCAAGTTTTAACCAGGGATCAACTCTGATTCAATAGTGAATGCAGGAAGGCATGCAAGGAGCAGCACAGGCATACCTAAAAATGAGTTGTTAACCTGGTGAAGCTACATTCAGGACTACTGGTGTATCAAATAGTATAAGCAACAAGTAATACAGCTAAGTGATTCCACAACCAACTGATCAGAACTAAGCTCTGCATTCCTGCCACATCCAGTCATGTATGGTCAGTGCAGGCTTGGAGGGCCAAAGAGCCTGTTCCTGTACTGTAATTTTCTTTGTTCTTCGAAATAGCAGAATATAACAGAGAAATATGTGGCTGAAAAGGTGGTGTGAGGTTAGTGATGGGTGGGGAGGGATCAGAATCCTGGGATTGGATTGGAGGGAGGTGGGACCAGTTCAAATAGGTTGGGTTGCACAAGGACAGGACTGAGACTGATGCTCTAAGCAGAATATTTGTAGAATGATTGAGGAGGGCTTAAACTAAAATGGCGAGAATGGGAACCTATGTAAGAATCAAGAGGGGAAAGCAAGGATCAGAACAAAAAACAGGGGAATAAGAAGAGTGATGTGCAGAGAAAATGTGGGCCAGAATCAAACTGGGCCACAATGAAATAAAAAACAGGAATGGGACAAGGAATGTTAGAAAGACAAGCTTTAAGACTTTGTGCCTTGTATGGAGTATTTGTAATAAAGTGGATGAATTGATCGCACAGATAGATATAAATAGGTACCTTTGAGATCCTATTTTTCAATTTACTTCCTAATTTCTTATATTCTGCTTTTATGACCTCATCTCTTGTTTACTTCTGTATTTGTAACAATGTCTACCATGACCACTGGCTCTTTAATCCCCCCAATCCCCCCCCCACTGCCCTCTCTAGAATGTGTCTCAGCTGCTCCGAGACATACTTGACCTGAACAGCAGTGAGGCAACATACCATTATCGAGTCTTATTTGCAGCCACAGAAATGCCTATCTATTCCCTCTACAATTGAAAATCCCCTGTAATTATTCCCAAGCTTTCTACTCTCCTGTGTAGCAGAGCCAACAGTGGTATAATGTATTTTGCTGTTTTTGCTTTAACCTGAGAGACCAGTCAGGAATCCAGTATCCAAAGTGGTATTTCTGTTTTGCTAGGAAATAGCCACGGGAGATAGCTAAATTGCTTTCCTTGTCCTCTTGCTCTGCCTGGTGGTCACCCATTCCCTTCCTGCCTGTGAAGTCTTAGCCTGCAGTGTATCTACCCCTCTCTCTATGCTATCCATGATATTCTCCATCTCGCAGATGTTCCACACTGTTCCTGGCTGCTGTTCCATTTCCAAAATCCAGGTTTCCCGAAACTTCAACTCGAGACACACTCTGCACACATGCTGTTTCCAGGCAGTAGAAATATTCCAGGCTTGCCACAGAGAAGGAAGAGCACACCATGACTTTGAGCTCTCCTGCCATGGCTTACCCCTTTTAACCTTTTGGAAGATACTTAAAATCAGATAATATCTCTAGTGCCCCATTACCACAGAGTATAGCCCTTATAAGCTATAAACCACAAAATAAAGACTTTGCAAAAAGTGATAAAGATAGTAAATGTGTTCCTGACCATACTTACCCACTCAGCTGTTTCAATTGCCGATACCACTTTTAAATCCTGACATCACCTCAGGAGCTCCAAACTCCAAGCCAGCACTCAGATTTTTCCTTGCACTCTCATGCTGTTTCCTATCTCCTCTGTCTTCTCTGGCTGTGCCCATGTCCTCCTCTTGCATTCTCCTCTAAATGCTGCCCAGGTGCTGATGGTAAGTGGTAAGTTACATTTGCACTGCACAAGTGCCAGGCAATGCAGAGTGCAATTTTGTTCTGCGTATTTGGAAGTTGAGATTAGTGTGGGAGATTAGGAGAATTTGTAGAGAACCAACTTTAAATTCTGTTCTTAAATCAAACAAATATTGCTGGTAATTTTTCTGGTTTACAAGTTGCTGGTGGAAATTTGAAAATTGTTCAGATCTAAAAATAAAAACAAAGTCCCTTAGTGGACAAGCCAGAGGATTAATTCAAGGCAGTTGTTAAACCAGATCAGACTTTTCTTTAAGGGGAGGCATAGACTATAAAACACCAGCTAGATTGCATCCTAGCATAGAGTGCTATTTTGCTCTAAGTGCCTGGGAGTTAAGGTAAGTGTAGGAGTTCAGGAAATTGATGGAGGAGGTTTTGCTGCCTTTGTTTTTCTTTACCGTCTAAACAGGTCAGTGGAGATGGGGGAGCCGTGGCAGTCCAGGCAGGAGGAGTGAACACATCTCTATGATATAGCAGATAATTGATTGTTAAGTGAGTCTTTCTCTCTTCTACCTTTCTGACTTTGGAAGTGAAGGCTTGGTAGGAAAACAGAAACTGTAGAAGATAAAGATTAGTGATAAAAGGAAAAACGAATTTAAGCCACAGGTAGGGAATCATTTGATTTATTTCTTAAAAGCCTTCTAAAGGTTTTTTTTAACTTAAAAGGGTTTTGCCATGACAGGAGAGCTTAAAGCCGTGGTTTGCTCTTCTTCCTCCATGTGGGAGGCTGGGCACATTTCCAGTACCCAGAGCCAGTATGTGCGCAGCTGCAGCTCCTAGAAGCTCGAGTTTCAGAGCTGGAATAGTGACTGGGGGCACGATGGAGTATCTGTGAGTGTGAGAGCAATGCAGATAGCACATTTAAAGAAATGGTCACACCACAGCTGAAGATATCAGAGGAAGGAAGGGAATGGATGACCACCAGACAGTCCAAGAGAGACAGGCAGGTAGTTCAGGAGTCCCCTGGGATCTCACTCTCAAATTCGTATTCCATTTTGGAGGCTGATGAGGGTACTGGTTCCTCCAGAGCCAAACTTCTGGCATTTCAAGCCATCTGTCTGTACAGGAGGGCAAGAGGAGAGGCAGGGCAATAGTAATAGGGGATTCTATAGTCAGGAGAATAGATAGGCACTACTGTGGTTGTCAATGTGACTCCTGGATGATAACCCTTAGGATGTTGATAATGGAAATTCAGTGATAGTAATGCCATTGAATGTCAAGGGGTGTTCATTAGATTTTCTTTTGTTGAAGGTAGTCATTGCCTTGCATTTCCTTGCCACAACAGCCCAAGCCTGAAATCTGCCCAGTTTATGTTTCACGCAAGCATGGAGAACTTCAGTATTAGTAGACTTGTGAATGGTACCAAAAACAGAAAATAATTGTCAATGATTGTCCCAACTCAACACCTTATGATGGAGAGAAGGTGATTGATGAAGCTGAAAATTGCTGGGTCTTGGACACTACCCTGGGGAACTCCTGTTGTGATATGAGGATTGGGATGATTGGCCTCTAACAAACAAGACCATCTTCTATTGTGCTAGATAAACTTCAACCTATGGGGAGTTTTCCACTAATTCCCATTAATCGAGTTTTGCTAGGGCTTCTTCATGTTGCACGCAATCAAATGTGTCCTTGATATGAAGGGCAGTCACTCTTACCTCACCGCTAGAGTTCAGCTCTTTTGTCCAGGTTTGAATCAAGGCTGTAATGAAGTCATGAACTGACTGGCTCTGCTGGAATTCAAACTGAACATCAGTGACTAGGTTATTGCTGAATAAGTGCTTTTGATATCACTGCTGACGACCCTTACGTCACTTTATTGATAATCAAAAGAAGATTGATTGGTCGAATTGCCCAGTTGAAATTTGTCCTGTTTCTTGTGTACAGGACAACACTGAGCAATTTTCCTCATTGCCGGGAAGATGCCAATGTTGTAGCCGTAGTGGAATAACCTGGCTAGAGGCATGACTAATTCTCATGCACATGACTTCAGTATTATTGCTGGCAGACTTGATGGGCTGGATGACCTCTTTCTGCTCATAGCCTTTGCAGTATAGAATTCCTTCAGCCTTTCTTGATGATATGGGGGTGAATTGAATCTCTGCTGTTGGGAACCTCAAAGTGAGGCCAAAGTGGATCATCCATTCAGCACCTCTGGCTGAAGATGGTTGAAAATGTTTCAACTTTGTCTTTTGCACTGATGTTTTGGGCTCCTCCATCAGTGAGGATGAGGATATTTGTGGAGCCTCCTCCTCTAGTTAGTTGTTTAATTGTCCATATATTCCTGAGTGGATGTGGAATGATTGCGAAACATCAATCTAAACCATTGATGTGGGATCTCTTAGCTCCGTCTAGTGCATGCTGCTTCCGCTGTTTGCGATGCAAGTAGACCTTTGTTGTATCTTCACCCGAATGACATTTCATTTTCAGGTAAGTTGCTCCTGACATACCCTCCTGCACTTTTCAATGAACCAGTTTTGATCTCATGGCTTCGTGCTAATTGTTGAGTGGGAAATGTGCTAGGCCATGAGGTTGCAGATTGTGGTTGATTACAGCTGAGGTGCTAAATGTGTCAACGTCTATCACATTTAGTGTGATGGAAGACATCTTCTGTGTGAAGATGGGATTTTGTCTCCACAATGATTTTGCAATGGTAACTCCTTCCGAAAAGGTTATGGACTGATGCATCTGCGATAAATAGATTGGTGAGGATGAGGTCAGGTAGGTTTTTTTCATTTTGATGGTTCCCTCGCCATCTGCTGCAGACCCAGTCTAATAGCTATGTCCTTTAGGACCGTGCTAGCCAGGCAGTGGTGGTGTTAATGAGCCATTGTTGGTGGTGGACATTTAAGTCACAGCCCCTCAGAATACATTCTGTGTTGTTGGCACCTCAGTGCTTCCTTAATGTGGTGTCCAACGTGAAGTAAAGATTCATCAGCTGAGAAGGAGGCAGTAGGTGGTAATGGAAATAAGTGGTAAGACAGTGGCATTGTAGTATTCCCACTGGACTTGGAATCCAAACCTCCAGGGTAATTCTCTGAGGGATCTGGGTTTGAATCTCACCAAGGCAGATGGTGGAGTTTGAATTCAATATACATCTGGAATTAAAGGTCAAATGATGAGAATGAAATCCTTGTTGACTGACATAAAAATCCATCTGGTTCACTCATGTCCTATAGGGAAGTGAAACATTAGTGAACCAGGTGTGATTTTCTGACAATTGACAGCAGTTTCATGATCATTAGACCTTTAATTCCAGATTTTTACTGAGCTTAAATTTCACCATCTGCCTTGCTGGGTTATCCTTAAGGGAAGTGAACCAGATGAGTTTTTCCAATAACCAATAATGGTATGATGATCACTTTGGTTCCTGAGAGTAGTGTTTAATTCCAAATTTGTTAATTGAGTTTAAATTCCACCAGTTAGCACAGTATGATTTGAATCCATTTCTCAGGCAGTTCTCCTGGGACCTCTAGATTACAGATTCAGTGTTACTACTATGCAATTGTCTTCCCCTTCCTACATACCTGCCTTTTCACCATATCCTCCAATAGAAAGGCGGCACAATATTGAGCACTGCTGCTTCACGATGCCAAGGTCCCAGATTCAATTCTGGCCTCGGATCACTGTCTGTGTGGAGTTTGCACATTCTCCCCGTGTCTTTGTGGTTTCCCTCCGGGTGTTCTGGTTTCCTTCCACACTCTGAAAATGTGCAGATTAGGTTGATTGGCCATGCTAAATTGACCCTAATGTCAGGGGAATTAGCAGGGTAAATGTGTGGGTTACGGGTACAGACTCAATGAGCTGAATGGTCTCCTTCTGTACTGTACGGGTTCTATGAAAGTGTTACATAGGATATACATAGATTGAAGGCCTGGCAATATGCTGGGAGATTCATAGTACAGTTCCTCATCCTTCCCAAGGGATGGTGCCCAGAATTGCTCAAAGTTCTCTGTGTGATCTAATCCAGACTTTGTATGACTGAAGTGCAACTTCTACTCCCTTTTTTCTAGTCCTTTAGATATAAAGGTTAGCTTCCTAGTAACCTTTTTGATTATTTTCTGCAGCTGTATTCTGCATTTTAATGATTGATCAAAATTGGACTATTAATTTTGCCTTTCCATTGGTGGTGTGTTGTGTCTCTTAGCTTTTTCTAAGAAATATAGTGAAAAGATGTAGCATCTTTCCTTGTCTTGGTAAAGCTGTAGTGGCAGGAGCTCCTGAGAGCATCAATGTGTAACTTTGTAATGGTAATAAAAAAGCAAAATACTGCCAATGCTGGAAATCTGAAATAAAAACAGAAATTGCTGGAAAAACTCAGCAGGTCTGGCAGCATCTGTGGAGAGTGAAACAGAGTTAATGTTTTAAGTCCAATATAGTTACTCATAAGAGTCCACATAATCATATTGAACTTAGTTAATTCACCTGCAAGGTGGTAATAATGCATGCTGTTCTCACTTCCTCCATAAGATGGAGCTGTAACCTCTTCAAAACCATTATTACAAGATGCTTGTTACTCTTTCTTACTCCAAAGGTGGTACTATCTCAACCCATTGCAGCAATGTGACTAACAGATATGCCTATTTCCTCTGGGCATGAGCAAAACTTGTGGGCATTCACTCATTATAGAAACATTGTTCAATTTTGTTGGATAAAAATCAATGGCCAAGGACACATTATGTCTCATATTACCTTGCAGATGAGGGCATATTTCTGTTCAGAGGAAAGAGCGACTTGAGCTCTGGGCAAGATGAAAAAACAATCAAGAAACGTACCTGAGTTTTGGCAACTACTGCAGAACTGAGACTTGGGGTGGGGAGGTGGTGGTGGGATTTACCCGTCCCGCCCGCCAGCCACAGGAATTGTAGCTGGCGGGGGGCAGACCATGCAAAAGTCTGTTGACCTCGGGCAGGATTTTCCGGTTTTGGGCCAAGCACGACTGGAAAATCCTGCCCTTTATGTCACAGAGAACCTTGCCTCAACTAGGATCCCATCTAACACCAAGAATAAAGAAGAGCAGCAGACATCTCCTGGCATTTTTAATTTATATTTCAACCTATGTCAGATAATCCTGTCATTAATTCATTGATATTTGTGGAATCTTGCTGTCTGGAATTGACTTGTGCTTTCTACAGTACAAAAGCAATCACACTTCAGTATCACTTGATTGGCTGTAAAGCACTTTGAAGCATTGGGATTGTAAAAGATGTTATATTAAAGCAAGTCCTTTTTTTACCTTTGACAGATTTCAATTTATAGTGCTTCTACCAACTAGCAATAGTACAGACATTCACACAGCTAGGTTTCAAAATTCATTTTGTTTTGTATGCAGCTGCGTATATCAAGATTCTGTGATGCAATAAAGAATTGAGATTAGCTTTGGAAGAACCTTTAACCCAAATGTCATAGTGAATGGTGAAGTAACTTGCCAGTTACCTTGAAGAAAGCTGTTCACAAAAGTAAGGTTTTCCCCTTTCTCGGCAGCAGTCTAAGGCATGCAACAGAATGATGTCAGCAAACAGGTAAGCTGCCAATCACATTGAAGTATTCACACCAACAAAGCAGCAAGTTAAAAGTGCTTTTTAGTACTCTCCACTTTTAATTTGAAGCTTCAGATAAGAAAATAAATAAGTATCAATGTAGAAGCTAAAATTAAGATAATCTACTCAACATTTTTTTTTAAAGTGGAGCTTCTTATTTTTTGGAGAACTTTGAAATATAAACTTAGTTTTTCAGGGCCACAGAAGGTGTGTAGTAATTAAGGAGTTAATACACTGTTAAAAACCCAGTTGCACCTCTTTCAACAAGGTGCATATTGTTCAAGGGTTTTTAGCACAAATGCAATTGTGTAAGAGTGGAAGCTCTTGTCTGTTTAAATGATTTCCATTGACTGACAAGCTGACTGACATCCGCTTGTAAATTCTATGCTGACTTCCAAAGTTGCCATCAGTTTCAATGGAGTAATAATTTTCAACACTGACAGTATATTGTGATTTCTAATGCATCATCTAGGCCGGTATAAATCTGCTGTCCATGCCAATATTAATTTTGAGATTAATTTACTCTCAATTCACTGCGCACAATGGAAATTCATCAAAAATAAGATAAAAGCTTTGGGCAAATCCTTTAGAACTTGTTTCTCTTAGCTGTAGAAGAAGCCCACTGTTTTTCACTTATTGCAAATTCAACTGGACATGGATACACTGATGCAACCCACTCATCTAGAATAATTATATAAATGTCAGTGAATTATTTGAGTAAGAGTTGAGTCCGTTGTCCAAAATGTCCTCTACCTATATCGAAAACATTTGAAAATCAGGTAATATGTCCCCTTCCAAATTCTCACAACTTCTATCAGATGGGGAAATCTTATTTTCATTCCACAGTTTCTTTTCATTCATATTTATAGACTATGACTGAAGGAGGCATAGTAATCTCGGTAACTCCATTCTAACCAGTGAAGAATTGTTCTTGGGTCTATTGAACCTATCAGCCAATATACTGCATACTATCAATGTCTGAAGCCATGTAAATAAAGGGTGAAATTTGGGACGGTGCATTTCAGAGCCTCAAGTAAGTTTCACTTTAATGGATCAGCTC